>NC_089878.1:14937500-15537500 GCF_040182565.1 Anser cygnoides | reverse complement strand
TAAAGGCTTATCATTTTACACGGTGTATTTATTTCCTGTCTTCTAGTTGACTGCAGGGATTTATTTTTTTTAAACTGAGTTACTGTTCATTTCTCCCCATGGGAAAAGAAAGAAATGAGAAGAGTGGTCGGGATGATGGCTTTGAGAGTATAAGCAGCACTGTATTTGAATTTGGTATATGGCTTATTCAGTTGTGAAAGCTACAAATAAAATGCCAATGCATCTGGCTTTCTGGTAGTTCAGCAAGAGCATTTCTCTGCAGAGTTCATGTTTATATGAAAAGGATTTGGAGATTATATTATGCTGAATGATACAAGTGTCTCAAGATCTGTTTTCAAACAGTTGTATTGAAGAATGACTAAAAATTGGATGCAGGTTACCAGACACCCTTTGTTCATACAGGGAAAGAATGATTTTAAAGAGTAAGTATTTATTGTACTGAAGAAGTGTCTTAAAATTCAACACTTTCTGGCTTTAGCTTTTATATGCAAATAGTAAAATGTTTGTATATCTAACTAAACTGGAACTGCTAACTGGGACTGCTAATGTACAGCTGGACATTATTTGATTAACCTAAAGCTGAGGTATTGGTTTGAGGTTGGTTTTTTTTTGTTAGTACAGTGTGATGGAATCACTTGCTGTATGGGTGTTTGACTTACCCCAATAAAAAACTGAGTACATAATTACATTGATGCTTATAGTTTTTAAAATGTATTATTAAATATAGGTCTGCTGTTTCTCTGCATGAGCACTACTCACCACAGAAGGGGGAAGTATCTATAATGCTCAGTGACACTGCTGATGTATGGTAATCATACTTTATTGCTGTACTTGATATTAGAGTCACTGTTGTACCACTAAATAATCCATCCTGAAAGGCAAAGATGTGCTGAATTACAGACAAAAGAACAAGATACTGTTTCTGCTGAGATTTGGAATGAGTCACATGTTAACAGGGCAAAACTGGCATACTTAGGAAGACACACTGCCCAAAAACCTAAAGCTGTCTAACAGCACTGTAAGAAAAAGCAAAGTCATGGTGGGCAACGTTTTGCATATGAGGAGAAGCAAGGCTGTATAAAATAATATTGAATTGGTGAAGTTTTTTTTTTTTTTTAAATGGTGAACTGGAACATGGAAATTGTGAGGAACAAACTGGAGTTTGCAGATGAGTGCTGTTGGCCCATGTCTGTATTTGCATGGGCAAGGAACTGATCAATTGCCTTGTTTTGTGGAACCTCTGCCACTGGTGAAGCAGCCCTGGCTTGAAAGGAAGGAGGGGAGGAATAGAGGGGAGCTTCACTGAACCCCGTCTGAGGGGACAGCAGGTTTACATGCATTTACATGCATTGGTTTGGGAAGGCAAAGTAGTAATACTGCTACTTTGTAGTAGTGCAAGAGACAAGTGCATCTGGTGACCTCATGGAAATAAAATTTATGACCATATGTATTGTCATAGCATTGTTTTCAAAGTGACTTTCCATACAGGCTGAATGTGGGCTTGTATAATTGGTGTTGGAGAGAGCTGAATGTGGGCTTGTATAATTGGTATGGGAGAGAGCAGCGGTTGCTCAGTGTGGCTTCTGGAGATATCCAGGAAGAAAGTAAGGACCAGTTGAACTGAGACTGTGAACCCCAGTTTGCAGGGCCTAATGCAAAACTGCACAATGAGAGCTGTTCTTAGCGTGGAGTGAAAAGCTTTAGAGTCTGTTCTGGTCTGGTGAAATAGCCACTGCCAGTTGTAGAAACTAGCAATACTAGTCCAGTTCTTGGTGTTTGCAGTCATTCTTGATATCAAGTGTATGGTTTCTGTTTCAGAACTTGATAATACATGTAGCTACCCATAACTGCAAATCTTTGTTTTTTCCAAGAACATGTGTTTTTCTCCTGTTTGACAGCAGTTTTTAATTAATTTATCAGGTCACTGATAAAAATCTGTATAACAGAGCTTGAAATCATCTAATTTCTGTAGTTCAGCACATCCTAAATAGCACAATTCCATCAAATCCAGTAATTCACCAGATGGGTATTGGCACAGGAAAGCTTGTATTTGACCACTGTACACCTCTCTATTAAACTACATGGAGCTCTTCCTTGTTTTCCTGCAGTACTGTTGACCTGTTGCTGTTCATTTGTCTCTCAGGCATGCCGCTTCTGGTACGAAGGAGCAGTGATCCAGCTTTGGGCCCCCCTGCTGACTTTCACCCAAGTGCTTCTCATCCCAGTGACCACAGTCTCAAACATGTTGCAGCAGTAAGTGTCCACTTAACTCATCTTTTTATTAAGGCAAAAACTGTTCTTACCTGTTGTTACACAGCTGTTTAATAAGCTAAATGTGTTTGGATCTAAAGCAAAGTGCATCATACTCATTTTCTGTGAAGGAGAGAATTTCCTCTGCATAAAATGGGTGATATAGTCATTTAGATGATATAGTCAATTAACAGTGGTTCACTTTTCTCAGTACAGTATTTACATAAAGCTTAATGGCGACATTAGGCACCATTGTGCTTTTAGTAATCGTTTCTTTGTTTGGCATTGTATTGTCCAGTTTATCATTGCTTAGTGGGGAAAAAATGTACTTACTTTTAATATGCATCACCAGTCTTGAACCTTTTTATGCTTCCCTTGCCTTTTCCATGACATTTTTGCCTTCCTTTGATGTGCTGCTACTATCCTGCATGGTCTCTTCTTTCTCCCACGTCTGTTTTACAACCTTGCTCTTCCCTTCTGAGGACAAACTCAGGTGCAAAATTGTCACTAGTAAGTATGGAAGCAAACCCATAATTGGTGGGGATGCAGTAACTCTTAATTGGACATTATAGCAGGCTGTTTCTGATCTTCTGAAAGTGATACTGTGTTGGTGACACTTAGGCCACATTCTTTACTTTGCATTTTTAAGGCCTGAAGCTTTGTGTTTGCATACGGGAAAGGCGTTCCTTTACTACACGCAGAAAGGTGAAATTCTGTTGAATCTGTTAATGTGTCAGCTGGGATACATATGTGTATCAAGCAGAACAGAGCTTTTTGGTAGATTTGATATTTGCCTAGAAAGCTCTGCTGGGTCTGCTTCTGCACTGCTTTATGCCAAATGAACACTGGTTTAATTGTTGCAGATGCACCTGCATATTCTTTCCTTGTGAAACATCTGGCTTTTCCCCTTTACCTTCCCTGATTCGGTCCCTGTCCCCACTTGTTGGAACTGATCTGTATCATTCCTACTTCCACATGCCCAAACAAAAAGGAAAAAAAAAACCTCAGCTTCCTCATTTGGTATGGGGAGATGTTTCAGCCTTGATCATAGTTTGTTAATGCTGTGAGAATCCACAAACAGCTGTATTGGCACATTAGGGAGCAGGAAGAGTGAACTAGAAAGCTAATGCTGGAGGTGGGAACCAGTTCAGCTGAAGATCTTGCATTTAAGACCATATCTTCCATTAGTCTCACAAGAACGAGGTAAGTTTTTTTTTTTTTTTTTTTTAAAAAAAAAAGTCAGGTGACTTGCATCTAAATGATGTTTCATAGGTCTCAGTGTTGACTGGAATTCAGAAGACCAACACAGGGTTTTAGTCAACTGTTCAGTTTTTCTCTTTGGTCAGCTTTGGGCACATCCAAATGCCTAGTATGCATCCTGTTTTACAGTGTCTTCTGTTATTTGCAGAGTGGTGCAATTTAAAAATGCTCTTGACTCTCTAAGTACATTATGGTGTTTTAGGGGCTTCACTTAAACAATGTGCTGTGTCATTTGTCAGAGAGCTGAGAGGTTTTTCTTGAGGTGTATGCTGCCAGTGCTTACATATTCAAGAAATACTGGCTTAGTCTGATAAATTGAAGTACAAAGAACAATTCTGTAATGTTGCAAAAAAGTTTGCAAAGTTGAGAAATCTGTCAAGTGAGCAGATTAGTGTTGATTCTGGTATTTCGTAACTTGAACAAAAAATAGACAAAATGGTGAAATCGTTTGTTTCATTCCAGAAAGTATTTTATGTTATGTTGTTGACTATCAGGGAGAGAGAGACATTTTTTTTTGTTTTGTTTTGGTTGGTTTTTAATATTGGCAGCAATAAGCCCTTTTAATGCAATTATATGGGGACTCCAGTTGTATCTGGAGGCTGAAGGCTCACACAGCTTCACTGAGTTGTATCAGTACACAAGACTTCTCTAGGCCTAAAGGAAACCTCTGTGCCTAAAATACAGAGCATTTCTCTGTCAGCTGTAGGGTTAACAGCAAAAGCTGGACAGCTAACAAGAGTGAGGAAGGTTCTCAGATTTTGAAATGTTGTGTAAGTGGGGAAAAAAAGTCCCAGAAGGTTGAAAGTTTTTATTGTTAAAATGAAAATCTGTTACAGCAAAACACATTACACCAGCTCTTATTTTTGCAACAGTACTATTTCTAAAACTCTCATCGTCAATCATACTGAAATATGCTTTGGCATAATGTATTGGGAAGCATAAAAAGCTTAAATAACTTAAATTAAGTACAGATTGTTTTAAAACACAAGGAAGAATTGATATTTGACAAATGAAAAAACATGGCACAAACAACGCTGCATTTTGAACATAGCTGTGCTCTTTCACACAAGCTTTAAAGGAGTATTCAGAGAATTTTCTTTTGTTCTGTATATTGCAGCTGAAAAATTAAAGCTATTATTACATTTGCTTTGCCACATGTTTTTTTCTAATTAAGCTGCTTGCGAACATTCATATGCAAGTTGGAAGAATCAGAACTATGAGTAAACTACCTTCAGTATACACAGTAAAAACTACATATTTGTATTATTTATGCCGTAGCTATCTTAGTTTCAAATATAAAATTATATCTGTGTTCTATAATTCACTTAATTGTTCTTGGCACTTTGGGCATTTTGGTGTTTGATACTACAGAACCATTAGTTTGGTATTACGTAGAAATGCTCTTGGTTATGCTGTCTTACACGATGTATATGGATACCCCAGTAGGTGGTCAGGTTTTTAAGAGGTGATTGTCATATGAACATCAGGGCAACACTGGTTTGTCTCCAGGTGAGTGCAGGGCAGATGTGCAGTAGGGTAATGCATCAAGTAAAACAACAAATGTGCAATGGGGTAAGAAAACTGCTGCCTGGTTCAGGAGAACTGGATGAACCCGACGAACCATTTGAGCAGTACACAGTATTTGCAGAATCTGATCCAAGTTCATACTCGTTTCTCAGATGTCGTCCTGGTGTACATTCTTTCAGAGGAAGGCAGTCTCATGCCATATTATGATTACCAAAAGGACATGTCTTTTGAGTGACCAGGGAGCTTGAGATGAATTTAAGCCATTCTTTCACGTTTTCCTCTGACACTTGTTTTGTCTTAGCTATAGTTTTAGCCCCAATTAGCAAAATGTTTCTAGATCAGTCAAAATCTGATCATGAAGTCCAGCATCTGTTCTCTCAGACTGGAAGTCATTTAACAGATGGTACAGAATTTGAGTCTCTCATTTCATCCAGACCTTTCCTTCCTTATCATGATAGCTGCCACAGAAAAATCTAGAGACTGTAATCAGGGAAAAAGGGGGATAGCAAAAATCCAAATATGCTATCAAAGAAAAGGTATTTCTTAGTGAATTTGTTAATTTATGAAGGTGACCGTTAACCTCTTCTGACTAGTTATGATCGTAGTGTCCTGGCCAGGCTTTCAGAAATGCAGACTTCCTCCCTCCGTCCCCAGAGAGGACTTCAGGGAAGAGTAGTTAGCGTAATGCACTCCTCTGCAAAACTCTGAGCTTTGCTCTGGCAGTAGCCGAGTGTCAGCCCAGCAGATTTTTGGCTGTGAGTGTCCTGGCTTCAGGCTGTCAGGTTGGCAACGGACGTGAAGCCTTCTCCTGGGGATCTCCCACCGAGTGAGGCCACGCTGCGGGGCTGAGGTGGTTGAAGCCATTGGGAGGGAGGAAGCCTCCTTTCGCCTCCGGCCGTTCCCTCAGCGCTAGCCCAGCGTGCCGCGGGGAGTGGAGCTGGGCTTTGGTGCCGGCTGCCCAGGCCAAGGCTGGAGGCCGCTGCCCAGGCACCAGTCAGGTGCCAATGGGCCGCAGCACGCCTGGCTTGGGGCATGCGGTTAGGTTCGCTATTGAACTTTCTAGGGAGGAGATCACGTTCTGCTGCTTTTCCTCAGTCTACTGAACCGTAGTAGAACCGTAGTAATTACCATGGTATAATTAAAACATCTGAACTTCCCTTTCTGGAGCTATTACCTTTGCTTCTCTGTCTCTCTCTCTGCTCAGGGACAGACTTCTCCACTCTCTTAAAACTCAGGATGGATGAAGTCTTAGACTGAAGAGTGTGGTCCCTTTTAAGTTGATGGGAGTTTTGCATTAATTTTGGAGGGATGAGTATTTCACCTCCTCTTGCTAACCCGCTGATTATCATGGGGCTGCTACATTCTGTATGACCTCCTTTTCTTCTATAGCTGCATGTTTCTTCAATAAATACTTGGGTTAACTTGGAGTTAATCAATAGGAATGGCTGATTAAATTGCATTTATCCATACTTAAGGATACAATGAGATGTAGGATCAATTGAAGAGCTGCTCCAGCAGTTCTGTCCAGTTTCCATTTTTACCTAAACGTGACTTGAAATTGACTGTATTTTATGCATTGTGGACATATAATTTGCAATTTTGTATAAGGTTCATATATAATCAGAACATTTTTATGTTTCAAGCCCTTGTTAAAAAGGGTCGAAACCTCCCCTGGCTCTTCTGGCCATTAATTGTGTTTGTAACGTATTACCCTTTCTGATTAAAAGTCTGCAGATTAACATAATGTGAGCGTGCGTAAGGATGGAGCTCCACGGCTTGTTCCTTTTGCATGCTGTTTTATGTACGTATGTAAACATGAAGTCATGCTACAATCAGAGCTTGGTTTCGAGGTAAAGGTTATCAATAGTACTTTCAAAATGTTTGGGTGTTTCATGGTAAGTAAAAGCCAAAAATATTGTTTCATTTAATCAGGTAGTTTAAAAGCAAGGCAGGGCACGAAAGGTCTCTTTTGGCTCAGTGCTGGAGCAGTGGTTGTGGATTTGTACCTCGGGCTGTTCATAATGCTTCCTGAGCTGGGAGGCTGCATTGCAATGGGGTCGTATCGTCAGTCTGTTGGAGAGAGAACTTCTGTCCGCTGTGTTTACCCACCCTGACGGGGTCAGCAGGTTTAATTTCTGTCCCCTTTGCACGTGCCAGAACCTCAATCGGAAAGTGTCCTGTGGTGAGGTGGTACTGGGAGGTGGGCTGTGAAGGAAGCCAGCCGTGGTGGGAAATTCAGTAATGTGTCAGGAAGCAGTGCTGGAAGGACGGTGCACCTGTAATGCCCGAAATCCAATGCTTTTGATGTGTTATAATTTGACAACTAATAAAGTAGGAGTGGAAACGCATCTTAGGTGTTACAGTGCTTGTTGCAGGGTAGAGGCAAGACCATTTCACTGAAGTGACGTGGTCTCAGCCTGTCTTTCAGACCAGGGAGGTTTTTAAGTTCTGGAAGGTATTTACTTATTTTCTTGTGAAGTTTTGCCGTTAATAATTTAACTCCTGCTCTTGAAATACTGCTGTGTAGAACCGAACCGCAGATTTGGGGAGACTGAAAAGAACTTTCTGTCATTCACCTGGGCAGTTCTGAACAGTGCCGGGTTTTGAAAGGCAATTCTGATCTGGGTGAATCCAGTTTTTAAAGCAACTACCATGTGCCTGTTTATGCTGTGCGACTTCTCATCAGCGCAAGAGCCTGCCAGCGCATCGCTCTTGATGTCTGATTAGCTGATCAGAGGGACATCTGCAGCGAGGGAGCTCTGAAGTTGTTGGGGCGAGGCGCTGCACAAACCGGAGCTGCGTGGCAGCCTTATGCTGCAGCAAACCGCGCCTCCTTGAACCTTTGATAAATCCCGCTATGCAGCTAGCTGAGGGCTGTCAAATTAACAAAAGCCATTCCTCCGTGAGTCTCTCTGTTGTTTTTCCACCCTGCGCTGCTTTCCCCCCACTGCCTTTGTAGCGTGTGCTGTGGCATTCGGCATGAAAAGGAAATTACTGTATATTGTAGAGGAAAAACTAAGAAATCTAAACGAAATATTTGTAATGCTTCAGAGCACTGAATTGATCATCTGAAACAGGACAGAAGTGCCCTGTGGTAATTTCCTTTTTTGCGTGCGCAAAGAGGTATGTGCGGGGGAAAAAGACTTCTTTGTGCTTCCTTGCACAGCTTACCCTTCAGAACAAGTGTAGTGTTTTACCTGTATTGTGCAAGGTGAGCGGTGGGTGTAATTTACATATTTTTATTTAAGAAGGATAAGTAGACTTTGTGATTTCTTTTAATAAGACTTAATGATGACTGTTCTGTGACGTTAATATACTATATAAATTATCAGTAATAATGGTACAATCAGTAAAATGTTATTCATTGTTAATGTGTTGCTTTCTAAAGCTTGTTTCCAGTGAGAGGAATGCAGGCTTTTCAGTGAATATTCATGAGAGAAAGTATCTATTATGAAAGCCATCAAAGTTCTCCATCATTCTGGAACTTATGTTAGTAGGGGGCTGAGTTTTGTTTCCTTTTTAAAATAAATTTTGGGCCTTGACTGTCATTTCAAAGATGCCTGATTGTTTATAAACCTTCCTCCTTTGTCCTCTGCCTTGTGTAGTCAGGTAGATGTGACTGCAGATGATGGAAGATGGCTGTGAGACTTAAACTCTTTCTTTTTCCCACGTGGCCTATCTTACAAAGAATGTGGAGAAATTATAGGGTGGAAATAAGAACTGCTGACAAAAAAGGAAAAAAGGTCATGCTTTCAATGCTGCTGACACATATTCATCTCTTATAGCTACATCTTTGGGGTCCTACGAAATACTGTCATTCCATCTGGAACAGCTTTTAGCAGGCAGCTTATGCAACAGGCTCCTTGCACTGAAATTGGAAGGAAACATTAGCAAGTTACTTGTATGTCTGACAGTCAAATTAAAAGTGGAAGATGGCAGTCAACATGGCTCATGCATATATATCATTTACTGTCAAGCTCTAGAAACATTTAGCTAAAATAAAATTGGTTCTCAGTCAGTGTCCTATTGAAATACAGACCATTAAATATATAAATACCATTTTCTGAGAGCACAGTAACCCAGGGGACAACTGGGAATAATGGCAGATATCTTTGATACCTAGTTAGGCCAAAATGTTGCTGTGACATTAGGAAAAAACTCATTTTTGATTTTTTTTTTAATACATCATCTTGCAGTGCACAGATTTGTGAGGCTGTGCTCTTGTTCTAGTTAATATTTTTGTGTTTCTGAAAATGAGGCCAGTGGCTGTGTTTCTCTTAGTGTTGACAGTAACTTACCCACTTTTTTTTTTGGTAGAAGGGGCCCATTAGGTACTTGAATTATCTGTTGGAAAGACGTTATCCAAGGATTTGTTTTCCTGTGTAGAGGTATCTCAGCTAATCTGAATATACAGGTTTTGCAGATCATCATTTTTGAAACATGCAAATTCACAATTGTTTTTTTTTTAATGGCAGTAGGTCCTGATTTACTCCATACTCTTCAAAGCACTTTCTTATGGTGACAAGTGGAATGAAGGGAGGAATATTCTAATGCTTCCGTGTGCTGTGCACTTTGGGTATTGCGTGTGTTTGGTATGTTGGAGTTGGGAATAGAAGGCTGAGGTCACTGTGAATCTAGATTAAAATGGTAAGGGTGATTCAGCGAGATTCAAGATCTAGAATGAGCATCTCAACTTCCTTTTTTGTCTGATAAAAAGGAAGTGATTAGAACTAGAATAAATGCTGATGAGTTGCTGCAAAAGCAAATTTTTGTCCCTGTTCCTCTGTACGATCAGGAACAACAACCGTCTGTTTGCGAGGCACTCTGGTATGCTGGTGCTGAACACCCAAAGAGGGGCATGCTTGTGGTCTGATCTGGCACTGTTGTTCTTATATTGTATTCCAGATTCTAAAGTGTATTTGCAAGTTCAAGGTTTTACATATCCCAAACAGTATTATTAAAAACAAGAAACCAAAAAATTTTGGACTCAAGAGTGATCTTACATAAGAACAGTTGCTCCCAAAGATTGATTTTTTTTATTTTTTTTACTGCTTGGGAACCAAGATGGGTATTGGTTTGTGATTTATTCAGTTCTTTATTTTTAACATACTACTAATAAATATTGCCTTGGTTTAATCTAGGTTTCGGGTAGAACATACAGATCCCCAAGCTTCTGTCTCAATAATGCAAGTAAAACAGCCTTCTTGCTTGCACTAGTCCCAAGGAATGCTCATAATATGGTATGTGCTGTGTTTGAGCCGCAGCATGTAGTGCGACTGGGCTGAGAGCACACTGTGGTGTCTTATAGACACTCTTCTGGTTGGAGAGACTATATTGTCTATTTAACAACTGGCTTAAATAAGGCATCGTGAACTTGGACTTCAAATAAAAGAGTTGCCGAGTTTTTGGTGGCTTGCTTGCTCCATTGAGCTAAGTAGTGGTACATCTGCAAAGACTATGCATTTAATACCTGTGGAGATGAAATGGCCACATCCTTTTCCTTTCTTCTGCTTTTTTGGAATTACCAAGAGCAATCAATTTCACAGTGTACCTGTCAGCTTCACAGAAACAAAAGGAAAGCCCTCTCTTTCAGCTGGCCTCACCTCAGTCTAAGAAACAAGGCAAAGGCTTCTAAATCTGGAGCTCAGTTCCACTCCCCTTCTGCTTCCACCCCCCACCATGCCATTCTGCAGTAATCTGCAGGAATCTTTGGCTGTCCAGCAGCAGGCCGCAAATCAGACAGAAGATTTGGACTTTACCCCATTGTTTGGGGGGTAAAGTGGGTTCTGCTGGCAGCGCTGCTGAGCACGGGCCAGTTGCTCTTCATTGCATCCTCATCTTAGGATGCCTTTCCTAAGAGCCCTAATGAAGTCTCTGCTTCTAATGCAGGAGAGGCGTATTCTGAGGGGGAATCTTATAAAACACTTCTGTGAGAGGTTGCATGGATGTTAAAAGGAGGAGAGGCCAGGGAACAAAAACCCACAGATTAAATGGATTTCAAGTCACAAAGAACAAGAAACTCTATCAGCTGGAAGAAACGTATCTCCTATTTGATTTCAAAAGAAGTAGCCAAAGTATGGGTGTTTCATCTAATAATAAATAATCTAAATAAATCACGTCTGTGAAATGCTGCAGTCCTGAGATTGCAAACAGATTTGTCACCATGTTCTTGTATGGATATTCCCTTTAGCCAAAGAATTTCTTAACACTGTTTTGGGTTTAAAAGCACAGGAATCCTTAGATCTGTGAGGCATCGGCAGTAGCTGCAGAGGCATCAGGTGTTTCTGCGTGCTTCTGCAAAGATGTGCTGTTTCTTAATTATTGGTGGTGGTGAAGATTTTTTTAGCAGCTATGAAACCGATGGGGCTAATGTACATTATGTGGATAAATGTATATGCATTTCCTTCGTGCGAAGTGTGTGCCTTCCTGATGCTCTCAGATTTCCATTTGACAGAGTGAATACAGTAACTCTATCTCTGAGGGAAGAATGTTCTACAAAAGATATCCGGAAAATATTGATGATGGAGGCAGTGTGCTGCGCAGTGGGAAGAACAGCTCAAACCAGGAACTACTTTGCTTCTAGTGGAAAAAAATGTGAAAGAGCATATTAGGCATATATTACCTCCCCAGGTTCCTACCAGGGAGGCTCAGAGGAACAGAGTGAGTCACCAAGGATTAGAAAAGTTTCTACAGTAGAAATACTTTTTAATATTATTTAGAAATTACCCTGTAAACTAGTAAATAGCGGAGCTAATTGTTGGGATAAAAGAAGGTGGCTCCACCACAGTCTTTGGGCCATCCTGTCTGTCTTTGATTCCCTGTGAAAATGGGAAGCACTCCATCCTGTGATGCAGAAGAGAAGGGAAATTGCCTGGATTACCCCTTATATATGTATCCAAACAGCCAGCAAGAGTGCTTCGTGGTGGATAATTTGTTATGGTCAGATTGATAGTCTAGTTAATACACAGCAAGCAACTCTTTTTTTTTTTCTTTAAAGCACGAGAACATAGCAAGAACCCATCATCAGTAGAAATACTTTAAAGTTAAGGATTACCATGTTAATAATAACAAAGCTATCCTTGGGTTTACAAAACACTGAACCAAATGATCACTTAATGCCTGGCTACAATTTTCTGCCTTTTTACCTTTCAATGTCTAGCTTGCGTGTAGTTGTCGTTTTCAAATGGCTGTTTTGAGAGGCACATTGATGACGCTATTCTGTTAATGTCACCAGTCATGCAAACACTGATATTAGCAGGTAAAGCAAGTTCATTAGAACCAGATGCGTGCTCCTGTAAATAAATGTAATTTTTTTTAAAGTATGGCACTATGCCAACAGATTATAACACTTTTGGGAACTGAATCTGCTGCCAATTATACATTCATAATACTATAAGAAGTATATAAAACACCAAATTATAGATATTAGTTGCATTAAAATTATTTCTGTACAGTCTAGTGCCAGTTACCTTCTAAGCACAGGTCTAACACGAAGGTTTCAGCTTTACTGTAATTTAATTTTTGTTAAATTATTTGATATTAATAGTTTATTAGTGATATAATTATCAGGGTGACCACAAAAATACTCCAGTGTTTTTCTTTATAATTTGTGAGATTGCTTCAGGTCCAGCTTTCCATTCCACTGCTGCCAGTATTTCATGAATATTTAGGGCTGATTGGCAACTGTGGGTTGCAAATACATCTATTTAGTTTGCAGTGCAAAAATCAAATGAGAAGATTTGACACATGCAATTTATAATCTGTTTCCTTTGCTTTTTAAATAGTTGAAATAATAAATTTAGACTTCTGGTAAATAACATAATGGTACAAATAAGAGTTAGAAAGCAAGTTCATAGCACTCACCAGTTCCTAGGGGAACAAAAATAGTTTTATTCAAGCAGAAGGCAGAGGGATGTCTCTGTGCTGAGCGTACCACCAGCTCTTTTTAGTGGGGAAGCATGTCTTTGGAAAGCAATATGAGGTGATGCTGCCCACATAGCAGCATATATAGGATATATGCGTTCATGCGGTGCCCTTTGCTGACAGTGTCTTGTAAGAGAATTAAGATTGCACCCCAGATACATTGTTGTGAAAAGAACAGAAATTAGTTCAATATATTCAGTTCAGATAATGTAAAAGTGTCTGTTCAAAGGAGTCAGAATATAACTCGTTAGAGAGTAAAACTTATTTTCCAACATCACTGAAATTTTAGGGCTCAGCTTCCCAGGCACCTACCACTGTTTTTTTTTTACAGATACTATTGGTATCTCTAACCTCCCTCTGAAATACTATATTTGGTTCTGTGCTTGTCTTGCCTTGATGTGGGAGCGGGGAGTCTGTTTGCAGGCTCGGAGCCCCCCTGGGCTGTCACTCTGCTGCCCACCTCCTGTGGGGCTGGGAGGGGGCTGCCACCTGGCCCCTCGTGCCAGCACTGCTTCTTGGCCTCGCTGCCAGCCTCCCCTCCAGCCTCCAGGACCAGCTGCAGGGGGCTGGCAGGGCCGTGGGGGAGGCCTCCTGCGGACTCAGCTTCATTCTGTGCTGCGCTTCTGTCCATTCGGACCTCAGGCAGCCTCAATTCAAATAAGAAATGCCAGCAAACAGAATTGTGCGGCTTCGTATTGATGACTTTCCCTTGCTTTTGGAGTTGAACTTCACCGTACGCTGCGACTGGGGAACAGGAGGCGCCTATTGAGGAAGACAAATTGTGTCAGGAGCATTCAGCCTCTAGTCTAATACATTTTTCCTACTGCACAGAGCACTTCTGGGTTCATTATAGCTCACTCTCATAAGTCGTCATTTCTGTCTCAAGGCTGTTGTGCTTTCCAATGTAAAGCAGATTGATGCTGGCACATTTTTTCTATTTTAATTTTACAAAGTTGTCACACTGAAACTGTTCCTCATATTGGAAGTGCTTTGAAGTGAAGAGATAAACAAAGAGCTAAAATAAAATTAAAAAAGGAGCGTGAACAACATTTCATCTCAGTGTGCCTTTTTTTAAAAAATAAGCTGAATGGATGTAGTACCCTTGTGCCTCTGTAGTAAGTCTGCAAACATTAGCTGATCAATCTAAATTGAGTTAGTGTATATGCAGTAAGCAGAAACAGGTGAAAATTAGGTTATCTGTGCCCAACTCTTTCTATTTGCTATGAACAGTGAGATATAAACTAGTTTTTAGACCTGATTAGTTTTGTTTATTTTCAGAGAGGGGCAGAAGCAGAACGTGTGCCATATCTGCCGTAGTTATTAAACCAAGCGTCTATATAAAGTCACTGGCTCAATTGTGACATTTGCAGATAAAGGTGGAAAGCCCTGCTATAAATAAATCTGAAGTGAATCCAGGAGGAAAACCATCAGCAGCCGTTGGTGCATTTCAGTTTTATATCTATGAAAAATAACAACAGAAAAACACAAGAATTTTCTGTCCATTCAATAACACAAAAGTCAACATCTCTGCCAGTGTCAGAAATGCCAACCAGTTTATAATCCAAATTATGGCTTATAGTTTCCTTTTCTTGCTTTGTGGACTTTCAAAACTTTTCCAATGCAGACAGTAAGCTAGCTCTTCAGTAATTTTTTTTTTTTTTAGGATCTTCTAAAAGTTTAGGATCTTCTAAAAGTAGTCAAGGAATTTACAGGAGTTTGTTGACCACAGATTGAAGGCGCTGTCTGCAGCGATTAACTACAAAATACTGGTGACAAATAATGGTCTCACTGTTACAGTTCTTGGGCGCACAGTTCTTACTAATTTTTGATTTAAAGGGGAATGACAACTCTATGTCCCTAGAACAGCTGTGAAAACGTGTAACACGTAACAGCTTTTACACTCTCATAAAGCTGTTTATACATGCTTAAATCTTTTCAGCACTGAGAAGCACCAGTTGCTCAGAAAAGCATGCTTTCTCTGAAGTGGCAGGGTGCAACCCTTTCCTGTGCATCTCAGCCTTACCTGTGCAGTAGGATCCTCTCAGTAAACAGCTAATGCTTTCTTTTACAGAGATGCTCAATCACGTAGCTTTAGTGGAGCATTTTTTTTAAATACATAGAACTTAATCAGCTCACAAAAGGTTAACAATTTATGCTCTCTGCAAGCTAATCAAGAACCCAACAAAAGTCATTCCCCAGTGTCACTTGCCACAGCCCTGAGCCCCTCTGAGCTGAGCTGCCTTTTCCCTAGAGGAGGAGTTTGTGGGAAGAAGGTTTTGCCATTAGGTTCTCTGGCATTTAGCACCACTGGTGATCAGCCATGCCTATTCTGCCTTCCAGAGTGTTGTGAGGATGAATAAAAATCCTCTGAAGTGCTCAGGTTCTTTCCATCAGTCCGAACTTCAAGGTCTGCTCCTGTTTCTGTGTCATCTCTTACTTCAAAGGTATCTGCCCTTTGGCTTTTAAGTTGAGATGTTGTTGTTGGGGTCCCTTTGGGTTGCCTGAGGCTATCAGATGTCCAAATAGCCGTAACAACAGAACTAATATTTGCTTTCATATGGTAAACAGTTCCTGTTTGATTGCTACAAAGACATAAGATGGTTCAGGCTGCAGCAGAAAGAACTGTTCAAACTTTTTTTCAGGTTGTGTTTAGCTCCCCAGGTCCTTGCACTTGTGATTTCTAGACTTGATGGCACTTGTGGCTGTTGGAGCTGGATACAGCAGCAGGGATTCATGCACAGAGGCGACACACGTTTCAGTCCAGATCAAGTCTAGCTGCCCCTGAAGTTGTTCGGGTTGGGTTTTTGTTTAAGTTCTAGTATTGCTGTTGAAAATTATAACCGTTTAAACAGAAAAAGGGTTATTTGCTGAGAGAGGATGTGGCAAATGGAAAGCTCATTTCTCTTTCTATTAGAAACTAGACTCGCTTTGTGCTCACAACGCTGTGCTGTGGACAGCTCACGCTTGAGGGAAAATCAGTGTTCAATCTGTTTTTGAGCTGGCATTCAGCAACCCAGGCCCCTCTGTTTGTCATCTCTAGGCTCAACTGCTCTCTTGCCATTGTACAAGCGCAAGCGTGTATTGCACAGAAGTTTGGAGTAACTTAAAATGCAGCAGCACGTCACTTTAGCAACACAGATCAGTATTACTCTGTTATTCCACTGTCTTGTTTCATGTATACAGTACTTCCTATTGAAGCGTTGAGCCCAATTCATTGTACTTTTATACTGAAATTTAAAGCCCTGTGTGAGATTATGCACAGATACTTGAAAACATGCCATTCCTGCCATGATCCTCTTTTCCGCTGGGAGCTACTTTTGTCAAGGATGTATTGCTTGTGGCTGCAGGGTGTACCATGTTTCAGGGGTCCTAGGCTATTAAGTTTTTTTTTCAGAAGCAAGCAGTGAATGCTTTCTTCAGTTGCTTTTGAATTTGGCAAAGTTCTTATCTATATCAGATGCCTCTCTTCAGAAAGTCTACCTTGTTCTTTTCCTCACAAAGTAACTTACTGGAGCTATTCTTACCTTTTCTTTCTAGAAGAGAAGATAATGTCTTTACATTTGAGTACATAGAATACATTACAGTGATTTGGAGCCATTAAATATGCAGATTAGTAGTGCTCGATACACGAAAGCTGCAAGCAAAGTCTAACAGCTTGCATTGGATTTTTATAATACAATTATAAAGTCTTCAGAAAAAGCTTATTTTCTGTGTGATAACTTCACTGTACAAAATGTTTTATAAATTTGCTTTTCTAAATAATAAATTTCAGTGAAATTAGCATAAGTCATTTTATTTTCTTTAAAAGCAAGCAAGCAAAAATAAAACCAATTCTCCATCCCAACTAATGTAGAAATGTTGCTACTCTTCCAGCATTTCTGGTTGAAGAGCATTTCTGATTATAATCAGACCTGGATAATTCATGTTGGTTTTATTCATAAGTAATAATATTTGAAATATTTAACTAGTAAACAAAACTGGTCTGTGCTGTGTATCTAAGCTTATTGTGCTGAAGTTTTAAAGCCTAACTTTTCTTAAAAAGTCAAGGAAACTGTAAGTTAAGGATATGCTAATCATTAAATCAATCTGATGCTGTATGCCTTAGCTCAGAAACATCATAAAGTACCAAAATGTACCAAGACTTCTTGTCACTCCTTTGTGCACCTGTCATGTTCTTCAGCATGTCACAAGCACAAATCACATTATTAATTCTGACCTCTACTCTCCTATGTAGCATTAAAAACAAAACAAAAAAGCCAGCAGAGTAAAATGAGGAAATCTGAGGAATGGGTTTTGCGGTTTGGGACAAACTACAGGAAAGATGTATCCTAGAAGTCATCAGAGGTTTGCATGAACCTGTAGCTTGCCTGAAGATTTATTTATAGGCTACTTTTGCTTATACGTAAAACAGGTCTGTTAGTCACGTTATTTTCAAGAGCACCTTCACTATGTTGGCTCATGAAACAGCTTTTACTGTAGTTTGCTTCACCTTCTTCTATTTTTCACTCATTGTGTGAGACAAACTGACTCAAACATCAACAAAGGGAAGGAAACAGTTTAATCCAAGGCAGTTACCAAGCACGGTGCTAATAGGATTCTGTTATTTCGTGAGCTGTAATAAGTGGCAGTCTTGGAGAAGGCAATGCTGCTGAAATAAGGGGTTCATAAAGCAAAGCTTTCACATTTTATCTTGCTGAATGTGATCCAATGTCTTTTAAATGTTAAATGACTGCATAAATTCTGAGTTTCTTAACCCAAAAAGGAGAAAGTAAACTTTTTTTTTTTAATAACTATTCAAAATATTTCTAAAAATCTCAATTACGTAGAATACTGAAGTGAAAGCTTTATGTCTGCGCACTTGTACAGCATCCCTGTGCCTCGCTGTGTTCATTATGCTGTAGAGTATGGAAAGTAGTTTGGGACTTTACTTTGCACTTTGCTGTGTGCACCACAGTTTTGGATTTGGAGTCTCGGCAGTAGATTACCCAGGGTCCTTCATATGAAGGAACTGGAAATGAGAGAGCCATTTTGTCTTAGTATGTAGTTTCTCTGTTTATCTGAAACCAGCCTGAACATCTTCTGTGGAGAGGTTAGGAAGTGATGGAGCTATATAAAAGCATGCAAGGAGGTGCTTGTTACTACCTTCCACTTTGCGGTAATCACTTATATACTGAACATGCCTCGGGGATATTTTGTTTATAGGAAACCACTGATGTGTAAGGGATAATGTTTATTTTAAAATAGGAATAAATAAAAATCAGGAAGTCATTGTGTAAGCCTTTATATGTATGTGTATATATATATATATACACACATTAATTCATAATTCACTTTGCTTGTGAGAAAAATTGGAGAAACAGGCATGTTTGTCCAGGAACACATACAAGAATTAGAAGAGTTAATAGCTTATGCTATTTTTTTTTTTTGTCTTACTGAGAATTATTCACTTGTTCATGTCACCTGTCGTGCTCACCTCAGGAGCAGCAATGTGTTCTGACATTTGTCCTTGCAATTAAGCATGTTGCTATCAATCAAAAACTGTAGTGCAGTTAAGCCCATCTATAACTGTAAAAAAAAAAAAAAATCAGTTTTGTCAATAAATACAACTTTGTAGTGTGAAAATGAAGTTGACTTCGTGATTCCCTTTTGCTTATTTTCTCTAAATAATTTAAAAAGTCACCGTTGAGGGCTCTTGCTGTACAATATTGCTCTCTCATAATATGATCAGTAGTGCAAAGAAAGTGTTATATCTTGATCTTAATCTATATGGTTTTATTATTACTGTGCTGTTTTATTCCCAGTGAATATGCTAATACATCTTTGAACGTATTTTGTTCACCCTGCTTTCTTTCAGCCATGTGATAAATCCTGTTTTCTTCCACTGCAATTTTTAGCGCTGTCAAATTATTTACTAACCAGTGCTGTTATTTCAAGATGTAGTTAATAATTAACATGAAACCAGATCATTTTATGAAAGGTTATTTTTGGATGACTTTTCAAAATCCTAGGAGAGGTTGAAAATACCATTATGATTCATAAGGATTTGTTGGAAATAACAATATACTCTAAGGTGATCCGCCTCTGGTTTAAATTACCTGCTAGGTTTAAGATAAGCCACTGATAATAATGTCTTGACTCATAGGAGTCAACTCAGATTTATTAATAATATCCACTCATAAATTCAGGGTAACACCACCGTGCCTGTAATTTTAGATCCTAAAATAAGGTTTTGTATACTGTTGTACAGAATTAAAACGCTACGCAGTTGTCTTAATTTCCATTGAGAATTAGGATCAAGATCAAGGGCTTTGTGTAGGGTGGTGTGTTTTCTTACATTCAACTCTCAATTCCTTGAAGAGATTCAGACAACGTTTAACCCTTATTCACTTGTTTGGTGCTGTCTAGGTTGAGATGTTCCCATGGTCCCTTCGCAATTTCTTAAGGACTGATGACCTGGTTTTCCTCTGAAAAGGTTTTTCTTAGAATTAGGTTTAAAGAATGCAAAATGCTAGGGTTTGCCTGTCAAATAGAGCGCTGGCAAGGCTGATTTGTGTTGGTTTGTTCTTAGGTTGTCATGATGACTCTTTGTCCTCAGTGTCAGGGCAGGTTTTGTTGAGAATTTGATTCTCAACAGAAAATTCCCAAAGCCAAAGGGAGGTGAGGATTTCCAAAGGACATAATTCCTTCCTGTATGGAGATAAGTTGTGAGACTTCATAGTGTCTCTGTGATCAGAGACAATTTTGGATGAGCCTCACCTGCAACTTAAAATTATATATACGTAAATAAAACTATCTTTTGAGAGTTTATCACTTATAGTAGGGAGAAAATGGTTAAACATTAGATGGCTGCAGGATGATGCTCAGACTGTTACCACTAAGCCACTTAGACTGAAGCAAGCTGATAAGTCTTTCATTAACTCAATGCCTGAATGTACTGGAGAGTAAATAAATTTGCAGCCCACAAAGTTAAGGGGGGAATACTTAACTCCCAGCAGGAATGAAAGTGCCTTTAATCTAAACAAGCAATGTAATTTTTAGTACCTTGTGTTCAAGGGCTGCATTCCAAGCTGAGGAAGCTCTGTGCTAATCGCAAACTGTGGTTCCCTGGCACGCTGTGGCAGTGTCTTGGGAAAACACTGGATGAGTGGGTCTCTGAGAGCATTCAAATCCTTGTCACGCTATAGATTGGGTCTCTCATGGGATCTTGATCTTTGAGTTCTGTGAAGATTTTGGATTTCATGGAGTATGGCGGGTATGTTTTTTACCACTGCTTTTTTACAAAACATTTCTTCTGTAAGCTGTTACATTTTTGTTTGGTCTTTATCATTTCAGATTGCAGCATGAGATATATTTCAATACCTCTATACTGCACCATATTTTCAAGAAATTAATTCTTCTCATCTCTTGATATCCATTACTGGCCAGTCTGTATACTACCATTAGACAGAGGAAGGGATCTTCAACTATAAAACTAGTGCTTAAAGAGGATCATATGGTCGAAACATGAGACGTGTCTGGGAGCTTGGTATTCATGGTTTTTCATTGCTAATGTCAGTTCAATGTTCAGCCTCTGTCAAGGGCGAGCAGTAAAGGATGCGCACCTAAGACATCTGGAGAAAAAAAATTCTATGTTACTCTAGATGCTTCTGTTCTTATAGAGCTGTGTTGGTGTTTAGTTAGAAAAGCATGCTGTTTTTTGATTTTCTTTGGCTTAACACAGCGTGGTTAATAATGTTTGAAACATCTTTGACTCTTTATATTGTTGGCTACTGTGTTGTGCAGAAACACGTGCGCATACTGCACTGCAGGTCATGATTTAGCTGTTCTACAAAGGAGTCAAAGCTAAAATATTCACCTCCCTCTGCGTCATGTCTTGTGCTTTCTCCCCTCTGCGTTCCTCAGGCTCCAGCATTACTTGCACACACACATTCACGTTCTGATTGTTCTTTCTCTAGCTCTGCTTTGAAAATGTTCTAAATATTCATAATGTTATGTATATATCATGCTAGGTGGCTGTGTATTATTAGAAAGCCTGTGCTTTTAAGCACACTGTCATCCATTGTTCAGTAAACACAATTACATTGCTCTATCTTTCATCTCTTCTCTAATGAATCCATACTAATTGATTAATCAGTGCTGTTGCTTCACTATGATAATCCCATATGAGGAGCAGTAGTAACATCACTAGCAATTATTAGCATACGTTGTACACGGAGGAAGCAGACTGTAGGACACGGCCAGTGCCACCAGAGGAGGTGAGCGGTGCCCGGGCTGGGCCTCACACTCCTTCTGCAGGCCGCGGGCACTTGGGGCGGTTGGGCACAGCGCAGGGCTGTGCTGCCTGGTAGCGCTGTGCTGCTGGAAAAAGGTGTGTCTGAGGAGGTGGGGGCACTGTGGGCAGCTGGGTCTCTTCCAAAGTGTCAGCTGGATGGGTTATTGAAGTGACCGTCGTCCTGACTTAACGATGAGAGTGATTTCTAAGGCAAGGTAAAGGGTAGTCTTACACCACTACAGCATTTTACTGAGGTAACTGTTTGGTTTCCAAAGCAGTGAGTGCAGTTTTCTGATCTCGGACAGAAGTTGACTTCGGTGCTCTCAGGTTGTGAGCAGTGCTGAGGCAGGCGGATGTAAGGTAATGATTTGGTTTTCCTTGCTGATGCAGAATCAACAGAACTATGGACTTCTGTCACCAACCTAACTTGTTTCAGGCTATACGTTACATGCTCGAGATAGCAGTGAAGTAATACATGTGTTCTTCAGTCCCTCTACTGATTTTGAAAACCAGTTTGGTTTTTGAATTTTGAACCCTCCTTATCCACTCCCTCTGTCACTGGTGGTGGTGGTGAGGACAGATTTTCATTTGGTTGTTTGACCTGCCTTCCTTTTCCCTCTTCTCCCTGTTTTTTCCTCTAAATATCGAAGTAGACAATGATAGCATCATTGAGATTTCCCACATATCTATAACTTTCCTTTGGATTGAGAAAGACAGCTAAATTCAATACAGGATTTACTGCAAGGAATAGAGATGTGAGGCTAGAATGTCATTTATTCACCAAGCTTTTAGATGGAACATGTTCTTTAGCAGCCTTTAAGATAATATTGATTGCACATTGGTGTGGCTGAAGAAAGTTCTGATTTGATACAGCAACTACATTTGTATTTTTTTCTCTTTTCTGTATTGTAAATATATATATATGTATTTTTTCAGGTGTTCAGAATTAGTAGTTTTATGTGGTGTAAGTAGAATTCTGTTTTGGGGCGAAATGGTGATGTGGAATTATATGCAAGAAAGCTTAGATAAGATTTTAAATGTTGACTAAGTAATGCTTTGAAGAAATCATTGCAATGTATTCATTTTCAAAGATTTCCTTTTTTTAAAGGAATACAAGTAGTTCCTCTTTGCGTAAATGAGAGGATTTTATAGTTTGCAAATCTTTTGTAAATGGTTCTGTCAATTCAAGATCTTGGGAGGCTTGAAATAGTGAGTCAGGCTAGGGAATATAATATGATAGTCTCTTGGTCTGAGAAAATTTGCTGGATTTTCTTGCAGAAATGTGATTTTTTCCCATTTTTGCAATATCATTAATTGCACCATGGCAGTTTCTAGCCAAGAGAAGAGATTAATGTGCATTTGTGGTGCTAATTATGAACACTTCTAAAATGATGCTCGTTGCCATGGGAATGCCCCCAAATAATTTGTATAGTAGCTCAAATGGCCAGAGGTTGTGTACTTTCTTGAATACAGATTCTGCCTCCAAGTGGGTGATACAGAAGAAATTATAAGTTTTTTCTTGGAAACGCCTACTTCTTCACTTTCTTGCATTGCCGATAGCACTGCTAAATGGTCCCTGTAAATAAGAGAGACATAGATTTCTGGACAGTAAATACAGCCTTTAATTAAAACACTAGGAGGTAAATAAAATATTAATATTTTAACATTACACTAGTAGAATCTCAGGGTTTATCTACTTGATTTCTAACAACTAGGCACAAGAGTACTCATGCTTTAGGTCAGCCAAAATCTTTTTAAATGTTCTTAGCATGTATGAGCTCAATTTAATAATCTTTCTGAGACACAAATAATAACCTAACTCACACAGTGACTTGCGAATGCTGCCCTATAGTTTCTAGTTGCCTTGCGGTGCAGGCAGAGATCTTCCTCTGGTCTTCAAAAGACCATGTAGACACACTCAGAAACAAACAAAGGGTATTTAAATCAGCAAAACTCTCTGCCTGGTTTTGCTGCTACTTTGTCCTATTAATATAGTTTCAGTCAGGAAAAACCTCAACATTGAGTGTAGCTCTTTCTATAGGTACTGGTCAACTGATTTCTCTCTGATGTTGGGCAGACCCTGACACTTTTTCATTTAAGAAAATAGAGGTTCATTTTCTAAACCACTGTAGGCCTTATAGAATACTAATGTGTTTTTAGTCATGAAAAGCCCTATTGAAGCATTCAGTAACATACATATATGTTTGAATGCCCACCCAAGCAAGAGCAATTAAAATCAACATGATAAATGGGAAGGAGGGCTAATAAATAATTGTCTGTTATAAAGTTTCCAGTGGTCATATGACTGGCCACATACCTCCATCATTGCAGTAATTATTCCAATACTGACAGCTTCTAAAAGTTGCGAACACTTACTATATTACTTATGTTTCTGGTAGTTACTTTTTTTATTCTCCTGAAAAATTTCCTTCTACTTCAAGAATTGGTTCTTGGCCAGTAGAGGTACTAAATCCAAATATTTATCAATATACTATCAATGCTTTTAAAAGCTGCTTTATACTATTTTGGAAAATACATTGCTCACACCTCACCCTGGAAATTCTTAAAATGTTGGGCTTAAGTCCAGAGTTTTATGTGCAGGAAAGCTACTTCTGGAGACTTCACTGTGGTAGTTCTCATTTTTCTTTTCCTCTGAGCCTTTCACAAAAGGAAGTACTTACACAGGCACTCTCGCTGCACCTCTTCCTTCCCTTCAGCCATGTAAACCAAATGCCAATAAAGGTGTGAACTCCACTACTGTTGCAGCTAGTGGAAATTTCGTTTTTTCTAACTCGGTGTTAGAGGGAAATTTATTGTCCAAGGACTCTTGGAAAGTTTCATGACCAAAATTAAATGCAACGGTTTTGATCTCCAGGCCTAAACCAATCCTTGCTACTCTTAAAAAGAGGACTTTACTGTTTGTTCATGACTTTAGGAATGGAGTGTTGCTGTTTCCACGCAGTTTCAGGAGGTTCATGAGCTACATTTTTAATGGTTAAGACTGGAAACAAATTGGGTTAGGGAGGACACTTTGGAGGTTGATTTTGGCAAAGTGTATTTTATGCCGCAAAGCTGAGCATTTCCAGAAGAGCTTATTGGAGGTTAAGAGGTATGAGGCTGGTTGGTGTCACTTCTGTCCGCAGAGAACAGAGGCTCTCCTGGTTTGGTTCATGCTGACTCCTGTACTCCCTGGGAGCTGTGTTTGATATCGACAATATTTTGCCCAGGTACAAGGCAGTGGCTTCAAGGTACCTGTTGAATTTGGACCAGTGGTGATTAGGAGGGTAGAGGATATTGCTTCCCATGATTAACCCCATGAGGTACTCTTCTCCGTTTTCTGGGTGTGAGAGAGACCTGTTTACTGTTCCCAGTGTGCCCTCCCACTGTTTTGGCAGCAGTTGTTGACCACTGCTCTGAGGTGTAAACAATCATTTTGGAAATGGCCATGTATCCTTAAGATGTTCCTGCCCCACTTTGCACAATGATATGGAGTACATCACTTGAACTGTGCATGTGGTTCAGTTACACCTAATCTGCCCCAGTGTGAAGTCACACTGAGTAGGTAGACCTGCCAGGGAAGGAGTTAGCACTGAAGAACAAACACTAAGTATGCTGTCCACAAGTATGGTTCAGCCGTGAGGATAACCCTCAGCAGAGAGTTGGTAGCAAACACTTTAGTGGAATAATTTCTTAATCTACTCCAGACTGATTCCCAGGAACACATCTATTTATGCCCTTGGCTTAAAATATCTTTTTAAGTGCCAAGACCAGCTCACTACAACATTCAAGGCACCCACTGGTAGCTGAGAGGGGAAGATATTGCTGTTATGGTTCCTCAAACTGTCATGTAATTGCTGAAAGCCAAACTGTATTACAGCTTGTCTTTGCGTTGTGCTAATTAAACATGAATCCACTTGCATATTGTGTTAAAAATATCCGAAGATGTACAGCTATTCTGATTTTGAAAAATACCTTTACCAGTCCAGCAGAATACATTTCAGTTGACAACACAGAAAGAAGTTGCATGATTCTTATTTTTATATTTGTTGCCCGCCTAAAAATCGTCTTTAGCAAGTGATTAATTGCATTTGCAGATACTGCACAATTGCATCAATTATCCATTTAAAATGAATTTCATTTTGAATAGTCAAGAGCATGATGTAGATTAATCAGTAAGTGAAAAGGAAGTATTGTAAGCTGTTTAGAAATACTCATCACGTTTTGTGGAGGCAGAGTGATTTAAATCAAGCAGACCGCTGGAAAAGTAAGGAATACACAGTATCAAATGCTAATATTTTTTCGTTTAGCTTAGCAGCTTTTTATTGGCCTGTTTTGCCTTGGTTTCTGTGCATGATATAGCAATGATAGTGATAGCGTGGGGATTTAGATGGTTATGAATTTTTAAATTTAGATAAATCAGTTGTGATTATAAATACACTTGTTTAAGTATGACAGCTTGCATGTCTGATCAAAATTTCTCTTTCGGACAAGCTCTGTAATGTCATTTAAGAGCGTACTGAACAGCTTACTCAGTTTCTATTATCGGTTAGTTTTAAAAGTATTTGCTGGTTCTTTCATTACACTTTGAAGCAAAAAAGGAAAGTGATATTTTAAATTTCATCTGATTTTTTTTAAAAGGGATATTATTATACTAGCTTTTGCAGTACCAAGCCATTCCACTTACAAATACATTTCAGGAAGTGTTTTTGGTTATTATGTAAAGTTGTGTGGGTGGGCAGGTAACTAGGTAAGCAGATGAAATGCAGATAGATATTGACAAAAACTTTATTTTCCTGTCTAGCATATGAGTGACTTTGGTTTTGTGTAACCTACTGAAAGTTGTGGTTTGCTGCATTCTTCGTTTTACAATATTAGGGTGACAGGAGCATGGTAACAAAAGGCCCGGGTTCCTGTGGGGGAAGCGGGCTTCCAAGCTGTCCGGGAGCCCCACAGCGCTCACAACCTCTGCGGCCTTCCAGCAGGCCCGGCTGCCACGCGGTCACCTGCGCTCTGCCAGGGCTTGGAACCAGCCCCGGGTCTAACTGCCGAATGTTAAATCAAGAGGTGTGTAACGTGGGTTCAAATGAGGTTAACATACTTAACCCTGTGCCTGTTTATATTCTTATGGAACAAAACCCAGCATTTACATGCGTTCCTTGAGCCAGATGGTTTGGGGTATTTGGTATGCAATGTCAGCTGTTGTGTTTGTTGCTGTAAGTAAAGGTAAACACCTTTGTAGCGGCTACTGATCAGTTTGGGAATATTTATGAAAGTGTGGATTTTTCAAGCTAAAAATAGTGCTGTGGCTTTTTAAACTCTTTCTGGCTGTCAGAAATGCTCACATGATCCTGAAAGTGCTGCTAAAAATGCTCAGTTTTTATATATGGTAATTAGGGTTGTCTGTTGTGAGAGCAGTAGATGAGACATTTCCTGCATTTGTAAACTAGTGTCCCTTTCACCCACAGCTTTCTTTGCATCCGATTGTTTGTTGTGTTGGTAGGGCCTGAACTGCCACTGAACCTTCTCGGAGGAGGATCCACGTTGGCCAAGCAGGGAGAGCGAGCTCTGCGACCTGCCGCTCTGCTCCGTGACCTTCTGCTGCGGGGTCTGGAGGTCTTTCCTTTGTTTTAAAAGCCTGACCTCCTCAGGGAATACAATACTATAAACTGGAACTTAAGGCATATATTTTCACTTTTAACTTGGCCATTAAAATAAAGTTTGAAATAAAGATATTTTCCCTTGGGATATGCCAGACTTTGAGTGGATGCCATTTGTAATTCTTATTAATAGATCTTATTTATTTCCTTCAATTTTATGGTTAGTGTTTGATGACTGCTTTATACTCCAAGTATACCCTGCACTCAGGATGTTCTCCAGTTGTTTACACAGAGTTACTGTTTCTCTAAACTTCCCATCTAGTTCTGAGATTTGTCTACTGCTGCTTATTGTTTAATAAGAATTCCTTTTCTAAATAGAAAAGGACCTCCCCCCCCCCAGCTACATAGCTTTTCCAAATGCGATATATCTGCGGTTTGGAATGACCTGCAAACTTGCATCTTGTCCTAAGAATAGTATTGGGAGTCTGTCAGAGAGGTGAATAACAGCCTTTCTATGCCTGCTGGTGGCTCTTGACTATTTCTAAAGATCTGTCATGTTGACAACGTGGTATAGTGTACTCTTGAGTGAATTTACAAAATATTGCTATAGGAGACCCTCAGTGAAAAATTTCTTTTGAATTAAAAGATAATGGAAAACTACACCGTAACCAGAGTTTAGCTGGAAAGCTGATCAGGTGCAGATTTTTTTTTCTAAGACTTGAAAATATACCTTTTCTTAGTTGTGACAATAGCAGAAAAGCAGAGCAATGGCCTAACACAGTGCAGGGCTGGTCAGTGGCCTTGCTGTCAGGCAGCCCTCTGCTGTGTTGGCTGCTCAGGGCTGCTCCCTCTGTTTGAAGTCAAAACAGGAGCTTTGACTGTTTTGAGCTAATTTTGTCTATCCCTTTCTCCTTCTCTAGCCAGAAACCTATACTTTAATCTCTACGTTCAAAAGTGCCACTCTCATTTTTATTTAAGCTGATAGGTTCTTTCTTTCCTTTTTTTTTTTTTTTGTAAAAGGAGCATTTTAAAGAGAGAAAAAAAAGGGGGCGTGGGAGGGAGGGGACATGTTTCTGCATTTCTCATACTCTAATCTCAGTATGATGCTCCGATGCTCTACTGATTTCAGCATATTTGTTTTGGGAGCTAATACCATCCATGCTGACTGTTAAATTGGGAATACAGTGCGCATTTGCAGGGTAGAAAATGTTACTGGCATATACTCTGTTATTCCAACTGTTACACATACACATTTACCTAGTTCAAGAACTGTCATGTAATGAATATGAGATACTTTCAAGCATTTGGGTTATAGTTGTTTGCAGAGAGCTATTATTTAATAGGATCCCTCTCTTCTGTTTCAGTCCTAATTTGAAAAATTTGCTTTTTGCAGCCCTAAGAAAAAATGCTTAATTAAAATTATCCTTATGTAAATAAATTAAAAAATAGTAATAATGCCACTTTTCTTAGATGCATGTGCCTTCTTGATTTTTCTGTTTACCATACCTTTTTGCATTTACACCTATTTCCTAACTGAAAACTGCATTTCTGTTGTATTACTCTGGCAGCTGAATTTGAGTAAAGTTTTGGGAGTCAGTGTCATTAATGCTGCTATTGAAAAACTGACAATTGATCTTTATTAACAAGATATTAAGAATTTGTATGTTTTGGATCATTGTCTTCTAATAGTTATGCATCGTTGGCTTGCTATCATTCAGCCTGTTGGGCAGGAGATATCTGTTTAAATTTACTGTGGCTCTAATGAAATGCTGAAGTATAAAAGGAATTTGTCCGTTTGTAGTGATTATTACGTGACTGGAACTCTAATGTCATTCTCAGAGAGTCTGATTATGATTATGAATCATTATTATGATTCATGTTTCTGTGATAAGTTAAGACTTTAAATATATTTAACTGTATTTACTGATTTTAGCATGCCATAATCTGTGGTGTGTGAGCACTGTATGCCTTCAAATAAAAATTGGGGATGGTGTTCAGGAGGGGAGTATGACACTGAACCCTCCCTGTGGTATTTCTGAAGTCTGTAAGAACTCAGCGGTCCAGCTCAGGAGTGGATAACTACTTTTTTAGCAGCCTTTACCATTGAATGTTAAAGAAAAAAAAAAAGCTGTAGTTGAAGTTAAGGACTCCAGATTTCATCCTCTAATTCCTCTCTGAAGCTCTCCCTTATGGAACAGTGGAGATGAGCGGCTGTCAGGCACTTCACAAGGTTGGACCACTTTTTCTAACACAGGAATAAACATGCCCTGAAACATTCCTGACACATTTTAAAATCTGTCCTTGAAGACCTCTATTGGAGGTCTGATACCCCTAATAGCTATAACAACCTTATTTTCCAGCTTGCTGACGTCTTTTGCAGATCTTACCTTTAGCAGAAAAAAGAACAGTTGGTTGCCATCTTTGTGTAACAACCTTTTACTTATCTTGCAGTGTAGCTGTGCACTTGCCAACATTGTGCTGTGTGACTAAATAAATCTAATTCCAAGTATGACATTAGACTTGTTGATCAAAAATGGGGTTTTAAACCTGTGAATCAGTCAGCAGAAACATGAGATGAGATCATGTTCTGGTATCTATATTTGTCATTGCTGTGAAATCTCAGTTACCCAAGGAAAGGGGGAAGGAGGACAACTATTGATGTAACCTCGCTGTAGCAAAAACAACAGTACCCAAAAGCCCAGAAATAGAGAAGTAATGTAGCATGTGCAGACTTGAGTAGACTGCAAGGGAAGTTTTAAATAGAAAAACTGTTCTGAGGCATGAGTAGCAAGTTCTCACTCATGCGTTGAGCAGCACTGTATTGCAGCCAATGTCTGGAAGAAAAAAGAGGCAGGTTAATTTACAACCCCAAAATCTGCTCATGGTTTGGCTATTTTCAACTTTCCAAAATGAATACCCTTTGTAGTACCAATGTTTTCTCTGGTTAGCTAAAAAAGGTTAGGTTTGGGAGCTTAGAGTTAATGAGGTTTGTCTCCTTCTGGCATCTGCTGCTACCAAGGCTCTGTCTTTTTTTCAAGATGAAGTCAACACATGAAGGCTGTGTGTCAGATTTCTGTTGCTAACTTGCTGCTTGAGGTTGAGTTTGTGATTTATGAGGTTAGTATGGAATATGCTTCATACAACAAGAATTGCTTCTTGACGTGTGGTTCCACTGTGAAGAGGGATTGGAAGAGATGGCATACGCTCAATACACATTTTTTCAAATAGTTCTTCCATTAGTGACAGAAGTTACTTTCAGTGAGCTATACTGGCTTTGCAGTGGAAGCCAACTCTGTTGCCTTGTGCTCTGATTAACATGCAAAGAGAATTGCTGCCAAGATAATAGGTTCAAAGACGTGGTGGTGGTGAGTGAACAAAAGGGGAGGGAAAAGGAGGGACAGAAATCCAGCTTGATTTATAATCCAAAAGTTTGCTTGCGAGGCTGGTCATGATTCTTTTCTAAAACAAAAGCAGCCCCCTCTCCCTACAACCTTCTTTCTGCTTATACACTGAAAATAAGTTTCTCAAATCTTTGAGAGACTGAAAACACCAAACCTGTAAAGTGGCCTTTCTGGGTAGAGCTGCCTTTCTGAGTAGATCCATCTTTTGAGAGAAATTGGAAGTTTTAATATACACCATAAAGCTTTTGTAGAAAATAAGATTGTCTAACTAGTTAACTTAGTTGTTTGGAATTTATTCCAAATTGCTACCATTTGCTTTGACACAACTTGATATGGCAAGTATATACATTGGAAAATTGTACCACTGTAGCAACAAAAAATGGTGATTAACTTTTGGCTTTATCTAGTTAAGATCAAGCTTTGAACTGAATTCTCTTAGTGTGTTGACAGCTGAAGATTTATGTCTTCCAGCTATATTCCTGTTGCAGAGTTGGCAGAAGTGACCTCTCCAAAGAAGGTCTTTGTTACGGATTTTGCTGTGTTTACATTATTGCCGTGAGGGTTGCAATGAAGTACAGTACATTAAAGCTAATATATCACCTGCTGACAGTGGTCTTATCTCATTGGTACCTCTTTCCCTTTTCCAGTATGGAAAAAAATGCAAACATGAAGAATCTAAGGATCAGGAAAGGAAAGTTAATAGTTTTAAAGAGTGTTAGCATTAATGTTAGGTCCCTGTGTGCACTGTATTTTTGTGCCTGGCCAAGTCATTCCATAATTTCGTTTTCTGTGAAGTTAATGTGAAAATGTCTTTACCAGAGTAAAGCTGCCAAGGGACAGAAAAAGCAGTTTGTTTGAGATTTAGGGAATCTATCATAAGCAAGGAGGTGGCAGGGGAGGAAACAGTATTGGTAGCTTTTCCACCTCTGTGGAGGCCTTCAGCTTGAAGTGTTCCCTGTCAGCATGGAGCAGCTTTTTAAAGACAGGTGCCCAAGCATACCATAGCCTGCCCTACAGAAGTCCAGGGTGGCTGGTGACTAGTTTCATCAATCACTCTGTCTTTTTGCAGTGGGTTGAGAGATTCTGAATGTCCTGTTAGGTTGTGTGAAGTTAAGGGAGGAAATCTACTGACTACACAGGGCCTTGATGCAAAATCTCACTCCTCTCTTCCCAGAGGTGGTGGGAATGGCCTTCTGGCTTATTGAACCAGAATGTCAGTGGAAGCGTGGTGGGACTCTGGACTGAGCAAACAAGACTGTAGATGCCCTCCCATTTCTGTGAAAGTTGTTGCGTACGCTCCATACAAAATGGGCCTTTCGGACCTCCCTGTCAAGGGGGTGATGTTACTTACTATTTATTTTCTCTTTCAAGCACCGGCTCAATAATATCCACACAGTCAGTGTTCTATAGGCATAAATACGTGCTTAGTTTCAAAATGTGCTTTGAAATCTCTCAACAGGGTGCTTCCCAGGGATCCTTTGAGGATGGGGAGATGAACCTCAGTGGACCTACAGAACTGTTGTCATCTCAGAGGGCCCGGCTCCCTGTCAGGTAGGAACATCTTCGGTGCGGCGCTGACTTGAGCATGTTTAGTCAATATGCAAGTCAAGACTGACTTCTTCCACCTGCGCCTGTGTTGTGCTCGTTATCATCATGATCTCTTCTTCCTCATCCCTTTTCCCATTCTAAAAATTCACTCAGTGCATATACCGAAGAATTTATTTGCACATGTCAATCTTTTACCCCGGTTGGCGATTATGGAAAGTTTTACTTGTGTTTGCAGTATAAGGGTAAGATGGAGGTATGATACTATTGTATATTCACTGGTTTGCAATTTTGCAAGTATTTAATGTCTCCAGATAGAGGATGTTCTTGCGTAGTATGTTATATCTGAAATAACCATTTGGCTGAACCATATAATCCTAAAACAATCTTTTTCAGTTAAAATGTCACCTCTGTAAGGTTATTACTTCACTATATACTGTAGTAGATTTTATTTCTATGTTTATACACTGTGAAAACTATAGCTAATATTTGCAGTATTTCCCTGTGCATTACCTCACTAGGGTAGTCGGATTGAATGCATCTATTTCCTCTCTTCATTTACAACAGACCAGAGATGGCTAGTGCTGTTAGAACTGAAGGTGGTAGGGTTCATATTGTTAATTTGGGAAATACCTTCTATTTTGACCAGTCCAAATTTTGAATGGAACTTAAGTAAATATATAATCTGGCTTGGAAGCCAATACAGTAGAATTTGATCGCGGTATAGCTGAAATAAGAAGAAACTAGGTGTTCTCAACAAGTTTAATATTTAGTTTTGGGGTTTATTGTTCCTGAAATCACAAGGAAAATCTTGAATGGCTGAACTGAAGTTAAAAAAAACAAACAAAACAAACAAACAAAAAAACACACCACAAACCTTTAAATAACTGCTTAAAAAAACAGTTTACATTTGTTACTGCAGCCTGACTTGTTAATTTTGGTGTATAGTATCACAAAGTAGGTCATTCACATCCTCAGTGTTGATAATAAGGATTTGACCTGGCAAATTTAAAGCAAAGTGTTTTCATATTGTTACTCTCCTGTCCCATCCTAAGCCTAAATTTCAGTTTTGAGTGGAGATTAAGGTTGTGCTAAAATAACCTTTTTGAGTAGGGAAGAGAATTAAGGTATTCAACACACTTTGTCCAGTGTATTGTGTTTGCTGAAAAACTGTAGTGATATAATAGCATGTTATATAATAAAAGAAAAGTGTCATATGGGAGATGTGTGTGTGACAGGTAAGACATCAAAAATAAATTTCCATTTCAATTTTGAGGAAAGCAAATAATCATTTAGTGTAATTCTGCAACTCATAGTTGTTTGTCAAAACAGTATAAAATAAAAACAGTGTAATGAATAATATCTGCATGCTGTAATCTTTGAGCATTTATCCTCACAAATACCTGAGAAAAAACAAGTGCTAATATTCCCATTTTTTATAGATGGGGTTCCAGGAAAGAGGCATGAAGTTCTATACCCAAAGCATGTGCGGAAGTCTGTCAGAGCAGGGACTCTGGTTTTATGGCCCATGCCAGGGTTTTGCTGGAGAGATCACCTTCCCTTTTAGAGCACATAAAAATCAGTCTTTTCCATACAAGAGAGTTAATTTCTTAGTCTTGTTCTGTGTGTCATCATTTCATTTCTTTCATGGGAGATTCTTTCACCTTGGTATGGTTGTGCTTCTCGACTCATCTGTCTGCGTTTTTTCCCCTCTGAGCCCTCCTTGTCACCTGCTTTTGTATGCCATTTTGTACTTTCTTCTCTTGCTGGCTGTCACTGATGTATATTTTTAGAATGGTCTCATCATGGAAAGGAATTGGAGTGCTCTTCCAGCCTTCTTTGCACCTGCCAGGCCTCTAAGTTACATGCTAGCTGATTAGTGTTCATCATGCAGGCATTGAACTTAGTCAGCTTAGTTGCTAATGTTTTTTTCTCTTTATATAATTTTGCTCAAGTCATCTACAGTTTGTTTCACCTGAGGTAGTTATTCATCACCAAATATATGCGCTCATTTGTCTCTTGATCTGTTAATTTGTTATGTGGATTAATCAAGCTCTGCTCATGCTATGCTCAGATTTATTGTTGTCTTTATGCTTTTACTAGCATGTTTTAGATCATCTAAGTTCTCTTAGGAGTTATCTGAGCACATATTAGGGTTTATCAGGTTAACCAAGTTATTGCTTATATTTGAGATTCTTCAGAAGATGGTGGTTGTATTCACTTGTATTTTGGTGGTGTCATCAGAAGCTTTGGCAGTGAGAAGGATGACAAGACGTCTGTGTTATATTTCAAATCCTGAAATGGACAGGTCTTCTCTATTATATCACAAAACACTCAATGAACCTAATTCTCTCAAATTTTTTGTTGAAATATGCAAACCCCCTTGGAGGGAGGAGTATGGAAGGAAAAATGACAAAGGATATAGATTGGGTCCCACTCAATGACTGAGCATCAAAGTGCTGAACCAGACAGGGAGCAGAGGAAAAACTAGTCAGAACAATGTATTCCCAACAACCTTTCTGTGTTGGTTGTAACTTTTTGTAGGTATGTGATTCATCATAATCTGGATTGAGATTAATGAATTAAAGAAAAACACTGACCAAAAAAAACCATCAACAGCAATATAGAGAGGAGCAGTTTCCTTAAATGCAGAACTCCAGTGAAATAGTTCTACCAAAATATAACTTGCTGTGCATCCTAGGGGCCTGAGGAGAGGAGTACCTTGAGATTTTTTTAAAACACTGTTTTGCCTGGAAGTATTGATAAAATGAGCTGTTGGGTTTTTTGTTTGTTTGTTTGTTTTTCCACTCCCTAAAAATTATGAAATATGTTCAAGTATTTGCAATACATTCTCATTTCTTAAAACAGTGTAGTTAGGGGGAATTCAGAAAACACTGTTCTGTAAAACTTGTTGGCATTTCTGTGAAATTTACCAGAATTTTAAAAGTTAAAGAATATACATTTTAAGGCAGTGATTTTGCTGTTGTATAGCTTTCTCCTTAGAGAAGTGCGGAGTTATTTTAAAAACTGTTTTATAGAGGTATTTTCTTTAGGAGGAATTGTTTTATAAAGAAAAAATAATGAATCAATCACTAGAGACTATCTATCTTTCTTACTAGTATCTTAATTTGATTGAATCTAACTAATTATTTGTATTAGAAGCTCTTATTAATAAAATGAAGAAAACAGTTAATTCCACAAAAAAATGTAAGTAACATCTTGATATATAATTTGGTTCCTTTCATGCTGTTTTTTCTGGAAAATAAGTAAATTATAATTTGTGCAGGTGTCTGTCTTGTTATATTTCAAAGGTTTTAGGGCCATGAAGGACCACTGAGTCATGATACTATAAATCTTCATTTAAATAAGTCATGTTAAGTTTAATGATGATAATGAAACTAATATTTCAGCCTGAGAGCTGCTCCATGCTATGGAAGAAAAGAAAACCACTATTGTGACTGCTGCTTTTACCAGAAAATACTCCTTTCTGCCATTGAATTTGATCATTATGACCTATAGCACTTAAATAAAATAGCACCTAGTCACCTAAGAAAATTATCTGAGGCTTCTCATCAGAGCAGCAGCCTATCTGAGGTCAATGTCCCTTCTCTAACTGTAGCCAGTAATGGGTATTTCAGAGGGAAGCAAAATAAAGAACATCATGATTAATATTTTATGGTTGTGAAACCTGGTCAGTTGAAGGGAAAGGCTTCAGACCTGGCTTACTTTATAATTCTCATTCAAGTAGGAAAACTGTTCCATTTGAAGTAAATCAGTTCATTAAATTAAGTAGTTAAAATTAGAAAGGTGCACATTGGGTAAATGAAATGATGGGCAGTATGGAGGACTTCTAGCTCCTCTATGAAGAAGCTAATAGGAAGGAAATTTCCTTGCCTGGATTCTCTAGAAAACATTTCACTGTAGAAGTACTTGGAAACTTTTCGGAACTGTATCCCTCAGGAGTCTGAAAAATTTAACATGACCTTCTGAGAGATGAACTTTGCTGGAGGAAGACATGAAACAGCCTGTTATTGGCAGTTCTTAAAGGAATAAATAAAAGCAGGACTAATTATAATCCTCTTGTAATTTGTGAAGGTGGATTTTTTATTTTGTGTTTGCTGGTAAAGATAATGTTCAGAACAAGAGAAGCCAAGCTAATACCATCATTGTAGAAAATTTGGTATTTTTCCTTGCTGCCTATTCTAGATGAGGACTGAAAGATTTTTAAATGAACAGTGGGGTCTCAGTACTCTACAAAAATCAGAGTGAAATGTGTTACAGCCCAAAACCTTTAGTCCTGTAGGACAGTGCACATGGAAATACTGAAACCTTTCTTCTGTTTCTTAGTAAAAATGACAGTTTTAAGAGACAGGAAACTTGTATCTGCTTGGAAGTGGATGTTTAGCTTAATAGCAGTGGATTAGTTGGAACTGAAAGAGTAATTTATGCATAGATAATTCATTACGTGTTTTCATTATGTTCTGTTTTGCTGTCTTCCCACTTCTTTTTAGCAGAGGTCAGGGTTAGTTCCTTGGTTTAAGCACTGTAGATACATAATTAAAGTGTAACGGCAGTGTTTTTTCTTCTCTGTAATTTACTTTTTTTTTTTTTAACCACCTTCTGTGTCTTGCAGTAGTCTAACAACACAGAAGTGGAACAACTTGATTAAAAAACAAAAAAAGACAAAAACCTGTGCCTGCAGGCTGTCTGATTTGTCTTTAAACTTACAGACAGCTGATCTTGTGAGAGCTAACAAATTTTAGTGGGGAAAAATCTGTATTGCAGTGACATCTTTACTAGATTAACACATTTTAGATATGAGGAGATGATTGGTTGCTTCCTCAAACCTGAAACTGGAAGATTATGACATTATTTCATAGTAAATATTTAAACTTTTTGTGAGTGTTTTTGTTGTTGTTTGTTTGTTTGTTTTTTCTTTTTTTTTTTTTTTTCCACCCCGTGTGGAATGGAACAGCTGAAACATGCCTGACTCTCTTAGAAGCAAGTGAGCAGTTTTGGCTGTGCCTGGAAAGCTCCTTTGTGACCCTTCACATTATTATTTTCTCCTCTCCTTGCAGGGTACTCTCCATCGCTGTTTGGATATTGCTCAGACTTACATCTATCTTTGAGTGTATTCACACTATTTAGTATCTCCAGCTCCAGTTTCTTCTTTAGAGTTTCCAAGTCATTTTCATCAGAACTTTTGAGCATCTGGTTTAAAAGGGGAAGGAAAAAATGGAAACAGGGGTAGGAGGTGGGAGGAAAATGTGTTTTCTGGCAGCTGTAGTTAGGCTGCCTTCTCCAAAAAGATGGGTACAGATACTTCATTACCATTAGCAACTGACTGGTAATGTGTGAAAGAAGTGCATGGACAGTCATCACCCTCTTTATTTGAATAGATCTGCGTGTACTTCCTCTTAAAAATTCCCTTTATAACGTGGTATCACCCATAGCCTGTGCACTCTAACAAATGCGAGCAGCCCTTGTTGGTGGATTCTCTCCTCCCCAGAATGGCAGCATCGGCCCCTGGGGCTGGAGGCACGTGTGAGGGACAAGCAGAGAAGAGCAGCTCAGTAACTTCACCTGTGAGTGAGCTCTCTGCATCTGAGTGACATTTCCGTCAGCTATGCTTATCTGTTTGCAACGGGGGACATGACATCCTGTGCTGAGATTTTTTTTTTTCAAATACAGCAGCTTGCTAACTGTACCCTTAAAAATATACAAGGAATTCAGTGATCTATTGAAAGCTTGTTGCTTAGTTATGTGCAGGTGTTGAATAGGGATAAAATGGAGAAGAATATGCTATTGGGATGATAAATACTTAATACTCAGGCAGTAGATCCTTGTGACATGCACATGATGACAAGTTTTGCCCCATGTAGAAAGAACTTTTTTTTCTGAGGTGCTGTCTTCTATATGTTTAAAAAAAAATAATCAGCTGTAGGTTGCATCTTACTGCATTCTCAAAGAGAAATCCTACCAAAATCCTCCTAGCATTGGTAATTTGGGAAGGTCAAATCCCCTTAGCAAACAAAATCCTACTGCAAAACTGCAAAACATTTACCTGTGGAGAGAGGTCCCTTTTAAGAATCTGCGTTTCAGCGGCTGAGGTCAGTTCTTCAGTATTATTGGATAGTTGGTAGAGGAGCCTTCAGCTGTCAAAGCTTTCCCTATTGTGTATTTGACAAATTGGTAATACCTGATGCAGTTTTCAGGAGAGGGAGCTATAATATTTGACGGCAAGGGCACTGTCAGTGTGAAGAACAGACTGATGGCCACTGAATATGCAGCGCTCCACTTAAATTTTGCTTTCTGTGTTAACAATGGACTGTTGTGCATGCTCACTACACACACACGTACACAGACCTTCTTTCTCTAAACTGTACTCATCAGCATTTTTAATAATATGCATGGCAAGCCTTCCTGCCAAATGTGATAGACTGTAAAGAATCTGGCAGAAATCAATAAACATCCAGCACTGAAGAATTTACATAGTAAATGACGACAGCTTCTTCAGGTTAAAAATCAATAGTATGGTGTTGACTGTGGCCTTGGATGCAGCAGGCAGGTAACGCAGGGCAGGTGCCGTCCCTGCTGAGACCACAGACACGGTTAGTGCAGCAGCGGAGGGGAAGGGAGACACCAGCACGCATTCGAAGAAGCTGCAGTGCAGTGTTTCTAGTTGGGGTAAACCTTGCAATTCTGATTAGTTTCACTGAAATAAACACTTTTAAAAAGTTCACTTATGTTGATTGCTGTAAGAACATACCTGTACTTACTGCATTGCAAACCCGGCAGGGACAGGATTTTCTGAGGCAGTATCTCTGTCTGCTCCTGGAGAACGCACTGATGCTCTGTGCGTCGCTCACCTGTGAACTGATGCTCCTGGCCTCTCATCCCTAGCCTGCAGTTGGACTCCACGTCTTTGCATACTGACTTGATAGGTCAGAGTTGGCTTTTCACTTAGTGCAAAATGCATTTGAGATGTAGAGGAGAGATTGAAAATAGGAATAGGTTACAAGTAGGTTACTAAGTTTTGGAAGTTAGCTTTTCTTCTTTGGGGATTAGGTTGTTTTTAATGTGTTGAATATTGCAGAAAATCCATCCAATCTCACTATCAAAGCTGTCAACCAAAATATGGAAAGCTGCTCTGCATTCTCCCCCACCACTCGCTATCAGTTTTTTAATGTGACTGTCAAACTCAGAGTCCCAGCACCTTGGGCTTCCTCGTGCCTGTAGAGTTTAGTATCCTTAAACTTAAAGCTCATCCTGTTCAGCATTTCATTCACCCACACCTATTCCCCAATTCTCTTGCCACTGTAGTTTAAAGTGCAAGTCAGTGTGGCCCAGTATGCTGCTGGAGTTAAGCTGTTCTTTTGGGCAGATGAAACCAGCTGGAAGATGGACAGTAGGAGTGGATGATGTCAGTTTTTTCCAAGTCTTTAATCTTTGAGGTTTCTAAATCAACAAAGCCCAATCCCAGATATCCTGCTTTAGTTATTTATTTTAAACTCTCAGGCCTTCATAGGTATGATATAAAAACAGTATGTCCTCTAAGGTCTATTAATGTTGTTGTGAAGGGCAGTTTTCTTTTTAGGTTTAAATAATAACCACATTTGGGAATGAAAAGTAATTCAGAGTTGTAGTTTTTTCATTTTGAAATATAAAGTACCTTTTAGATACATATACGTGGTGTCCTCTTGTTCTGGATATTTAGTGCTTTAGTACATCTAGGATGTGTCACTGTTTTTAAAAGTAACAAACGATCTGCATGCTACTTGTTTTCAGGAAGAAACCAATTTTTCCTAGTGAATAGATTTTAAAAATAAACTTGTATGTTATCTTTGGCCTTGAGCTGACTTATAACTGTAAGTGCATTGATTTAAGATGACAGGTAACCTGTCTGTCGTGGTCACCCTCAGAAAATTACTGCTCTATTTTACCGTTGCTTAGGAAGACAACTCTTCACGGGAGTCCTTAAGCAACACAGGGTTATCTGGGGACAATCAGGATTTATTTAAATTTCTCCCTTTACAAATGAAAACCCATTTGCTACTGTTGAATATTTTCTGGACCTTTAGGACTTAACTCCCTTATATGTTTTGGTTCTGTACAAGTTCAAAAGATAATACAAGTGCCATTTTAATGACATTTTTAATGTCTATTTTAATGTCTATTAAGAGAATTGATGGAAATTGAAGGTGGACCTGAAAGAAAGTTAGCTTCCTACATGTGTGTTTTTGAGATTTTGGGAACAATCCTGAGTGGAATCTAGCTTTTCTTTCTTTGTTTTTAGTTTCACTAGAAAAAAAAAAGTTTACTAAGACCAAACCAAAAAAAAAAAAAAAACAAAAAAAAAACCTCATAGGAAGATTTTTGTCAGGATTTCCAAGCCTGGTTCATGAAGAGGGGGGAATACAGGAAAGAAAAATAGCAATACATGCTGATAATGCCTGTGTTATAGATATAGTAAAATGGAAATCTTTTATGTCGGGATCAATAGTGGTTTGTTGTTCAGGATTTGTCCATTTCATTTATGTGGAATACAAATTCATTCCAGTCAGTCTTCTGGGGAGAAAAAAATTACAGAAACCCTCTCAAAACTGTATAAGTTTATTTTCTCATTCCATATTTAACTGAGCAAGATAAGAATCATTGTACCAAGGGCAAGTTGCTTCTGATTAATCATTATACAACTGGATAAAAGCTTTTTAAAAATAAAAGTATTACATTATTAGAAAGCAATGGCAGAATTTGTCTAAGATCAGTTGCAGTAATTGTTGTTTCCCTTGTTTTAGGTGTACCCTGTGTTTTTCTGTAATGCCCAGTCTGGTGTAACGAGGGCCTCCCTTCAAGGGTGGTCACAGATTCTGCCCTTACAGCCGTGCCCTTCTGCCCATTCTTGCATCGAATCAAAAGGCCACAGGCCAGGGCGATCAGTCAGCAGATCCCTGCAGAAGTTATTGCTCAGGAAAACACCGCTGGGGGAAGGAAGGAGTCGGAGGTGTTTCTCATCTTGTAGAGGTGCGCTCTCTAGATCTGTTGTAAGGTGTTTGCAGAAATGTCAGTCTTCTGCTCAACAGCAGCCTGCACTTAGATCAGACTGACTGCGTCTGTAACTCAGGGCACTATGTAAAGTGGTCACTCAGTTCAGCACTTACAGAACTGGTAAAACTGTAGGGTTGATGTGCAGGCATAGACAGAGCTTTTTACAGTTCAACTGGATTAGAGTATTCCTAATGTGAAGGGAAATACCCAGTAGCTTTCCTCTGGCCACTAATCCCTAGCGTTGCTGTTCGGTGTGATTCGGGGGGAGGGAGGTGTAACGGTAAATGTAGACTAGCACAGAAGGTAGGAATTCCGTACTGAAATGTAGAACTCGCCCCCTTCTGATCTTTTTTGAAGTTCTAGCCAATTCAAGTACCTTCCTTTTCAAACTGTGATCACCCAGAATAGAACTAAGGTCACTGCAAGGCTAGCAGTGTAAAGTACTCAATAGGAAAAGAAACGGCACCTAGCCATGAAACAGCAAAAAAATTTTCGTTGTATTGTCAGAGATAATACACAGGTTATTGGTAATGCTTTTTGAGGAAGGAAACTTCCTGAAGAAATGGGCTGAGTTGCAATTTTGATCATGTTTTTTTGTGTGTGTGTATGTCTGAGGTTGTATGCAACACAGGGCAGAAAGCAAGATACTTAAACATAATTCAATTAACTTGCTTATTTGTTTGATGTCTTTAGTGTGTGATCTGCGTGTTCATAATGGGTCCACATGGGGATAATTGACTGAAGCAGCTAATGTGAAACTTAAGTTAAAAAGTTGCTTTTTTTCTAGAACATGTAGAATAGAATTTCTTTAATGGAATGAAGTATCCCCTGACTTCAAAGCTTATTTTAAATATTCTGGTTAATCTACTAAAGGATGCACTTAGGAAATTGTCTAGTGTTTGGTGTCTTTCTTTTTCCAAGTACATAAATCCTAATCTAAAGAAAGATTAAAGAAATTTTTAGGCATTTTGAATTTATATATTAGTGAGTTCTGAGTGTAATATCGTTTCTATACTTTATGCTATTTCATCAAATCATTTGTTTTTCGGTTAGAATTTGTTTTTAAGGTAGAAAATTATGTGAAGAAGCATATGAGATGTTTTCTTGTGCTTTTTTTTTAGTGAAATGACAAAAACAGTGGAGATTTCTGGGGAAGGTGGACCCTTGGGAATACACGTAGTGCCCTTTTTTTCATCTTTGAGTGGAAGGTAAGATATTTTCTGCATTGCTCAAGAAGTATTTTAATGAAAGGATTTCAGTTTCAGTTCTATTAAAGTACCTGCTGTATAACCATAAGGAAGAACAAATGCTTAAAAATATGTAAAAATTGTTACTTGAGTCTATGACCCTGTCTTCCATTACCAAAATGTTTACTAGTGTTAGTTACATGAGACAATACCAACCAATTTGTTCATATTTGTTCTTTTAATTGTCTCAATTGTGTAATTGTTTTTCTTCTCTGAATAGTAAACTAGACTCTGAGCAGAACAATGTATTTCTAAGATGTCAGGGTTGGTTATATTTTGTTGTGATTTTGTTTTTTTGTTTGTTTTTTGTTTTCAATTGGATTTCTCTGCATAGGCCCTTTCTTAATGACTTGTCAGACAAGAAAAGTCAAAAAAAAAAAAAAATCTGCTTGCCTGGTCATGCCTCATTTTTTTCAAGCTACCTTTCAGATTTGGTTGCATAGCATTTATAAAATGTGTACTATACCATGAACTTTTCTTTGTCACAATACAATTACTTTAATTATAAATGATTTAACATAGTCTCTTGAGATCACAAAAGCCTATTATAGCAGCATGCTCATATTGATGTACTGTAGTTAAGACTGTGTCAGCATTTTCATTATAACTATTTTCCAAGCTATGCAACTGGAATGGTAAAAATAAAAATAAATAAATAAAACATCTGGACTGAAATTTGACATGCGAAGGCTTAGCCAGAGAGTTAATTTGACACTGGCAGCCCTGTATAAGAGACGGGAAATTGCCAGTGCCATAAATGACACTATTATATAGTAAAGTGGCTGCCTGTAATACAAAGCCAATTATTGCAAAAGTAAAAATTGTCTAATCCTTAAATGTTTCTTTACTTGTCAACTTTTACGTAGGACAGAGAACATGAAGGATTAAATTGCCTTGTAAAGGTCTGTATATGTAAATGTTTTCTCAGTGCCATCTGTGGTTGTTAGTGAACCCACATTCCTTCAGAATGTTTTATTTGCCAAAGGGGAAAGTAGATAACCACTTGCTGGAAAAATGTCACTGTCTCAAGAAGAAAGTTGGTCTTGCATGGGAACTGAAGGAGGTCTGAGTTGTGTGAGGCTTTGCAGGCTGCCTCTCTTGAGCAAGGTGCTTGTGTTCATTGCCCGGCACAAAATGCAGACAGTGGTTGTTTGGTTTGGTTATGCCATGAATGCTGGAGTGTGTACACTGTATTTCAAAATGTGATGAAATCACAAGCTGTTAAAATCACTAATTTTGTAACTGTAATGCCGTTCTGTATTGAAATCTCGCTGTTTTGGGTGTAGCTTTTAAAGACCTCCATAATGAAAGAAAGGAGTTCCTTGGTCTGCATAGTGTACATTTTATTATGTCTTTGTCTACAAATGCTCTTGGGGATCCCTCAGAGCACAGTAGTGGGTTGTAGGTTGTTTTTTGTTTTTTTGTTTTGTTTTTTTTTTTTACAAATGTCCTACTTGTTTAAACAGTTGTTTTGAAATTGTAATGACCCTCGGCAGAACCATACATCTTTGTAAGAGCACTAGGGTGACTTAAATCACTCTTACCTCTTAAACACTAGACCCAGGCTTAATTAAATAAATTTTAACTCATCAAAGATGAGAAAGTACAGAAGGACATCTTTTATTTCTGTTAATGACAGGGTGCAATTTATGGAGGCACATTGGCCATGACCAACTTGGTCTGGTATTTCAATTGTAAACAGTTATCTACTAATAAGGTAATGCTGGCTTTAGACCTAGTGCTGCTGCAGAGCAAAATTTTTCTAGAGGTAGTTAAAACATCTTATTAATTTATGAACTCTTATATAGGAATTACAAAACTAATGGAAATATTTTTTCCCTTTCTTCAGCACTTAGATATCGTTAAAAAAGGAAATTAAAATTTAATAGTGCATTAAAACAATGCTAAAATTGAGATTGTATGAAATAATTAACGGAGTCATGAATTTCAGCTGCCATAGCATGTGTAACTCAAGCCACTCAGTTACCACAGTGCTCACAATAGGTTTTAGACAAGTGGGCAAGCCTATAGCGTTACATGAATGCAGCACCTAGGCACAGTAGGATTAGGTAAGATTATAGCAACTGACTTAATTTTTAATTTCCTTAATTTCCCTGCTTCTATTGGTTTCTATCTTTTTGTAATTACATTGAACTAGTTCTAAGTGTGTAGCTTCTTGATTGCAGCTGGTTGGATGGTTGTCATCAGTAGGGCCATGGGCCCTCACCATTGCTTGCCCTCTCAGTCCTTTAGTGAAGGGTAGCACAGGCTGCAAGAAAATCCTGATGTGATTTTTTTTTTTTTTTTTTTGCGAGATGTTTTGAAGACCTAATATTCAGTTGGAACCAAGTTTTCATTTAAACTACGTTGCTTTAGACATAAATATCAATTTTAAATCTTACTATAAAGTAAATCTAACATCAGAATGTTACACATGAACAATGAATATCGTGTCATTTGAAATGGCTTGCTGTGAATATGTTGAATGGAATTAAATATGAGAGGCAGTCATGAATCTGAGAAAAAAGTGCAAGACTTCTGTTTTGCGATTGGAGTGCTGGCAAAGTTGGAAATTGCACATTAATATTTTATGGAGTATAATCAATAGAAAATGGTCTCTAAAGGTCATCTGTCTGTGCTGATGTGGTATGGAAATTTAGTGGATAAAATTGGATGATAAAAGGTCTTCACAAACATGCAGTTGTCAGGTTTTTGGGACCTTATATCATTTGATATATCTACGCTAAGCTGTGATTTGCAATACAGATACTCCAGGTAGGTCAGGAATAGCCCAGTGTTCCTAGCAGTTAGCCACGCTGGAGTTTTGCTTCACTTAATGCATCATGAGAAGTTTCTGTGCTGCACCTCAGTTTTCAATTTGCACATAACCTGGTTTCAAAAACAAACAAACAAAAACAAACAAAACCTTAGGTTTTGATGTTCTGCTGATGTCCTACAATGTGAATAATGGTATTGCTGTCATGTATCACAATAGGGTCTTGAGAACTGAAAAGTTTCAGAGACTTCTCAAACATAGAAACTTTGGTTATTTCTGTCTAATTCTATTGCTGGTTTAGTTTATTACAGTCTAGTTAGAACATTAACTTTTAAACCGTTCGTGATAGCCATTTGTGATTTTCTTCAGAGCAATTTAATCTTAGTGTTAGACATGTATTGCATAAACTATGTACAACTTTTTATCTGAATGTGGAGATCTAGGTGTTTTACTTCATTTCTCTAAGTATGACTTACAAGATTTAATGCTTCCAGAAGTTCTAGCATGCGGATTAGCGCTAATGTCCAGCAGTTTTTCTTAGTGTTTCTTGTAGTCCACTTCTTGTTAATTGAAGCAAGAACTGGAAATTCTTCCTTTAGGTTAAGTACTTCATAACAGTCTATCTCATCTCATATAAAGCAGAGAGAAATGTATATATTTAGTTGGTATAAATTAATACCAGCAGAATAAGGAAAGTTTTCATATTAAAAAATAAAATAAAATCTTTTGCCTTTTAGGATGCTGGGACTCTTTATCCGTGGTATTGAAGAAAATAGTAGATCTAGGCGTGATGGGCTTTTCCATGAAAATGAATGCATTGTGAAGATCAACCACGTGGACCTCATAGATAAAACCTTTGCACAGTGAGTGCTGTTTTACCGGTACTTTTAACTAGACAAGATTTTATACGATGCTGAGTTTATCGAAATGGTTTGTTTAAGTCCATAAATATTTATTTTGGTAAAATGATGGAAAAAATGATAACTGGAAGAAAGTTTGTGATTTTCTTTCTGAAACCTCTAAAAAAGGTATAAACTGGGGATAAGAATCTTTTTGTAATCTTAGTAAACCTTTTCTGGTTACTCAATTTAAATTACTTCATTTTTTTAAACTTATCTTCACTTTCTAATTCTTCTGTTATTTCTCCATATTGCCTTCATATTTGTTTCCTTGTAAGAACTTCAGAGTGAATCAACTTTGCAGCATATTTTTGATGTCCTTTTTCAAAGGAAATTAGATTTTTCTGGGCCTAGAGCTTTTTTAGGACTTAGGTTTTTAGAAATACTAGTACTGTCAAAGTATGTTTAGTGGGGCTAAATGGTAAGTCTCACCTTTTATGACTTTTGTGAAAAATCTGTTGACATTTATTATCCATCTCAAATTACTTTAAGTAACAGGTTGCTTTGATTGGCTATGAATTAATTTGACATTGTTGCAAGAAAATAGCCTCTCAAATTTCAGATATTTGCTGTAGTAATTAAATAGTAATTTGTTTTTAACTTCTAATCCATATATTTAGACAGCTGAGTGATTGTTTATAATAAAACAAAAACCTATTGAGATCTCAAGGGAGTTGAGACTTGGCTTAACTTTCTGAACAGTAAGCGAAATGTTCAAGATTTCTAGACAAAAATACATAATTTCAATTTTAGGGATAAATATTTGCAAAATAGGCTTTGCTAAAAAACAACATGGTTCTGTAGTAGATATTCCCCTGTTTCTGTGGCTGTGTTTTTTTCCTTCTGATGAATTTTCCAGTTACTGCTTTCTGAATATTTGGTGCTAAATATGTTCTCATCTACCATCGTACAGTGTAGCTGCAGTGGCCTTGGACCTGAGGAAAAAACTATGGGCAGTGCAGAGTCAGCATCCACAGTACATGCATTTGGGGGCTAGAGGAATATTTTTGGACAAGCTCCTAGCCTTTAGGTCCCCATGAATTCTCCTGAATTACCTTCTAGAATACCTTCTGCGTCATCACCCCTGACTGTTGAGAATGGCTAGAGAAAGCACCTTTCCAGACGGAAGTTAATCTTATGAATATGCCTTTTAGTTTTCACCTGGCAAGATACAATTGTACTAACCTGATAGAAGTCCAAGTTACAAAAATGCAGCAATTCTAATAGATGTGAAGAAGTACTGTCCTGATGACTACTGACCCAGAAATAGTCAGTAGATTCTCCTTTGATGGCAAAATGTTTGCTAGTTTCAAATTGACATTTCTTCATAATCTTCGTAAAATCTGTTTTAATACTTAGCGGAGATTGTTACATACTGTCTCCTTCCATTTTCAGCAGTGGCTTTCTAGTATTGCTCCTGGTGATTGCTTCTTCTGCAGTTGTAATAGCAACAACCTACTTTCTGTATTCCCACGTTTATAATATTTGTATATATTGGGACTACTGGTCTGCTTTTTCATTTGCTGTTAATCTATTCAATTACATTCTGTTGTGTTGCAGAGCTTCTAGCACCTCTTTTAATTGACTCCCTTATTTCTTTAAAGTATGCGTTTGGGGTCTCCAGAAATGTAAATTTCTCCATCCATTATTTTTTCTCTTTGAAGTGCATCCAGTTATTTTGCCCCTGCAGACTGCATTTAGACTTTCCCAAAGGATGACTTGTGTTATTTCCACTATGTTTTGTTTGTAGGAGATCTTATATTTTCTCTTTCATATATTTAAAATATTCATTTCCTGAAACTGAGTTTTTAAATTATCTTGTAACATGTAGCCATGTGTGGCCACTTGCAAGGATGAAGATGAGGAATGAGAGAAACCTGGTTAAGACTTTACATCCTTATGCTGTGAGCATGCAGTGATTTTTAAGATCAGGATGAAGTCTGTCCTTGAAAACCTATAACCCCTGCAGACACATTGGGATAGCGCAGTTAAAGTTTCACTGAAACCTAACCCTCAAGGGTGATGCTGGAAGAATACCCTCACAACACTCTTCCTGCTCCCTTTCTTCTCTGAGTTTGAGGTTTCCCTTCTAGTCATGTCTCCTATCAATGAACGCAATTGCTCTGACTACTGGTGCATATATATGCTCAGTGTAGACAAGACATTTTTGTCTTGCAGAAGTATCCCTTGCATCTGTTGAGACTTTGCTATGACTTCAGCATGTTCGTGTTGCCAAATAATTACACTCAAAACAGCCCCTCCCTCCCAGGAGCTATAGCTGCAAGGTGGATGTACTATGAAGTATTGTTGGTCTGGGAAAGCACTAGGTGTACATTCAGGATGTTAACATCTGCAGTGGCTTGTTCACTGTAGCAGTGTAGAAAACTTTGTTTACTTCAGAAGTACGTTCAGCACTGACTTCTGTTTCATAACCAAGTATAAATCCAAAGCCAAGATTTCAGTGAAATACTGACTTTGCTGACAGATATGCTAAAGAAAGGTAGGAGATGTGTAAGTTGTTCTCAAAGGACATCATGATTTAGGGATGTGGTTTAGTGGTAGACTTGGCAGTGCTTGGTTAACGGTTGGACTTGGTGATCTTAGAGGTCTTTTCCAACCTAAAAGATTCTCTGTTTCTATTTAAAAATAAATGTGGCCATTACTTTTCCCTTCGACCTGCCTTTTGCTAAACAGAAGTACTTGATTTTTTTTCATTCCCCAAAAGTTCTTCAGTATTTCTTCAGTATTTCTGTTTTTATTTAAGTTGCCTTCTGCAATGTGGAAGACTTTCAGTCCACTTCCGTTAAACCCTCAGAAGATGAGAAAGAAAAGCACAGAAAGTGTTCTACTTTGTTCCTTCAGAACTCAAGGTTTATAACATATCTTAACAGATATGACTGAGTCTATAGGTTTTTCAAAATCTGGGGAAGGCTGTGGGAACTGTTGCTTTGGCTAAGTTGTCTTAATTGCCTTGCAAAGAATCATGAGTCCAAACATTGTATTGTTATTGTATATCAAGTCAAGGGGAGCAGTTTCATGAAATGCTCTAACACAGTTTCTGGTGCTGTACTTGAACACATCTTTAAATACATTGTTTAAGTCCAAGTATCTACCTTAGGAAGAAGCTGCTGCTTGAAAGATGCGAGTACTATCTACTTAGTTATTTATGAATTTATGTAGAAACACACAAACAGTTGCCTCTTTTGTAGTCATCAGGTTTCTTCTGATGTCTGTGTATCCCATACCCTCGTTCTATTGTATTGCACCATTTGCAGCCACCATGTTTCTTCTGAGCATGCCCATATTTTCCATCCCTCCATTCTCTATTACTGTGAAGTCAGCTATTGGTTGCGTTAGGAGTAATGAAGGAATTTGAGGCACGGTTAGGCTCTAGTGGAAAAACTGGAGTCTTGAGCTTGCTCAGGATAGATGTATCCACAAGAGCAATTGCTAGGTAATCACGGTGCCTCTGTTCCAACAATAAAACGTAGCAGGCAAACACTTGGAAAAAGTAGCAAATTGTAACTTTAGTCTTTTAGAGAGCTTTTGCCCTCAGAACTTCACTACCTGATGCTCTGCATGAAGAATTGTGTTAGTTATTTAATTCTGGCTGGTATGTTTTCATAGCACTTTAGGAATCCTTACAGATGTGCTGTTCCTTTAACTTGAGGAAATGCTGCAGTATAGAAATCTTATTTCATGCTTACTTTTTAGAGAAGGAACTGTAGATATGAAGGTGATATTTGTCCATATTTAAGATACATTTTTATCTTATTCTCTGTGAAAAACTTCAAACCTTAGCCCATATTTTCTGATTTGTTATGTGAATTTTCATACCTTTCGTTTAAAGGGCTCAGGACATCTTCCGTCAGGCAATGAAATTTCAAAGTGTCATCTTGGAAGTCCTTCCTCCATATAATCGAGAACAGTATGAGAAGTCTGCTATTGCTCCCCTTTGTTTTCTGCATAATGAAGAAGAAGTTCCAAAAACAAAGGTTCCACCTCCTGTTCATCCAAAACCTACTCTGAAACCAGTTAATCTTTCTGGAGCAGGCAGCTTGGAGGCAGGTGTACAGTCAACACTACAACAAGCTAAGAGCCCCAACCTCCCACGTCTGAGTAGAAAATCATCTTCACCCTCACTGTCTCCCCTTATGGGCTTTGGCAATAAAAAAAATGCGAAGAAAATAAAGATAGACTTGAAAAAAGGTGAGTCTTTAGTGATTATGGTTTTTTTTTCTGTATTTTTGTTACTTGAACTTTAAACTAGTGACATGAAAAATACAAGCAAGTTATTTTTGGTTAAAGAGCTCCAGAACTTACAGAAGGTAGGGGAATGTTAGCAGTAATGTTCTCAACAGACAGCTTTCCTGTAAATTTTGGAAGCATGTTATCTTGACTTACTGATTTTAAAATATCTCTTACGTGGAAGGTATTTGATTGGCAACATGCGATATGAAGAGATACTTCAGCCTTTTCACAGAATCACAGAACCGTCTAGGTTGGAAGAGACCTCCAAGATCACCTAGTCCAACCTCAGCCCTAACACTAACAAGTCCTCCACTAAACCATATCACTAATGGCTACATCTAAACATCTTTTAAAGACCTCCAGGGATGGTGACTCAACCACCTCCCTGGGCAGCCCATTCCAGTGCCTAACAACCCTTTCAGTAAAGAAGTTCTTCCTAACATCCAACCTAAACCTCCCCTGGCGCAACTTTAGCCCATTCCCCCTCGTCCTGTCACCAGGCACATGGGAGAACAGACCAACCCCCACCTCTTTACAGCCTCCTTTAAGGTACCTGTAGAGAGCGATGAGGTCTCCCCTGAGCCTCCTCTTCTCCAGGCTAAACAACCCCAGCTCCCTCAGCCGCTCCTCGTAAGACTTGTTCTCCAGACCCCTCACCAGCTTCGTTGCCTTTCTCTGGACTCTCTCGAGCACCTCCATGTCCTTCTTGTAGCGAGGGGCCCAAAACTGAACACAGTACTCGAGGTGCGGCCTCACCAGAGCCGAGTACAGGGGATTTTCCCAAGTACAGAATAAAAGTTCGAAATTCCTGCTGCTGATCTTCACTAGTTTTTATTTATATTTGCTAATTGACTAACGCTGTTATGACATTTTTAAAAGATGTTTAAAAATATACTCTGCACTGTTTCATACTGACCACATTTACCCTTTCCCCTTTTTATTTTCTACAAACCTTATCTTTCCATCTGTATTTATTTAGCTGTCAGTGTCCTGCTTTTTGTGTGTATATCCTTAATTGCTGCTCCATGCGGATCTGTCTTTGCATAGAATAGCAGGTTTGTGCACATCCAGCAAAATGTGTTTTATTAAGTGTATCCCAATCAGTAGTTGCATTTTCTGTTTAATTTCTGTCTCTGATTTGACTGAGAGTTAAGTCTGATGCTAGAAGTGGCCTTTTTAAAAACTGTCTGTAACTTTATTCTTATAACATATATTGAATGTAATCAAGCTGTCATTTCTTAATTTTTGTTACTTCTTAACTTAAATCACTCATTTTTACTTCTGGACTCTTCAGCTTTTTCTTAACAAAACCTACTTCAGAATTTTTGTCAAGTTAGATGTAATGTTTTTGATTTTTAAACTGTAATTTATATTTTTAGATATGATAGGAATGTGATACTGACATTGTATGTCTGAAAACCATTCGCTTGGTAGCAATCATGCTCAGTGAAAAAATATTTTATGGACCTTACCAGTCATGGATGATTATGGTGACTTACTGTTAATATTGATTTTACTACCTAGTTATTTATTAAAACATTTTTCTATTAACACTTCAGGTTGTTTATTTCCAAATGTAAAATGCCTTCACTTACTGCAGCTTCAGAACACTTGTCCCTTCTTAGCAGCATATAGTCAGCAATTTTTGCCTTCAAATCATGTGATATTTTCCACTTTTCACTGTTACATTAAAGCTACTGCTAAATTATATTTATGCTCATAAATAAGCAATTCTAATTGCTCTGATTTATTGCATAGACTGTTGATGTTAATGTGAAGGCTGGTGATAAAACCATTTACAGAAAAAGTATTCTCTTTAAAATGAGAGTTCTGGTTTGTCTTGTGTTATTGTGGGTTATCCAAAAGTATTTCTGTCTGTAGTTGTTGAAAGATTTGAGCATGTGTGTTCTGACATTGATATAATTCTTCTCTAGACCATGCAGAAATTATGCTCATGTTTCCAGCTTTTTGTTTGCTTTCCTTCTTTAAGAGATAGCCCGAATGAGTGTCTGTGATATATGTTCCTGACTGATTACTTATTTTAATGATCATCATTGGCTTGTTAAAACTTACATTGGGAATTTTTTGTCTGATTTTCTAGGTCCGGAAGGACTTGGTTTCACTGTTGTTACCAGAGAGTCTTCAGTACACGGTCCTGGTCCTATTTTTGTGAAGAATATTTTACCAAAAGGTGCAGCAGTAAAAGATGGTCGTTTGCAGTCAGGCGACAGAATCCTGGAGGTTAGGATAAATATTTATTTTATTTCTGCTGCTGAGTATCAATCACTGGTTTTAACATACATATGGTACTTCCTATAAATACTACTGATGTATGGAATTAAAATTCCTGACCTTGGTAAAAAGTGTCATGACTTTTGTTCTTTTTGCCAGCAAGTTTTTTACACCACAATTTAGAAAAAGTTTATTTTTACAGAGGTTCATGGGACAGTAGAACAAGGGAGATCTGATAACATACTGGCTCTTAAAGCAGATAAACACATCAGTTGAGAAACAGAGCATGTATTGCCTCTTCAGCCATGTCCAGAAGTCTGATTAATATCGAGGTGGTTAAGTGCTCATTTTAAGGCAATTTTGCTCAAATTGGTCTTTTTAAAATTTTCAGATAGATTGTGACTTAAAATCTCATTATCTAATGGGTTATTTCTACTTACTAACCTCAAAAAGCTCTTAAGGTAAACAGTTTTAATAATACTTACGTGTTGTTTTTGTACTTCTCATCTTCAAAGTGCTTTACAAACTAATTAAGCCTCACAAACCCCCTGCAAGGTGGGTAAGTACTACAGACCTCCTTTAGCAGATGGTGAAAATGAGGAAAAAAGGTTAAGTGACTTGTGCAGGGTCAGAGGAAGACGGTGTGGAAGCTGTTGTTAATTATCTTTGCTCTCAGTCACTGAATGACACCTGACTTAGGTGAGGGGAAAATGACAAAAGGACATATTCACGGATATGGCATCCTCTTTTCTTTTGTGCCATGTAGGTGAATGGACGGGACATCACTGGCAGGACCCAAGAAGAGCTTGTAGCTATGCTGAGGAGCACAAAGCAAGGGGAAACAGTCTGTCTGATTGTGGCTCGTCAGGAGGAGGCCTTTCTACCTCGAGAGCTGGTAATCGTTGTTATTTTTTCCTGAAGAGTGATATTGAAACAATTCCATGTTTTAAAACTGGCTCAGGAAATAGAAATGAACTGATGTTGGCTGAGAAAGCTAGCAAAGGGTAACTCTGTAAGACTTGTATTTCAGAAGTATTTATATTTAATTTTATCCACTTTAGATAGAATTCCATGAAATTTGATTTTCAGCCCAGAAATGACATCATAAGTATAATTCACAAGGGAATATTGTACATGAATTTTGTAACTGTGAGGTCAAGCATGACTGAAAGTGGATCATTCTCTTTGAGAAAAGCAACAAACTTTTAAAACAGTTTAAAGGTCATATAGTGAGTCCTGCAGCTTATCAGTAACAAGCTAGTGGTGGCGACTGCCCCCAGGAGATGCATCTTCTAATCCAGGTTGCCAAACTGTGGAGTGGTGAGGGGTAATGTTCCATTGTGTTCCTGACAAGTTTTGGAAGCGAACTTTTTGTTGGCTGTGAGTCTGACTTAATAGCAGAGAATCAGACATGCCAGAGCTTATCTCTAGTGCTTAATTTCACCCCCCCCCCCCCTTTTTTTTTTAATGTGAACATGAAACTGTTCTTTTGTGTCTCACATGGTCATAGGAGGACTACATCAATGTAAAAGTGCTATCTGTTACATACGTGTTTCCCCTCAAAGCTGGTCATCTCTTTGGTTGCCTCTTCCTTATCTTGATTGATGGCTTTACTTGACCTTTCATTAAGAAGTTCTTGGGATAAAGGAAGGACAGCATTTCCTGCTTTTGTCTCTTTTTATCTTCTCTAAAGAACACAAACCGCCTTCAGTTTTTTCTTAAAAGGAAAAGCAAAAAGGGGGAAGGAGTCATCTTGCTTTAAGACTGTTACAGTCTTTTACAGAAATTCTCCAGTATGTTTTCTCACCAAACATTGCTAATAATTTTCTTCATGTTACCTTGTTATCAGCTGGACCTTGCTAAGGTAAGGGTGTCCATTGCCTCTGGTAGGATGAGAAGCTGGAGAGGAGTTCAGATTCTGTCCTGTGAGCCCTTCTCTTGTTCATCTGATGCCCGCTTTTTCCTGTAGTAGAGCAATCTTAAAAAAACTATTTTTGTTTTCCTTTTCCTTTCTGATTGAAGAATTTTTAAGGAGAATAATAGAATATTTTTCAGCCCTGTCATGGGTTAATTGGGCATTCCTTGTCAGTAGTTCCCAAAACAGATAAGTTTGTCCTTGTAAGGCTCTGCTTAGGAACGCCTGAGCTGTGGAGTCAGTGTCTGTGTAGATCTGAGAGAAATTTCTGAGATCCAAGTACTGAATTAGCTATTAGATTTAGGATTTCTTTTCATCTACCATCTCCTCTAAATGCAAGCTTGTGTTTTTTTTTTTTTTTGTAAAGGTGACTCTTCAACAGGTTTTTTTTGTGTGTGTTTTTAAGTTATAAAACACATTACTTGGAAAGTGTACTTTTTCTAAAGCGTGTTTTCTTCTTTTCTCTCTCCTCTTCCCCTAGCATTATACATTATTCTTTTCTGTTGTAGTCCGAATTCTCCTGGGAATCACTGTAAAGTACATGGATATAGCAGGCTGGGAGAATCTAAAAGCAGTTTGTAATTTTTACCTTCCACAATTGCCTGCTATTAAATTTGGGCCTCCACAGCAAGGATTAACTCCTTTTCAAAAGGTGATTTACTTTTGACTGGCATGATTGAAATCTAGAAATCTAGCCACATTTATCATGTTGGCTTGACCTTCGCTTAGATTGCTTTCTTTGCAAAAGAATGATGCACAGAGTGATGGCCCTAGCAGAAATAGTGATGATATGTGAATTCTAATACTATTCTGTGTTTCTTGTTATCCAAACCAAATACAGTCTAATACAAATGTGAGTTACTAAAATACAGTGGATGATTTTATGGAACCAGCCCTTCTAAATTTAAAAGCCTTTTAGCAACATCTGTTTGGTAGCTCATGGCAAAAGTATGGGTTAACATAGCACTAAACTAGCAGATGTTGATACTAACATGATACTCATTAAGATTCATGAGACATCTGAGAGTAGTCTTAGCAAAAATTAAAAATAATAATAATAATAAAGTTTAGTTTTTTTGTTTGTTTTCAGCTTTAGCCATGATATTACATTAGGCTAATCCTCTACTAGCTCAAAAGTTACAGTGCTGTTTTGATCAAAGAGGAGAAAAAAGCCAGCATTTCAAATGTTTGTTTTTGGAGGGAGAGGCAGTGGATAATCCAGTATTTTTCAAGGACAGCTGCAACAGCATGCACAGGCTATGTAATATGCATGCAGATTTTATCTAAATACATGGAAGATTTGTTAATGCTTGGCAATAGGGTAATTGCTTTATATCAGACTTGTTCTTGACTTGAGCAGTTCTCCAGGGACTTGAGTGTAATCTGAGGAACTATCTTCTTTAGATTCCTTGTTACCTGCTGTAAGGAGCAGGAGAAGACCGTCTAGTAAGTCTGTCCATTTCCCACAGCTTCCTCTGGCAAAGATGCCTCTGGTGCTTGGACCCACTGGAGAATATGCACAAAACTATATTGAGCATATTACTACACTAGAACTTGGTTCCTACGTTGATTTCTGTAAAGAATTTGACAGCTGTATGGGCACAAAGCAAATAATGTAACAAAGTAAGGGAGAATGGCATTTGGTTGTGTGGATCTGTAGTGATGTAATATGACTTTACCACATCACAAAGCTGCTGTTTGGTGAGAGCTTGGTCTGGCGAATACCTCCTCTTCCTTAAGTTAGATGAAGAGAAGAGTTTTGGGGTTTTGTTACTGTGATCTATGTTGATGAATTGCTAGGAAGTAGAAAAACAGAGTAACAAACCTCTACCACACCAGAGGAGAGAGGTATGATAGGGGTGAGGATGAATGAGTGTTGCAAACAACATTATTAAATTGTAGAGAATTATGGCTTCAGTTACACTAGCTCATGCAACATCTGAGAGTTGTACAGTTACATTGTTTGCACATAATGAGGGAATAAAATAGAAAACCCAATCTTTGTAGTGTTGTTACTGCTTAAAAAAAAAAAAAAAAGGAGGATCTAATAATTTTTTTTTTTTGATTGAAGCAGATCAGTGAAGTAGAATTTGGACCAACCACAGGCTGTCCTCCTTATTATCCAGTTAGCCAAATGTTCCTTCTAATTCGTGCCAGCTGTTGACAATGTAGCAGCTGAGTAGGGAGCTGATTCCAAAACTCGGGGGAAGATCTTGATTCACTTAATTACAGCAGTCTACAGAGTGGCCAGTGATTAGTGCATTCTGTGAGGTGCATTTGGATTTTAAACTGTTCAACAGTGATTGTTTTCTGAAGGATGGCTAATATTACAGAGAGAAACTATCTTAATGGGTTTGGATTTTCCAGCTCTTATCAAAGTAAGTGGAATACACATCAAACTGTGACTACCATTCTACTGTGTTTTGAAAGTACAGTGTTTTGATCATGTGCATCTTGTTCTTTCTCTGGGAAAAATGTATGATCTGAAGGTGCCATTTCTTTTAATAATGATGTAAAGATCACTTCTTCCCTTTCCATTCCTTTATCCCTATATTGGTAAAACAAGCAAAGCTGCTTGAATGAGAGCAGCTCTGGTGTAACCCATTCTGTGCCATGGCCCTATGCAATTCTTGGAGTCTCATTTTAGAGATACTTTTTTTTAATTCTTTTTCCCTGAGCCCTCAGGCCTTTGGATATTGTACACACAGGCAGAGAAATATCCAGGTGTTGCACTTGCCAGAAGTAATATAGCACTGAAAATATTTGGGAGCATTTGTTTTTGAAGCACATACATCATATAAGTTTTGCATATACCTTACTTGCTTTATAGGTAGCTTCAACTTACCAATTTCAGTTGTAATCATAGTTTCTGTAGTTTCTTAGCATATTCCCTGATCCTTGAAGAATGATGGAGGAAAGGGGACAAACCAGTATTTATACAACAAAAGCCAAAAGAAGAACAATGTATGTAAGGTAGCTGTTGATCTTTAACTCTTAAGTCTCTTTTATACATTTATTGTATAGGATTGAAAGAACCGTGATGAAAGGCAAGTTCAGTTAAGCATTTTTTCCTGCTCACTGTTTGATTAACTTTTATGTTTCAATGTCCCACTAATTAGTTCCTTCCACTACCCTGAACTTCTGTGCCTGAAGAACTTGTTTGCCTCAAGTGTTGTTCTTTTTTTTTGTTTTTTTTTTTTAATATTCAGAGCTTATTTTCTATTACTTCCTTCTAATTGTTTCTTGCCTTTTTAAGTGCAGGAAATAATAGATGAGATTTCAGCATAGACTTAAGCATTTTTGCACCTGTTTTTGTAGGTCAAACCAGTGATTCTAATGCCTGATAAAACAGAAATGGTCAAATAATTTCAGTCACAAAATGATTCCAGCAAGTACCAATTCTCTGTTGTGTTCTCTCTATTCAAAGGGAAAAAGTCTTTCAAAAAATAGGTCAATATACGTATTTTGGATTTTAATAACACAGAAGATTCAGTCCCTGAATTGTTCTGCATAATGAAGAGAAAGAAGTAATGAATACATAGGGCATTTTCCATCTTGAATTACTTTATAAACAATATAGATAAAGTTCTGTGTTTTTTTTTTTCCAAGAAATTTTTCAGAGAAAGTTTTTAATTTGGGGGTTTTAGATTTTATTTATGTAGATTAGTTGAGAAATCAGCGCAGACTGTGTCTGTGAAAATATATCTTTAGAATGCAAAGATTGTGTAGCACAGCCCTCAAAGGTTTTCAGCTTTCATCGATTATGTATCTGAGAACAGATACATAATCTAGTTTATTGTAGTTTACAGTATTGAAAATTATGGACTGAGGCATAGCTGATTATTTACCTTGCTTGTAGTACAAGTCAATAAGAGATGACTATTTAGAAGGAACCACAGCAAAAGGAACTGGACCTTCTTTCCTGTCACAGTGAACAAGAAGGTGTGACAAGAAGTATCCCTTCATTTTCATTGTTTCTGGCTTCTGGTGGGACTCCATAAATTACCGAAGGGGAATAAGTTGCTTGAGTAATTGAAGTATTTTTAAGGAATGTTTTCTCAAGTAAATTCAATGATTTTTCACTGTCAGAATGAGCTCTCACATGCTTTTAGGTGCCAATATAGCTACCAACACAATTTACTGTGCTTTTCATCTAGCGATGTTACTGCATCTGAGTCAACTATTGCCTTCTTTGTCAAGCCCATCAAATTATTATGACCTAGCAGTATTTTCGTTGTCAGATCCCAGTCTTACTATTTCCAACAAATTCAAGGAACCTTAAAAGGGTGGTCTCAAAACTATGGTCATAGCACTCATTGCCTGCAACAACCTCTGATGCTTGTGGGTAAAGTAAAAACTAGAGTGGGGACAAATAAGGAGAGAAAAACGTCTTACTACTCATGCCAAAGGATAATGTATTTGCTTATAGGATTATTGCCCAAGATATGTAAGTGTTGAGGAATGCTGCCTCAGAGCACTGGGAAATGAAAACTGTTGACTGGATAGCATCAGTCCCAGCTGTGGCATTGTCCAAAATGGCTTGGCAGTCCACTTAAATCTGTGAAATCAGAATTATGTATACATCAGAACAGAGGCATGGAAAATCTGTCTCTTAACAGAAACTGAGTCATTATACATCTTAGAATCATCCAACCAGACTTACGGTATTTGCATTTCATAAAAACAAAGTCTTTGGGCAATTCTTAAATCTTACTGGCAACTGCAGTACATTGCCTTTTACAAGGGTCACTGGACTTGTTCCATATACCATAAGAAAGTTTTTAAGTGTCTCTGCCTTAGAATCTGTGAAAAAAGTTTTTCTAGGACTGACTTAGTGTAAAATCTGTGCATATGGAGTTTGAAGTAGACATAAAAGTATCACACTACTTACTACTTTGTTTACCATCCCTTTAAACAATAACTAATAAATCAAAATAAATAAATAAGATTTGTACATCACAGTGTTGTGAACTGTTTGCCTGCAGTATATTCCAAAGGTATACAGTAACAGCAACGCTAAATTCACCCTGAAAATACAGTGCAGCTTTCCATGTTTGCAAGTGACAAGATTTTCCAGTCTAACCAGCAAGGTAACTTAACTGCATAAGGATCCAGCTCAGTAGGGTGCTTGAGCATATGATTAACTTCACATCTAGGATGGGACTTGGAATTTTCACAATGTGGTGTACCTTGACTGAGGACCAAACTAGTTAATTTTTCTCTCATTTCCTACAGTTCTGGAACTTACAATATTATATGAAACTGCATTTTTAAGGTTGAAGAGCAGTGCCACATAGAATTACAAAACTGTTTTGCAAGGACAAACCCTTTTCTTGAGTAAAACTTGCCACGTGATCTTGAATAGGCATATCAAGTGAATTGGAGGATCTCCATTTTTTGGAGCATCCTGAGACATCAAATAACTAAAATGAAACGCAGTGTATGTGCCTTGGGTGAAGAATTGAATCTAATTTTGTGAGTTTTCAAAGCTCTAATTCTAGAGGGTCTACATAATTCAAAACAGGACCATTCTATCTAATATGACATAAATGTGTAGTGTATGGCATTAATTTAAAAAGTATCCAAGTACAGCATAATATATCTTCACAGATTTGCTGGTTTTGTTGTTATTTTTTTTGTCTTAGGGTGTGCCATTAGTGACCATTTAGTTTTTATTGCAATGTGGAATGCAGATGATTTTAAAGATGCTGATATGAAAGCATCTGTCTGAAGACGAATACATGCAACAATGACTTCAGTTATTTACTAGATCGTGACAAGATTACAGCAGTGCATTAACTTAGAGTATTATTATCAAAAGCATTACTGTATATCTATGGCAAAATACAGTGTAGATTTTATATTGAGTCAGTGAATGAACTGTCAGCAAAGTATTTCTTAATTGTGCCTAAGCTCTTGAAAAGAATAGAGAGAATAGTGCAAGTATCTTCTTTTCAAGCTTTTCTGCCGCTAACAGTTATGCGGTGCCACAATTTAAGTACTGCTCTTTAGCTTTTACAGGTTTTGCAGAAAATAATTGCAAAAGCATGTAAATGTCTTACTTCCTTCATAAGCTTTTGAAAATAACCCTCCTGGGTCTCTTGCCTTTTGCTCTCAGCTCTGAATGGCACTCCAGGGAGTTGGCATCTCTTATCAGAAATGAGCAGCCAGGCAAGGGGCAGCCAGCATATTGAGAGACTATAATAGCATGTTGGTCAAGGGCATCAGACAGGTACTGAAAGGTCTCTTGTTGTGTTAAACAAATGCTATTTCCTTCCTGGCTTAAGTGGGAGCTAATTTTTTTGTAAGCTTCTCTTTTGGCAAAAGAACAATGGGGATAAATAAGGCAACCTTTCCAGTGAAAGATATGCATTAGATTATCATAAATCCACAGATAAAAAGTGCAGTGGTCAATGAGAACAGGCGTGGTTAAGATTAAATAAAAGGACTAATTGAAAGTGGTGTCCCATGGCAGACAGAGGATTGACACAGTATTGAATAGATAAAACCAGGGACTAAACAGAAGGGGGAAAAATACCGTGCATAATACTTTTTTCAGAGGTTACAATTCTGTTTGTACTCGTGACTGAGCAGTTTTTGTGTGTTGTGGGAATAAGAGAAGGCTAAAAGTATATTTTGTCTGTGCTTTAGAAGATTGGGAATTGGTTGGAGACAATTACATACCGGTAAAATTTTAGGATGCTTTAGGAATCCATTATTATAGCCTTTTAATTAAGAAATCAGAGACCTGAGGTAGAGATGTGCTTCTAAGTAAATACAATTATTGGCAGAACATCAGTTAATCAAACGTATCCTGAGACTCTTGAATGAAGGTTTTCTATCTCTGTTGCTGATTGTTTAGTATGTATTATTAGGTTTTCTGCTCTTAAAGCTAGTAAGCTCTGTTCTCTCACTATTCTCTTACCTTCATGTAAACTCTTCTGAACTTTTCTGTCTGTCTTGTGGAGATTCAACAATTGTCAGAATTGATTTTACTGAAGTTTCATGCAGATATCTAGGTAAATGAAAACATTCCTGTCCTGATTTTCTTGGTGAGGAATGGTACCTGTTTAGTTGGTTAGCTCCGTTCTGTTTAATGGCTGAGTCTGGGCAACAAGTGGAAAGATTACTTCTTGGACTTCTTTTGACTGTACTCTGGGCTGGGAACAAACAAACAAACAAACAAACAAAAAAAACACTGAAGAAAGAGATGAGACTGCTCCCTAAGTGGTCAGGAGCATTCAGGAACTATGTAGAGTGCTGGATGGTGCAGGAACGGAACTGTCACACAGCAGGGAACACACATGGCCAGGCTGCAGAGGAAAAGGCAGGTGCATATCAGAGCTTGTTGCAACTGAGGAAGCCATTGAAAGCTGACAGGCTATAATTTAGCAGAGCTGAAGGAAGGATCCCCAGAGCAAGGGTAAAGTGAGCAGTGGAGATTGATTTTTCAAGTCTTTTTTACTTTAATCTGTTTCGCTCTTAAGTATGTTTTATTAATACTTAGGAGTTGAAAATCTTTTTTGCTGTCTACAATGTACCCATCTTAAAGGAAAAGTACAGGCCAGTCTATCTCAAAGCTCTCTAGCCATCCTGAGGACTCATCACTTGGCTATCTGGAATTTGATTTATGTGAAAAATTCTCATTTATAATAGTATCATTGAGTTACTTGCCTGTGTCTGCAGCAGGTTTTTTTGGCTGGGATAGAGTTAATTTTCTTCGTAGGAGTTCATATGGTGCTGTGTTCTGGGTTTGTGATAAAAACAGTGTTGGTAACACTATGCTTTAGTTATTGCTGAGCAGTACTTACACACAGTCAAGTCCTTTTCTGCTTCTCATGTTGCCCCAGCAGTGAGCAGGCTGGGGATGCACAGGAAGCTGAGAGGGGACACAGCCAGGACAGCTGACCCCAACTGATCAAAGGGATTTTCCATGCCACATGACACAGTGCTCATCCATAAAAATTAGAGGAAAAGGGAGCAGGGTGTTTGCTGCTGTTGCTTGGGGCTGGGCTGGGCCTTGTTTGGCTGGTGGTGAACAATTGTGTTTTGCATTGTGTTTTTTATGTTTGTTTTGTTTTTTTCCCCTTGGCTTTGTTTTTCTTTGCTGTGGTGTTTCCTTGTTTGTTTTTCACCCTGTTAAAATGTCTTTATCTTTACCCGTGTGTTTTTCAACATTTGCCCTTCTGACTCTCTTCCCCCATCTTGCTTGGGGGCAGTAAGCAAGCAGCTGTGTGCTGCTTAGCTGGGTACTGGGATTAAACGAAACACAAAAGCAGGGAATAACTTCATTGATATACTATCACGAAATTTCTGAACTGCTCAGGTATGATAAATTTGGGGTGGAAAATACACAACATCATTGTTGAGTGAGTAAATTATAACATTAAACTGTAAAAACCTTTTCCTCGTCCAGAAACATATTTGTGTTGTAGCTCATTTCATTCATTCTGTGTTTGAGTGAATTCAAATTCTAGGATAATCTTGAGGTAAGAAATATTTCTAATAGAATTTGAGGCTTAGTGCATTGGAGGAGATTTTCTTTACCAGACCATAACTCAGCTGATGGAGTTTGCTCTATTGTAAAGTATTGATGTCTTGGGATAATGTTTTAGCAACGTCAGGGAAATGGAGGCAGTGGGAATTCAGCTCTGTGAGTCACTAGCAACATGTAGTATTCATATCTGCATATCTAGGAACAGGGGCCATCACTCATGAAGGCAGTTGCCCAAATGAAGCAGTTAAGTGATGAGCTGTTAACTTAAGGAAGGCTGGAACTCTTTTTGGTTATCATTGAAAAGGCACTCTTTTCAAGAGCAAATGAAGACTGCTAGTATCAGGATTATAGTTGGAAACTATTTAGTGAGTATAGGATGAAAAAAAACCTTATGATTCTGTTACTCCCTTTTTTCTCCTCTGTTCTTCCTCCTTTTTGTTTCCATCCACATTCTCCCATAAAGAAGAAAGGTGTTTCAGTCCTGTATTTGTACCGAAGAGTCTTCAGATATCATAGACTGAATACCCAGTCATTTGCTGTCAGATATCATACAGTGAGTAGGGCATGAAAATTTTAAGTGAATCAAGACAGTTTACTCACTGTTTTTAGATGTGTATCTCCTTTCCTGTTACCCATCCCTGTGAAATCATTGAAATGTTATTCACCCTTGCTCATGGGTAACAAACTTTTACAGTACTATTACACAATGTTCAGCATTACTTTAAATCAGTGTTAGCTGGATTTTAGGGTAAGGCCAAATATAAGTATTAAAAGGGGAGGTTTTAGGATAATTTCTCTATGTTGAACAAGAAACACGTAGTGAAGGAATTTATGGTAGATGAGCAAATTTTACAGTAATGTGTAAAAGTAGTAGTTGTTTAAATCTGCTGAAATTTTGGTATGATAAACTTTTCTCAGAGAACTGTAGCAAGGGAAATGGTAGTGAAATGTTATGTATTCCAAATTAGTTTCCTCTGTTTTTCTTAGAATCTAAGTACTGACAAAGATTTACTATACTTGCCTGGCGTCTTGCTGAATACGTCTTGATGTCTCCACTTTGATAGATGACATGGCCAGGCATGCAGGCAATGATCTTGTAGGCTATTAACAAGAGCTGATGCACAGCATAGTTACGTTACATGAAGTTGGGAACTGTTATAGAACGTTGAACAGCTTGTTACTATTTTTCAGTTACTCTGCTTTCAACAATTTATTTTATAAAAATTTAAAACTGAACTCAGTTATGCTGAAAAACTACATGTAATATTCTCTCACTATGTTTATAGTGGGAGGCTTCAACTGACCACCTCATCAGTCTTTTTTCCCCAGATATCAATGGCAAAAGTTTTCTTTGAGACTCACCCAATGTGTCCTTGCCTGCTACTTAAGTGAGGTATTTCTTCATTCAAAGTTGGCTCCAAAGAAAAATGAGAAAAATGTTTAAGTGTTTAGAAGATGACTCATTTTTTAAGGCTTTTTCTCTCAGGGTTAAACAAGATTTTCATTGCTGTCCTCTGGACTCCATCCGGTTTGTTTCCTGATGCCCTGAGCTGAGCTGAGTGCTGCCACGCAGCCTGCCCATGCTGCTGGAAGGGGACAGTGTGTGGCCCCCTGCGGCCACCGCTGCTGCCAGGGCCTGGGGTGCAGCCAGGGATGCACAAGTGGGTGTATGACAAGCAGTAGTACAAGTGGGAATGCTTGAATTTGAGTTGATCATCCTAATCAATACCAGACTCATCTGCCTGGTTTATTTCATATGTTGTCTTGACAGATGTGTATAGATCTTGTCATCTTTATTTTTTAATAATTTTGTATTAACAAATGCTTGAAGTACTTAGCCTAAAATTAGTGTACATCTTTGAGCTTGAAGTAAAACATTTAAGATGATTCTGAGAAAGAAGCTAACAAAAAATACATATGTTTTACTTGAAAAAGTAAAACCTGTTGACTTGTGTAACCTCTTCCTCAAAAATGTTTTTGCATAGCAATAGCTTTTTGTGCCAGGGCTTAACTTCAGCCATCCTCATTAAAATCTGATCTGAACGTGACCAAGTTCAGTTTTAGATAAAATACAAGTTTATACTGAGGTAACATTATAAAGTAATTTGACAGCTGTGGCAAAGGTAGGCATGGGGATGGAGAGCCTTTACGTCCTGTGGCAACAAACCCCCAACACTGCTCCCATAGAGGTACTGGGAGCAACCGAAACACTGTGTTACATACACAAGAAGGCCAAGAGTCTGGTGTAGGTGTCATGGATTAAAGCAGAGGAATAGGCCTGGAGGTGCCTTGGGCATAATCAGCAGGATTTTAGTGGCAGGGGAGTGGCCGGGGTGCCCTGTGTCAGTCCCAGCCAGTTCCATAGCAGGCTCCCCAATACCTGAGTGCAACAACCAGTGGGATGTACTGCGGCTCTGAGGAAACATGGGGGCAGGAGGCAGAGGAGGACGTGCAGGCAGAGAGGCACGAGAGGAGGAGACACAAAGGGAGATGCAGAAGGTGAGGCGTGAGGCTGTGCAGAGCAGGTGCAGGAGGAGGTCTGTTGGGGTGGGGGGGAGCTGTGGAGGCTCCCATGCCAAAGTAGTTGAAAAGAGTAAGAAACAAGGAGCTGCTAAAAGGGAAAACTACTATTCAGTGACCCCCCTCTTTCTGATTATGCCCAATACAGCTCCTTCTTCCTCACTTGTACCCTGCTCCAGCCTGAATCCTCTCTGCAGGCTGCAGTTCTTCATACAGGAACAGGTTTTCCTGGGGTCTCCATGGGCCGCAGTCCCTGTCAGGAATATCCTGACAATTCCCTGTCAGGATGTGCTCCAGCACAGGGCTTCTGTGAGCTGTAAGGGAATCTCTGCTCTGCCATGGAGCAGCTCCTTCTCCTCCTCTTCCTCCTTTCTCTGACCTTGATGCTTCTCGCTCTTTTTGTTCCCTCCTCCACCCTCTGCCACCATCTTGGGTGAGGGGCTCAGCTGTGCCCTGTGGTGGGTCCGTCGTGGAGGCTGTGTCTGGCACAGGGCAACCCCTGGCCTCTTCTCACAGAGGCTGCCCTGCAGCCCCCCACACTATGAACACTTTGCCAGGGACACCTTGTACAGCTGTTTAGAAAGTGAATGACAAATTATCAAAGGTCCTTCATTCACCAGGTCTGCTGCAGAATTCCTAACGTGCAGAATTCCTAATTCCTCTTCTAGTAGTGGACCTTGATGTAAGGGATGACCACTCCTGTTCAGAGGGCAGAAGTTTTTCTTATAAATCTCAGGCAGTGTACAGACCTGTGCTGCAGGAAACAGTAGCCCTGGTCTGTTTCTGGCTCTACACATGGCCTTCAGGCTGGGGATAGCAGCACACAGGAACTGCTTACTTAGGGGACCACTGAAGTAATACGTAAAAGACCGTCCTGAAGGACTGCTAGAGATATAATGTCAGGGACCTTAAGGAGACCTGAGAAGGATTTCCTCTGTCCACGTCCAGGCAGGATGTGCAATTTCTGTAGAGTTCTGATCTAAGAGTTCTAAATCAACTGACAAGCATATGTGTATTTTGGAAAACAAAAGGTAGAGCACTAAAATCTTCCCTCCAAAACCATGAGAAAGTTAAATGCTTGTTAGAGGGCCAGTAATTTTGTCTTTTTCCGTGCCCTGATTGTTCTGAAGAAAGTCAGAGCAAGAATATCTACAAACCATTCTGTATTGTTCACACACGTAAGTACGAATTTTTAGTTTTCCAGGGACTGTGTTCAAAATGTGTCTGTATCCACAGCTAAGAAACAAAAGTGATGGATCTGTAACGGAATTGTCTACTTATGTTGGGCAAAGACAAAAACACAGATGAGTAGCACAGGTATTGGAGAGGAGTGCTGGCATCAAGACAGCCATCAGTGTCAGCGCTGTCATTTTTATATTTGGCAGATAGACAAATTGTGTTGACTTAATACCATGTAGTTACATTTCAGGAAGAACATGAGCATGATGCATGTTGGGATTGAGGTTTACAGTCCTAGCTCTCTGGGTGTTGTGGTTTAACCCGGCTGGCAGCTAAACACCACACAGCCGTTCGCTCACCCTCCCCCCTCCCTCTCTGGGATGGGGGAGAGAAACGGGAAAGTGAAGCCTGTGAGTTGAGATAAAGACAATTTATTAAGACAGGAAAATAATAACAACAACAATAATAATAGTAATAACGATAATAGTATTAACAATAATAATGTGTAAGAAAACAAGTGATGCACAATGCAATTGCTCACCACCCGCTGACTGATGCCCAGCCCATCCCCGAGCAGCCGGCCCCCCACCCCGGCCAGCCACCCCTATATATTGTTTAGCATGACCCCAGATGGTATGGAATACCCCTTTGGCCAGTTTGGGTCAGCTGTCCTGGGTCTGTCCCCTCCCAGCTCCTGCTGCACCCCCAGCCTGCTCGCTGGCGGGACAGAGCAAGAAGCTGTAAAGTCCTTGGCTTGGTGTAAGCACTGCTCTGCAACAATTAAAACATCGGCATGTTATCAGCGCTCTTCTCATCCTAATCCAAAACATAGCACCCTACCAGCTACTATGAGCTACTTAACTCTGTCCTAACTGGAACCAGGACACTGGGTCATGTAGTCTAAACAGTAGCTGCTTCTCATCAGTGAAAAGGCATCTGAAATAAATGCAAGTGTACTTAGTGGTTATTGTTTTTCTTTGTTGCTGTTGCTTTAAGATTTTAATTTCTGCTCATAATAAATTAAGAATATATGGGATTAATTAGGCTGCTGAGAAAGCATCAGTATTTGTGGCAACTTTGTTGATAATTACATTGATACTGTAAGTGTTGCAGCTTAGCCCCTGGAAATGATTCTTCCTCATTAGATAAAAGCAGGATTGACCCAGCTAATACTTGCATGTGACCTCTATATGATAGTTGAACAGAAGACTGATGCCTTTGAAAACAGACTGCAGTAATCTTTTTCAACTTGTGCTTGTCTGTGTATTCCCTTTTTTATTAATATTTTTTTTTACGCTACTGTTATGAAGAATATAAAATGTCCAAATGACAAGCAACATAAACTATTCAGTTGTCTTAGAGTTATATGGATAAGGAAGTGTGGAATACAATTTGATGTGATTCATAAGGTCTTTTTACGCTAATACCTTCTATGAACACCTTATAGTAGGTTTCCTTTTTTTATTTTTATTCTACGTAGTGCCAGTATGAATCCTTCAGGCTAGATTTTTTTTCTTTAATCTTACGATTCTAACTCTAAAAACAACAACAAAACAACAACAAAAACAACCAACAACAAACAACCCTACAAAATTGCAGGTACAATGTACAGTAAAAGAAAGTTCTTTCTGATCTTCCCTAGCTGTGGACACTTCACTTTGCAGTCTTGTAAGCAGTAATCTAATCTAGGAAAAATCTTTAGATCAATCTTTACCAGAGGGGTAAAAAACTTCTGGGTGGAATAAAAGTATGCACAAAGGGAGTTAGTGCAGAATAAGTTACTGCATTTTCAATTCTCACCATCACTTTTGTTACACCAACTTCCCTCTGTAGACAGTTTTAATGGGGGGATAATTTTTTAAGGATGTAACTCAATTTTCAGAGGGGAATTGAATTTAACAGTACAACTGTCATTACAGTTTGTGAGCTGCATGTAAAGATGGTGAGAGTTTTATGACTTAAATTTTTAATGCAGCTGTGTTTAAAATTAAAGTCTTTATTATTCTGCTGCAACATCAGTTTTATATCATGTGAAACTAAGCCATTCTACTTTATATTTAAACATATTGCTAGCTATTGTTAAAGATAACATTTTAAGCCGCATCATGTGACCAAATGCCTTCTAAATGCATTATTGGTTGTAACACAGTTTCTTTGAGTGACTTTCTGGAAAATAGGACTATTTCTTGTTACATGAACCTATGTATGCAACTAGTTTATGCATTGTTTCTGTGTCTCCTTTTCACCTGTATTTTCATCCTTATTTTCACCCTTATTTTTTCCATTAGAAAGGAGAGCCAAACTGCAGTGTTCTTTCTCCAGAAACCACAGAGCAGCTGACCTTTGAGATTCCTCTGAATGATTCTGGCTCTGCTGGACTTGGTGTGAGCTTAAAAGGCAACAAATCTCGGGAGACCGGAGCTGATCTTGGGATTTTCATCAAGTCTGTTATTCACGGAGGTGCTGCTTTTAAGGTATGGAATAAACAGATCAGACTATGGTTTCATTAGAATTCTGGCAGTTGTATGTTCAGTCCTGAATTTGGCTTGATAAGTATTCTAAAAATGAGTAACTTTTTGTCACTCACTCCTTTAGGTGAACGGCAAGTCTAATGTTTTATTCCAAGATTCTGGTGTCATGTGCATGGCAAGGCTTTTCCGAAGGAAAGTAAATGGAAGCAGATGTTGTGGGGCATTTAAATACTGCAGGAAGGGTGGGGAGACTGAGGCTGTGTAGTTAGGAGGGAGAGGCTGCCTCCCAGCTACCCCACAGCTCACAGAAGGGAACAGGAAACTATTCTGCTGCTAAACCGTGCTGCTAGACTCAGTGACAGTTAGATATCTACATTTATCGTTCAGTCTGCACTGCTTTCGGTTTTCACCAAGTGATACAGGCAGACCCATAGAAGAATGAAAAGAAAAATTAATTTACAAAAAATAGTAATTGGCAGTTCTGTGATGTTAAGAGTTATGTATTTAATTTGTACTGTAAATAAAAACCTAGCTCATCATTTGCTTTATTTTTTATACAAAATATTTTAACCATTGTAGTCATTGTGACTTAGCTGAGCCTGGCATCGATTGCACAGAAGTTACCAATTGTTCCTGAGGTGGATTGAATTGGTAAGGGACAGTATTAAGTGTTCTGCTCCCTCTGTGGACTGTACAAAGACTGCTGTACATTTCTGATTTAAAATTATTTGAGGTACTTTCTAAGTTTTAGGAGATCTGTTGACAGCGTTGTTTTTTGTTTTTCAAATAACAGTTGGAAAAAGTAACTTTCTTGAAGTTATTTAAAACAAAGAAGTCTTAGTTTCTGGGGCTAGTATAGGTAGCTGTTGTTGATCCATAATGTAATTTTTTTCTCGTGTTATCTCAGCAATTCCTTGCAGTTCTCTTTTCTGTAAAAATACCTTTTAATTCAGTTTATGTAAATTCCTTTGCTGACATTAGCCTGCTGAGTAAGACAATTCACAGCATTAAAACTTTCATGATCATCTATTTACAGCAGCTGGTAAATAGCAATAATCAAGGCTTTAGCTTTGATGTGAATGTTTAATACTTTCCCACTCCTATTATTTACCTGTCCTAGTCTCACAGTTATTTCAAAGCTTGGGTCTTCTCAAGTGTAACAGAGCCTGGTACATGCAGTGCAGAACACGGTGGTTGACTTTAGGGCTAAATGACAAGTGAGTAAACTAATCTTCTTGGTGTATATCAGAACTGAGTTACGGTGCAATTGGCCAAATTAGAGCTACATAAACTCAGTTTACATGTGTGTCTGCTGCAGAGTACAACTCACTTTACCATGAAAATGAGGCTGCTCTTCTTACTTTCCCAGCTCTGTGTTCCCTGAGTAATAGTCCACAGCATTTGCAATGCCATTGTGTCACCCTGAACAAACTCATTGTTTTGACTAGCAAGGCTTGTGGAGCCATGTCTCAGCAGCATTAGTGGGTTCGCTACCTGACTATCATTGCCATGTCAGAGATGCATAAACCAACTCTTTCAAACGTGCTCTGTTTACCACTCTCTGTTCTCCTACTGTTACTCCAGTTAATTTTGGCTTGAGGGGGGTCTGCAAACTAATAAAGCAGGGCTTCCTTGCCCATATTTAGGTAAGTGGGCAGCTGGCGAAGGTGGTCACCGTGACTGGAAGATTATTTTGTCTCATGATAAACTGCAGTCCTTTGACCGATTCCCTATACTCCCTCATAACCTTTTCCCCAGTTGGAACTGCCTAGTGATAGGTCTGAGTGGGGACTCCAGAGCAAATGAGAGAGTAGCTGAGGCTCTAGCTTTAACCATACAGTCATTTTGGCAATGTGTGGGTAATCATGGTTTATTGTTACACATGCACAAAAAACAGCTGTCTTTCTCCCGTCTAATGACCTTTATATAGAGGAAAACATAATCAGTGGGTATTAAGAATTAATAAAATTTCTTATATCAATTTAAAAAGTGTGCATACAGTTGTGCATAAATATTTAAATTTGTCCTTATTTTTAAAAGCCTTCTTGTAACAAGTTTTTAAATACAGAGCCTTTCTTTGCAGCTGGTAGTTGTCCAGAGCATTTTCCAGTGTTATTTCATAGTAATTGTCTCAGAAATTAAGTATTATGAATATAGGCATGTGCATTTGCTTTTCAGTGTATGAAGTATTCTTGGGAAAGTATAATATGGGGAAATCAAAGTGAAAGGAAACTCATCTCAGTAAGCGTTATTTCTCAATTCTACATTTAGAGTTCAAAATCTGCATCAATTTCTGATTTTGTGATACCGTTAGGTGCTAATATAATGATATTGGGGATGGTGGGGAGGGAGCAGCTTTGTCTCTTTGTCCACACAGCCAGCACTTGTTTTCAAAAGAAAACATAATGCACAGAAGATGAGCACATTTTTTTCATTGCTGAAGTAGATGGTCAGTAAATGTATAAAGGGTTTTGATACATTAAATTTCTTTTGCTGAATTGTGCTTTTTATAATGAAGATTTATTTATAAGATACAGACCATTTTGAATGGCTACAGTTATCAGACAACAGAATTTCTGAAGAGAGGCCATCATTTTTAGTATTTTTTGGTTTTCATTTTTTGCTTTGTTTTGAAATGTTAACAGATTGGTCTAGCTCTGATGTATTACTGGTATTGCAAAGCTCAGTGAGGGATTTGTGAAAAATGTAAGGGAAAAATTGAAGTATTTAATTTTGTACTTTAGGATTTATTTATTGTGTGCTAGTTAAAGATTTTAGAAAATACCAACCATTTCTTGTCATATTTGCTACAGTAAGCCCCATTCACTACTCTGGCTACAGAACCCAACAAAGTTAAAAATGCCTTAGTATTCTTAGTTGGTATTTTAATACTGTATCCTAAAGGATTCAGATATGGTTACTTTTGCTGATTGACTCATTGTGTCCTGTCTTAACCTCCTTTTGTAATTTTTGAAGTGTCTGGTTTTCATCATCTGTAAGAAAGGGGTTACCAGGGTACTTTATATATGTAATTATGCAGAGTCTTTCATGTGAGGAAAACTGAGTGTTTAATTGACCTTAAATACATCATCTTTCCCCACAACTTCAGGGGTTTCAGCCTTGTTCATCTTGAGACACCTTGTCTTTTCACTTGAGATGAATTCCTGATTATTGGGTTCCTGCCGTCTACTGCAGCTGTAATGTAGCAGAGTCATTTTTAGAAAGAATGTTTTCAGCATATACATCTGTTCAAATCAAACATGGTGTATCTTGAACTTCCTTCAGGCTTCTGAGTGCTATTGCTGTAAATATTGCTTGTTGTATGCAGTGGATGGTGACTTGGATAATTCTAATAAAGGCTATCAAGGAATTCCTTCTGAGAGAAATGCCATTGAAGTGCTAAGGGAAATAGCTAGGTATGCTTTGATTAAAAATATAACTCTATGAGGAACATAGCTTTATATCTCCCTTCTCTACTGTAAAAGCATGGAAGTCTTGTCTCTGAATATGGTAGCCATGTGGTGGTAGGTTTTACCCCTTGCTGTGAGTCTTTACACAAACCACACTCATTGAATAAGCTAGGGAACAGTAACTTCACGCTTTATTAGAGTAGCTCACTTGCAGTTTCAGAGATGGCATTTGAAAACTGTTTTGCTGAAATGCCAAATGTTGTTTTTCTACTTAGAAGCCACAAAGAAACCTACCTTTCAGAGATGAAAGAAGAAATGTGTTAAAACAACATTTAACTTGTTTTGAGCCAAGCAGATTGTCTTGCAGTTCAGTCTTCTAAACCAGGCCATAACACTAGTGATGTGAAAATCTGTTTGAAAACTGTTTAGACATTGGGTTTTTTGTTGGTTTGTTGCTTTTTTGGTTTGTTTTGATTGTGTTTTTTTTTTTTTTGTTTTTAAAGCAGCAAAAAGTTTTCTGTGAAATACCTTCTACCTGAGCATGTTTGAAAACAGTGTTCAACTGTCTTCCAGTTCTGCCTTGTACAGGTGGCTTTGCAAGTGTAGTGTATCAGCATTTATTAATCATGTATGCCTTTTTTCACAGATCCTAAAAGTTTAATTTTGAATTTAAGTGGAGCATGTTACAGAGTGAAAAGAACGGAGATGCATCAAAAGTTCAAAGAACTGACTCTATTGAAATGTAAAGAAATAAATACAAAGTTTCATACAAAAGTATTATAAGGGAAATTAAGAACCAGACCAATTCAGAGGTTTCTGAGACTGCAATGATTCATGTATGGTCACATAGTCAACAAATGTAGTCATGACAAGGTGCACTTGATCATGTATTTGTATATACTCTAGTAAGAAGCTTTATGAGATATTTACTAGAGTGTTTATCCACAGAAAGGGGATAGTAATTCAGGAGCCTCTGGGACCATAGCAGGAGGACGTGAGGACCTGTAAACTTTCAGTCTTACACAAACTTGCAAAAATTAAAATCCTCTTTCCTCAAACTCCTGTTGCCATGAATGACTCCATTCATTTCAGCAAATTTTGATAGAGCACAAAGGAATTACAACATGTGCAAGTAATAAAGCTTTCTGCTCAACCATGTTAACTCTTCTCTCCCTAAACTTTAGCATATGTGATGGCATCATTTTATATATAGAGAAAGGGTGGGGTTAACCTATTGACTTTGGTTGTATGTAGATTTATATTGGCATGAAACGTTCAACAGAGAAGTGGGAGAGGTTTCAGTATCCTTTCCAAATGGTATTGCTGTTTCCTATTCTCCATTCCCATGCTCTTCTCAGAAAAGCTTTATTTCTATTCGTCCTCCTTCACTTCATCTTCCAATTCTGTCTTTCCATCTTTTTGCTCTTTGTGGATTATTTTTAATACTGATCTGTGCTCCTGTTCTGCAGCTCTGTAGGACCTCTTTCTATTCAGGCTCTGCTGTGGTAATGTTAATGATACTGAGTTCCAATAAAAATATTCCTTCAGCAAGCTGGGTTTGTCATAGCTACTGTAACTCACTTTAGCACAAATGCCTTAGACTTGGCAGTGATAGCAGAATAGTTAATTGAATATCTTAGTGATAGAAAAAATAGAAATTGAAAAGTATATATATTTTGGATTACTCAAATGCATGAAAAATGTAAACAATTCAGATGAGTGCCTTATGCAGAGTGTATAATGTACCTATGATTGAATCAGATTCATTTTAACCACGGTAATGTTCTTCTATGCCAGTTCTTCTTTTGCTGTTCTTTCTCCACTGCCCTTCTATATCGGATTTCTTCAGTCTCTTTCTCTTTTTTTTTTCTTTGAGGTCTGATGCCAACCTGATAATTGTGAATTTGACAAGCTTTAAAAGAAATTGTCTCTTAATTAAATAGACCTTATTTTCTTGTTAAAGAGAGAAGTCTGCAGCACATGCTTTTATGAAAAGAAATAAACACAAATTATAGTGACAATACCAATAGGGCTCCTAAATCACAAAGTGGCAACGTCTACAATTTTATTGCATCCACAAATGTCAGTTAGCCTTGGCAATGAAACTGAACGACTTTCTTCAAAGCATAGGCTATCTGATTCAGCTCAACCCAAATTTTGTTATTGGCAGCAGGTTTAGATATTAAAATACATGGAACAGCGTTAACTGAAATACAGATACTTAATTCTTAGTGACCATTCTGAAATGACAACACCGCCTGTACGGTGGCACGGTGATTGTGACAAGATAAATTCTTGTGAGAGTGTAAGACAAAAATTTCTGGAGCTGTATTTTCTTATCAGGCCCTAGTAACAGATAACAATGCATGTAAAATACACTGCAGTATTCCTTCACAATTGGACTGCAAATATGAACAGCTGTGGTGTGGGTCCTTTTAACTAACCAAAAGCTCCTTTTCCCGCTTTTTTTTTTTCTTAATTTTTTTGGAACTGATAAATTGTATATGCAAGAAAAGCAGCAGCATGTGCCTGTACTTCTGCATTTGTAATTGCATTATGAACTCTTTCCAAAATGTACTAAATGGAACAAGAAATTGGTCAGTTAATGGGCACAAAGATTTTTCTCTTTAAAGACCTGGTACTATGCAGTCTCTTGTTTCTTACATTTCAGAAAGCAATGTCTGATAATCTGCATCTTATTTCCTGTATACAGCACCTCTGCCTAATAATTCTTGGTTTTTAAATTTTGTTTCTTTGTTTTTGATTGTAGGATGGTCGTTTGCGAGTAAATGATCAGCTCGTTGCAGTAAATGGGGAGTCACTTCTGGGCAAGTCAAATCACGAGGCCATGGAGACACTGAGGCGCTCCATGTCCATGGAGGGGAACATTCGTGGGAGGATCCAACTAGTAGTTCTTCGGAGACTAGAGGCACAAACAGAGGTGAAGCAATAAATGTATTCGTTAGATAAATGCCTTTGTTGTCTTGGTGTTTTTGCATAGAGGAGATGATCACTAAATTCTTGGTCGCAGAGAGCACATCCTGGCAGAATGAATTCCTGTTTTCCTGGAGTCAGGATTCACACAGTGCTTCTGGTTGACATCTCCCGAGTTGCTCTTCCTGTTGAGGCCTGGCTAAAAGTTGCCTCTTATCTTAATTTGCTGTTTTGACAAGTTTTAGAACAAAAGCAAATGTGATCCAAAGAAGGATTAGTTAGGATTAATGAGTTGGTGTAGTTTTGACTATGTTACCTCCTCAGGGCAACAGTTCAGATACAGATGATTTGAATTTTTCTGATTCCATTTGTTATCATAATCTCTGCTCTTAATGTGACTTGGATTTTGCTTCACTCTTCTTCATTTTCATTAGCATTTTTATTCACTCCCCATCTTTGTGTTTATGATTGTACTTTTTTTCTCTCTCAAGTGTGCATGTGCACATACGTGCTCTTTCTCCATCTTTTTGTATATACAGATGTGTATATATGTATACTGGCTGCCCTAACTACTCATCCCAGTTTTAATTTTGACACTTGAGTAAATATTTTAATAGGTTTTCAACATCTGTGCGTTCCTTAGAATAAAAATACATACAAATCGAATTGTGGTATAAAAAGTTGTAAAAAAATCTCATTACAGAATTCTAAGAGATGATTTTAAGCTTTTTATTTAATAAGCATTGCCAAAACATTTTTAAATGTTGAGAACAATCCATTTTTAAGTTTATTCAGATAAAATATAGGGGGGGAGGGCCAAGAGGCTTGTAGTATAATTAACTTTTAACATTTTCCTGGTAATAGATCTATCTGATTTACTACTATTATTGATTGAGAATTATATTTAGAAGAATATTACTGGCTGAACATTATGGTCTTTGTTGGGAGGATGTTTTGCATGGGGGGGGCCTCTGTCAATTTTATCAGGAAAAAATGAAAAACATTCATTAGTAATTCTAGAATATTTTATAGGAAAATTTTTATTTGCTTTCCTTTTATGTGGCAGCGTTACATTATAAGGAGGAGTTTAAAAGTACATGTTGCATTTATTATGCATTGTTGCGATGTAAGAAGATAGCTCACCTTCAAATAAAGCATGATCTTGCAAGTTTTCTTCATTTAGTAAAAACCAATTTTTTTGAAAAAATAAAAATAAAAACTACAACACAATTCCAAGCAAAAATCAGACTGACCTAATAAGGCTACTTTTTATTGTTAAGTGTATTGTTTTGTATGTTGTCCAGACGTATGACAAAGGTAAATAATCTCGACTCACCCTGTGAAGGACAGATGATGAGGACTTGATTGAATCAAATTCATTTTAGACAGAAATTAATTTTTATAGGCCAGTCTTCAGGTTCAATTGTAATTCCATTTAAGTCTGGACACTGTAGCAGAAACGGGTTGTTGCCCATTCTTTCCCCAAAACAGCTTCCTGAGTACTGCTTCTCAGCTTGGTAGAAGCAGAAACGTTTAGAAATGCATTATTGTTTTTATTGGTCAGGACACTAATGGAGGTCTTCCGTGACAGATATGTTTTATAAACTGAATACTCTAATTAGGCTGGTTACTGATCAGTTGTTGGGATACTGATTGTGTCATTTATCAAAGAGCTGGAAAAGCGGATTTGTTGTTGTTAATTTAATGCTCCCTATCCCACTGAGTACAAGTCTTCCATGTAGTAGTAGTTTGGCTGCTGCAAGGCTTAATTTAGCTAGCAGTATACATGAGAAAGTAGTAAACGTGGACCTTGCAACATAAGAAATCTTATGTAAACTAAAGAATTTCCAGTAGGGAGAAGGAACATAATTGTCAGTGTGCAGCGTGTGTGTTTCTGTACAAAGCTTTTTCAAAGGGCTCATGCTGCACTAAGAGGGAGGGGAGAATGTTGTGTGTGCTGCCTGTCCACCGAGACCAGATTTGTAGCCATATTGTCACCATGAGCATCCCAACATTGGTTTGTGTTTTGAGCTGAGGTGCATATTTTGCCGACTTGTGTTTTGTGTTTGTTTTTAATTCAGGAGCTTGTAAGGCAGGTTGCAAGTGATTTAGTGCACACCTTTCTTCTGCAGTGGTTTGCAGGCAATCACTTGCCAAAGCATTGGTCATCTTATATCATTGTACAACTAAATGATATGGGTTAGATACATGCATTTCTTCTGTAGATGTGACTATGTAATTTAAGGAATTATATACTTAGTGTAACATTTGCTGGCATGATGAACAAAAACCAACAGCAAAACAGACATAAAATACAGAAACTTGAAAGGTTATTCTGAAAACTAGCCATAACATTCTTCTGTGTGAGTTTTCAGTTTTCACTGAATACCAAGTACAGAAATGTCTTTTTGGGTCTGTCCCAGTTTTAGAAACTGTGATTTTTTTTTTCTTTTGAACAACTGCTCAGGAGAATAAATTAGGCGATATGGCACGTATTGGGGGGTGGGGGGGATATCTCAAAAAAAAAAAAGCTGACTAGAGGTGTGACAGGAGTTTGTTTAGCTGCTAGCCAGAAGACCTGCATTTGGGAGTTTGGTGTAACTCCTTCCTTGCAAAACTGCTCTAGTGTGTGATCATCGGAACATATGTACTCGATCTCTGAGAGAAGGGAACCAGCTGGCTGGCAGAAAAATACCATTGGCATTGCCCATGTTCTTGTGTTGACAATGTCACAAGCTGCCCTCCCAGATGGAGAATTTGAATGAAGCCAGTTGTGGGTCATAAAGAAAACACTTCATTTTTGTGCATCACTCAGTGATTGTTGGTGCCTAGATATTGTCTGATTTCATGACCAGCAACGACAGATAGTCATTTTGAAGATGTCTTTTACATTTCACATTTGCAAGTAAGCAATGTACAGTGAACACATTATGCTGTTTTTGCACTGTCCATAGTCTGGTCTTCTGCATTGTTGAACATTTAATTTTTTTTAATACAACATGTGGTTCTGTTTTTTCCTTAGGACCGCCTGGACCAGGGGGCTTTTAAAAAATCAGCCTTTGATGGGAGTCACAACTTTGCAGCTGTTTCCCGACGCAATGATACTATTCTTCAGCAATTTGTCACATACAGTCCTCAGGAAAGAATACAAGGTGGTCTCTCATATTTTTCTGTATGCTAAAAGAAAGTTTTGTTTTGTTTTGTTTTGTTTTTCCTTGAAATCCAAAGCTGCTCGAAAAGCAGTTAATTAGACTAAGTGCACACTTTGAGTCATGAAGATCCAGAGAGGGTGGGAGAGCTGACTCAGAAGTTGTGAATTAGATTCCTGGCACAAATTCCAGTTTAAGTAACAGTTTCTAGCTCGCTGCCCCAACACGTAAGGTTGGATAAAAAACAAATGATGAGTGCAAAATATATGTTGTCAAAATGTTTATTTTATATATATCTTTAATGAGTAAAAAGATTTTTTTATTGAATGCTTAGATTTATGTCCCATGTCTTTATAAGCTAAATTAATTTATACAAATTGTAAAATTCATAAAGTACACGTGCTCCTTTTAGACTAAAAGGTAAAATTTGTTCAAAGGTTAGAAATACTCCCTTAATTTACAAATAGTAATTACACTAATGAATTCATTTTTAAAAAAGGCAGAATTGTACATTGTGCGAAGAAAACCTACAAGTAAGAGCAAATGTAAGCATATAAGAGCATTAAAGATTGTTTATTGTCCTGTCTTTTTTCATTTCTGATGGCAAACTCTACTATCTGTCCAATTTGTATCTGACTCAGCAAGGTTTAGATACTGAAGATTTAGACTCCAACGTTGTAAGAACAGATCTTCTTTAGATCTACATTATGTTTCTCTTGTTGGAGTTTATACTGATTCTGTAGTTAAAGGAGAATAGCATTATCCTTAGAGCTAGCCTGCCCTGTAGAGTTAATGATTACCAGAGGATCACAAGATAGTAAACACCTTTAAAGCCATTTGTTAAAAACATATAAGCAATTGCTTTGGAGTGATTGATGCAAGTGAATGACAATGGGTAACCTGTCACTTAAATGAAGTTTAAAAAAAAATTGTGCAAGAGTTGTACTTTCAAATGAGGATTCTCCAACTGTGATCTGAAAATCAGGATGACTACTTTATAGCACATTCATAAATCAATGTTTTCAATAAACATCATTTTAGTTAAATAATAATATTAAATATTTATAATATATATAATAGTATATAATATAATAAATATTAAATATTTAGTTAAATAATAATATTAAATAATAAATAATAAAATTAAGCATTATAGCAAACAGGAGATTTATTTTAACACTTGATGGAGGTTGGTTTGCCCAAAGACTTTGAGAACTTTGCAGAATTTTAGGAACAATCAGTGCATTTCCGTATGTATACTCTTAAGTTTTTCTTTCAGCCTGTGATATTTATGGCATAAGAACTTACTTAACCTGTCAAGCAATGCAAAACATGTAAATGCACATATGACAGTGTGCATATTTTTTTTTGTGGAAGCTAAAAAGAAATGGATATGGACAGAATACTGAGCATTCAGAGTTCAACCTCATTTTTAGTTTTTCAGTCAATAATGATAATTTTTAAAACAGGAAACTGTGAACAAGATGGTCTGTAGACTTGATTTGTGGTTATATTTTCCTCAGTAGAAGTTAAGTGAATTTAACAGGTAGAGAAACACTTCTTAGTAATTTAAAAGTTACTTTGAAAAGCTGAGGAAAAAGGAGAAAAAAGTGTGATGGCCTCAGAGGAGTGAGTGTGGGATGGAGTAAGGATGCTCTGGAGTGCTGTTGAGGGCTATCATCAGGAGGGGTTTGGCATGGCTAGGGCTTCTGAGCCATGGCCTGGGAGCAGTTTGTAAATGGAGTCAAGGGACTATAAAACAACAAAGACTTTTCTAGTGCTACTGGGAACCTACTGGAAGTATCATTTTATTGAGATCTCTATTAAAGGTTTGGTATATGATGAGTAAATTTGTAGTGGCCTTGATGGAGAACTGTACAGAACTTTGAGCTGAAAGGTTGTCAAAGGTTGTCTGCAGTAGGATATTCTGATCTGAAATGCTTTTGGTGAAAGACACTTTGGCCTTATAGTAGTCCTTCCTGTTGTAGACGTATTTCTCAAATTTTGAAGTCATAGTATTAATTATTGTAGAGCTAATCTTCCTGCTTTCCATATCGGCCTGTCACTTATTTCCAGTCATTGGTTCCTTTTTTTTTTTGCATTGTTTTTTATAAAAGACCTTAATCCTTGAAGGCATCTGTAAAGGCAAAGCACTACACTTACACCCAACCATCATTTAACTCAGTTGTGAACTTCAGATTGTACGTCCGTTAAGGAAATGAATCTCAGACATGGTGAATTTCTTATGCAAGGCAAGAGCAAGCCCCTGTTGGTGTACTTACGGCGTACTGACCAGACTTTGGAGGTGGAGGTCTGGTTGGTACAACATTACAAATAATAATGAAGGGTAGAAGAGCTTTTTAATGTAATACTGGATCTAATGCAACAATTTAATGACACGAGTTGTATTAGGTTTAATAAAATGTCACTTTCTTAATTAATGTTTTCAAATAAATTATTTCTAGTATCACTCACTGCTCCTACCAATAAAACTCATATAAAAGCTCAGCAAAAACGCACTGAAGCTTGGCTTGCTAATACTGTTGTCTGTTTTAAGAGCCTTTTTTATTATACATAGAAAAACTAATGTCTAGGGAAAAGTGGTTGTAGCCGAAACATTACATTTTGTCTTGCCTGTGGATATTTAAATAAAGGGGGAGGGGGTACTGATCTAATATTGAAATGTCAGTGTTTGTTCTATTTTTGCATGAATAATACTTGCTGCCTTCAGGTCCTCACTTCATTTGCTGCCAAGCTGTTGCAGTTTCAGTGGTTGGGTGTGTGGATTTTTTTTTTCTCCTGAGAAAGCCTCTTTGAGAAACGATACTTCAGTGCCAGAAGCATTACATTTCTGGTGCTGAAAGATTACTGGAATGTGTTTCATTAGAGGTTCTTATATATTTCTTATAACCTTTTATTATATACGGTTATAGAGGAAATGCTGTCATCTATATGGTTAAGTAGTAGAATAATCGTAAAATATCTCTACTACCACTGGCTATCAAGTCCTTGTGGTTGTACAAGCATCTGTGTTTTCATACATGTAATAATGTCAAGTTAGAAAATTAAAAATTTACATTTTAAAGTAATTTTTAGATTTTGTTTGTGAACATTACATGTATCTTACAAATAGTTACTTTCCTGAAATGCTTAATATCTGAAAATTCAGTGCATTTTGTTAATAGTTTGGCTGTTCCTCAGACCACTTTGGATCTGGTAAGATCTTTTCCTGAGGTCTTGAACATGGAGGCGTTGACTACCTTTTAGTTTAAGTTCTCTCTTTTTTTTTTTTTTTTTTTGCTCGTGTACTAATTTTGCTGGGAGTTAGAGTCTGCTGTCATCACTCCTGATTCCCTCAGGAAGTCTGATGTTTTTCTGTATGTTCTTATCTACTGCAAGAAAAATGCCAGTGGTAACCAGTCACCAAACAGTGTTTGTGAAGAGATGTATCAGTTGCTGTGAATCAAAGTTAATAAAACAATATACTCAATACTGTCTCCAACCATGGCCATTGCAGGCTGCTCAGAGAAAAGACAGTAAGACAACAGGGCAGGGTGTGGTGTCATCATGCGTATGTTTTCTGCTTTGGGTCGTCAGTGCCTTAGGAACTTCCTAAATCAGAAGTTCTCTCTAAACCACTGTGATTTTGATACCTCCCTGACTTCTAGTTCATTTATTTAATATTTTCTTTTAATTTGGTTTCTAAAACATTGGCATGGCAATGAGATCCATGATTTCATTGCAAAGGAAAAACTACTGCTTTGTGTTTGTCCTGGATGTGCTACTTGATAGTTAAACTGGATGTCTTGTAGTTGTTGTGTGTGACATGGTCAATGAGATTCCTTTTCACCTTGTGCATAGTTTTTATGATTTCATAGACTCCTTTATATCCCTTTTTGTTGCTTGTTATTCTAAATTAAATACTTCCACTTCATGTTCCTTGTAGGAATGTTTTTACATGTTCCAACTATCCTTGCTACCTTTTCAGTAAGTTTCTGAATTATACTACATCCTCTTTCAGAAGGCAAGAGTGAAAGAATGAAACTTCAGATGTTATTTAAAAACTAGGCATGCCATTTACTTGCAGAATGAGATGGAGTGTTTGGACTTATTCTTAAGGCTGTGAATGTTTCTTTGCCTTTTACTTCCCTAAGCATATATTCAAAGAATGATCCAGCCCACTTCTGAGGTATTGTTCCTGAGTGGCAATCACTAATGTAATAGCCTATGTATATGTGTCAAGAGTTTTCTCCTACTCCCATGTGTATCACTTTGCAGTCACTGACATGGAATTTCACCTGTATTTTATTTCCTACTTGCTTAATATACTGCAGTGCTTTTGCAGAGCTTCATAGTCTGCTTATTTTGGGCAATTCTGAATAATTTTACATGGGTACATTTTTTCATCTTCTGATTTGCTTCATCTTTCAAGTCATTTAATTACCTCGTACAGTTCAAGTTTCCCTTTGTTAAATATTCTTTTTACTGTGAGAACTTGCCATTTATTCCTCATGTTTCCTGTCCTTAAATTGCAACCAGAAAAAATAATTTAAATGCAACTATTCAGTGTGCATGTATGTTGGGTAGCATATCCATTTTCTGTGTCAGGCTGGCAATCCATTTTTTTTTAATATCCCATTGGAACTTTTCATCTCATCCGCTCACACTCCCTTTATTCTGATGATGATGTTCTCACTTTTCCTGACAAAGGTTTTGAATTATTCCATATCATTCTGATTCTTAACAGGTTATCCAGCCAATAGGAGTCTGTTGGTTTGTAGGATCCTTGAGCTAATAGCATAGTTTTGTTTGTTTTATTTGGCTGGTTTGATTCTAGGGAACTACTTCAGTGCGCTTACATAATAAATATAATCTGTTGTTGTCTAACTTGATCCCCTCCCTGTAAACCATTTTTCTCTCAAATTAGATTAGTACTTTCAGATAGGATTGTGCAAAAAAATGTAGCAACATATACAATGAACAAAACAGGTCATGAAAATACAATCTGTAGGTATTGTTAAATCACTTATCTGCCACTGAAGGCTAAGAATGAAGTATTCTTCTTTTCTGTGAAATTTTGGAGAGTCGAAGATGTGTTATATGTTATAAAAATGTAGGGACTCCTTATAAGATCTGACCTGTTATACTGCAAGGCGTGAGTTTACAAGACAATAATGAACTGGTTACAGCAAGCACAGCACTCATATTAAATACCTCAGGTATGTAAGTGTTGTTGCTTAGCAAACCACTGAGTGGTTTAATTGAGTAGTTTATGTTTTTCTTGGTTGGAAGTAATTTTCTGGTGTGAACTGAATGTCTTTTCTAGAGGTAAGGAAGGAATTGCCTTAATACCAGGAAAATGAGGATTGTAATTCAGAAAGGCCCTCTTTCTTGTCTTGTCAGGAGAAAACAGAAATTTTTCTTCTCTCTTCTGTCCATGAGGGATGATAAATACTCCCCATCAAAGGAAATGAAATCAAGAACCTAGAATTAGTGAGGATACAGTTATACAGTAAAAGTGAAAATTCACTCAAATGGAGTAAAGCAATTCATGCCTTGCACTCAACTTCACTATAAGCACAAAGTTTCCCTGTATTTGTCTTTAATTATGCATATGCAAATCTGAAAATCAGGTCTTCAGGAAATCTCAAGGGATGTATTTTCTGCTTGGTATGATTTTAATTCTAGTTTAGTTAGTTTAGGGATTTGAATAATTTGTGAGTCATTTCAGAATTGCTTAAGGCCTTCCAGTCCAGTCATTGATCAATGAACTGGTGTTAAGTACTTGTTTCTGTGGCTTTTTATTTTATTTTTTTTAACACAGACACCCTTTCTTTTTAATTTCAGAGTTGCCAGTGTCTGATCATGGCAGTGGTGAAAATGAAACCCCTCCACCTCTGCCACCACATCCCACAGAGGATTTGCTGAACGAGGATTATAATCATAGGTTGGACTTTGTCTATTCTTAATATTTACAACCCTAATTGATTGTGATAATAGTTCTAATTGATTTTTAAAATCACTCATTATTTTGTAAAATTTTTACCACCATATTCACAGTCACCTGATCCTTTAATGTAATTGATGTTATTCTAGTATTCAGTGCTTTGTTCATTTTGGTTATTCATAAACTGCATTATGCCTCCTCTTGAAGATACGTGGGGTCACAATACCTTGCATGTGTTCAGAAAGACAAAAAGAATTCCAAAACATAATCCAAATTTAAGAAAAAAAAGTGAATTAAAAATTATACCAGTGGATGCTATACATAGATGCAGTGCCTGAAGTCTATTAAAGTTTTAAAAGTCCTAGCCAAATTCACTTTGTAGAAAACCAAATCTTCTTATATAGCATGTCAGCCAAAGAAGTTCTCGAGCTTAGAAAATGAAGTTTCAGTAAGTGTGAACATTGAAAAGTGTATGTGAAAAAGTTACCAATGGACACTTTGCAAGTTATAAATGAGTTAGGTAGATTTTTCTGGTAAATGCTACTTTGTCTAATAGTATGGAATTCTCTCAGGTAGCACTGGTTACAAATCAAAACATACCTCATTTATTTCAGCCTATCATACTTTTAATACCTAGTATAGAAAATTCAGCATTGAACACTTCACTCATTTTGTGTGTGTTCACAGTTGTGATAGTCATGCGACTATGTTATTTGAATGGAATGAGGAGAGTATACTTTTCAACTAAAAGCATAGCTATACTTCTGTGCTTGGTGTGTATGGATGTGATTAAAAACTAGCCTTTAAATGACCAACTGCAAGTAGTATCAAAGAGTATATATATTTTATTAAGGATGCCTTGAATTATGCTTTTTTATAGTAACAGACTGTAATTTTACTATAGTAACTACATAATTTCTGCTCTTTCAGGCATGTAGGTATGTCATGGTAAACAAACAAAACTCTGTATAGACTAATGGAAATTTGTACTGAATTCACAACTGCAGTTGTTTGCTAGAATCAGTTGTTAATTTTTCAACAAGCTGGGAGTGAAAACGTTCCCTTAAATGATAACTATGTACTAAAATGATAATGTATTTACAGGCCTTTCCTCCCACCTTTACTTTTTTTTTTTCCCGGTGTTGTATTGGTGTTCCATTCGGAACGTAAGTTCCAAAATTGAATTCCTGTGGAAAGTCATGCAGATTTCACAGAAAATTCATTGTAGTAGAAAAAAAAAATGGAGGAAATGTTTTGACACTGAAAAATCTGTTGTTATTGTATAGTTCAGAAATAAATCTTTTTAATTTTGGATCTCTTTGTTTTCAGAGAAAAAAATAAAAACTTTCTTATTGAAAAATTACGTGGAATTTTTCTGATGCCTTTAAGTGAGGTGTTTTGACTCCTCAAAGTTTAAAGCTATGTTAATTTTCAATCAGGTAGAATTTTTAAATGTTTAGATATTTGCCTAACTTGATATAAAATCAAATAATTAAAAACAAAAACCACACATGATACCTTAGGATTCTACAGAGTATTAAGGCAGCCTCCAGAAAACCTCCAGCATCTGCAGAAGAGATGGATAGCTATATGCTTCTAAAACAGCTTTAGATAGTGGATGAAGTAGAACTGAAAGAGGTACATTGGTGACATCTTCTCCAGCTTTTTGTAACGTTATTTGAAAATGTAATGGTTAAATGGAACTAGCAAAACACGTACACACAAATCCCTAGCAAGTACTCGTATGTTCCTCCTTTCTTCTGCTAAATAAAATATGAATTGTGTAAAAGCAGCAATTATCACTAAGCATTTACATTTGTATTTGCATCTGCTATGAAGAACAAGTGACTAGAGGTGCTAAGTCTCACAAATGAAACGTGAGGATCAATGACTGGTTTTAAAATGCATGGCTGCAAGCAATTGGAGGAAGAAAAACGTATACATATTGCATGTTTTAATTAGATCGCTTGTGATTTGAGCTGGTGCCTAAATATTTTACGTGTTTTTTGTTTGTTTTTTTGTTGTTTTTTCTGCAGCCCTATCATAAATTCAGCAATGTATTTAACAGATCAGCACATCAACTTCAGATCTTTGACACCAGCCAAGCAGTCTGAATCAATTAATCTGAAAGCCTCAAAAAGCATGGATCTGGGTAAGAAGGGGTGGGGTGACATACAGGTCAGCTTTTTAGCCTCAGCACATCTGCACCATCTCTGTTTCTTGCTTTTGTTTCTTAAACACAAACATCAGGGAACATCAGGGAGTAAGTTCTGCAGAGGATCTGCAGTGATGGGGACAATGGTCTGTCTCCTGTAGCATCTAATTGCAAATACCATTTCTATTAAACTGAATAAAGGTTTATTCCTTTTTTCTTAAAGAACATTCTATCCATTGTATTGAAATCTTAGCTGCAGAAAAGAGGGAGCTTTTGTAAAACAGAAAGAATTGTTGTACAAGTTTTGTGTGTCTAAAAATATAGCAAAATAGCAATAACAAAAGTCATTTTCGTATAGAATACAAATGATTGCAAAACTGCAGTGGACAAAGGCTAACTTCCCTAAGACAAGTTGTATATGTCTTCATTGACAATGACAAACACACGTGACAATGACAAATCAAAGTGTTGCAGAAAATCTTTACAAGTGCTTGAAGTGTGGTAAGGTTATGGTCCTCTACCCATCAAAGCTGTGAAGAAAGTCCTGCAGGGTGGACAAAACAGAAAGTAAATGTTTCTTTCAATTCTGGTAAAACATTGGTGAATGAAAGATTGAAGGGTTATTACAGTTGAAAACTGAGTCATGTTTTGATGGTAGTTCAAGGAAAAGTTCATGAGATTCTTAAGCTGCAAAGAATCAGAAACCAAGTAAGTTTGTCTTCTGCCTTTTAATTCTTCTTTGTGGCACTCATCATTTATCTTTCTGTTTCAAGTTAAAGTGTTGAGGGAGTAACTTTGAGGGCCATCATTAGGATGTGTTTAATAACAGATTTCTGTTTTGTTGGACCAGACTTTATAGACAATGAATGGAAACTGTTTAATTTCTTATATAGTTTCAAGGTACCATTTTGTTGTTGGTATTTTTTTTCCTGAAGTGTTCTAATTTGACCTAATTTTTGTATTGATTTTTGTCACATTGCTACAATATTATTTTAATGCATCATAAAATGTATGTGCTTCTGTGATGGAGTGTTAGGAAACTAAAGCGTTGTATTAATACATGTTGTATTAACAAATAATAAGAATCCATTTTGAGAAGTTCTTAAGGAAGAAAAAACTTCACTTTTAAGTTACTGCATGAACTGACCAGAAATGAGTCCTTTTGCAGTTCTGTTCCACCCTTTTGATAAAGAATGTGTTAGCTATATATGTTTTTTCAGAATGGAAACACTGTACATACTCAGCAAAGAAATGAGTTTACAAGCTTGAGTCAAAATACAAACTTACGTAGTCAACTAGAAAAAATATTGTTCAACTTTATGGCCTATTTTTAGAAAGGCTCATTTACAGTTCCCACGTAAGTCAATAGGATAGAATGTTTGCAAGCAGCAGTGTAAAATTAGGCAATGGGAATGCACTTCTGAGTATGTTCTGAACTACCAGGTAACTTGTACTTCTTTTTCTCCAGATCTGTTCATTTATATTGTAAGTTTCAAAGCAGTATAAACAATCTGCAACTGCTCTTGACACATACAAGTGATGCTTTGAGAATTACACGATTTACTGAATCATAATGGTTAAAAAAAAAAAAAAAGGTGTGTAGATGACTGGGTGTGTAGATGTCCTTAATGTCTAAAAAATTAATAAAAATGTTGTATGCAGATGGTAACTGTTGAAAATACCTCTTCTGAAATGAAAGTAAAAAACAAAAGGGGTAATGATTGGAAACAGTAATGTTTTATCCTTTTTTTTTTTTTAGTTCATTTCTGTTTTATCAAGGAAATGGGCCCAACTGTAATCATGTAATCATTTTCTTGTAAGGCTGCTAGTTACTTATTGGGAAAAAAGACTGAGAAAGAAACCTGAGTTTAGCATTTCAGGTACAAGTTGTTTACCCAATAGAAAAATGAAATTAGGACATTTTGCAGTCATTCTTTAGCAAGCAGTAAAACACTTTGTTCAACTTTTCACCTTAAGCAAGATTATAAGCAGAAGCCTATTTAGTCTGGAAAGGTAAAGGGAAAAGAAATATGAAAATATGAGATAACTGCAATATAAATGCTTCTAATGCAAATAAAATTCCAATAATTTAGTATCTAAAACTGTTCTTTCAAATAGAGCATCAGTATAATGCACACTCCAAAACAGATCTTTTGGAGAAGGAAAATATATTAGTTTGCTTTTATATTTTTCATATTATTTAACTACAGTCATGACCCATAGTAACTTCTCATTCCAACATTCAGCTAAGTACCCATTATTGATTTCAGTGTGATGTTTGCCAGCACAAATAGGGTGGGAAGTGCTGCTGTCTTTTGCTTCCAGACCCAGAGTTGTGGTTGTAAGAATGACTTGTTGGCTACCACTGAGGAATTTTGTAGCGGATTTGGTAACAAAGGAAGTTTTTGCTCTCTGAAAATGGGTTTATAACTGCTAGGCCCCCCTTTTTCTGGTTGTCATGTGATGCTGTATACTTACTACTTTTCTTTTGTTCTAAAGTTCTCCAATCCCCTTCCAAAATAAATAAAGTTAATATGATGAACAGAAAAATAATAGAATTGAAGTCTCAGAGGAGAACTTTGAGACTTTACAAAACGTGACTTAAATTCAGTTTCTTTCCTTTTAAAACAAATTGTCTCTGAGTTGTGTGTCACCACTGATGTGGGAAGACAGTCTTTAAGGTTACAAGGTCCAGAAATCACTTGGGTCTCTCTAGACCAAAATATGATCCTGAACTCTGTAGACAACAGAATTAGCATAATATGGGGTATAAATGTGAAATCTGTACTGCTATCCCCTTATGAAACATTGTACTTTACCTTGAAATATGTGTGTAATACATTAGATGCTTAGTTAGGAGATGAAAATTGCATGGATTATACAACGGCATCATCAGAAGGATCATCAAATTAACAGAAAATTTAACAGAAAATTTTTAACACGAGGCCTGAGAATCCACATATTGCTACAGACTGGGAACCTCATGACAATATACTAAACTCATTAAATTAGGGAGCTAATGAAATTATATAGTAAGGATCTTTTGGTTTTGATCAGGGTTGATGTATGCACAAGAAGTAAATCTGTTAAGTAAAGACTAGTCTATAATTATACAAATTTACAACGAAAACCCATTTAAAATTGATGTTCATCTTTTTATTTCTATATATTTTAGGCCCAGAAACCTTTGAGTGCTTAATCTGTTTTCCAGTCATATCTGTTTACAAAATAATAATTATTGTAATTGTAAATTGGTACCCTCAGTGAATAGTATCAGGATATAAAGAGGGGTGATCAAATAGTGTGCAGTAGTGTTAACATGTAGCATCATTTTATTGTCATTCCACATATCAAATCTTACAATGAAAGGGACTTGGCACATGCAGCAAAAGCTGTAGGTTACTCACCAATAGGAAGAAATGGTTTAGTTTATTGACTCTTTGTGTATTTGTGTTGTTGATTAGCAGTTGGACAGCAGCAGAAGATATGAACCACCTGATTGTTCAGGCAGGGTTCTGTGTTGTTATGCATGCGCCGTGAGTTGTATGAACCTTAACAGCTAAATTCACAAATCACTTGAATCCAAAATTGGCAATGTCTGGAGATGTATTTGAAGAACTTCTATTTGTGGATGAGTTACTTTTCGCTTGAATGCACTTTATAAACAAATCAGTGGTATCTGTGTGATACTGTTGTAGTATATCTTTTAAAAATATATATAAAAAAGGATCTATGGTAGTGTAATAGTAGTGGTAGTGTGATATCTTATTTGGTTTTGCAGGTGTGAGCAGAAAATCCTACCTCATCCATATAGACATCTTTGCACCAGGTATATGAAGGCAGTTGGAAAGTTTGCAGTGTGACTGATTCTGTGCTTTAGCATCCATTATTTAGTCAGCGATCTAAGGCTTTTTGAAATCTACTGCTTCATTCAGGATAATAGGATACAGATTAGTTCCATATCAGCTCTAAGTTCCAGTGTTGTTCCTTGCTGCTGTGTTGAGATAATGACAGCACTTTCTGGATCACTGATAGAGTTCTTATCCCGTGTCTTATGGTATATCTTTTTCTTTGCCTTGTCTATTTTTATTCTGAACTGGTGACAGAAGAGCACAGCCACATATTTTCTTTTACTGATCGTGGCACTTGAGATGTCCATTTGGTAGTGTAAATTTATGTTATGGGTGATGGTGTTTGAATATATTAGCAGGGAAAATAAGTGTCCTTTTACCATGATTTCAAGAATTTGTGCAGGGCCAGCCAAAGTCTGGCTTGGATTACATGCCTGTACTGATTAGATTTAGGCTGCTTGCCAAGTTTGAACTTGTGCTTATAGCGCAGTGTTAAAAACTAGCAAAACAAATGCAGAAATGCTAGAAATACATGTGTCATTGTGCCTTCCCACTCCACAAATAAGTGGTACGCTTTTTTTTTTTTTTAAACTTAATGGCAGATGAAAATGAAGAAGAAGAGATCAATGGCTTCTATACAAGTCATTGGAAAGATGATTTTCCCTTTCCTTCTATGTGCACACATTTTCCTGTACATAAGCATGGTTGTGTAGAAAATAACTTCTTTATAACCACTCATCAGAATCCATTTTCAGTAGTGGTTTTTCTTTCTTTTAACTGTATTTAAAAGGTAATTTCTGTGGAAAAAAATAGCAATATGGATTTTTTTTCTTGTTGTATTAAAAGAAAAAGGAAAAGAAAAAGAAAGGAAAAAAGGTGTTTTATTATTTATCTCTAATACCCTTATTTTCTGTAAATCTTTATGCACAGGAATGATTTAAGCTATGCAGAAATGTACTGTAAAAACTACAGCCATGGGATTTGTATTCAAACACATGAAAGTGTGGCTTGTTTTAACCTGAAGCAGCATGAAATTGAATCATATGAGTATATAACAATTTGGTTGTGTATCAATTCAGGCTTTGTAGATTTATATTTAAGGATGTTGTTATAATAACCCATGACCACTATCCCAAGGTACTACTCAAATCCACCTTCCTTTCCCCATAAAGAGCAAAAACCCATAGATCTTAACTGATTAAGCTTTAAAGCCTGAAGAAATGGAAATACCCTTTACTTGATTTTAAATGTGAGTGAAATATTATTTGCTAAAACATAATTAGACATACTCAGAATCACTTAACCTTGGAGCATATTTATTAAAAATATCTGCCAACTTCATTTATGTATTTAAGAATAATTAGCAAGTGAATATGCAAGAAGTGGTATGGAGTATTCTGCCAGGAAGCCACTATTTAAGTAAATGCTCATTTCTTTGTTAATGAGGGGATGCATTAGACAACAGTATATAGTTTTAAAACACCTTAAAACAAAGAGAAACTAGTGTTTATAGAAGGATGTGGAAAATGCAATCAGTATTATTAGCTGTTACCTTTGCAGTTTTCTACGAACCAGATCATTCTTATTCTGTTTGCAATTTTGGATATTGAAATAAATATCTCAAAAGGTAAACAAATGAGAACCTGGCAGAGCTAATGGACATTGCTCTTCAGTTAAAGCACTGATTTCATTCAAATGCAATTAAAAGAATGCATTTTGGTAGGTCATCAAAAGTGGCGTGCTGTTTTAAAATTATTGTTGTTAACCAGGTTGTATGTATGGAACCAACTTCAGATCTGCATTTAGAAGCCAGTTAAGGTCATAGGAACACAAATGTTGAGAAAATGGCTCAGAATTCTATAGGCTTTTCGGTGCTACTGGACTTTAACAATAATGTAACAAACCATCTCTTGAAGAGGACTTTGCAGAAAGAAAAATGTCATAGGTTTAGGAAAACCTATAATGTGTATGGCTGTAATTGTCTTTGGGATCAAGGGCCAGGAGATGTTTTAAACTTTTCCTAGCTCATGTCATTAACAACTTCATAGTACTGTCAGTTTAGATACCTGTTTTCCAAGGCCACTCTGCAGAACAAATTTTTATAAATGAACACAGCACATAGTTTTCTTGGTTTAAATAATTTTCAAATTTCTTCTTGAGGTCTGCAAGTAGGGAATGAAACAAAATCAGTTATTAAGTGATAGGGACACAGTGGGACTGAACTGAAAATTAGATTGTTTTATTCTTTGTGACAAGAAAGGCTTTTAGCAAGGTCATTCCTCTTACAAAGTTTTACACCAAATCTGGGGTGATGTGTTTGAGGGGAAGGTGAATTGTGACATAAGGAAAGATGAGGACAGGAGGGAATATTAACTTATTTGACTGGTTTTGTAGAAACCTCTTAGGATTCAAGAATGTTTGCTGTGGAGCTGACTGGGAACATCCTATGATCTGTGATGGTGATGGAGCTGTGAAAATGGTAACACATGGTTGAGGTGGTAGTTCCTTACACAGCTTTAGTCTAAGTTTGAAGCAAGTTGATCTGTTAATGTACTTGCACTATTGAAGTATTAGAGGTAGAAAATAGCAATTAAGTTAATGTTTCTGCTTTGAGAAAGTACAGACAATAAAGAAGTCTTAATCTCAAAATAGTTTTAAGAACACTTTGTTTTAAATCTTTTCTCCATCAATATTCTCAACCAGTGAATAATGACAGATTAGGCTAGGAACTTGTGGTTTAACCATAGGAGTGTAGAAGAAGTATTAATAACATGCAGGAGATGTGTAGTGGGTGAGTTGGATCAGTTTTAGCCCTGTACAGTTTCACTGGAACAGAGGTGAGAGCGAGGTAGAGAGAAGGACAACAGAAGTGTAAAAAAAAGCAGTGGTGGCCTCAATTAGTAGTGTCACCTTCAGGAATGAGGGACTGTTGTGCCAATAGAAGAAAATGAAGTGTGTATCTCTGTCAGTAGCAATGAATGCAAGCTTAGGCATTTGTATTCTCATTTCTGCATACTGACATACCAGGTGGAGACCAGTGATAAGTGGTGTCCATCAGGGGTCTGTACTGGGATGGGTACTGTTTAATATTTTCACTGGTGACATGGATACTGGGGTGGAGTGCACCCTCGGCAAGCCTGTGGATGACACCAAGCTGAGTGGATTTACCTTTGTTACCACGTGAATAAAAGTTTTCCTTAATCCTCGTGCAAGTTTTCTGCTAGCTTTACTGCTGTTCAACACTGAAGTGAACAGGAGCCTATCAAGGACTTAAAACCTTTCAGGAATGCGTAGGTGTTGGATATCCAGGAGACTGCAGAACTGGAGAGATGGGCCCCTTCCGTAAAGTTTTGCCATCACTAGGGAGGGGAATAGAGAGAATTATTGAAGGAAAAGATTTTAAGACTGTGCAAGGTTTTCCTTCCTAATATGCACAGTTTATTGCTTCAGTAGATTTTAATAACAGGTCTTTGGTCTTTGTACACGGTACTACAATGAAACCCCAGAACAGCTAACAGCGTTTTCTAAGTGATGGTTGTGAGCCAGCATTTGACACAATCTCTGTGAGTAATTTATGCCACTCCTCGAAGGGGAAATGCTTCACCAAGGAAATAAATATGGCAGGAGAATTATGTCATTGGCAGTGTCGTTGACTAAAATTAATTGCTGATGCAGTGCCTTCATTATGCTGAAAGGGCTGGGTATGGATACAGTGCATTGGAAAAAGCAGTGAACATTTTGTTGCCTTGCTTTATTTTCATGTGTTGTTTATACCACAGAAATTGGCAGATTCTAAAAAGGACAGAAGCATCATTTGTGTGTATGGTTTGGGAATACAGCCCTTCTTAATTGATTAATTGTAAGAAATTTTGTAGTGCACTTCATACAGATTGATAATGGAAAATCGTTCTCCAGGCAATTCCTTGATGTTTTAGGCACTTTTTTTTTCCTCCCCCATTTGTTATAATTTAAAAATAATAATAAAAAAATCCTAGTTTGCTTCTTTTGTGAGTGCAGAACTGCAGTTGGTCTTCAAACATATGTCTCAGTTTGTTCAACAGAAATGCAATTAACTTCCACGCATTTAGAAGACTTTAAGTAGCTATTGGGCAATGTGGCAAATCTAATCATTCAAAAATGAGGCACTGAGTTGAAGACTAGTGCCCTGTATCTTGTGAATAGTAGTGAGTCCTTGTTTGGGGAAAAATGATATAATTGCACAGAGATTGTACTGGGAGAAAAGAAGAAAATTGATTATCACAGCTGGCAGCAGCATTGCTTTGCACTTCTCTAAACAATAGTTCAGAACAAGTTTGACCTTTAGGTAAACTTGGACAGTATTTAGATGCAAACTGTTTCTGAGGCAGTGCGGAGGATCTGTTGTGTACTAAACCATTGAAAATCACACAATTGAAATAAAATTGCTACACTAGTTATATTGAGTGGGGTACAGAAATGGCGATCAAAAGATTAAGTGGAAGGATATGGATGTTTTGTGGTTGCTTTTACTGTTGCTGAATAGTACTACTTAGTTTCTTAAAGCAAAATGGCATTCAGGAATATTACCATAGGACATTCTAATACAACTGATTATTCCCGACATACAGTTTTTTAACCTTTTGTTTTGGTTGTTGGCATGGGAAAAAAGTATCAGTTGTTTGCTATGAGCTGGAGAGACTTGTTTGTCTTAGTAATACTTCATTTTACATAATCTGTGATTTTGCTAGTCACCCAAATGTCTGTGCTTTTCTTAAATAGCTGTAGAACTTCAGTCACTTTCATTTCAGTAATTACTTCAAGTACTGACAACGAGTATCTAACTGGCTTCTGTGATAAAAATGCGGTTCATAAATTATAGGTGTTAGTTTTAAAAGAGATAGCATGTTTTATGCTCACAAACACTGATAACTTCATGAACTAACATACCCGGAGTTTCAAGGACATTTAAAAATGTAACCTATTTGTTTGATTTACAAGTTAAGGAGAAGGTTCTTCTTTGTGAATGTATTTACTCTCTTGCACTGATCCTTCCAAGATTTTTTTATTTAAATACATTGCATGCATCAATTCTAGCCTAAGAATACATAGTCTTTATAGCGTTCCCATAAAAATAGTTGCAGTTGAAATTTTGTTATAAACGTTTTCCTGATATACTGCAGTCTGGCACTGAGCATTCCCAAGTGTGATCCTCTTGAGCTGAAATTGTTCATAGTTAGTTGCAATGTAATTACTTTTTGATGTTGCAATAAAAAAAAAGATTTTTTTTTTTTTACTTTAGTGTTAAAGGTAGACAGTATATTTTCCCTGTTTAAAATATTTCAGGTGCCTTTCTGCAAAGAAAAAACAACACTAGAATAAACTTAAAGAAATTTCCATTTAGCTGGTACTTTTTTTCCAAAACCAGGAAGGACAGCCAGAGAAATACTACTTCTGTTGTAACTGAACAATTGCATCAATCTTGAACATCATGCAGAGAAGTATTTTCAAATACCATTTTGTGGAACAAGACATGTTAATGTACTTCCTATATAAAGTCTTCAGTTACAAAATTTTCAACTTATGCATACATAAGGTAGTTGAAGGAAATGAGTAATTATCTCCCATTAGCCTTTTCCTTCTTTTCTGTCATCTTTTCTTTGTTCCCAGAGGAAAAGGGATACTAATGAGTGGAAGTCTCATCCAGCAGACTTGTCTGTGCCACTCGTTCAGTCTAATGAAAGGTGACCATCCTCAAAGTCACTGCCCAAGGGTAATACCTCCTGAAATGAAAATTACCTTATGGAAGGCTCAAACTATTATATAAATCTTTAATTTTCTTCTCTCCCAATTTTTGTGTGTGTGTTTAAATGCATAATGCTATCCTTGTTTTCTATTCTACTATTCTATTCTACTATTCTACTATTTCTATTCTACTATTTTTCATTTTCTAACCATTTTATTCTTTCTTTGTTCCTCCAGTGTTAAAATCTAGTTTTTATGTGTGAAGGTAGTGTGTAAAGTATGATTAAGTCAGATGGTTAAAAATATAAAACTTAGTTTCAGGCAGAGGCAATCATCAACATAGTTTAAAAAAATGCTGTGAACCTTGGTATCTATTATTTTTCAAGCTCCCATGTAGTGTAACATAGCCTACTCCAAGTAATCATTATGTATTATAGTGGTTGACATTAGGGACTATTTTAATTAAAGTTGCATATACGTTTCCATTATGATTCCTTGTTTTCACACAATCATAACTTGTCAAAATGTTAACCTTTGGCGGTAAAGTTTTCCGTGACAACTCTATGTTCTCCTTGGAGGTAAATTTGGGGGGAAGGAGGAACAAAAAAGATTTTGAACTGTCCTTGTACAATATCCTTTTCTGGTCATTTTGAGTTACAGGATCAGTTAAACTGCATAGCAAGGATATGAATAGTTACCATCATTTCCAGGTACTACAAAAACCTAGAAGAAAAGCTAAAGACTAAGAAAAAAAAAGCTAAAGAAAAGCTAAAAGACTAAGGAGTACGTAACCACCATTAATTTTTACTAGCCTCACTGATATTTTGCCTTGCAGTATCTCTGCATAACATGCCAAAGTCTTACTTTAATCTTACTTTATTTGCATCTGTCTCTCTCAACATCATTAAACTATGTCAATTTTACTGATGAGGAAATGGTTGACAGTCAGCTTAGAAAGGTGGAGAAGAGATACAACAGTCAGGTGTTGATTCATGACTCCAGTTGTGGATTCCATGAATCCAGTCTGGTACTGGATTTGGGCTTTAAAAAAAAAAAAAAAAGAAAGCTTTCCTAAAAGTGAGGCAACATAAAAGAACATTTACTATGATATTTTTTCCTAGGAATGGCTGCTAAATGTCAATAACTACTGCACAGCTTTTCCCTGGATAGAAAATAGCATCTCCCTGTACCATTACAGATAACCCTGTATGCAAAGTTTTTATGGTGATCACTATATAAAGCTTGTGTATGTTCATATTTATAGTGTTGCTGGTATGACTTGACAATTTATTTTATCATATAAAGAAATCACATTTTAAGGCATAATATAAGGGAGTGCTTGGGCAGACAGTGAAGGATAAGCTTTCAAGCCTAACATTCATTTCCTGTGCTTGTTTTATCATCCCTTACATTACATTAGCACCATTTCTTTGCATGGAATTCATTTTAAGAAATAGTGATTGGTTCTTCCACTCAGCCCTCTGGGAAAGTGTTTTAATTATTTTCATGAGATATATGATAATAAACTGAACTACAGTGACTAAAGAAAAATCACAATTTTTGTTACATTCAGAAATTGTTCTCTAGTCTGCAAACTGTTACTACTGCAAACATCTTTCTTTATAAGATGTGAAATTCTACACAGGTATGATTAGCAGATAAAAATAAATCATAACATAAAAAAAATGCAAGCCTTCCAAAAGATTGTCTTTTTGGAGACCTCATTGTCTGCAGATGGTCCTGTGAGTCAGTGAGATGTCTTGCAGTTGGGAAGGTTTCCACATCTGGATTCTTTTTACCAATTGAGGTCTTTGATCTGAAAATGTTACAACTCTCCTATGCCCCATAATTTGTCTGGCAAGATGAGTTATTTACAAATGCAATTGCTCTTCTGACAACTCGGTTTTGAGTGTGTAAGTGCGGAGGTCCTGATCTGTAATTCACAAGGACTGCTGGTAGTTTTTTATTGGTTTCAGTGGGCTTTGATTCAGGTATGCGGACTTTGAAGCACCCCAGATGGATTGGGGGGATGGGAAGGAATTTTTACAAATGATTGTAATTTAAAGATTTAGGATGCTGCGCGTCTGAAATTATTTGACAGTGTTTCAAAGGCTTGTGAATTTAAATAAGTTTCTGATCTTTGTGTCTTTTCTTTTATTCCCCCAGTGGCAGATGAAAGCAAAGTTGGTTCATTGGCTGGATGCAAATCAGGTAAACTGTTCTTCTACTTTGGAGGAAGAGACAGCAACTTTAAAGTAGTATGGGCAGTAAATGAAATCAGCCTACAGAAACTGTGGGGACTAGCTTTGCAAATTAAGGTATTACTTTGTGTGGCCTGACTTCAGCTTGTGCAACGATGAATTAGGGATTGCGGTGTGCCAGGCAGGGTATGTAGCTGAGTCATTTGCAGGAAGAACTATAACTTTTTTTTTCAGTAAAGGTGCTGGAAACAGAAGATGAGGGTTCAAATCAGGGCAAGTTCAACATGTCTTGTGGAGTGTGGAGACTTAAGCAATATAAATTTTGAAAAACATAAATATTACTTTTTCTCCTTGCTCTGAGTTTCACTTCTACTACCAGAAATATTGAAGATAATACAAAAAATATTCTACAATTTAAAAAAAGGTCATAGTTCCTTTCATTGTGTTTGTGTAGTAGATTATTTTAAAACTTTTTAGGCCATCATAATAAAAAATTAGAAAAAAAGGTCCATACTGCTGTCATTACTGTACCTGCACAAACCACACCGTGGTACTGTACAACTTGCAGTTCTTGTATTATAAAAATTTCAAGGAAACGTCATATAAGACTGCAGTTTTTCACAAGACACAGATAAGCTGACATGAGAAACCTTGAAAACTTTCTAGAAAACTCAAGTTATTCAGCAATCTCTTCTAATGTTAGAAAGCCCCGAAGTTTCTGGCTGCCCCTTTGCTGCATTATTGCATGTTGCCTTTTTCCACTCCTTTGATAGAACTGAAAAGCTGAATTCATGTGAAGGAAGGTCGAATATGAGATTCCTGGTTGTTTATCGTATTCCTTCTCTGTACAACTGTGTGTCCTCCTTTGGTTCTGTTATCTTGTAGTTCTCTGGTGTGGATTTTCCTTATCTGAGGACCTTTTCCTGAACTTAAAATAGACAAATTCTTTCTACATTCTTTTGGCTTCTTTCCTTAGTATGTGAACCTCTTGGCTTCCCTTTCTGAATAAAGGGGTAGTTCATATGTCTTGTAACTCCTGGGGGAAGAAACTTCTTTCAACTTTTTGTTTTGGGAATGTGAAAGCTTCAAAGAAATGATCTTCTCTACTAGGAGAAGCTAAGGGCATTGCCCTTGTTTTTTTTTCCTATGCAGAAAAACGACTATAAACATGCAATATCATGCAGTTTTCCAAAGATCAGTGGAATTTACTGCTATCAAAGAATTTTGGAAGGAAACCTGGTGAGATCACAGCTCTTTGGCAGTCAGTTGTTACAGATATGTTAAGCTTCGTATCATTTTTAACAGCATTTGATCTTTCTTCTGCACATTTCTCCAGATCATTGAAAACACCAGCTTCCAAATTTTTCTGTTTGAAGACACCTAATAATTTTATATGAAAATGTGGGCCCGTGCTTACTGACTTCTGGCTTGTTTGCGTTACTTACCCCTCATAGACCTCTTGAATGTAGCTAAGATCTTTTTTCAATAGGCTGAAATCAATGATCACCTAAGCAATAGAGCCAAAATATCCTACAGTTTGTGACTATTTTTTTATTATTCTTTATTATTATTCTCCTTTAGAATGAAAGGAGCTAGCTACTTCTGAGAAGGATAGAGTGTGAATGATTTTCTTGGTTCTGTCCACTTTACATACTATTCAAATACTGTTGAAAAGCATGTGTTGCGCCTCCCCTCTCCCCTATGTTCCATTTCCTATCCTTCAAAATACGAAATCAAGATGTACTTTAAACTTTCTTGTTGTTCATTTAAAGTATTTATTTTAAAAATTGTTCAAGAACATTAAGTTCTCTTTACCTCATCCCTATTTTTACTGTACAGTTTTTGGAATTTTATATCATATATGCATGTTGTTGGCATTCCATCACATTGCAGAACTATTGTTTTAACATTTTTCATTCCTAACAATTTTCCTTGCCTTCCTGTAGGTACCTTTTTTTAAGAAAGCTCTAAGGGAGGTATTGCAGTTTCTTGTGCTGGGAGCAAAACACTTTATTTCTCATTACATAAAGAAGAGTTTGCATCCCATTCTTGATGATTTAAGGAAATTAAACATATTTCTCTACAGAATTAATTATCACCTACTGACAATCAATGCAATTATCCCTTCTCTCCTTCGACATGACTTGTTCTATGAAATACACAGTTGAGTAATTCTCTCTAGGGAAATAACCTTTCTGTTCCTTCTGGGGCAGTGGCTCTTGAAGCATTTAGTCTCAGCTTTTGGTTATAGTTACTGTATTCCTTGCATATTACATGTTACTGAGCAGCAGCTCAGGAGTTGGTAGCACGTATTAATTTCAAAAAGTGTTATCACAACTCTGCAGAAGACCAAGGCATTAAAAGGATCTGTAGTTGTAGCCCCATCTTTCCTTCTTTTTATATATTGCACCAACAAGCAGCAGTTCCATATTTTTTCCCCGTAAAAAATAGATCTGATTTTAGAAGCATGTCTGGACGCAGCCCGAACTTGTAAACATTTTCTTTGGGAAGATGGCTGGAGAATTGTTCTTGTATTTCACCTTCACAGAAAGAAGAAATACAGTAGAAAAGCATCGGTGAATTCTGGTTCCCATAGCTGGCCTGTCCTTTCAGAAGATGAAGACTCCTGCAAAACTCACAGATGTTCTTAGTGTTGCTAACGCTTTACATATTACTGTTGGAAAATGCACTGGAATGCTGTGTTGATGTGGCCTACTTCCCCTTACTGGAAAAGACCAGAGTTCAATCAAAGTGTGTGTGGAAGGCATCCTGTCTTCCTGAATCCTGTAAGGAGGATTTTTCTTTCCCCTGTAATCTACCTGTGTGCTTAGCAATGGTGAATCTGCATTTCCTACACACAACTCCAGTAATGAGAATGAGAAGCAGACAAGTGGTGCCTCTATATTACAGAAAACTTACAGAAATGAAAAATCAGTGAATATTAGTTCTGTTTTTCATGAACTCTTAGCATTTTAGAAAAGCAATTACAGGACAGCTAGCAAAGGGCAGGATTGTTTTTTCATCACGCGTAATCTGATTTATATCAAATACTGGAAGAGAATACTGAATTCTTCACAGCTATTTTCTTTTCCAAAATTCTTTTCTTGTTCTGAATTACTGCTTAGGACACTTTTAATATGTATTGACTGTCTGCTGAGGTCTCTGCTGACACAGCTCTTTCAGATGATGCAGTGCTGGAGAAAAGCTGATGAGTCTTTCTTTATGAGCTCTGACATATTAATTAGCAAAATGGGCAAAAAAGCTTTCCTATTTTTATTTTAATGTCTCTAGACCATGCTTTTGGCTCAGAGTATATTTGGAGACAGTTCTGAGACAAGATGAGTTGATCTTATTTTCTTGCTGGCTGCTATGCATGTCACTGGGCTACAGGTTGGTACAGGTATGACTGAATGATGTATGATAGCTCCATCACCAAGCCGAGTCCTTGGCTACTTTGAATTAATGCTGTATGGCAAGGAATAGGGTTAGGATCTGAGTTGGAAAAGGCCCAGTGGGGTATTTTGAAGCGTGCATCTGGTCAAATTTTTTCCCTTGTAAATTTTGCTGCCACTGTGGTTACCCTGCTTGTGGTTCACTCTGTGGGTAGGATTGGTGTTCTGGGAAGGAAGGTTTGAGGAGGTGGGTATGTAGCTTAATCTTGCAAGTTCAGGCCTTTGATGAGGGTTGAGTGCCAACTCTCTGGTAGGCTCCTCTGGTAGTCAGTCACTGGTGCTTCGTACGGTAACTGAGTTGTTGTTCAGATGGGATTCAGATTAGGACTGGAGTTTGCTTGGAATAAAGTAGGTTAAAGGTCTTGGTGCATCTTTGCGTCCTTTAATGACAGGAATCATTCTGTACTAGATATATCTTACTGTGGTTTCATTAAGGTTAGGATGACAATTAAGATAGCATGGTTTAGGACAGCAGTAGTAGAAAAGTTAGGGTTATTGCTAAATTTTATATGACCCACTGGGATTGGGTATGGAAAGTGCAATGGATTAAGCCCCATCCTTACCTTCAGGAAAGGCTCTCCTGACTATTGCGAAAGCTGTGGTTGCATTGGTAAATGAAATAAATTTGTGGCACTGAGGTTGTACCCAAACAAGTATAGAACTAAATCTTCCCTTTGACTTTAAGACAGGATGATCCCCATCTGTGTTCTGAGCCTCCATTGCAGGATGGCTCTGGGTTACCATTTAACATTGTGCCTGACATATTTGAACACCAGAACCATTTTTCAGAAGTGTTTGTGAGAGTAGAAGAGCTGTTATAAAACTTATATACTGTAGATTATTCCATTCTAGTAACCGTAGGTATGCCTTGTCACCGGTAAGTTTGCAAATATAAAAACAACATGATTTTAAGAACTGGATATTTTTCACAGGGACAGGATAGGGTCTGGTGCAATCGGGATCTAGCATGTTGAAGATAGTTCTGATAAAAGTGTGAGTAAGTGCTAGGCTAAGCTTATTGCTGCAATTTGAGTTCAGATTTAGAAAGGAAGGCAAAACTGGAGAAATTTTCTTTTTAAACCAGAAGGATCATGCGAAGTTTGAGCTGGTGGGACACAAACAAAATCTGGTGGTTTATGCATACTTATGTTGCACAAAATGCTTTCTTTTAACCAAGGATTTTGCTCGGTGCTAGTGGTGAGAATAGGAGGGACTACAGAAAGCTGAGTGGATGGGCATGGGCATGTTTGGATAGAATGAGACCAGTGCCATTGTAGCAAGTTTGGCTTCTGTTTGGCTTTTGATTTCCAGGTAACACAATTATGTCAGAGTGTCTAAGGAAGTGGCATTCTCCTCTCCTCTTGACAAATCTCATAATTTTATTAAATAAGCCTTCTCACAGCTCTCAATTTCATTACAGCTGAGCTTTTCAAAGGAGGCATTGGGTTTAATACAAAGTTCACGAAGATTTATATAGTAACTACATCTATCCCCACCACAGTCAAAAAGACTTGTGGAAATGGCTGAGCTGCCTGGCATATGCAAGTGAAGTGCCTATGCAGACATGGACCATGCCGCTAACTGAAAGTTTGTGGCACATAGAATCTGACAATTGCCTTTGTATTTGTGAGAGGAGAAAAAGGCTGATTTTAGTTCATTTTATTTCTCTTTGATAATAAGAGTATGATACATAGCTATGTCAATCATTCTTGTAAGTGTGAATGACGAATAGCCTGCTTTTAGACTGCAGTATACCTTAGCAGGTATACTAAACCTAACCCACAAGTGTTGGTTTGGGTACTGGAGGCAAGCAAACTGTGGCAGCTCCGGAAGCTGAACAAAGTGATTTTCCCTTAATTCAACCAATGTGGAGCTCTGCGCTATTTCAGCTTGACTGACACAAAACTAACGCAACTATCTTTCTGTGATGGTTCAGTGCAGTGGGTTACCCATATACCATGTTCCTCTAAGATTTGAATCTTAAGGTATGCATTAAGCTTGCTGATCTATTGCTGGAAATATATTTCAAAAGAATTTCATTCTTTTATTTTTGGCTTCTCTTCATAGATGATTATTTTCTGCTGTATCTATTATTAGTAGTAATTATGATTATATTTCAAGCAAAGCATTCTTCTGGTCTGTGTATTTCCAAAGTAGTTGTTGACATCTGAGAACCTGTATTCACTTATGCAGCCAAGGAACAAAAAATAAGATTCCTTTTCCCTGCACATCAGTTGCGGAATTAATGTTTTCTTTTGTACTTATAATTGGTAAGGTCTGAAGTCAAAGATGTTACATAGAATCTATTATGTAGTTGTGGGTTATAAGTATTTGTTAGAGTTAAAATGCTTAGCTTTTACTCAATTTCTGCCTACTCATCTTTTTTTGTCTTCTTTTCAAACACAATGTGTCTAATGAAACCAGGAAGATAACATTAATGTACTTAGTACTCTATGCCAATATGGCTTTACTACCCTTTCTTTAGTGGACTTGATTTTTATTTTTATTTTTTATGTATATAATGATTTCCATGTTACGGATTGTTCTAATCTACGTTGGCTAGTGCTGGGAGTGGTGGTGACTCTTAAGAGGTAGAATTTGAGAAAACTTTTTCATCTAGTGTTTACAGTGTTAGGGTTAAAGTATAAATGTTTAGTAGGAAAAATGTTTGTTTGTCTGTTGGAACTTTGTGTAGTTTAACCTGTCAGAGATAAGAAAGCATATTGAAATGAGATGAAAACAGCATTAGAATTCTTGTTGAGTTCTTGTATTTTCTGATCTAGGAAGAGAAGCTCAAACTGGACACTCCAGATATCAGTTATTTTTAAGAGGCTATTGAAAAGGGGACTGATACAGCAACCTCTCTTGTCAAATTGTACGTACTCCTGCATGAGAAGTTGGATTTTTCATTGACTCAGGAAAAGGAAGGCTGAACGCTTCAGTTGTTGTACTTCAAACAATTATTCCAAATTAACAGAATTTGTTGTATCATTGGATTTGAGTCAAGAGCAGTTTGTTTTTTGGAATAATTTCTGAATGCCAGGCTGGCTGTCTTTGCAGTCTCTCTTGCCTGCCAGGTCTGTGTGGCTGATAAACAGCTCTCAAGGATAACCTAGTTAGATGGTTTTCTTCTGTGGAAGGAAACTAGCTATCACTTCTACTCTGAGAGGAATGGTTTTGTGCCCCCAGTAACTCAGCAGCTGTAAGTCTTCTTCTGATATTTTTTATTTGTTTTTGAAGACTTTATTAGCTGTGTGATGATGATTGTTGTGACCCCTTTTATGTTAGGTCCTGAGAAAGTCAACTGTTGATACAAAAAATACAGAAGTAAAAAAATCCCTCATTTGAGGGTGCAGTTTGATGTTACAGCATTAATCTAAAAGCTTGCTGATGTCCAAAGAGGCTTATTTAGTCACCTTCCCACCTACCTTCAGCTGCCTGGTTCCCATTATTTCTTTTATTCAAGTCCTACAGCTTAGCTGTTGAGAGCACTAAACCAGCAAAAAAATAATACAAGAAAGAAAAAGTGGGCTTACCTCCCTGAACCACTCTTCTGAGAGAGGCAAGCTCTCGTGTCAGCAGAAGGGAAACTGCAAATGGATGGACATGGGAATTGTGCCTTTCAGAGGCACCTGGCTAGTAGATCAATTTATCTGACATGTTAAGCCATACCCTTAAAAATTTCAAATGCCAAATTTACACTGATTTAAAAAAATAATAATACAGAGAGGTGGTATTTTACTCACCATGGATACAATTACTTTCTCAGTAGTGCCAGGAACAGGGAATACAAAATGTCAATAAACCTCTGCAAAAGGAAGAGCATCCTTGCTGTCTCATCCTTGAATTGCAAGAATCTTCTCAAATCATTTATTCTTTTCAATTTTATGAATTATCTTTGTGTTCTGTGACTGACTCTTAGTGTGCATTGAGTTAAGATACGGAGGTGTAGTGCCCGTTGATCTTTCTTTGAACTGCAGTCATTAAAATGAATAGATCTGAGCTGCTGCCTGCAGCAACAAACTTGCAGGAGAAACCTGTTTCCCCCAATGTTCATGTGTGAGATTTAGGATCTAGAGCAGGGCTGAACGTAGAACAACTGCAGCAAGGTTACAAAGCCAAGGGTCTGTTATTAAAGGTTTTATAACATAGCATAGTTGATTTAATGTTTTCCTGTCTCCAAATGAGGAGTCTCATGATACCTTTGTATTCATAAATGCCTGGCCATGTGTTCCTGCCCCTTTCCCCCCTGTGTAAGCATTATTCTTCTCGTAATTCCATGGTGAGCTGCTGTGGGGAGCTTACCTAGCAGAAGAAATAATTCTACAAAAAAGAACAGTATTCTTCTGGTTTAGCCAAGGGAGCAAGGAAAAGGAAGTTCTGGAGAAGAGAGGGCGATTTTGTAACTGACTGTTTTTGATCCTGGGATCAGCCTGAGCTGAAGGAAGTTGGCCGGGGTGGGAGGTGGTAGAGAGATGCATCTGAGAGAGAAAGCATGGATGAAAGAAGATTTGCAGTTCTTCAGACATGTCTTTGTGCTGAAAGAAGGGAAGTGGGGGAGCAAGTTTGAGTCTCTATTTCTTGTCTCGAAGACTAAACTGAAAGTGAGTTTTCTTTATATACTAAGAGAAATTTATTTAATGGCCAGCTAAACTTGGTTTTGTGTATTTTTGGCCATGTGTTGTTACTTGCTGGTTAAAGGGCTGTGGCCATCTTCTAGCTGTGTTCAGGCTGCTATGCTTTGCATCTGGTCCTCCCCTAAGGCGATGAGAGGTGGTTGAGCTGTCCTTGGGAGCAGTTGAATCTGACAAGCAAGGAGAAGCTTTCATAAGTGCCAGTCAGAGTAAGACAGCAGCTCTGACAGAATGAGGAAAGATTTTTGTTTAGAACCATTGGGACTGGATGTGGTGATCCAGGTGATCACGGAAAGCTGCTGGACCAGAGAAAAAATGACACTGTAAAAGCATAGATTCAGTGGAATCCTTTATTTCACTGTCTCACCCAGCATCTGTACTACAAAAGTGGTGTTAAAAAAAAAAAAAAAAAAGGCGACAAAAAAGCTAGATTAAACAATGGAAGTCATTTCCATGTTCCCACTTTAAGGACAGAAGTGTGTATACATCTACCTAAAAGTCCTGGACAACTTGAGCTTCTCTGTGAAAGAAGCTTGTGTCCTGAAAACATACCAAAGACAGGTATTTCAATTCGACCCCCGTGAAATGAAAATTCAGACTTCCTGTGGTTAGGAACTACACAGAGCACTCCAGCGAATGCATAGCTAGGGAAATGCCAGCTAGAGCTGCAACAGAAAGTATTAAACCAAGATATTGGAGAGCAATTTTGGGTGTCAGGAATGCCTCTTTCTTCCACATGGATAAACTTAGAGTGGAAAATCTGCATGGCACTAATGATGGTCTTTTCTCAGAGGAAAATGCCTGGTCTGGCAGATACCCAAACTGCAGTCTTTAAAAATAAGGAGGTGAAAGATTTAATTTATTTCCATCACATCGTAGCGGTATGGGAACTATGAATTAGCCAGTGTGAATTGTTGACATCTAGGGGTTGCAAAGTAAATAGCCTTTTTTCCCTGGGGAGTATTTCTCACCCCAGGAGCAGAGAAAGGGACAGGAACTTTGTATAATGCGCTGGGAAATTTAATGCTCCAGCGTTATAGTTGCTGTATGATTCCAACACACAAAAATTTTTCCAGCCAAGATGCTTGTGCATTTGCACTTGTTCTACCTCCTTTTTTTGTTTTCTCCTCTTTCTGAAGTGATTCTGGACATATTGCTTTATTAACTGTGGGTGTATTTTAATGTTTACACTTTACAGTTGCTATTTCTCCTGCTAGTCCATATTTCTGAGCATTGTTCTGTGCAGAATTCAGTGAAGCAGGTGAAGAGACAATTAAAGAAAACCAACAACCACAACAACAACAAAAAAACAAAACAAGCAAATAAACAATGCTGTAGTAGCATAAAATTAAATAAAAGTGCAGACTTTTAATAAGTGTAAGGAATGTGTCTATTTACTGTAAGGCCTGATAGTATCATCTTCCTGTGGTCTGCCTCAGCTTGCAGTGAACTGAAGGTATTCCTGCAGAAGTCTGTATTTGTTGCAAGCTGAAATACTCTGGCAAATGGTGTGGTGCTGGTATAATATATCAGATGTAGGCTGTTTGGGACATTCATTCTCTTCCTGAAATCTGGTGATACTTTTCCCTATGACTATCGGTGCTGAACCTGCCACATTTCATGTATTAGCTGAAAGTTTCTGCTTTAAGTTGTTGCTTTCAACTGTCATATTTCAGGTTTTTTCTGATGTGAGGGTGGGAGAACTTGTAAATACAGTGGATGTGTCTATATGAGCAGTGCTACATCAGGCAGAAATAAAGCCTCTGAAAGCTGAGGTAGTATAACTGTGTTAGGACAGTCTCACAGTATTGCTATTCTGCAGAAGTGGTTATTAGAACTGGAGATATTGGAGTCTCTGGATCCTGGAATATACTCAGGGCGATGATAAGGATTGTTACTAAATTTGAAGTGATTGCAGATGGCAGAATGTAAAACACGAAAGCTGGCGTTAATCCTAATCAAAGAGTAAGAAATGATAAGTTTGAGGAAATGTAAAGCATATGTAAATTTGGTGTGCTTTCTATTCAAACAGTGGAGATTTAAAGTAAAGCACAGCAGCCAGCAAAACTTCAGTATTTAAAATTGTGGGGACCTCTTGTACATTGATCTTTAAATCAGACAACCTTTTTGGTGATGGCACCTGAAGAGATGGCCCATGAAAGTGCCTATGTGACTGACACTTGGCTGGTTTCCTTCGTGTAACTCCCTCCTTAGCCCTTAGAAGAAAGCTGAAACCAGCAAGTGGACCCATCAGGTCTCCTCCATTGCTGGGACTCTTCAGTCATCAGCCCTTTAGCAGCTGGCAGCAAGACTGCATCCATTTCAGAAGGCAGAATGAGTTGCTTTAGATTACATCTTCTGTAACTGAGGAGAAAGTACAGAGGAGATCCTAGTGCGCTTGCATCATGTTTACCACTCTCTGCAGTTATAACTTCCTGCCAGGCCTTTCTCTGGTTTTGTGTTCCTTCAAACACTATCTGCACTTTTTTCAAGCTTTGTGGTGAATGATCTGCAGATGTTTAGGAAAGACCTTCAGAGTACTAGGTACTGCGAAATTGGCTGTGATCAGTGTTGGCAGCTACTGTGGTTCTTTTAGTGGCTTGTTGTGACCAAAAAGACCAACAGACACTGACGAATCCCTCATTTTATTAATCCTTTCCCTCCAGGAGCTGGGCTTTTGCAGGGCATAATATTCAGTGCTGGCAGAGAGTATCCTGAAGTCATTGGTGCCAAGGAGTTAATGAATTTGGAAAACTTCCCAGATAATACATCTGGCCCTCTAACTTGCATTTTGGAGTATGAGATGTAGCAAGAAGAGCTCTGAATTAAATGAGCTGTTGGCTGAAGTGGGGTAGGGGACACTTTCTTGTATGGTTAAACTGGCCGACGAAAAGTTGAAAATGACATACCCCCAAAAAAGCTTGAACTGTTGTGTTTGTTGGGGATTGTGGTGTTTGTTTTTATTTCGTAATACCATGTATTTACCAGTTACCTTACCTTTTGAGGCTTGACTATAGACAGGGAAACATTTATAATTTTCCCCTTTTAACGATTTTTTTTATTTATTTTTTTAATTTCAAACTTCTGTCATGTTGCCATATCAATAAGAAGGATTTTGAAAGTAGCTACCAGTAATTGATATTTCTAGTCCAGCTCGCTTCTGGAATAATATCTAGTATAGTGTTTACCTTCCATAACATTTGAAATTAGGTTGTATTGTATAAAATGAATTGTTGATGCTATTTATTAATGTGCATCTTCATGTAATAAAAGCTGTGCACAGCAATATGGTTCAGAAATTAACTTTGAAGAAAAGAATTACATTGTTATTTGTATGTCTCATGAAATAGCATTATTTTTAGTGGGTCTTTTCAGTACAGCAACGCTACTTAGCACTTACCTGCACAGCACTCCAAAAGTACCCAGAATATCATTTCTGATTAAGTGCCCTACTGGAATTCTTTTTTCTCATATAATAGAAGAGTGGGAGAGTTTTTGCTGTATATACAGTGGCAGCCCAAATGGGAAGCATTTCACAGAAGAGTAGAAAGCACTTCCTTGAGTTATCATCAACTACCAGCAGGTACTTTCCTCCTACCTCAGGCAATGGCACCATGCTGACCTTTGGAAATATACCACTGTTTACCCCCATCCCCTTTCCACCTAATGTCTCAATAGATTAAATTTCTCATCAGCCTTACTTTTGCCTGTTAAATATATCACTTGGTATGGTAACTCATCCTTATATGTGTTTCACGTTTAAATCTTCCTTGAACAAAGATGATCACAGCTTCATGCAGTAGGTTTTCTTTCTTTCTAGTGGAATTACTTTAGTTGTCACAGCTTAGTGTCGGTTCGTACATCTTACTGAGGAGCTCAGCTAGCTCAGAAATTTATTTTGTTGTGCCAAAGTAAGTGACCTTGTTTTTAAACTGTTCTTATTTCACTTCACTCATCATCAGTTATTTATTTTATCAATTTATGTGCTCATCCGTTTCCGTATTGCCACTGACACCCTGTTTAGTGTCGTCAGCAAAAATTGTAGAATTCAAATTGGGACTGAAGATTCAAGAGGTATCTAGTCCAGTGTCCTACTCAAAACAGGGTTAGCTATGACCCAGGGTATTCTGGGCTTTCTCCAGAACAAGCCATTGATACATCATCAGCTCACTGTTGGTCTAGTTGTTATTTGGTGAAGGAATCACTAACTTGTGCTTGCAGTTCTATGAGGGCTGTTTTTTCCTACCCAGTTCTTGGCATTTATTATTACTTGAGGTAATGCAATTTCCAATCATTTTTATCTACAGGTAATAAGTATAGTGATTGGTATCTCAATCCTATGAGTGCATAGAAGGTCCCTATTGATAAAAGTCCAAACTTATTTATGTTTGTTTGGTGTTCTTTTTAGGAAACTTAAAAGCTGATTTCTTTCCCCATAGGTTGACACCTATACCGAGGTTATTCTACATCTGATTCCCACCCTTTCAGTTTTCACCTTGTGTTAGTTTTCACCTGTGTAGTTTTTCCTTCCTCTTCAAGCTTGTTCTTACGTCTAGAGAAACCTTTGTAGATTGGGTATCTGTCTGTGAGCAAATCTGTGACCTGAAAGCTTCACCTCCAGCTATCCGAGGACACCAGCAGACTTAGCACAGTTATATTTACATTAGCACAGTTATATTTACATCATCTTTATTTCTTTGAGTTCTTCTGGCTGTGCTGGTCATCTGCCTAGAGCCTTCTGCTTACTGTTCTGCTTGTGGTTCCCCTTATCCCTCCATGGCCAAGAGAGCAGGCAGGTCATAGTCAGGTCCTGCGGACAGCTGCTTGCACAGTGTGTTTAAGTATTAGTTGTTTGTTTAGGAGACCATCTCTCTCTCTCCTGTTGTCTTGTTGCTCACTTGGTAAGTTGACAGACTGAAAGGAGTAGGACGGAAACATTCTGTTTAAGTGTGAATAGTGGGCTTGGAGCAAAGCAAAGAATTCACGGGAGAGAAGCAGATGCTAATTGCCCAAGTTCAGAATAGTAGTTCAGAATAATAATTTCCAGCATCAAGACCCTGACTCTTCACCACTGAGAGTGTACGCAGGGTTCGGTTCCTTTCCAGTGCTGCAGTCGGGACCTGGCAAATGGGGGGAACTGACAGCTAGAACTTGGTGTTAGAAGCTTGCATCCATCATTGAAGGCTGATTGTATTTGCAAAGACTGCAAACAAAAGCCTCAGTTAACTTGCTGTCAAGTTGTTAAAACTGAGACAGTTTTCAAGCCTCTCTGTGCTGTGGGAGTGGTGCAGTGGGACCAGAACAGAGGCTATATCATTGATTTGTTTGTTGTTTTTTTTGGTGTAATTACAATTTTTCCTCCTATCTGCAGTTGGCATAAATTCCTGTATTCAGAAAAGGGCTGGGGTTTCTTTTGGTTGCCAGTTGAAATACTGCTGTTGACAAACAGAAACATTATAAAAGAGAAATCCAATATAGTGCAGTTATTCAGATGCCTCTGTTTTTATTGTTTCATAATCTGCCCAGATGCTTACTTCGGGGGGGGGGGGGGGGGGGGACGGGACAAAATGGTTTGATCGAAGTTTCTAGAGTTTAACAAACATACCCACCAGTTTTAATTTTATAAGTACAAAAAAAGAATGAGCATTACCTTCAGGACTAAATTGTCAGCTTAAATAGCTCAGTACTTATTACTGAAATGTACATCACAAAACAGCTACAAATGATAGTTCACAATCTAAGTTCATAATAAGAGACCGAATACAGACACAAAAAATATGAGAAATAATTATTTCTTTTAGTTACTTTTTTTCTGCTGCCCCATAGGAAATGTAGGTAAATGATAACGAAAAAATCATTTTGTTCTCCTACTACTCATGGTTTGCTTTTTCTTTTCTCTTCTCATATATAAAGTATTGGTGCAGTGTGCAGTTGTCACTATGTTATCACCTGTTAGCTGTCATGCATGACACATCCTATCACAGATTCTGCAATATGTGAGCCATTTCCATTCAAGTGTCATTTGAGGTGGGGAATGTCTGCCTTTTCCCCCCCTCCCTAAAATAACTTTGATATTTGTTTTTGTTTATGAGAGGAAAAAGTAAGAACATATGGCAAGGGCTGGGAAGAAAGCAAGCTAGAAGGGTGCCAGGGGCTAGAAGAGGATGCTGAGGGTGGGAACACAGGGAGGTTGGGCACGTGGCAGGTGAGAAGGTGCAGTGTGGGAAAGGGTGGCATAAGCAGGGGAGGAGGAGACTAAGGTTGTGCTGATCCTGGACGACACTGCATCCAGAAACCAAATGGGTGGGAGAGAATAGGGTGGCAGTTGCACTAAAGAAATTTCTGCTTTTCTTAAAGAAATAATATATATATATTATATAATAAAATGTATTATGATATATATATATATATATATATATCACAGAGCCACAGAATATTAGGGAGTGGAAGGGACCTTGAAAGATCGAGTCCAATCCCCCCTGCTGGAGCAGGAACACCTAAATCATGTCACACAGGAACGTGTCCAGGCAGGTTTTGAAAGTCTCTGCAGAAGGAGACTCTACAGCCCTCCTGGGCAGCCTGTTCCAGTGTTCTGTCACCCTCACCGTAATATATATATTTAAAAATTCACCAACTATGTTAAAATAGTGTACGAGTTTGAAAGTGAAGGGTGTCTGAAGTAGGAAATGCTAGCTGTCAGGATGTGTTAGCAAGGACTGTCTGGCCCCTTTTAGTCTATGCTGATGCTGTGAGACTGTATAATCAAAACCTTATTTGTCCCCAAAAACTTTTACTTCCAGAGCACAAGGTGGATCTGCTTAAGTGTAAAGAAGGCTGTTTTGTGTAAGGCTCAACCCTCACCTCATGTACTATTGAAGCTAAGTGTATGGTCGGTTGGTATATCATGGTTGCAGTATACAATGATAATAATGTAGAGGATTCTGAGGGGGGGGGGAGGGGAAGTTTCTGTTTTCTATTCATTAAGTACAACTTGAAATATTTTCTGGCCATACCCATATCTCGGAATTGCTGTGGAGAGAAGTTCCTTAAACCGAACTGCCAGGATATGGCATGCTCTTCACTTCGTTGGTGCCTGACCTGCCTGTATGCTGATTTGCAGAAAGGCCACATCTTTTTCAGGCTGCAGCCAAAGTCAGTGGTGATAGTGCTCTGAGCCCACGACATACTACGTGCTAAGCACCAGAAGAGTGTGCGGAGAGCAAGGAGAACCAGGTCTCAAGAATCTTAAAATGCAAACCTGAATTGATCTTCATCCCTTTGTTTCAGTTCATTGTCCCCAAGACAGACAGTACTCATATGTCATAAAATAACATTATAGAAATGAATTCATTAGGGTTTTGTCTCAAAAAAAAAAAAAAGGCACCAAAGCAAAGCATCCTACAGCTGTATAAGGTGTTTCAGGGAAAGATACATGAAGAACTGTTAGACGCTGTTGTCAGAGCAGATATTAAAGCGAATCAAATAAGAAAGGGGGGAAATTGTTGTACATGTGGAAGAAAACGTTAGTCGATCTTTCCTGAAAGAAGGAAGCTGGAGCTCTGTAAATAAAATTGTCATCATGTATTTGAGTCATAAAAGGAAAGTCTATTACACTGCATGCATAGAGAAAGAAGTTAACAATGGACACCTCTGCTGTGGTATTCTGCAAGCCCAAGAGTTTTACTTTGCAACGTTAATAGTATTCTTTTAAGGTCTTTTTTCTTTGTATATAATTTTAATACATAGTCTGTTGCTGTAACCACTTGAATTAAAATTTCATGAGCCTTTTCAGAAAATCAGACATGGAAACACAAATAAATTATGCATTTTATTTAGTATGTAGTAGATACGGTATTACTGTATGAGTAAACAAATAAAAATGTGTCTTTATTAATATGGCACACTCTATGCAGAAAGATCCTGCTGCACTCTATAAACCACATATGGTTTAAAGAATCATTTTGACATTAAGTAGCTAATTCTGGGTCTAAACCTCTGGATTTGGAACAATATGGAGTGGTAGTATAAAAAGATTAAGAATCTTAGCTAATGTAAATAAATTGGAGGTCACGTAATATAAGGCACAAGATTGAAGATGAAACCCTAAAGCATGTCACTTTCAGAGGACAAGTACTTAATATCTTATAAAATCTGATCCCTACCTAAATTACCTGCTTACCTGGTTTGTTTTTTCTTTTTCTACCCTTCTTCCCCTCATGGAAGAGCCCATAAGTCATCTTTTAAAATTCTGACCTGAGCACTCAGCAGTCAGCACAGTGGTATGTGTCTGTGATTAGTTTAACTGTCTTTCATACTGCTCCCTGGCCCTGCAAGACACCTGAGCAACAGAGGAATTACACGTAGGCAGTGAATGTTATTAGTGATAAGAGATGCAGATGTGTATTCGATTTGCTTCAAGCCAGAATAACATACTCACCTAACTTCTGTTTGATGAGAAACACCACAGCTTCCTAGCACTGCCTAAGCAGATCAACACAACCCTCTTTCCTTTTTTTTGTTTTTCTTTAGTGGAGCCCTGGCATGGTTCTGACACCTATTATTATGTTTACTTATTCATTTCAACTGAGGATGCAGGAATTGGTTACCTAGAGAAAGAGAAGCATAAAAATTACCAGTTGCGGAGCTAACTCTGCCCTTGTTTTCTGTTTGGAGTGGTTACTTACCTTGCAGGTAGTCCCACGCATTTCAGTCTTCCTCAGACCTCAGTGACAATAAATGTTTCTGCAGAATTAACTCCTTTCAGATCTACATGACTTGGCATTACAACTTTACCTCCTTCCTTCTGTCTTTCCTCTTTTTTTAGAGCAATTTCCTTATGGTCCAAAGTGAAAGAAGGGAATTTACACATTGTTAAGAAAGTTTTTATAGCTAAAGAAGCAGAAGCAGCAATTCTTTTCCCTTGTTTAATGGTGAGTTACGCTTACAGTAGATGAAGTCTTCACTTGCAGTGTAATCTGCATTAGCAGGAGAGAGTGCCCATTTTGTTAGTGATTTTTAGAAAATGGAAACCAGGAATGAGCGCTCAAGTAAATGGAATCAATAAACAACGAAATGGCCAACAATACTACAACCACTAATACTGAAATGTGCTTTTGTAAATGTGCTTTTGTTATCTTGGGTAGGGAATTATTCTTAAGTTTCAAATAGAATTTCTTAGTACCTTCATATAAATCAATTATCTTTGGTTTTCAGTTAAGCAGTTTAATTGCTTAATCAGACTGACAAAACCTAGTGATTAAAATCTAACAGTCATATGCTGTAAGGCAATATCGATATTAGTTATTACTCAAGGTAGCTGTTTTAGATCAAACTGAATGAACTAAAAGGAAAGTACATTTGTAGTGTGCTTTACCGTACAGGAATATCATTGTCTTCTCTAAGAGATACGAGCACAGATACTGGAGAGTTACATAGTCAGCAATAAGAATGTATTAAAAATTGACAAAATACCAGTTCCAAATCCAGAAGGCTTCTGTGCTAAACAGATGTAAGGGTTGTTTTTTCAATAATCTATTTTGATAAAAATTAGCTCATTCTGTGAACAGCAAGTAAACAAGAAAGGACTATTCTGTCAGAACTGACTTGAAGTAAACAAATTGCAAAAAAACATTTAAAAGAACATAATGGAATTCTGTGCTCAGCTCTTCTGTGCTGCTGGTCAGAGAAGGTGAACCGCTAAAGATGAGGAAGGAACTTGACATCAGCTCTAAGGGCTGATGCTTACAACATTCATTTGAAATACTGTACTTATGCTCTCATTGAACCTGAATTGTTAACGTGAAATTTGAGTAAATTAATACTATCTCAAAACATCTGTGTTTTTTTTCCTGTTTAAAATAGAAAACATCTGAGGCATAGAAGCTCTTAAAGGGAATGAAGCAGGAGATGAGCTATACTTTACAAAGTGTTGACAAATCATCAATAAATCACTGCGCAGAAACAAAGAGATCTATAGTCTCTCCACTTAAGAGAGCCAATATTGCAGAAATACAGCTAGACTTGTTCAAAAATTATTAGAGGTACTGATCAAAACTCTGTTTTGAGTTGGTGTAACAGCACAGTGAGGTGTTGGCTCATGATTATCAATTGTGTGCTTTCGTAGGACAGGAACTGAAGAACTGATAGGAAAAGGAAGCAGTGTCTTCTAGCCAAAACATAGATTTTCATATATTGGCATGCATATGCTGTATTTATTTTGTTTTATTTTTTTTATACTATTATAACTCTGAAAGCCTTTCCTGTGTAACACATTTCAAGAAGATAACAGTGGTCATACTGCATCAGACAAAAAGCCTATAAAAAGCCTGTGTCCTTTGTGTGATAACACTAAATGCTAGTGCCTAATAAGAAACACAAAGACATGACATGTTTATACATTATTTCTCTAAGAGCTCTCTCCTTCCTCAAATATTCAGGGACTTAAAGACCGGAGGCAAGAATAGTTTCCATGTATTAGCTAATTTTCAGCGGGTTTTACTTCTCTTGAGGTTTCTTGCTTCATCTTGAACACATGTAAACTCTTAACATCCACAGCATGAAAAATTATCTGCGTATATGTTTGTTATCAAGGATATTGCTACAAAGAGAAATTATGATTGATTACTTGTTGCTTCCTTTTTGTCTTACAGCGAGATATGTGCTCAACTAGTAGCTTGCTGCTCCTTCTTGTGGGACTGTTTCTTTGCAGGGGGGCTAATTAGGAATGTGTTAGAAGAACCATGGCATTTTTTATTTTAATAACACTAGCCTCAATGTTTTGAAATCTCAATTCAGTTTTCTGGTCGAAAGGAAATTCTTTATTATGTTTCACTATCTAGTACGAGTATTGACATACCCATTAAAGGTCAAGAGAAGATGCTGCTGAGCAGCTCTGATTAACTGTGTGATAATATGCATGAAGTTTTGAGAATTACATAAATATTGAAGTAATTGATTGCTGGAAGCCTATACCCAACCACAGGACGGGTTGTTTTGCGTTATTGTCTTGAGGAAACGGGATGGCATGCATTTAACAGATGAAATGAATTTTCCTCTTAATGCAGATGAAATACTGGTCAACAGTGAGAGAAAGACTAAAGGAAGCAAAAATACTTCAAAAACAAGTAGGATACAGGGCAGAATACAAATGCAACTGTTCACTCCTGATACAAAAGAAATAATAAGTACAATCACATAGATGCTAGAAATTTTTGGAGCAAGGTGATCATCAAACAGGAGAGCTGTTTTCTCCTATGTTTGGTCAACTTGAAAAAAGGTAGACTGCAGCACTAGCCAGTGTAAAAAGGCAAAATAACATTCTGGCATTGCTAGAGAAATCTGGACAAGCTATTTAATATCTTTGAAATTGTTCAAAATGTTTATGTGCTTTGTTCTTAATGGTTATGAGACTGGCTTTTATGGTAGCTGCAGCAAAAGCTTATGGTTTCAAGAATATTAGTGATACTGTCATCGTTTAGTTTTAAGAATCCACTGAAGGGTTAGTAAAACAAGTAATAGTATCTTTTTTTTTTTAATGTATTCTCATAATGCAGCTGAGAATTGACATAGTTGCAATGAATTAAGTTTTACACTTTTGTGTTGTATGGCTTTGTATATCTATAGCCAAGTATATTTTCCTTCACGTGCAAGAAAGATGTGTGATTATGGACAATATTGGATTTTGAAGGCAAGGAGAGATCGATGCACTGTCCTTTCACTATTAAATATGCCAAATATAAAGTTCAAAATGAGATTACTAGAAAGGAAGACATTTATTGTTGCAAACAATTCCAAGATTTTAAATGACGTCAACTGCGTAATTGCATTAGAATTTGAAAACTTTATACCTGCTAGCTCTCAAACTAGCATAACAGAAAACAGTTAGCTAAAATACATTTTCATCTTTTATTTGTGTGCTGTGTATCTGATAACATTTCTTCATGCACTGATTTCTTCATTGGTTGACTGATGATGAACATTAACTCCTACCTTGCACATTAATGTAATTACTTTGTCTCCATAAAGGTGTTTTGGCTAGAGGTCAGGCCCTACTAAAATTAGCTATTATTCTCAAGCAAAATCAAATCTATAATTAAGGATCTGAAGACTAATATTTCAGAAATTAGTGTCACCCAACGTATTTTGGATGGATTCTACCAATCTTGTCCAAAGACCTAGCAAAACATTGGCTGAGGAGAAAAACATTACTTAAAATTAGAAAATGAAAAAAAAATAAACCAAAACGTACTACTTAGCAAATGATCTTTTAAAACGTTTGAATACTTGTTTAATCCTTTCTTTTTTTAAAAAAAAGCTGTAGAACTAGAAAAAATACAGTGAAAACTTGCTGTAAGATAAAAATAAATTAATTTTGAAAGTCACTTACTAGCACTGCACTCACCACAGACGTGCAAGAAAAGAAAGACTTGGGGAAAACGCTGCAACAATCTACTTCTGTGAACCGTCGTTTGTAGAGGTGCTCTTGCCTCAGAAATTTCACGATGATATGTTTAAAGCATGAGGTAATATGTCAAAATTCCTGATAATCTATGATGATGCATCTTTGTACTGTTTATACATTTAAAGCTATTACTTCTTTCCAGACCTTTGGTTCCTTGAATAAATAAAAACAGAGCTTTCAGAAGAGTAAATATGGTCCATTTGACCGGCATACAAACCCACTCCTTTCTTCTCACTCCTTTAGCAGAACTGGGGGGCAACCAAAGGTGGCTATGTGGATTGATAAAATAATATAGAGCTCTTTTTAACCCATAAATCATTACTTTGAATCTGAACTTATTAACACTTGACACTTGTGCTGTAACTTATGCAAAGTGAGTGAATACTGTCTGACACTCTGTGAGCAGGTATGTGTAATGCCAACATATGGTGCCAGAGGAGGGCAATGATCAAAGGCCGGATTCTCAGCTGCTAAAAGCTGGCAAACAGAGGAAAAGTGTTGATTTACTCCAGCCGAGTATTCGGCTCCTAGGCTTGGACCAATTTGTTAAAAATTGGTCCTGTTCTAGTTCTGTAGTCCCTGTTAATGTGAGCATGCTTAGGTTCCGATCCTTGAATAAGGCTCCTAATAGTTGCAGTTGCTATCAATTGCTTAGGATACTGTTTTAGGCAAAGATTGCGGTTCAGTATTAGTTTGGGGTATTTCATTGTAGCACTTTGCTTTGAAGGGATTGCTATTTGAAATAACTTGAGAGAGCTGCATGATCCTGTAAAATAGCTGCCTGCCTAATTAGCAGATTTTGAAATTTCATCGAGGGATCCAACCACCAAGTAGATGAAGTAGGTCAAATTGGGGGCTGAGGTCTGCAGCTGATGCGTGGTATTGTGTTAGTTTTCTGATATGGTTGATTAGGTATCTGATTATCCAAGCACATCCAGATCCACTTGGAGCTTGACTCTGGTTCATGCTACAAGAGTGTACTGAATCACTGAGCAAAATCGTATGTTTCCAATAATATTGAGGCTCAACTTAAAGGAAACCTTGATTTTTCCAAGATAAGCCACATTGGTTTAGTCTGAGTTAAAATGCCATTTGATTGTGCTTAACCTGTATCCAGTGATTTTGATTGCAGTTTCACTGTGGCATTTCCTAGCTGCTGCTTACCATCCTGTCTGACCTAGGGAAATTTGGAATTTTTTAGGATAACGCTTTGGCTAACTTCTCTGGAAGCATCCCCATTGGTTGCTGAGGGATGGCAATGATAAGAATTAGAATGACTCTTTCATCTCATCTGATCCCGCATTTCTGCAGCCTGGTACTGTATTGTGTTTAGGAACATGCTGTATCCAATCTCCATTTGTTGGGTAAGTGAAAGGGAAGAAGGTACTGTGAGTTATAGACAGGCAAGGAAAATGGATAAGTTCTGGTAGAAGAATTTCAAGAAAGGTGTATGTGTATTCATTTGGCCCTACAATTAAATCATATTCTAAGTTGTTCTGTGAAGCAGTTCTATTTGCTTTTCTAATTTTGCTATTTAAACACATTGTAGCAATGTAAAACTGCATATTGTAAAGATCCTAAACATAATTCAGTAATGCAATAGAGTAGCATCTTTAGGGTGCTAAAAATTGCTTATGGGGCAACAAGACTTAGAGATATGGGGAGGTTCCCCTTTCCATGGGGGATACTTAAGGCTAGTTTTCAAACACAGACTAGAGGAAACAACTTTATTTGATGTCTCATTCACGTTCTTACCACTTTTGTAGTTGTTTTAAATAACCTCTTTATTAAAAGGACACATCATGACATGCATATCTAACAAAGGAGCTGCAATCCTCCAAGGGAAGGGTAGTACCATATATCTCCAAACAAATGTAAATTGTGAAGTGGTAAATCATATAGACTAGACAGCAGAGTTAACTGCTAAAACTGAAGTGGTGTTTTGACTTTATTCTTAAGGAAGGCTGGGATTGTAATCCAGTCATGAGTCGTGTCTGTTAAAACCCAGAAGACTGCCAGATGTCCTTTGGTACACATCTATCTTTGCACACTGTAGAACAGCTCAGCAAAACCCTTGGCTGCAGCTGTTCAGAAGGAAATTTCCTGCCAATTTTTCCATGAATTAGACATGATTTTTCTAAGGATTCACTTTCATGGAAGGAAGCACTGAGAATAATTTTCATGTTTTAAGACCGAAAAAATGAATGTTCTCAATATTAAAGTTTTTATTGTACTGATGTTGTTTCTGCTCACGTAGCCTACCTTCTTGAGTTTCTTACTAAACCATGCATCTTACTTAAACACATAGGCTAAGGAGCATGAGTGACTATTCCTTTGTAGCTTCTGATGTGTGGGTAGATGGTATCATTGTAATTGCTGAAAATGTGAACATGAAATATCATTATATGCTCACGTACCTATGGGAAAGCATATGTATTTCTGTTCCTCTACTTTAGGAGCAAGTTTATGGCCAAATTTACCCAGGTCCAACTAATGTTAGAGGAAATAACCTAGACATGAAAATTAAACTTTCCTTCCTTAAAAGCTGTAGTGAAGGACCTAGTTCACGGCCTACTTGTGTGCAAAGATGGAAAAGCTTTCTTTTAGTCCTTTTTTGAGTTATTGGTGAATAAGGAAAAAAAAAAAAAGTATTACCCAGCTGGCAAATGCACGTTTCCCACTCAGTTATTTCAGATATGGCAGGAATCCACACATTCTTTGGGTTTGTTTTCTTCTTAAAGCAATTCCCATCTCTGGAATGAGGCCAAGCAAAGAAGTTCTAGTACAGAGAATAGCTTAAAAAGGAGGGAAGTTAAAGCATGGAAAGTGAAGCTAGATTCAAGTCCCAGTATCACTACAACTATGGGTTTAACTGTTACAAAGCTATAGTTACATACTGTTATCAAAATTTTAGGTATTCAAGTGATCTTAGTTGTACTGGGAGATAAAAGAGGAACTTCTGTTCAGGGCTGTGGCTGAAAACGTGCGTAATCCTTTCAAATTCAGTATTTCAGAGATTTGAGTCAGACCTGGACTAGATAACTATTTCTCGTAGTCAGAATAAATTTGACAAAATTTTGTAATTAGAATTCTGTTAAAGAGCTGGATTTTTGCAGACTTTTAAAAAACTGTTTCAAGATAAAAATTGTTAAACCCAAAGGACTTACAACAATATGCATGTTTTCATGCATACAGTCTTTGTGCGTGTGTGTGCATGTGCCAATATAGATAAGTGGATTATGGGTGTACTTGTACCTTTCGTGCAGGTAATCTGCAAGCAACTTGCAGATTATGTGCATTAATTTCTTAAAGTGAAAATTAATCCACATATGGTCTGTCTAAACCTCTTGAAATAAACAGAAGAAATTGGTTTTCCTAACTCCTTTGGAAGATCTATAAATTGTCTATAAATTGAACCAAATGTAGATTAGGAGTAAAAGACGCGAGCTTACTACTTGTTCTATCTTCTTTATTTTGAAGTGCAGTAAGGACTAAACCATTTTACATTGCTGTGTTACTAGGAAATGCTAGTTGCTGCAGTAGGTGATCCTGGTTTTGTTCAGGATTTATGGATAAAGGGTTATCATTGAGAATGGCTCATTTACCCTGTGTGTGCCTGAGACAGAAAGTCTCAGTTCTCCAAAGCTTTGGTAAATGCGTGGCGGAATCTTCCCAGACGGAGATGTTTGCCTGTTTGTAGTTGGCTAATCCACGAGTGGTTCCCTGATAAGGTTAATGCCCAGTTAATTGCTCCTAGCCTTGACATGCAGTTTAATTGCTACTTGGCCAGCATACGTTTGTTGCTTGCTCTGTGTAGAATGCTAACGGATATAGCGATGCAAACCATGGACTGGTGGAGTGCAAACAAAATAAATACAGTATTTTATGTTCTTTTAATTCAGGGCCAAGTGGATTTGGATGAAGTGTTTATTTAGTTTGCTGGCTGCTTCAGATGCTGTGGCATATTGATTCCTTTTATTACTAGCAGCCATTTAACCTGACCCCTCTTAGATCCAGTATTTTAAAAGCCATAAATTTTAACTTTAGTTATGAGCAAGAACTGAAATGCTGTGAAAGCCTTTTTATTAGCAGAGCTTTGCCTTACTCCATGTACACGTGTCACCCATGGCAACAATATTTAGAGCATCTTAAATGAGAGTGGCTGTTGGGCAGTTTCGTGGTGGTGGGGTTGGCAATAAAGAGATCTCATAAATATCTCAAGCATGTAGGATTCACTGATCAGTGTGTAAGCAGGTGTACAAAAGAAATGCCTTTATTAGTAGCAAAAGGAGTCCTCTTTCCAGCTTATTTTGTTAAAATCTAGCCTTTTATCCCTACTCTTAATGTTCACTGACAATGCAAAGCAAACACAAAAGAAGTTGTTTATATAATTTTGTTTTCTAATTGCAAGTTAAATTGGTGTGATCGGAACTTATTTTTCTGTGTTGCCTCGCCTTGGCTTTTCTTTTACATTAATGATCTAACTTGTTGCAGTAGCCTGAATTAATCCCTGAATGATGCTGAAAGCAATCTTTAACCTGCAGCTTATGCTTGTGTTTGTAAAAATATGTGCAGGTAAAAACATGGTACAAAAATAATGACGTACCATTTTTAAAAGAAAATCTGAATAAAATGGTTCATATAAGAGGATTTCTGTCTGTCTGCATTCACATATAAATAACTCAAAAAAGCACTTTGAATTAGTGAAGAAAAGTTTTGTGAACTCTGCATCCTTATAATTTGTTGTTGCTGATTTAAATTAGTCATTTTAAAAAAGTTCAATTTCAGGCTTGATAATGAAGATTAAGTAATAATTCAGTAGGCTATTTCAAAATAAACCTTAGGCTTACTGAAACTGATTTAACATAACCATGAGTTTAACGTGAGTGTTGGCTTCCTTTCTCCTGTTCAGCTACTGATGAAGTTTCCTCCTCTGTCCCACAGGTCAAATTTAACATTCTAGATCTTAGCCTCGTACCATTAAAAGTGACTTTGTTTGAATGGTAGTGCAGGGACTCTCACTTCATGTTAAACTTTGGCCTGGGAACAAAAATGTTGTTTTAGCTTATGGAAGTGTGATTCATATCAATTAATCTGGGAAAGTGTCACATTTCCCAATCGTTTAAAGCAGGATTGAAATCTTTGACCTTATCAGAGGGTGGGTGTGGAAATAGGAGTAAAGCAATCACAAGGCACTGGAATTTTTATTACTTCTCAATTCCAGACTGATCAATTTACAAGGTGCCTGAAATCACAGGGGAATCATATTTACTACAAACTGGACTTTTTCCTGTCTGCGTTGCTTTTCCTGTACCTGCTTTCCTCTAGCAGGTTATAACAGCTATATCTAACATCAATTTGATATACATAAATATCCTTGAGGAGAAAGCTGCTATTTTGTAGAAGGTCAGGTAGTTTAATTTATACTCAGACCTTTCCTAAGGGCAAGTACTTGAATTTGCACCAGCTAGAGAGAAAATACTAGCCCCTTGGAGGAGTAGGGATTCAAATAACCTAGGAAAACTTTTCTGTAAATGTATAGCTGTCCTGTGAAGTGGAAGGTTATGGGAGAGAGATTAAGCTCGTCTAACCAAATAAAGAAGATGTTTCAATAGATAACATCAGACACTGTTTTCTGCAAAGACAGACTTCACTGCATTTTGTCCAGTGTTCTGCAGTAACGTAGCAAACGTGCCATTTCTTGGACTGCATTTGGTTAAACCTCTTTCTTCTGCTTCTAATTGTTAGCAATAGTTATAGTTATACTGTTGCATAGTATAACTTGCATTTTTGAGATGCTTAATGCTGTGCATATTATTCTTTTTGAAATATTAACGTGTTCTTTAGCAGTGTCGGTGTTTGTTAGTGATAAGACTGTAGAAAACAGCATCATGAGCACACCTTTCTAAGCTGACAGTAGTCATGCATTTATTTTTGTCTCTTGCCTAATGACTGCCTTATCCCAACCATTTCTTTTACAGCTGGCTAAAGCTTAGCATACCTTCTGGGCTCCAAATTGTGAACCGCCATTATTCATAGTTGAAATTGAAGTTTGTGCAAATACGAGCTAAATTGCAATCATTATATGTAGTAAAATAGATTGAAATATCTGTAAATCTCAAGTCTGTAGCTTGCTCTTTTAATCAGAGAACTTGTTAAATTCCCCCATGCTTTGATTTCTCTTTCTTAGATATTTCTGCCAGGAGTGAGGCTGTTCAGTGTTCAGTATTCCTGCTTCTAATTTGAAATGCTTGGTTTGAGGTATAAAATGAGCAAAATGATACATGTTGTCTTTAATATATGAGTGCAAGATAGTGATTTTCTCTTGCTTTTTATCAAGCCCTTCATAATCTTTTCTATGCTACTTGTATAGAGTAGTGTCGAAGAAAAGGCTACAGTATTGTCTGAGGTTATTCTACAAAAATACCCTCTGAAAGCTCTTCATTTGAAAATCACAAACTAAAAGATGTAATGACTTTCAAATTCCTTCTTCCTATATCATTTTCTGCATTGAATCGATTGATAATTGAGGAGCATCTGAATGTAAAAATGTGAGTGGAAAAAATCATGTACAGTTGTGCATACTACCATAAATAAATGAAACAACTTTAAACAAAATGGTTCACAAAGTGAACATGAATTAATTTTAGTCGGTATATGATGTTGCAACCCTGTGGGCAAGAACCATGTCTGTCCACCTGTTTTCTGATGTCTCTGTCGTACAAAGATGAGTAATAATGTTGAATGTTTTATATCTCATGTTTATTAAAAGAGAAGATCATGATTTTCACTTTTTACACCAATTTATTTAGGGGCGAATTGTCTTTTTGCCAGCCCCTGCTCTGCAGGAGTGATTTAAGTTCAGCAGTATTTTAATTTGTATTAAAAGAAACCAACCAAACATATATGATCAGTGAATAGAAATTGTTTTGAACATATTGTGAACATATGTGTATCAAAGTATTTTAAACTTGCCCTGGTTACTTTAGAGAAGAGATAAACATAGGGCTGATGGTAAGGGCAAGCAAGATCAGTTAGGTTAGGGGTAGGGCTGAGGTTGGCAGGGCTAAGTTTGGTATCGGGAACGTTACCCAGGATGCGTCCCCAAAGCAGGACAGGACTTAGGCTGTAGCTGCTGCCTGAGACGGATCGTGTGCCGAGCTGTGCCACAAAGCAAGTCAGCCTTGGTGTTTTGTGAACAACCAGTGGTTTGCCCGCTAAAAGCACTCCCATGCCATCTTCAGTGTCCCAGTACCCTGAGGGTAGAAGCCTCGCTGAGCCTCAACCATTTTCTCTTCCTTAGTTTCACATGCAGCTCCATCCTGTGCAGCGCAGTAGGAAACAGGAATGTATGTGTTCAGGCCTCTTGTAAGTACAGAGCCAGGCTATCACCTCTTACAGCTTGGCGTTTATGTTAGTTTCTTAGTCACAGCATAATTTTTCCTTCATTTTTTCTTCACAACTGTTTTTTACTTCACTGTATACAAAATATAAATATAAAATAAGTATAATTTATATAAAATTGTTCCTTTAAATATTATTGTTTGGGTATATTGCAGTATTTTCAATTTTCAAGAAGAATCATTGTATAAAAAGTGAAATTAATGATAAATGTATACAATGTATGAAGTTTAGGGTGTCTTGGAATTGCATTTTCTTTCAAGTGATAACAGTTATGGTTCCTCTTCCATTCCCCTCTCTACATGGGCCTTTGGGGTGGCTTGCATCCACAGTGGAAGCTTGTTTCCCTTTGATTTTTGTGACTGACATCTTGCTTTCACTGTGTTTCTTTCTGCTGGGCTATAAAAGAGAAGCCTGGAAATATCTGAAACTAATAACAGTAATAAAAGAACAGAATATAAAGTACATATTACATAAAGAAAAAAAAATCTTTGGTAGCCATGTTGACATTGAACAGAAAATTGAGGTGTATGTAATACTTCCTTTCAGTTAAAGGACGATTGCTTAAGGATGTTATCTTGGAACCAGCAACTTGTTTTCAGCCAGTCACAGGCAGACGCTGACATCAGCTGTTGTTTTTTGAAATTCAAAACAGATGCATAAAATATTGCACCATTTATAAACAAATAAATAAAGTGGAGGCTATCATGATGCTGTAGAAAGAAGTAAAATGAGGACTGAAGAAATTTAAAATCCATAAAAAGAAACATTTTTAAGCACAATGAACAATTAAAATACTCCTTGCCTAATGATATTTTTGCATTCAAAATCTGAGTAGGGCTAGATATTTACACACACATTCAGGCATGCACCACCTAGAAATGCCTGTTAGTAACTTCTAAAAGATGAGAGAGTTTTTTTTCTTGTTGTCTTTTTTTGTTTTGATTTTTACCCATGAGTAAAATACATATTTTCAGACTTACAGCTATCCTAAAGGTCTGCAGGAAAAGTCACCGCGGGGGGGAACTGGGAGGGAAATTTCCGTAGCTGAGAGTCTGTTTGGTATTTATTTGTTATGGAGTCTTGGGCATTCCTCTGTGCAGCATCCAGTAATAGATGCTGCCTCTGAAAGCATGGGGACTGACTGGTTAGCCTGCTTGTGGAAGCTCCTCAGCTCCTGTCTCTTTAGTTGCACACTAAGGTGTGACTGCTACAACCTTACGATGAAAGGAAAAGGGAATAAAAGATGAACTGGAAAAATATAAAGTTCCCCCTGAAAACCTTGGTGAATATGTCCAAGGATGTAAACTCCTTGACTAAATGTTCCCCTTCTTAATAAGACTGCATTGTTCCTACTGTCATCAATAAGAAAAAAGGTAATCATTTTTCACCTGGATTCAGATGCTTTTTTATGGGTGGATTTTGACAGTGAGAAACTTCCAGTGTTGCCATGTGCAACAGTACAAATTTCAGATTAAATGATTACTACTTTAGAAAAGGGCAACTAAATGCCTGATATTAATTTGTTAGTAAAGGATCTCAGTAGGGTTTTGAATAAATGAGGACGCCTTTTAAATGGTAGAACACAGGAAGATCAGAGATGAAATTTCACTTTCTTTGTCAGTGAGGAATATTGTTAATCTTTGCCGTTTTATTCTGTCTTTTAAGGTAACTTAGTATTTGATGATAATCTCGGTGTCAGTGAACTGACCATAAGCCAATTCTTTTGGGGGCATTAGAAGAAAATTCAATTTTCCAAGGCAGTGTTGTTCTGAACTTACTTGGTAACTAAAGAGTGCTCCATTTAATTTTTTTCCTTTTTTAATAGCAAACTGAAAATACTACATGAAAGTCGTCATAAGTGTTCTCTTTACCAAAAAATGGGAAGTTATTGCTATTTATTGCTGAAATTAATTCCTTGGGGATGTTTTCATGTTAGGACAAAACGGCAAAATAAAGGCTGCTTATACAGAAGGAAACATACTTTGCCAGTAACTGTCAGTTTTCCATGCAATTGTCTAAGGCATGTGTTTGACAAAGAACCTGTTCTTCGTGACCCTGGCTGGATTAGGCAGTATGTGACCTGGTGCCTAAAATCTGTATCGCAGTGTGCAGGTAGCAAAGGCCGAACAGACAGCTTCAGTGCTGATACGTGTCGCACGTGAGAGCGTCACTCCAACACCTTGGATGCTGGCTTGAATTTTCTTAGGATGGCTTTCATACATTAAGAGTAGTCTTCCAGTCTGAGCACTTGGCTCTATATAAGACACGCTCTAACCAGCATTCAACCCAGACTTTTTTTCTTTTTTTTTTCCCCAAGCAATGCAGTGTAAGGCCCTAATTTAATGTATACAGCTTATACTGGGACATGTATATAAACAACTTCAGTGCTGGCTTTTGACAAAGCAGTTTCAGGTAGCTGGATGGTTGCAGCAGCCTGGAAGTGAGCATTGGCTGCCAAACCTCCCTGAGCCACGAGCGCTGGCAGATCCCTGAGCCCTGCCGTCTGTGTCTGTGCAAAGCAGTGGCCTGTCACAGCGACAGCGCTGTCTGCTTGTGGAGGTGAGGCTGTGCCCCTCACTTCCTCACATGTGCTGCAGTCTGCTGTCGCTGTGCCCCAGTCGATACCAGTCCTCACAGGCTCTGTGGGTGAGGCGCTGGGCACCAGCCTCGGCTTAGGCCTGCGACCCAACCTGGCTGAGGTTCCCCAGGCCGCTGCAGCCTGCCATGCTCGGCCTGCTTCACTGCTCTGCCCTGTCTGCTGCACACCACCACCCCTCAAAGCTGTTTTCTGCCTCAAAACAAGAAAGCATTTTCTCTGCTAATCAGAGTGGCTTTCAGTTGGCCACCTTTTACAGTGATTGTGCTTCCCTGGTCTGTTTTCACTTGTTCTCAGGCTAAGATAGGCACCACAGTGCCCAGTGCTGATGCACGCGTTTTTAGTGATACTAAGCGTCTGTATGTTGTATGCAAGTCGTTGCTCTAACTCCATTTTAGCACTTACTAATTTGGCAATAATGGTAATCTCCAGAATGGCAATTAGTGAACAGAAGAAGGTTGCTCTGTGTGACCTAGCAACCAGGCTTCCCTTAAACTTGTTTTCTCTTTTTTCCCTCTTCTTTTTTCAGCTACATATCAGTCTGCAGGGAATGGAAGTGTAAATTGCTTTACATAGACGCTACTGATGATTCTCTATTTGGTGCCAGTTCGCAGCTTTTTTCCTTTTAAGAATTTGCTCATCACAGTGTTTTAGTTCAGAAATATCTGCACTCTAGGATTGCTAAAATCACAGCATAGTATTAACGTATCTGTCTGTCTTGTGATTCTTGAATCTCTTTGGGAGTGACAGTATTTAGACATCTATGTGAAGGTCTTCTCTTATATTGTCCTGTTGCTTATGTTAGTATGACTTTAAAAAGTTGAAAACAAAAGCATTTTATGCTCTCAAAGACAAGGCATTTTGCAAGGCAAAGTCTCTTCCTAGGTGTTTGTCACATTTACTGCTTTGCCATATAAAAACGAAGTAGGTGCTACAAAGGCTTTTAAACTATGCTTTAGTTGTGAATTTCTCCACTGCTTGGTATGCAAGTATTCTGTGAACTTTTTTTTTGGCGTGTTCTACTATCACTGTATTAATACTAATTAACAGTAATGCTGCCACAAAAAAAAAAAAAAATCTAGTGTGGGAGAGTCAAGCATTCAAAGAGAGGAAAGGTTTGGGAAAATTGGGAAGGTACTAGTTCTTTCTTTTTTGCATGAAATGCTTTCTTATATCTATAAACAAGGAAAGAGGCAGCAACATCATTCGTGTTAAGCTGTACTTTTCTGGAAATGTTCTCTTCTTGAAAAACCTGCTGCGTGTATTGATAGCATAGCACCAGTTTCAGCTTGAAGAAAAAGGTTGGATGAAGCTATGAGAGAACTTAATATCTTCTCATAGGAGAAGCATGTTTGAAAATATCAGCCATTCAGACAACCTGAGTCATTCTAAAAGCCAAAGCTTGTTTTGCAGTGGTGTTTATTTTTGTGGATATACTGATAATGTCCTCTGTGAGTCTGTTAGCAGTGTCCAGTTGTCAAAGTCTAAAGAAATAACCCCATCCTTACCATTGGTGCAGACTTGAAAGTATCACAGAGAGAGCCTGCTATTGCCCATCACTGTTGTCAGGTCTGTAAATCATGTGATATTCTCTCCAAGTCTGAACGGGGATCTCTGCAGAACTAGGCTTACCTTGATGTTATTTTTAGAACAAATTACATTGATTGCACACTATTTCAAAGGCCCCAACTAATAAAATACACAATTAAATGTATCTGCCTCACTAGTTTAATTTCACAATGTGGTTTTAAGTATAAAAATTTAACTATTTATTTTCCAGACTCTTCCAGCAAGGATTTTGGTCCTACTCTGGGACTGAAGAAGTCCAGTTCTCTTGAGAGTCTTCAGACTGCTGTGGCTGAAGTTAGGAAGAATGAACTCCCTTTTCACAGACCCAGGCCTCATGTGGTCCGTGGTCGGGGGTGTAATGAGAGTTTCCGAGCCGCCATCGACAAGTCTTATGATGGACCGGAGGATATAGAAGAGGGTATGTTGCTACTGGTAGTCATTGAGGGAACCACCTTCATTTAGCATGACTGAGGGCCAACTCAATAAAGCATCTAAGCAAGCAATTTAATCCAATTGAATTTGATTAAATTTAACATGCTGCTTATGTCCCGCTGAAAGGGAGCTGTCTTTGTAGTACTCCATCCAACCTTGACTGGCTTCAGTGTAAAGTCTTCACTGATCTCCTTTGGGGCAGGGATGTGTTGGAGGAATTAGAACTCAATCCTTAAATAATTGTGTTTTTCAACATCAAGAAGCAGCTGCCTTCTTCAGATTACATTAAAAATTATCTTGCCTGTTTTACAGAGCTGTCTACAATTCCCCCTTCTCCAACTAGGAAATTATTTCCTTGTATAGACAAGGAAGAGCACCCTGCTGCTTATTCTGTCACCATGGGTTTATGGACCCCACTCTGGAAATAATATCTTCTTTAGCATGAAGCATAAACTGTGCTTGGATCCTGAGCCCTCAAAGAGAAACAATACAGCTCTTCTCCAACCAGGCAGAACAGTTTATGTATTTCTTTTTCAGCCATTACAGTGGAAAGATTCCAAAAAGTGAATGAAAATCATATTTTTTACGTAGGTTATTTGTTGAAGTGAGCCCATGATGAAATGTTTTTACCCCAGCATGCCAGTTTTCTTGAGCTGATGGACTAGCCAGGTTTCAAATAGAAGTGTTCTACCATGTCAGGATTTTCCTATCATGATTAATAACTAGAAAACAAGTAACTATAATAATTCTGTATTTAATTTACAATAGAACTTTGGTTGAATTCACTAGATATGTCTAGTCTGATTTCTAAATTATTCAATTAAATGCGTATGTGTTGTGAGTCATTTGAGCACCTTGTAGACACGGATGCTGTATTTCATGTGTTTACGTTGTGGTGGCCCCTAGCTATCCCCATTGCTTCTTTTTCATTTTGTGCAGATGGTTTTTCTGATAAGAGCTCTCACTCTGGTCAAGAAGCTCAGAACATGGAATCTGCCCCTCCAGGGAACCCTGAAATAGAAGATGTAGAAACCAAAGCAAAAAAAGACAAAAAAAATAAAGAGAAAGAAAAGAAAAAAGAGAAGGGCAAACCTAAAATCAAAGAGAAGAAACGGAAAGAAGAAAATGAAGATCCTGAAAAGAAAAAGAAGAAAGGCTTTGGTGTTATGTTGAGGTATGTCATTTTAAAAAGCAAATCAACCACCTTTGCTCATCGTAACATACGAAACAACTGGTGCTCTCATAAAATAGTGGAAAAATTATTTCACTTGGACTCAAAATAATGTTTATGTTATTTAAAAAGAAAGCAGTTTATACTTTTACACCAAACTTGTGGCTGAGGCAGAAGACATTTGGCAGACAAAATGTCTTTTTGTGCCTTTGAAATTCATTCCCATATGCCAGAAAAAAATCAAGGTTTCAGGCTAAAAACAAGCATGTGTGTGGGGTGGAGGTTTTGCGGGGAATATTTCTGAGTAATACATGACCCACTCCCACATTCAGACATTTGCCTCCTATTCCCTTGGTTATCTGGATTCTTCACAAGCTTTGGGGACAGCAGGATTGCTTGTGTTACTGTAAACAGTTTAGTGACATTTGTTGTTGCTGAAAAGTACTAGCTATGACAAAATCTTTGTTTCACAGCTTCAGCCATTGCCTGCAGTGGTCAAGAGTTCACTGTCCTCTCTTGGGACAACTGCTTGGCAAACAGTTGTTTGGATTTCTTCCAAAAAAATTTGGCTTTTGGGTGGTTTTGCATCTCTGGAATCATCAGAGACTAGACAATACTTATCTCAGCATTTCCTTACTGCTGCTGGAGACTTTGGTGATACAAGCAGTCTGGTTGCTATCACCCCTGCCTCTGGTACCTGTTTACTTTGCTGAGCATTAAAGTGTTTTAATTTAAGTAGATCTTTGCAATTAATGTAGAGTACGTGAATGAAATTTAATTATCTCATATATAAAGATGTTACTTGACTGTAGTTACTTCTGACACTAAACACTGTGTTAGCTTTAGGAGGCTATTAGCTTGATGGTTGGACTTACTGATCTTGAAGGTCTTTTCCAAGCTAGATGATTCTGTGATTGGCATTTGCTAGCATGCTGTATTGTAGACAAGCCAGGTGTATACAAAAGCCACAATCATTGCCTAGACAGAGGTGTATTTAACTAGTAGTCTGTGAAATTCTGCTGTGACATCATTCACTCTGCAATGATCTTCATTAGGACACTGATACATGAACTTGCATTGCAGCTCTCTATTAATATTTCCTCTGGTGTCAAATAGCTTATGTTTTATACTGTTATGGAAAATTTTAGCTGATTTGCTTCCATGTATCATCAATAGGAATCTTCAAATTGCCCTAGTGAGTGTTGAACACTGAAGAGAGGTTGTCAAAAATATACAGGCATGCTTATGTGCCAAGTTTGCATGATTCCAGCAGTTGTTAATGTTAGTAAGATAAAGGTGTATGGGTATACCACTCTGCATTCAAATGGAGCTCTTTAGGAATGCTTGAGAGGCACATACTCACACCTGTGCATTGCACGTGCATTTGTGTTCATACCGTTTAAAGAAATAGGGCTTAACACGGAACTGTAGTCAAAACACTGAATAATTAGGAGGGTGACTTGAGCAACTCTCTTTTTGTGTATGTTAAGCTTTGTCTATTTCCATTCTTCTTAACTCTTTGTAGCAAATAGGACTGGGGGAAGAGGAGAGTGACACAGAGGTCTGACAAAAGCATAAGTATTCTGGTTCATGTGTTGCTAGCAGAATTGATTAAATTTGAAGTACAAGGTCTTTCTTACAGGGGTGACCCAGAAAGAGCAGGGGATGGCATCAGAATCCAAGACAAGTGATTGTAGTTAAAATAAATAAATAAATCTGATAATGATCAATATGCAAAGCTAAGAACAATGGGTTACCATTCTTAGAGATTTACTTTTTCAGAACGTGTTTCATATTTTGGTGGTGTGCAAGCTTTATACATCTGTTCTTTTCATGTGTGTTTTTATTTCAATAGATAGTCTTCCCAGTAGACAGTGGTGGTTGTTAATATTTATCTGGATGGCAGCACATTTGAGAATTTCTGTCCATTGAAAATCTGTACAAAGCCACAAAGGTGGTGGGAACAGGTTATAGAGAACAGAGGAGTTGTTGTTTGTAAGAACTAACGGCTCAGCTGGGAGGTTTTGGGAGGTTCTCTGTCCTTGTCAGTGTTTCTTCCCAAAATTTTCAAAATTGTGTTTGAAAACAAATTCCTTCCTGAGAGGGTAGGAGTCCTAGGAACCCCTAGCCATGTTAAAAGTGAAAGAAGGGTAATGAGCTGTAAAGATGGAACAAGTGCAAACAGTATGGGTTTGCAAAAGAATTGGAGGGACCATATTGCCTACTCAAGCAGAACAAAACCAGACCAGTCTTTTTTTCAGGGAAAAACTGCTGTGGGTGATGTGAAAAGCAAAAACTGTGAATATGAATATTTTTTAAAGAAAGAATGGCAAAAGAATCAGGGAACTTAGAAGGGATTGAGTACTGACTAAATACTAGATTCAAGAAGTATTTTTCACACTAGAGTTTGCAATGATATGAAGAGTGAGGAGATTGTCAGGAGGACTAGGGAGGAGGAGACTGCAGTAAGAGGGTTTAAATGATCAAGTGTTTTAGCAGCACGGATGGAAAGAAACAGCCAGATTTTTTACAACATTGTGGAGATGAAACTGGCATGTTTTATTGGTAGAACATCTGTGGAAGGAAAAAAGGAGCTGCAGACGACAAAGTTGTGAACTTATGCAGCAGGCAAGGTGACTACTAATTCCTGGTAGTTTAAGAGAAAAGTAGAGAGAAGTATTTAGAAACAGAGATGAGCTCAGTTTTTGACATGCCGAGTTCAAATTGGAAGGGAAACCTGCCCTAGGAGGCACAGGAAATGTAAACATCATAAGGGAGCAGAAAGCTGAGTGGAGAAGGAAATCTGTAGTGTGCCTGTTGCAGATGCAGTAGTAGCTGTACTGTGGCTCCCCATGCGGGACACTTCACCAAAATGAGGAATAGGGAACCGAGCCCCTGCTATACTGACAGGAGAAAAGAAGTTACTGAAGCAGGTGGCAGAGGTGGAAAAAGGTTATATCTGACTGGGACAGTGCAATTCCACGAGTTTTTCAAGCTAGTCAAGTGACTGCAGCCGTGTAATTGATTGGTCTTACTGACAACTGAAGACCCACAGGGATGCATTTGTATTCCATGTAATTTCTGGACTGCGTTGCTCTGAACCGTGTCAGCTCTGCAGTGCCATGTAGTTCCACCTAAACAGGAAAACAAGCTTGCTGAACCCATGTCAGAATTGCACTGAAATACATAGGAAATGATCATCAGTGGGGGAAGCTCCTGGACCAGGACATAGAAAGTGTTCCTGAGATGTCACCAGAAAGCTCAGTGCTAATGAAGGCACATACACTTTCTGGCACTTTGGGCAGAATGACTGGCAGTCAGGTGTAAGAGACAAAGAAAAGTACAATTTGAGACTAAAAGTCGCACATGTATATGATGGAGGTTTTGTGCTATACTCACTGAGACATGTTTACAGCTGTAACATGTTTTATCTTGACAGTATATCCATGTGAATTGGCTTGTTTCTGCCTTTTAATCAATAACAAAGCAAATCAAGGTATTAAAACCAAACCCAAGTATTTATCTGTAGTACAAGAAAGTGCAAGTGTTGGACTTTAGTCTTTTTGCATCTGAGATTTTTTGAACATATTGGAATTGCTACTGCATTGGTTTTTTGCTTTTTTTTTTTTAATTTAACAACAGAAAATAGCAAAGCTGTTAGCAGTTGCTAACAGATTTCACTTAGTGCCTCATCTGTTGCTCAGCTGCTATTTACTTGTAGTTCCTGGTCTTTTTTTACACATACAAAAAAAAAAAAAGAGGAAAAAAAAAAGATTGCTTTCCTGCTAAGCTTTTCCTGGATTGAAGCTTTATTTAGATGACTGTGATTCAGGGAGACCATCAAGAAATCATGTGTTTATTTTTGTAATCCTTGTTTTTAAAAATGTCCTGTTTTCTGTAGTATGAGCTGGAACTCCTGGCTGCCACATTTTAGCGACTGCTGCTCCTGGAGCAAAGTAGGTTGATATACTGGAGATCTGAAATGCAGATGACACTGATTATTACTGGTTAGTTAAGTTTCTATAATCCAAAGTACTATTTTACCGTGGTGCAGACTACATAGTGTTTGTGTTTTCTTGTTTGGTTGGTCCTGGTGCATATATTGCTTGCCTTAGGATTGGATCTGCATATGTGCTGTTCAAAGAACAACAGAAGCTGACTTGATTAACTGTTTGTATGCAGCATCAGCTAAGCAAGCATTATTTTACTTTTTGATATTTTCTGGCACATTGCACCATCATAGCTCACTAAAACAACCCAATGCTAGACAACAGACGTCAAAGTAAATTGCTAATGTATATCAGGAAAACAACTACATTAAATACCATCGTTACTGGAGATGTGACTAAATCTACGCTGCAGTCTCAGGAAAAAGTCAGTCCCTAGCATCCATGATGAAACTTGGAACAAAAATAATATTCAATTCTATGCAGATGCATCACAGGAGCAAGGTTATGCAGTACTACATGAAGTTCTTGGTTCAGTCCCTTTCTTACGTTGGACTGACTGATTCTTTCAGGGCACGGTGAGTCTTGAGGGGACTGCTGTAGCTCAGATGAGATTCTCTGTGCATCTTTTTGAAGGTGTTTTGTATTTTCATGAGCAACACTATAGTGAAACGACATCTTTCGAGCCTTTGAATAAAGGGAGTCTGTAGTGTTGTTACTTTAGAGCTGTCAGAGGCCATGTAAGGTGGCTTTGTAAGCTGTTTGGAAGGGTTAATTAACCCCTTGGTGCAGGGCAGTAGAAATCCCTGATGCTGAGCACTAATGCAAAATGCATTATCAATTAGCACCAGGAATACAAAGCCGATCTAACCAAGAGATTTATCTAAAAATAAAAATATTATTCCTCAGTTGACTAGGTGATGAACACTGGATTTTAAATTTGTGATCTATAGTTATTGCCTTGCTTTGAAATCCTGTCAAAATATTCCTTTCTAACAAAGGTAGGCTTTGAGTTGCTTTCTAAATTAAGTTGGAGAAAGACCGAACCTTTAAATCACCAAGGGAATATGACCTCTGCTGTGTATTGCATTGCTGCTCCATATGCTAATCCCATTGCAGTTGTTACAGTCCTGGCGTATAATAAACCTGACTCTATGGCTCTCTTACTACCTTTTCCAGATAACAATTGTAAAAATTCTGGGTAGCCCTTTCCACTTTATGAGTACGAAGTTAAGTTAGCTAACGGACTGTGGCCACACCAATGACATTTTAATGGTTAGCTCCCCGTAGGCAGAAGCCAGTATGTTGAAATCTTTTTTTTTTTCATTATTTTTATTTTTTAAAAAACACCCTATGAGCAAGTATTGGGGACTCAAAAGTAAAGAGTTTTGCCAAACTGGAGTGCAATGGAAGCACACCCTCTCAGTCTTTCTTTCTAGACGGGATTCAGGGAACAAAAAATTTTTGTTGGTTTAAGGCATTTCTTGTCAACTTGACTTCACTAGTTCACTGGTGAATGTTTTCAAAATTTGTATGGGTGAGAAAATGCATGGACCTCAAAACCAATGCACATCAACCACAGCTTGCATACGTGTGCACGTACGTGTGTACATGCAAGTGAAGAAAGTAGAAATATGTGTATATCAGTTGAATCTTGCTTTTTCATCTTTAGATATTATACGCTTTCTCACATAACAGTTCATCTTAAATTATTTACCTTCCATTTCACAATATGCGCCATGAATATTTTATTTTTTGTCCCCTTAATTTGCCAACTTTCCTTTCAGCTAAGTGCGTTAGTGATTTTAATTTTTCATTCTAGCTGGAAGACAAAAATGACCCTTTTTTCATTATTACTATTATAGGCCTTGTGCTTGGAATGATACTTTTACAACCAGCACCATTGAGCCCGTAATGGTATTGCAGAGTAGATCGCATAATGTACAGATACTGCCTTCCATTAAGTATAGCACTGTGACAGCTTATGGAGAAAATTATTTTCTGGTCTTTGTTGCCCTGAGAAGTTAAGCACTGGGGAGGAAAAGTTAACATTATAATTAATAAGAGCATACAATAATGATGCAATTTGATGGAGAGGGGTAGTGTGTGTTCTTCTGTGTGTGCGTGTGTGTACATGCTCCTATATATTTAAAAATATATTTATTTATATATACACATATGTATATTGAGCTGGAAATTAATATGGACATGGATAGACAGAAAAAAACACCACAAGACTAGATTAAATTATAATTAATTAGGGTAAAGTTATTTTAGATTTTTTTCTCAATAGTGAAACAATCCAAGATGGATCGTGCATGTGTATTAGACACACAGCATCAGTTAATGAGGCAAATTAGTTGTTGAGAGGCCTTGACTTCCTCATAAATATTCCCACTTTCCAAATATATAAATTGGTAAATAAAACTCCTGTTTCCTTTTAAGAACACAAGAGGATGAGTGAGATAAGATGCCTATTCGGTTTAATGTATCTCAAGTTCATCAAGTATTTTAAACTAAAAAAGGAGAAGGATCTTAATTTGTGTATCCCTTTTCCTTTCCTCCACTGTATTGATTCCTCCTTGGCTGCATTCATAGTCAGACTAAAATAGAGAAAATAAGGGGGTTTTGTACTAAAAATGATCACGTGGACTGCCTACTAAAGGCTTATTTGTTTAATTAAGCATCTGTTCTCTTCTTAATATGCATGCATAAATCTCATTAACATTAGATGTATGCAAGTGCAGTGAAGAAGAATAGACCCCTTACTCTCATTACTGAACTTGGATAACGAGATTTATATTTACTTAACAGATCAGAGCAGAAAGTTCCCTCTGACTATTTGAAAGGACTGGAAATTACAAACTGTTTACAAGGAGCATGCTTTTTGTGAAATAGTTGCATGTTCATTTCAAGTTAAAATATCATTATTCAAGCCATTACTAAGGGAAAAAAAAAAAAAAGCTGCATGCTTTGTCTGTAAGGATTAACTATGTGCACTAAATTCTGTGATGTGTCTAATTAAATGCATGCTAGCCTATTCGCTATTGACCTCCGGGCATGCCACACCTACTAAAATAAAAGTAAGCTCCTATTGGAAATACGAGTAGGTCCTTTCTGGAGGTGGCGTGTTTCTTCTAAGTGTCTGTCTCCTCTCTCCCAGGACACCACTCCTCAAGAGGGTGAAAAAAAAAAAAGTCCTAAAAAGCACAGTTATTTTTGATGTTATGCCCTCATCAACAACACTGTGGCAGTATGTTTATCCTTCATTCAGTATACGTGGCTGTTACCAGTTTTAAAATCCATCTCTTGTCTGGGGATAAAACATGAATACCAGATTTTCCGTCTAAGTTACGGTACATTGGGTATTTCTGTATGTAGTACAGGTGCATTATGGTCAAAGATCCTAGAGGGTTTAAAGTCATGCTACCTGGGCTGCATTTTAACTAATAAATACATATTTTGCTCAGGAATATTGTGTGAAGGGAATTCTGCCTTAAGACAAAAAAAAAAAAAAAAGCAGTTTTGCTGATTTTGTGGTGCAGTATTTCTTGTAACGTGAACTTGGTAATTTGGGGATCTGTGGTGGTGGGGAGACAACAATTAACAGAGAAATTACACAGAAGGGGGCTCCTGACAGATTCCTTAACTACAAAGTGCTGGCAGGTGCCAGTTTAATAGGTATTGCCATTAACAGCCATCTGTAGAGAAAATGAAATGTGCTCATCTCACTGAATTATGATTTATGCCAGACAAAGCAGTCAAACCAAAGTAATATTTATATTATAATTCAGAGTCATTGATTAAATGCACATGGCATCTCAAATCCAGTTGACATTTTAAGTTGAAATGATTGCAGACATGTAGCCATTTATTTAACTATTACTTTAAAAAATGTGTCTCTACTTGTTATTAATAGAAGAAAGTCAGACCTGGCCAATATTTCAATAGGCTGACCTTTTGTTTTGCTGACATATAAAAGGAACAAAGCTCCTTTTGGGGTAGTCACAATTTCAGAGAATATGAAGTATGCTAGGCTCAGAAAAAAATGACCCGTTTGAACCACTCTGCCTCTTTCCTCCCTCTTCTTTTCCACCCAGGATTTTTGAAAGAAAGTGGGCAAGAGATGGTTTAGGAAATAGGAAGCAGCCTGAGACTTTGTTTCAAGTGCCTGCTCTGCTACTGAGTTCCTTGGTGACACTGGTTACCTCGCTTAGCTGCTCTGGGCCTCAGTTATCCTTATACAAAGGTTATCCTTAATGCTTATTTAAAAATAAATAAAGCAAAAAACATTTCCCTGCTTGACATAAACATTTTTTTGGTTAATGTTTAAAAAGTACGTGATTTTAAAAACTATTTTAGCTATTTCTGTAAAAGTATAGCAGACAAATAGTTCTATTTTTAAGAAAATGAAAACTAAAAAATGTAAGCTTTTGCATGATTTTCTCTCACTTCTCCTCTGGTCACTAGGACAATTCCTTCGCTGAGGACTTTTTACTCTTTCCTTTTACTTTTTTTTTCCAGTGATTCCAATTTTTCTCGTTTGTTAATCTTGTACTGCCCAGTCTCTTACTTCCACAGGGCATCTCTCCATTCTCCTTTGACCTTTCCTCATTATTGCTTACAGTCCCATCAATTTTTAGCAAACTTTGGTCTCTTTTCTCTATGGAAAAAAATACGATGCAAGCCTAGACCAATTTGCAAGCTCAGCCTTCTGCTGTTGTGCTGTTGGAAGAACAGTTGACAGTACTGGGTAGCTCACCCTTCGCCTTCCTTGCCACTGCTAGCACGTGAGATGCTAAGCTGGGGTTTCCTCCTCCTCCTGCCTCCTAGCTGTAGATACTTCCACCTTCAGAAGTGCGGTTCAGAATACAACGGCTCAGAAATAAAGTTGACCCTTTATCTTTTATCCTGATTTTATGCCTTCTTGCTAGAAAAAATTGACTTGTCATTCCAAATTTAACACGGGCAAATTCATTTTTTTCTCTGCCAACCGTCCCTCTTTATTTCCTTGCTCCATCATCACAGCAAGTGGCGGCACCTTCCCCCCTTCACAAAAGCTGCTACATGGGATGTCATCTTGCAGTGAACCTTAAACCCCCTCAATAAAGCCATATAAAATTTGCTCTCTTCTTACCCATCTCGCTGAAGACTTGACCACACAAAAGAAGCAGTGTAGCTTCTTCCCTTTCTGTTTGGACTCCTCCTATCAACCGGTTGCTTCCAGATTTTTTCGGTCTCTGTTGTGGATCAGGTTGCTGGGTCGTTGTTCTGACTGCTCTCGCCTGCCCCTGTCAGCACAGCATGAACTTCATCTCCTTCCCAGTTTGGTCTGTGTTAACAGACCAGTGTGGTAACATATTGCTTTGAGCAACTGTTAACACTTACCAGCCAGCTTGTCTCAGCAGCACAATTCCTACTGCAACGTACTGCAGTGTGTCTGTGCAGAGAGGAGTTTACATAGCCCTTCAACTTGCCTCAGATTTGTCCCTGCTGTAGAACTTTGACAGCGCGTGTGAATGTTGGCAGGCCTAAACGAGTGAGGAAGTAAGGCTTTCAGATCCCTTCCACCCCAGCTCCTGCTTTCTAGCTCCAGCCACCAGTAGGATGAAAGAAAAGCTCTTTCCAGCTTCCTGCTCTGCACCACGTTTGGTTGTCCCATTCCAACCCCACCCCGTTTTATAGGAATCTTTAAGGAAGCAAAAGCAAAGGTGTGGGATTGATCCTTACCCAGTGGTTCCTGCTCAATTCAGCTGCAGCGTTAACTCCGTCTTCTCACCGCTTCCATCCCCTGACGATGCTTTGTTTGTCCCCAGGTTTCTGTCCCTGTTACTTTTTCTTCCTCTCCCTACCTCGCGCTCCACCCTGGGCTCTCTCTTGTCCTTGCTCTTACCCTGCTTACACAGAGCCACGACTAATAAGCCTAGCAGAGCTCGTTAGTACGGGCTCTGCTGCATGTGCTGCTTCTCCTCTGTACCTTGTCGTGAGGAGCAACTGCTGATTTCTCAGTGGTCGTGATGCTGCATGATGCTTGACATAGAAGTTAATGATGCTATTGAGTGCGCCCCTCACAGAAGTATTTACGTTCAAAGAACACTGCACTGCTTGCTTCCTTCATTCAGTTGAAACGACTTCTCTAAGGTCTTGGCTTGGGCCAGGCATGTTTGAGAGAATTTGCTCTTCCTCCTTAGAAGTCTTTGCAAAATTCTTCATTGTGAAAATCAAGATGTATTCTTCCTTTTCCCTTTCTGGTTTTGCAATTTTCCACTTTTGTCCCATTTCTTAATTTTTTTAATTGTTGGGAAGAATCAGTGACCAAAGAATAAAAAGGAACCTCAGCAAATATAAAATGTTAAACAAACGCTGACATGATGCAGACTAGCACTGTGTGGGAGTGTGTGTATATATCTATATATATGAGAGACGAGATATATTGCTGTGTAGCCACAAGTTTAGAACCAAAAAATAAAAATAATCGTCTTATAAGTTGACTCCCAAGGCAAAAAATCGTCTGTCTCTGTGTGTATATGTAGTACAAGATAAACAGATCACTAAGTATTTACAATAGTTCCTCAGCATTTAACTTAGTATTAGGTTTCAAGTAAGGAACTGGATGCCTGTGCCATTCATTCCCCCTTATTTAAAAGCAGTGAATACCTGGCCTCACACTAACCCTAGACTATCAGGTTGGGTGGTAATGTGCAAATAGAATTTTAAAGCTATTTTCTGGTGATAGAAGGCCAGAAGTGTTCTCTGTTATTTTCTTTCTAGCCAAAGAACCTCAGTGAGTAATGAGTCAGGCACTGCTCATTCTACCTCTGTCGACTTTTTGTTTGGCTTTTTATCCTCTAATGTGGAAATCTGTATTACAGTAGCTTAGTATAACAGACATCCTCATGTTCTGTTTTTAATTAAAATTAGATTGAGGAAATAAACAATTCAAAGAAGTTAGCTTTCTTTCTTTTTTTCCCCCCTCTAAGTATGTTTTCCATATCCTCTTCTGCATTTGGAGGTGCTTGTTTCCATTCTCGTGCTCCTGAATTGTTCAGCCTCCCCAACAGACAGTGAGGGAGGACTGTCAAAGAAGCTCATGTTCATTCATTTAGTCTCCTTAGTGACACACATTTTTAAATTATTGATTTTTGTCGGTTTGTGTTGATGCAGTCTGCACTATAATTCTTAACATAAGAGGTTTGTCAAAAGGTGAAGATTTTGCAAAACCAAAAATACACTGCTCTTAAAAAAAAAACTTTCCATTTTGCAGCAGCAGATCATTTTTACTAGGACTAGAATATAAACAGCAGCATAACTTGAATGAAATTAATCTAAAGAAATCAGCAAATATTTCTTTCCTTTAAAAAGTCAAGTTATTATCATCTCTGAATACCTCAGCTCCATCTTTTTCTTGGTGAATTCCTATTTAGTCTGTTTTAGCGTGGTTGGCATGTTTTGCTTCCCAAACCACCATTCATCTGCAACAATGGAGGGTGCTCTAGGCAGGCTCAGGCAGAGCTCCAGGAGCTCAGGACTGAAGTGGTTTGGGAAGTAATGTAGAGAGATTGCTGTGTATAGTTCTGCTTTGAATTCTGTCTGCCAGTAGCAGTAGTGTTTTGTTCCTGCGTGGGAGATACATGCTAATTTCAGTAATTACAAAGTCGAAGTTGTATTTCTGCATCTGTAGTAAATGCTGTCAATGTTTTGTAAGACCACGATGAGACCTGTAAATCTTATGGTGCTAGTTCTCTGTAAGCTGCATAATTTGCCTGTGAAATATGTTATACCCAGTGAGTGGTGAAAACTGATTTGGCATGCAAGCTTACAAATTCTGAGTGGATAACTGGCTTTAGTCTCCAATGCTGTAATAAAGCGGATTTGGTTTTATTGCATCCTCCTACATGGAAAGTACTATTAAAAATCTGTGTGGTAGAGATATTTCAGTGTTTTACAAAGACTTGTATGTTTCTGCATGTTAGAGAGTAGGAAGGAAGCCACAATCCAACAAAGTGTGCTCTGTCATTCTAATTAGAAGCACAACAAGTTATAGGCAGTCTGAAGTATGCTAACAAAAATACTCTAATGGAAGTATATTCATTTAATTCATCCCGAACATTTATCCTGGCTTAAATATCAGATTCTTCTATCTTGTGGGGATATTCAGATTGGAGAGAGTGAGTTTAATCTTTTTTGGTTTTAGGCTACAGTTTAAAGAAATTGAAAGATGATGATCCTGTCATGGTGGGGAGAAAGATCACTACCAGCCTCGACCTGCTGTACAAAACTTACACTATAGCGTAAAGTGCTGTCCATGCGCTTGTATGCAATTGGAAGTGTAGCATAGAAAAAATGACCTGTCACTGGGGAAAATGAAATTTAAAAAAAAGTTCCCAACAATCCTAGAGTAGAAAATAATCTGAGAACTGAGATTTTGAATAACTAGTTATTTACCTGAGTGGTTTAATAACTTACTGAATCCTCAATCCAGCAGAGAGCAAAGCAATAAACTACAGTTGCAGTATATACTTTTCTGTCATCTTTGCTCTACATATTTACCTTTGCTATTTTAAACTGTTATTTGTATTCTTGTATTTTTATGGAACTGGTGGATTAGCACATAAATCTTTAAAAGTATTATATAATTAATTTCCAGAATATCAAGTAAACGCTGGGTTTCTTTCTTTGTCAGGCTATTTCTGTCTCTATAATGAGAACAGCAAAAAGTTAGAAGAGGAGGTGGTAGATTTACATGTGCAAGTACTATAAATACTCTGGGGACAGGAGCAAGGAGGTCCTTACAGCCTACATAAGTTAAAAGGAGCTTCTTTACAGAATAGTCTCATCACATCACTGTGCATCTTATGCATCTTTTCAAGGACACAGATGGACCCAAGCATGCTGAAACATCCCACATTTGGAGAAAAAGCATGTTTAACAGAGTATTGTATTCATGGCTTAATCAGATACCAAGACCATTTGTTGATCTTGCCTGTCAGTTTATTGTTTTTCTCAGTCTTTGTTTATTTTGTTTACATTGGCCATTCACTGAGTACCTTGGGACACAAATTACATATAATGGATCCAATTTACTGGTCAAATGTTAAGTCAGTCTCATGAGGCTGCTTTCTGTTGACTTTGATACCATATTAATCACAGTAGTATTGTAATGTCTTAGAACTTTCTATTGAGATTTTATTCTAGTGCTAGTGCAGCAGTTCCAGGTAGGTGACAGCTTGGCGAGTTTGTACTGTCATTAACTTGAGCAGGTTTCTTGCATCTTAACTTTAGAAAAGGCCAGCCAGATTGAAACTGTGACTGCTGTCTTCTGTAGAGGGAAATCTGTGTCCAGAGGGGCAAATATCTTTTGTATGGCAGTGTTTAGACCTGCTACATCATAATTTTTCCATTTGGCTTTATGGAAACTTGATGTTGAACATCTAGGTTTCAGTTTAATGATGTAAGGAAATCACCATGCAAGGCAGATGCAGTCTTAAAATAAGCCTACAAATATAAAGGTTAATAAGGAAATCTGTAAATCAGAGATTTCATATACAGCAGTGATCAGAGGAGGAAAAAGAAAAATTAAAAAATTAAATTGGTCGCATAAAATGTCATGCCACTTTACAAGCTAAAAGGAGAAGATTGTAAATGAAGCACAGAAGTATGAGATTTTCACTCTGTTTGTAAATATCGAATTTAAATGAGCTTTAAAAAGCAATACCAAAGACACAAACCCTCTGCCCCCAACAAAAACAATGTCTTGTTTGGTTGGTAGCCTTCTCAGGCACCCAATTTCAAAGGCTGACCAAAGAGGAGAGAGGGAGACCAAAATAATACATCAGGGAGGAGGAGAAAAGTACAAAATTGGAAAACAAATTGATACAGTGTCTGCATGAAGATAATTAAAGCCATGAGATTTAATTAAAATCACCAAGTGGCTGTTGCTATCAAGAATGAGACAGTGGGTTTTGAACAGAATTCCTCTGAATGTGTACAGGGAGCAAGATAAATAACAATTTTACTGCTGGCTATAAACAAGTGTATTCACTGAAGAACAGCCCAAGCTGTGGGTATTTTCCAAGGCCTCTGCACACCAAATTTCAAGGATAACCAAATGCTCTATAAAAGCATCTTGTGATCAATTGTATTGAATGGCACAGACAAGTTTCATTGAATCAACACAGATGACTATCCATTTGACTGAGCACAGAAAGATCGTTACAGACCTTTAACAGAGCATTTTCTTCTCAGTATCTGTCCACTCTGGAACTTGGACTCATAATAACCATGTTGGTTTCATGCAAAAAACAAAACTTTATTAAAGTCAATATACTGTAGAAGTTCTGAAACAGAACAAAGAAACCCAAGAGAGTACTGTAACAAGCAGGTTTTATAACCTGTTTCTTTCAAAATGCTGCTACCATTTGTGCATTTCAATGACAACAGAAAAATTCCAGAAGCTACAACTAAATTTGCCTGACCAGTGATGAGGCTGAGATTAAAAATGTTTATTGTTTCATGGCAGCAGTGGAAGGAATGGGGATCAGCTGCACAAGTGATCAGACCTGATTGCAGAAAATGAAATAGAAATACGAACTGTGGCAGAACAGAAAGAAGAGTTTTGGGAACCTAAATAACCAACAGTTATTTCAAAACAGTGGAGAGCATCCTGTCTTCCTAAAGAAAGAAAAAAAAAAAAAGTTTCAAGGAGATATGGATTGGGTTTAAACCAGAAAAAAAAAAAAAAAAAAGTAAACATAATGGCTTTGTGGCAAAGTTTTCCAGGTCCAAGTCAAAGCCTGTGGAAATTGATGGAAATCTTGTACTGGATGCAACCCACATACATCTGTGAGATTGAAGTGTGCCACTCTCAAGTTGTGACTAATGCTTTTTTCCTTTGGGTTGTAAAGGTGTAGGAGAATTAACCCTAGTCCCAGCTCTATGTAGAGTTCAGAGTGATAAATGTGTTTTTCTGATTTCCTGGGGAGAACCTAGCTTGAAACTGAGTGCTCATAAGGTCCAATTCTTCCCTGAATAGTGAACCTAAAAATAGCTTATTGAGTTTCTGTGTTTCTTTCAATAACTCAGTATCAGGTTTTATATATATATATATATTACTTTATTTTATTCAGAAATACCCTTCACCTGCTAATCCTGAAAACTGCTATCTAAACATAAAGGTATTCCTGCTAGTCATTTGTTCTCACTGGTATACAAAGATTTCTGAGACTAAATTCTTCCTTTAGCTGCATCTTTACCATCCCATACTTTTGACTTGTGTTTCACAGGAATAATAGGTAGAATTTAGCCTAGCAATTCATGAAAAAGAATCAAATTTAGCTTTTTGTCCATTAGTTTTGCTGATTGTTTAGGGCCAAAAGGATTAAACAGTAGGTGAAACCTGGTTTATTTCCCTAGTTATATATGGTTGATGAATTCCCAGAGGAAGCAAATCTGTGAAGTGCTATTTCTGTCGTGCAGCAATCGGTGTTGGGTAGGGAAGGAAACAGGTTTTCTGTTCCTGAGAATTTTAAAATTCATAGGACATTTTGCCTGATATTACATAACTCAAATATTTCTCACAGGCTAAATCTGAAAAAGAATAAGTTTGCATTAATTGAAAATACCTATTTTTACACATTTTTCACTTCTAGAACCTTTTAATAGATGGATATTACTCTGAAGAGTCACTTTAGTTAAAATCTTGAACAGTATATTGTGGAAATACAGAACTTGACAATTTTGAAATTAAAATATCAATTTGTGATTTTACTACTGTAAAACAAAGAAAAATGGCATACCAAACGAAAATCTGATAACCTCTACAGTCTGCTTGCTTAGTAAAATCTAGTAGCTTAGGAAAGAGAAATGCTCTTTTGTAATACGTTAGGAAGAGGACCATGAACCCAAGGTGTAACATCATAAAAAGATATGCATGATGTGACTGAAAAATGTAACCTCTTTTGTAAAGTCATTACTGCTATTAATTCTGAAACTCCAGCCTGTGACGTTACTAGAACATGGAGTGGAGCTAAGAGGAACTTTAAGTGGAAACAACTCCATGATCCAAAAATGTATGTAATAAACTTCTGATAAAGCACTGACTCCTAGCTGTGAGGAAGAGACGGTGATGGCCAGTCAAGTGCCTGCTGCAGCCCGTAAGGATCTGGTAGGATTTAGTGTGGCATTGAAATGTTCAGAGGAAAGAAAGAAGCCTGCACAAAGGAAAACCAAATATCATGAGCTAATAGACTCGTAAGAAGGCCACTCAGCAGATTCAGCTGAAAGGTTATAGGATGAAAATGGGTAATAGAGAATGTCAACCCTCCAGGAGTGGAGCGGGAATGCTAAATGTGAAAATCAAGGCATATCTTTGCCTGCCTTTATGTCTCTTACTTAGTTAAAAGTAGATCTGACACTAGGTCTCCTAATGTTAAAGAGAAGAACACTAATTTAAGAGCTTACCCAGTCGTGCTCTCCCTTCTGGGTCCCCCTCGCCCCTGTCCTGGGCTCAGTGCCTTGGGCAAGGGGCAGCAAGGGCATCTTGCCGCCCGCCCCTGCCAGTGCCTGGTGCCTGCGCTGCTGCTGCCTTGGGCTCTGCTTGTGGAGAGTGCACACTTTAGGAAGTGAGAGCTCACTCCTGGCATAATGAGGTGGGAGAAGGAAAGGCCTCTTAAGGAGTAGCCCTTGCCAGGCACTACAAAGCAGTCCACCATATAATGCAAGTGAATGAACGAATTGAAGAAATAGTTAGGCATGACATTCAAGGTAATTGTAGAGAGGGATAAACGTAAAATATGTAATCATTTTTCATTCCCCTCTATTGAGCCTCATAGTATCAGCTTCCTGTATTTCCTGTGCCAGCCAAAAATCTGCTTTCTCCACAGTCTGCCTCTTAGAAATCCTGACGCTGGACTTTCCTTGGTCTTAACTGGTTACGATTGGTGTCCAGATACAGATGCCCTTCTCAGCTTGTTTTCAAAATGAAAGTTGGCATGCTTATTATTGTTCAGCTATATATAAAGTGAAACAGACTTTCAAAAATCATTTACAGAAGATTTGCTGTGACTATTGACGTTTTCTGACAACCTAATTTTTCTTGTAGACCTTCTCCTCTCCTCCCACCTCTCCCCACCTCCTGATTTCTACTCTGCAAACAGCAGAAAGGTATTTGGGAAAGTGAAAAGGTTATGAATCAAACTTTTTGAGGTATTTTTTAATTGACCCTGGGTAGACATTTAGATGGAGCTGATAGGTTGCAGATGGTCTGTATTAAAAACTCTCTTTATATTAGAAGATGCTGTGTCTTGCATCTAATGATTGAGTAGTCTCCTGTGGAAACATGCATTTACCCATAGTACATAAGGAGCATTTTCAGTTCTGTACATATTTCATCTGTTACTGGATTAACCTGAACAATCTATGGGTAACCAGATCCCATGGATGGAAGGACTGATTGGGTACTTGTTTGATACAGAGATTTTTTTTAGAACTAAAATTTAACAGGTTTGCTCTGAAATGCAGCCACTGGTATTTCATTTGAAACTCTAGGCTATGCAGACTTAGGAGCCCAGCATATAAAATATAGGCTTTGTTTCGGTTACGTTTTCCATAGTTTGCATCATGCAGTGTAGACTGTTTTGGGGCAGGATGATCTTGTTTGGTTTCTATTGTTTGTTGTTTTTGGGGTTGTTTTCATGTTTGTTTGTTTTTCATTTTCAATCCTGACTAAGAATGCAAGAATGGTATTAGGCAAAAGCAACTATGGACATTTGCAGTTGCATTAAAATGTGGTAATGCTGTCAGAGAAAAATAACAGCAAGAAAGTCTAGAGACTCTATTAAATAGTAGTGATATTTCCAGCCTTTGGAATAAAACAATGTGAACTGGGATTGAGTTTCAAGCTAAGTTAAAAACTAATTCAATTTGAGGGCTTGGTTACAAGCTGGCCCTTATAATGTAGTTGGGAATCAATAATACTGTTTCACTCCTATTGTATGAAAACATGATCATTTCCTTAAATAAAAAACAAAACAAAAAAACCTTCATTTTTAATGTTGTAAGCTTTTAATAGTGAGTGGCTGAATTATCTCTGTAATTCATTACCCTCTCAGCTGTTAGATGAATGGGATATGTTATGGTTTGTCATTATTCTCGATGGTGGCATGGAGACTGGGGATTTAAATCGGCTGCCACTGCATGGGCTATAGACATGCTGATGACTTGCTGTGAGATTGCATTTAGTTCCAGGATCTCTGGTGCTTCAGAGTATAAAGCATTCAGTTGCCATGATGAACAAAAGCTTCTGATGGTTTGTGTAGGTATACTAGGAGCAAAACAGAAGAGAAATAGCAAAGAATGAAAGTAAAATGCTGTTTTCTTTTACAAGTGACTAGCTAAGTACAGAGAAAAAGTAGTAAATTTATGTCAGGAGCGAAACATACAATAGTTGAAATATTATACAGACATCTCTACGTGAGTGTGTGTGGAGATATATAATGTGAAATACAGTATAATCTTAACATTATGTACGTACTTATGACTGCACTGGCTCATTACCCATTGCATCAAGGATGCTCAAGTGTTTATTATGCTATTTACCAAATTATAGCTATTTCCTGAACAGCCGGCCTCTGCTGAATATGCTTGTATTCTGTCCATCTTTAATAATGAAGCCTGCACTTTGGGGCAGAAACATAGTCTGGCAATGATCAGCAGGAAATAGGAGAGAAATTGGTAATCTCTTTAGCTTTACTGTTCTACGTTGTTTATTTGACTCTCCCAAGTATTCGTTTAGGGATCTTGGGCAGCATAGGTCAGGCAGTTGAATTTTAGTAGATATTAAGAAGTGGGCTGGAGAGCCAACAGATTTCTGTACGTTTTATACCAAAACTGTAAGTTTTATACAGTGTTTTGTTTTTCAGTCACATCAAAGATTTAGCTCATTTTTCTTGGCGGGAGTGTTGTAATAATTGTAATACAAGGTATCAGTATAATATTTGTTAAGCATCGGTTACTTACTGCGACATCTGAATGAGTACATAAGATGGATATATGTAAACGAAACAGTGCTAGATGTAGAAGGAATCAATGGAGTTTTCCGATGTTCACGCTGTTTTGCTACCAGGTGAACAGTTGTGGCCTGGTATCTGAGCACAGAAATCCTTCCCAGTGATGGGGATATTACATTGGCTTTAGGGGACGGACTCTGCCATTGCCACGTTGTTGACTGTGAGGGCAGTTGGGTTGATAACGTGTCTAGGCTCTCATCTGGGATGCACATCTCCCCCACACAAGGGCCTGGGCAGATGGGGGCTGCCCACCCCTTGCCAGCTACCCAAGGTAGTAACGGCGGTGGAGGTGTGCAGTTCAAAATAGATCAGGAAAGATTTCTGTTGCTGGTGGCTGATTGAGTCTAGCTGTCCAGGGTTGTTTTTACTTTCTGCAGACCTTCATTAAACAGAGTGGGAGGATGAGCCTGTCATCTTGTTTACCTCTGCCGTTGCTTTACAAAAGCAGACAAGAACCTCATACTCACAACAGGAATTAATTGGTCAGCAGATTAAGAGACCTAGAGCTCTGGGAAGAGAGACGTACAACAAAACCAAAACACGTAGCTTCCTGGTTGTATGTCCAGTCACAGGTTGTTCTACATGGGGAAAAAAAATAAAAAATAAAAAGATCTTGATCCCCTTTTAATAAGTAGTTGATGGGATTTTAGAGTGCATGAAACAAGTTAATTGTGCTCATTATCTCTCTGGTTTTTTTCTTTTTAAATTATCTAGGTTTCTAAAAATATCTTAGAATAAAGCCCAAAACCTAAAACTACTTTAAAAATCCATTCCACTTTCCACCATTTATGTGATATAATTTTTACTTTTTTCCATCTCATTCTTGGACAATACCCAAGTCAGTTGCACATGCTGTCTTTCTTGCTTTATAGAGTTACTCCAAAGCTTAACTTGCTCCGTAAAGCAGTGCTTAAACATAAATCTGCTTTTATTTCATTTTAACTTTCAGAAAAATATCCTGAAAAAGGTTTAAGAAAACAGTTCAGAATATAAATGTTGGTTTATAATTCCTTCAATTATTAAAAAAATGGTCCAATCATTCTCTAGGTTGGCTTCGTGGCTCAGAATGCCTTAATCTGACAGGAATGCACTATAATCTATGAAAGGAACATCTTAATTTATCACAGAACCCATTACTTCTAAGTTATATTTTGAGCTCTGGATAGCTGTACTTAATTCTTCACAGATAACATAGAGTGAAGTCTCGTTCATGATGCATTTTAGAAAATGGAGTTTGTTTTCTCTTCCAACGAGAAGAGTGGTGGTGTGGTTTTTTTTAGTATGGAGGTAGATATGTCACCTTCTAACTTTTTGGAACATGCTTGTGATTTACAAAACAAATATTCTCGAGATCTTAACCATCAGCTGTGGAAGCTGGACATTTCTTTGCGGGTGAAATGCAGCTGGAGCTTCTTCAACTTCTGCATTTCCCCCTCCACCACTAAGGTCAGTACTTCATACTTGTTTCTCATGTACTGTAGAGTAGCAGTCTGGATTGGTTTATCGAATACTTGCATTTGAGTTAAAAGTACACTGAAGACAGACATGTGTTGAGCATTATTCTGTGTGTTTGGAATTTGAAGAACCTCCAAATCTATTTAGGGTTTTGTATGATGAAGAGTTGAATTCTGTTTTAAGGTACTTGAATCTATCCTAGACTTGCTGCCAATTTTTTTTGCTAACAGAGATGCTCTCCAGTGCCTAACTTTTTACATCTGTATTTGATAAGGCTGGCAAATGTCTTTGATTAGGGTGTTTTTATGGAGTGGCCATTCAGAGGCAACCTTCTTCTGTACTCTGCTGTGTCTCATAAAGAAAGGTTTTTCACATTAGTGAAGCACTTAATTACATTGGAGCAGCATAGTTACTTTGGGTTTTAGACTTATTTGGACTGTAAAAGCAAAACGTAACAAATGCTACCATCTGCTCTTCTCATTCCTCCCCCCTGCCCCGCCTTTCCCTCTCTGTGCCCCAACAGACTCTATTCCTCCCTTTCATCCTTATTGTCTGATTCAAAATCTTGTCAGGGTACTTAAAGCGTGGAGTAGCTTCAAGGCATGAAGCAGGAGATCAGCTTTTCCCAGACAGGATTCCACACTTGTTCTGTGAATTAAGGATTTCTACAAAGGTTAGCCAGAACTATAACAGCACCCTTTTTTCTCCCTGAAAAGTAAACTTAGCACATCTATCGTGTCTGAGGACTGGAAATTTCTGGCTTCATAGAGGAAAATGTGTCACTGTGGTGTATGTCATCTGACCTAACTATCCTAGGGATTTTTGTTCCATTTATCTCCTACATGCTTTATATAATGAAGGAAGTCTCCGTAGGCATGATCAACCACAGAGAGTGAGTGAAACATAATGGTTTCAATCAAGCTTTCTGCTAACCCAAGTTAGTTGTTACTCTTCAGTCAAAGGTGCTATCTTTCACCTTGGAAACCAGTAATAATTATTCTATTCATTGACATTTGGTAGGTTTTCACTAGCCACTGGTCACAACCTTGTGCTTAAATTTGTAAGAAGCTTTTTTTATTTTGAATTCTAATATTTTTTTCCCCTTTCAGAAAAATAACCTCCTTGACCTGAATTTGTGGAGTTTTGTGATGATCTCTGACGTGAATGTCTTGATAGGAAATGCTGCAGAGTTCTTTGTGTCAGCCCGACTGTGTTCCACGCATTTGTGCAATACAATTCCAGCAAACTCAGGTTACTGCTTTTTCTGCAGAAATCTGTCAGTGGCATGAAAGAGCTACGAAAGAAATTGAAGCAGAAAGCCTTAAAACTCATGTGTTACTCAGTTTATTGTTTCTAAATTATGTTCAGGAGCCCCTCATTTCATCTCCAGACAGAACACAAAAATTGGAACCCAGTTAAAAATAATTGAGGGAGGGATGAAGTTAGTTTCCCTGAGCACCCAACCTTGACATTGAGATTGTTTGCCAGAGAGCCAGGAGCACTCAAAGTGGTTGGCTGTTGCAGAGTTAAGGACCCTGGAAGCCCTGGCTTCTCCTAGCAGGCTGCAGCTGCCAGAGTAGCAGCAGTGCTGCCAGCAGCAGAGCAAAGCAAGAAAGAAGAGTTGTTGGGTTTCCTCCTGGCTCCCTTTCACAGCTCTCTAGCTGACTGCTTGGGGGCTCCTCTGGACAGCTGTCTTTCAGGGCTTTGGGACCTAGGAGGGTCCGACTGCTGGGCTGCCTGGAGCTGTAGACCCTTAAGGCCAGACTCCTTCATGGTCAGTCAGGCAAGCTGCTGAGAGGCACAGTGGAGGCCTTTCTTTCTTGATGTTAGATTGACATCAGACAGGATTTTTCACTACAACATATCTGATCTCTGAACACAGTGCGTCAGAATTTTTCCTTCTAGCTTTCAATGGGGCTGTGTATCTTATCTTCTTCAGAGAATTTGCCAAAACAAACTGTGTACTGTATCCTAAAAAGATCATTTAAAGCATATGTATTAAAAAAAAAAAAAGTGTAGCAAAGCTTTCTTAGCCACTGCAAAATGTTATGGATTATCTTTGCCCACTAAACTTTAATTGCAGGTATTTTTTGATTTTTTTTAGCTTCCTGGATTTCTGGAAGCAGGTTTCATGTAATCCAGGCATGACCTTCAGGGTAAACACATTTGCAGTTTTAGTTTGATTGTTACTAGTGACAGAATGAAGAAAAGGGTTCTTTCTTCTGAGCGTGTATGAGTAGATACTTCTGCAGAGTGTTTTTTTCTTTGCCTGCTTCTGGTGCTGGTAATCTGACAATTACCTGAATGGTCCAGAAGCTCAAAACAGGGGTGAAGAGAACCTGGTTTTCTCTTGGGATTTCTTTTTCACACTGCACCTACCTTTCTCAGATAGGGGAATATCATTAGAGGAATTTGATGTATACATGCATCTTATTGTCGTATTTATTTTTAAGCTAAGCATAAACTAGAAGACCCATTTTACACTACCTCTGTAGGGAGTGAGAACATACACTGAGCGTACAGAGAGCATACACTTTAGATCCTACATAATTGTTATTCTTTAGTAAAGAAGTGATAATAAATGCACTGCTTGTTAGAGGATTCGCTTTACTGCAGGCTTGTAGCATTGATCTAGTCAAAGATTCTTCACACTGCAAACAAAACTTGCATATCTGTCATAGCATTACAAGCTCCTTTTGTGTATGTGTGTGGCAATGAACTTGCAAAAGATCTTCCTTTTTATTTGATGGCTCTTAATTTCCTTTGCTCTATCTGTGATAAAAAGGGACTTGAAATCAAATAGTGTCACTGCTGAGGTTAAAAAATATTTCACTATGGAAAATCTTGTGTTAGATGCAAAAGCTACTAGCACAAAAGAGGATAAATAAGTAATGGTAAAAATATGCGTTTATAACCATAAAACAGCAAGACCTACAAAGTAAGATTTGAGAATATAATTATGACAATGTCAACAGATGTGCTGAAGATGATTTATGGTATGGCTCTTACTGGATGACTTTGTACTCCAGCTGACTCTAAACTGTAAATTCTTCCATTCTTTGTCCTGTTTGGTTTCCATCCCACACATGCAGGCATTACAGTATTACTTTGAAACTAGTTTTAGAGATGACCCTAGTTCATCTCCCTGGAGCTATGCAAAACCCATATAAACAGAATGAGGATGTGTGAGGGACATTTATAATCATTCTAGGAGGGGTCTGGGGCTCAGTCTGGAGATGGAGAATATGTCTAAGGTATGGAAAGCTTAATTGATGGCCTTAAAAAAAAAAAGGCAATGAGTAACCTGGTAAATGGCACAGACTGTTAATTAGATGTCTAAATTTACCAATTGTGTCAGGAAAATTAGGACAGCGGGAACAATATGTCCCTAAGCTGTTCACTAAACAACTGCTGTGCTACTTATTTATATTTATCTGATGAAAAAGTACGTGCTGAAAAGAACACAGGAGGAAATCTCTCTCACTAGTCTGAAGCTCCCAGATTTCTCTTTTCACAAGGCCTCTGTGTCCTCACATTCCCTAGTCTGAACTGGTCATTGTAATACATGGCCTCAGAAAATACTAAGCTGTAAAGAATTTTGATAGTATGTTCGGGGGGAGCCGTGAGGAAATTTTGAGGCTTAATCCAATGCTCAGTGAGGACAATTTACAAATTCCTGTTCATTTTGTGAGGAATCAGATCAGGCCCACGCTGATGAGAGAAAGAGGGAAGTTAGTATCCTACTTGGGATTCTTATTTAAGTATGTACATATTTAAATAAGTGTGTTTTGCAAAACACGGGGTATTTACATATGGGCATGATTATGTGCATATTTAAATATATTTATAGCTAAATAGGCAAACATTTACATGCATACCCAAGAGAAGTGCCAGTTCATCCCCACATGGCACTCCGGTTCCCAGGTGGCTGGCTGCCCCGTGCCGGGCTGGCGGGAGCCCGCCTGGAGCAGGTCAGAAGCTTCGCGTGACGCCTCCAGCCGTGGAGAAAACCACAGCTCGTTTTCTGTTCCTCCCGCTTCTCTTGGCTTATTGTGTTTTGCATCTGTGAGGGCCAGTGCAGCTTATTATTTCCGTAGTCACTACTGACCCTTAATTAGACAGGCAGAAGTAAGTAACTCTTTACTTTGCTGAACCAGTCTTTGCCATGCTTTACCCCTGTGTACCTGATACTAGGCAGGGCTAACTATCTAAGACATAGTAACGGTGTTTTCAAAAAATGGCCGTTGCTGAAAAAGAAAATCGGGCAGCACTCTTGCAGCTTCCTTTTTCAATGTGTACAGGACATGATCTTTTCACATGTGTTTTTCTGGAAGAGTTCAGACAAGAAGTTCTAAGAATTTCTTAAAGTAAAAGAAGGCAAGAACAAAAAAAGTAATGACTATACTTTTTTTTTCAACTTTGGCATGCACAATTTGCTCACTGCATGAAACAAGCTCTACTATATAATTAATGTCAGATCAAAATAGTCTTGTTTATTCTGATTTTAGTTCCACTTGTTCCACTACTGACTTATTCATAAAAACGGGGGGGGGGGGAGTAATCGTTTACCAATATGCAGACAGCACAGCTAAAAATTTTGTTTAATAATCTCGTATTAGCTAATACAGCTTCAGTAATTTTAGATATATAGTATATATAAATATATTATAGTAAGTTTATAAATATATACATATAGTTATTTATATAACTATGTAGCATATAGTTATTTATATAGCTTGACTTTAGCCCAGCACCCAGTCATAGCCCAGAAGAACAAGTTCTCAGGGAAGGGTTCTGTTTGCAGCCTACCCCTTTGCTGCCATACTCCAGCTGGAGCTCTAGGCTTTGTTCATCTCCTAACGCTTTAGGCTGTCATATTCTTCAGGCCATTGGGAGGCTTGCTGAACCTTGTTGGGCACAGCAGCTGTGCTGAGTTTTCTTTTTGGCTGTGAATTTATTCTGGGAGAGGCTGACAGGCGCAACAGGGAGGAGGTCAGAACCTTGAGGATCCAGGCAACAAAAGAAGTTTCCACCATCCATTTTTGTCCTTTTTCCTGCTTTGCTGGTGAGGCTTCTTCCAAAGTACAGAAGAATCTATTGTTGCCTACCTATCACCATCCAGAAGTGCCACTGTTGTCTTAGTGAACACTTTACAAAGATGTTGTAGGAGCTAGAGAACAGCTTACAAAGCTTACAGAGGCGTTTGTGTAGAACTGACTGGCATCTTCTGCAGCTTTGGGGAGGCCAGGCTTTCTGCCTTTGGAAATCACCCTATATAAGCAAAATTAAGAAGGGTTAGAAGGAGGGAGGGAAGGGCATGTTTCACACCTGTCTTCAAAAGCCTGTTGAAAGTGTCAAACTCCTGTGTTTTTGGAGTTTTTGTTGAAAAAACACACCATGTGTCTGAGAGCACTGTCCAAATAGTTCTTGAACTCGGTGCCATGACCATTGCCCTGAGCAGCCTGTCCCAGTGCCCGACCACCCTCTGGGTGCAGAACCTTCCCCTAACACCCAGCCTGGCCCTCCCCTGTCCCAGCTCCATGCCGTTCCCTCGGGTCCTGTCGCTGTCCCCAGAGAGCAGAGCTCAGCGCCTGCCCCTCCGCTCCCCTCGTGAGGAAGCTGCAGGCTGCCATGGGACCTTCCCTCAGTGTGGGTCCTTTCCAACTCAGGATATTCTGTGATTACAGTTGCTGTGTGCAAGCACAAGGTTGTATTGCAATGGCCTGGCTTAGACATGGCAAAGGTTGAGGCAAGACAATTTTAATAACAGAGTGTGGTTTGGATCCGAGAAAGAAGGGCTGAAAGAACTGAGCTTCTTCCTGGCTATGGAAAGGCCCAGAGGCTAAAGGTGAAGGCTGGTGATAAAAGGTGCTTAAGCAGCATTTACAAGTCATCTTGTGAATACGCGCCGTTGAGTTATTTTTGGGTCCTGACTTGGGGTTATGTATAAGGTTCGGAAAAGGAGGAACACACAATTTTCTCAGAAAGGATTATGATTCAGGAGAGAAAAGGTCTAAGAGTTTAATTTCTGGAATATCAAGGGGATATGATAAGGGTTGGTTCAAAACGTTAGGTCATTAATAGCATAAGTGATCTGACTAAGCTTAATCCTGTGCTTAAATTGCTGTTTAATGATAAGAGAAGCCTTTCCTCATTTATCTTAACGTTTTTCCTTTTTGAAGGGCTATTCTCTTCCGTGTCATGACAAAGTTGCTTTGAGAGTATTTTAAACCATTTTTCTCCATGTTTGATATTTGAGGAAATAATGCATCTGTGAAATATCTTCTTTTGTTGAAAGGAGACATGGAGTTTCTCTGGTGTGATAACTTGAACAGAACAGGACAAACATAATGTTTGCATTTGTTCCTAGCAGCTGGTCTGTGAAATAGTAAACACTGCATCTACTGGGGAATTAAAAGTATGGGCTAGAACAAAATAGACCTTTCTCTTTTTGGCCCTGCCTCAGGAAAAAGAGCATTCCTTAGCATATGCTGGGATTGGAACCAAAAGGACATGGAAAGCCTATGTTCCATCTCCTAGCCAATGCTCAAATTCAGAAAAGTAACCACTGGAAATAGGAAAAGCAATTTCGTAGGTGGGATGTTTTTCAGGCATCTTTGTACATTTGGTTTTATCTGGTTGTGCTGATAAGACAGATTGGAATATGGTGTCCAGTAAATGTCTTTTAAAAACGTAGTTAATACTGAGAAGCAAGATATTTGCAGGTCAAGATATTTAATGCACAGAGGTCAGTGATACTGGGCATCTATCTCAATACTAGTATTTTTTCTTCCCTAGGCTTCTTCCCTTGCAACAAAAGTCACACAGGTAGTTTGATCGTTTTTCATCCCACGTGTTGTTTTTTTTGTTTGTTTTTATTAAGCCTAAATACTGCATCTGAGTTCTTTGTATTCGAAGTGACAAAAAGCAAATATTTTCCAATTTAGTGCAGGAAAATCTATCGTTTACTTTATTCTCTTGTCTAGGCATTTTGCTTCTCAGAATCTACATTCCAGCTCCTTGGTATTTCTTGAGAAAAAACACAGCCTTTAGGTATCTCCACTTCTCTACCTTTCCACTGTCATTTCACTTTCAAACAGTACTAGCCACAGTGTATGAGTCAAAGTTATCGTCTTCTACATAACGTGAAAGTTCACTCTTTGGAAACTTGTGCTTTCTCATATTTATTCAAATTTCAACCAATCTGTTAAATATTAGCAGTTTTTGATAAAGATTTCTAATAGCAGCACTGGCGCATTAACTTGATTTTACTATTCTGCTTATTTGGACAATACACAAGCTGTTAGAGGAAGTATATCTGACAGCAGAAAAGATGCAGTTGTTAATTCCAGCTGTTGTGAGTGGACTTGGGGGAATGTTTTTTCCAGGTGTACAGCTTTCCAGTTATTGAAATTCAGGACCTTGGATTTGACCATGATTTCTGCTTTACATTCCTGTATCCTGTTACCTCTTTTTTCCAAGGATCATTGGACTATATTTGTAGTGATACTTGTCTATTCAGCAGCAGCTGGAAGAGAGACAGAATGGCACAACTGAACAACTATGTTCAAGTGAGAAAGAGGATGGCAGGAAATTGTGTAACTGAAGGAAAAGGGGCTAAAGGGTTTCATTTTCCCACTGGAAGAAGAAAAACAGAATTGAGGCCAGGTAACTGGGTGTCTTAGCTCTAAGAGCATGGCAGAAAAATAGCATCATAGCATTGTAAATTAATAATGCAACCTCATCTAAAAATCGTGTCCCGTCTTCAGTGCGGTTGTCCAGATGCACAACAGTAATACAATACTAGGAGAAGAGTGCAAGGACAACTAAAGAGTATGGGAAAAAAAATCTGTTTTAAATATTGTATCTAACAAATCGAAAGATACGTTATATAGACATCATTAGGCACTCTTCACTTTTTCTTACAATAGAAGACCAAGTATACAGCTAAAGAAATGGAAATGCAGATGGTTAAGTTATTTCACAGTCAGATTTCTAGTTTGTTTTACAGATGAAATACTTTCAGTTAAACATAATTCATCAACTGTGAGCGCTCGTCTGGTGAAATTTGTGTTCATACTGTTGTGGGGTTTCTTATGCAGTAAATTTTTGGGCCTGAGGCCAAAACATGTTTGTTCAAGAAGCGAAGAGTGACTTCTCCTCCTCTCTGCTTGTGAAGGTAGTTTTTAAAAATGAGTCATCAAGTAAAGAAGTAGCAATAATATATATGATCAGTTGCAGTTAATGATGAATAAGCATAATGCTCATTTTAATGAATAATGATTGCATTCAATTCACAAATCACCTGTAAGCCAGAGTTTTTCCTACAAATTATTTGGTGGACAAAGGCTATTAGCTAATGCATTCAGGAAACATTGTGGTTGAATCAGGCACGGTTTGGAAACAAGGCGGTGTTAAGTTCATTTATTGATTATGCGTCCTAGAGTAGTTTTTATCAACACCATTTAGTTATTTATACAGCGATACTGTTTTCTCCTGGCATCCTCTGTGGCATAAGTTTTGATGAAGTCAGTGACAGACTTCATCTGTGTTCTTCAGCCTCCTATGCTGATACAGGCTTTGAATTTAACATTTATTTTATCAGTCATAGCAAAGTTCTTTATTCAGACTAATTTTTTGCCTTGAGATGATAACGTGTAGAATTTGTAGATCTGTGCTCATTTTGGTCACTAGGTAAAATTAGCACCAGGTTTTTTTTAGAATTGTGAATAGTTGAATGCATGAGTATAACATCAGAACCTGGAGCTGTAGGGCAACTGAGAAAAGAAGCCATGCCTTTGTGTGGTGAACAAAGCGTCACTGTATCTAAACAAGAAAGCAGACGAATAGTTTTTTCCCTACGTTTTCACACAAAAACTAACAGGCTGGTAATACAAACATTAACAACAAGTCTTGTAAAAATTGTGTATGCACATCTGTGACAGGAAATTAGTGTGTGAAAGGCAAGAAATGTGCAAGTAGGAAAAAGATTCGGGGAATCTGGACTGTTTATGTTGTTTAATTAACTTTGAGCTACATGGTTGTGATAGCCAGCAAAACAAAAGTACTTCATGGATTTAAAGCATAATTATACCAATCTTCTCTGAACTTATCCAGTAAAATATATTTCTCTATCTGATTGTTCTAGAATAACTGCTTTTAAGGTTCAAGAAACAGCAGCAATTGCCAGGTCTTCATTAAAACCTTATAAAGAAAGTTTCTGGCACATAGTACATGAGCAGAAAAGCAGATACAACAGATCTGCGTAGTTCACGCAATTGACTAAAAATTTCATTTGCTCAGTTCTGATATTTATTCTTTATTTATAAAGTGGCAATGAGGAAGGGTTTTTATTAAGTTCAGTCTAGTTTCCTAGCCTGATAAGAGAGTCTGTTGTGTAGCAGCTGGATGAAACTTTTCCCATCCCAAGCCCCCATCCTTCAGCTGCCAGAGCCACATCTTGTGAGCGTGATGGAGTCCTTTTGCTTTTTCCTGTTTTCATTGGTCACTCCGTTATTAGTGGAGTCCTGGAGGGTTAGCAGTCTTGCTGACTTGTTTTTATATATGTCGTGTATTTATGTGTGTTGTATATTTAATATATCACGTGGCACTTAGGAACATGGTTTAGTGGTAGACTTGGTAGTGTTATGTTGATGGTTGGACTTGATGATCTTAAGGGTTTTTTCCTACCTAAATGATTTTATGACTCTGTGATCTGGGACTATCTCTGCTGAAAATAACTGGTAACCAAAAGCCACGATATATTGAGAACTGAAAATTTTGTAGATCATTCTTTTCAAAGCGTAAAAGTAACTATGACTAATCACTTTATTTTGTAATAACTACTTGCAAAATCCACAAAAAACTAGTGGTAAAAGATCTTGGCAAGTGCAGTTTGAAGTCCATCTTCCTTGAACATCCCTACTTCCCAGCTCGGGCTCCTGACATTTTGCTTTGTGTCAATTTTGCTGTACTGAGGAGAACAGGGAAGAGCATCCTCTAGAGATTTGTGACACAGGTTTTTGCTTAATTAACTGGTAGAGAAGGCTGCTTGACTGACAGACAGAGCCTCCTTCAGTCCCCAAGTGAGTGGTGTTAATTTTCTGCAACATACTGGGGAACATATTCCCATCAGTGTGTCCACACAACTCTTATTGATGCTAATGAAAGCTGGGTGCTTGTATCAAAGGGGAAATTGCTGTGTGTGTGCCAAGGTTGCATCCTAAATCAGTGAACAGTGGAATTGCATCGTTCCACTGATACTTTTCTCGTGCTTTGTGTCTTTCTGCAACTTCATTGTTTTTTCTCATGTTGTTTTAACTATCCTAAGCCAAATTTTTCCTAAGCAAACCACAGAATAATCTAGTATCAGTTTTGTCAATATGCCACATAAAATGTTTTAAAGCTGGGAATTCTGAGAAAATAGTTGAGGGAATTTTGGCAGACCGTACTGGTTCTTCTTGAACTCAAAGATAGTGGTGAATTTGTTTCATATGGACAGCTGTTTGTCTGAAAGCTTCCTTTAGTATACTATGAAAGTGATTCACCCCCCTAATACATCAGTAGAAGTTTCTGCTACCATCCAAGACACTTAAAGGAATCACATTTACAGTTCTAATTGATGGCCACTGTTTTGACAGGCAAACAGATTTCTCCTCCCAGTGGCTTCATACAGCTGGCCTCCAGCAGACCTTACCATTAGCAAAATTCTACTGAAAAGTGTATACAAGCTAATAATAAATCTGTAGGGAAGGATTTTAACCACAAACTACTATGTCTAATTAGTGATGTACAATAGCCAAGGCCAGGGAAGGAAAGTATTGTTTATCAGAAGGACTGATTTTGACAGTTTAAAAATGCAAAAGCATCTATTATTTATTATGCTGAAACACATCTTTCAAAATACAGTATATGTAACTCCACTCTTCTTTTATTTTGGCATTGTTTTGAAAGTTACTGCTTTCCAAAAAAAACGCAGCAGTCATTGAGGATGCAGGGATGGAATTTGTGATGCTTAAACCTTAAGAGTTCATTGTGTAATCTAAGAACAAGTCTTGTAGAGTTGTCTGTTTGGCTTTACTGCCTCCCTTTCCGATTCAATACCCGTATCTCTCCCTTGGACAAGCCTTCCTTCGAAAGAGCCTCAGAGTCTTTTCACTGTGTACTCTCCTTTAGTTCAGAGTTTCTCAAGCACTCCGAGCAGTGCAGAGCTCAAATATAGGCTAAAGCATCCTGCTGGGAAAGAATTGAGACTGTTTTTGGTAGCTCAGCTACTGTAGTGAACTCTGCATGTCTCTACTGCATATTGCTGCGCAGTGTCTTGGAGGCAAGAGTGCTGTTTCCCAAGACACATTCCTTTCCTTTTCTGCCTCCAGCAAGAATCTCCAGGAAGGGGTATTTCCGTAACAGTGCAGCAGGAGAGCATATGAAAGGAGTACGGAGCAAGCGGTGGGGGGAGAATGAGTGTGTTGGGAGAGAAAAAGGAAATGATTGAGGAGAAAACTTACAGGAGATAGGGGGAAATAGAAAAGGGGAAAAGCATCTTAAACTGGTAGGAAAACAAGGCAGGTAAATATGTAGCATTACGGTAACTATGGCTCTGAGGTGATTAGCAGAGAAAGAGAATAGGACTTCTTAATCTGGGCAAGTCGTTTTTCCCCTTTGTGCCTCAGTTTCTTAAATTTGTATAATGGGTGTGGTAGCACATGCTCAACATGAATGATCATTAGAGTGTGACTACATTTCCATAGAGAAAGGGGCTTCCACGAAGGTTTCGGTGTTGTCTCAAGCACAACGCAGGGAACTCCTCTGTTACTGCTGTTTTTCAAGAGTCAGGCTTTCCTGGAGATCTTGTTGGAACCTGCAATGAACAGTTTCTCTTCATGAAAGTCAGATAAGCCCCAACAAATCCCCGCTGTGGCACATAAGGAGAGGAAAGCACACGGTGTGGTCGAGGAGGTGAGTACTGCTGTTGTGAGATAATTAGCGAGTCTGACACTTCGAAGTATCATGATGCTGAGTGCAAATGTAGCAGGTTTTCAGTTTTGTTTTGCAAATGTCATGTATTTAATTTGCCTCACGAGTTTTGTATCTGCAGTTCTGAGAATGTCATGGGTTCAAGTTTTTTCCATAGCCAAAAGGGCTGAGCAAACAATTTTCTGGTGTGAATGGAGATTCTCATATAATGTCTCAGCGGCTGAAATGATAAGAAAAGCAGCAAACACCATGAGAATCACGATGCAAGAAAAATGGAAAAATCCTTCCCCTTACAAATATGCATATACTATACATGCATGTGTAGTTGATACGTTAGTGAGTTCTGGGGCTGTATTGCTGGTAATAGGGGGAAGAGGCACAGAACAGATGAGGAGATAGCATGAAACAGAAAAGAAGGAGGAAAAAAAAAGCCTCTTTCCCTCACTTCAGTTGGTCTTTTCCCTGTCTCATTTACCTGCTAAGGCTGAAGGTGCTGGCGTGACACCGAGGGATGCTGTCTCTCACTGGACTCTGCAGAATTTCCAAACTCAATCTGAGAAATCCACCGAGTCAGCAAGTAGTCCCAGAGGGGCAGCTGGCAGCGCCTGCAGACTGCACAGGGAGTCTCTGTCTCTTACTTTTTGTCTTATTGACTGAACCTCAGAGGAATAGGTTCAGTCAGAAACTGCATTTATCTTTTTCCTGCATGACAGAGGATAACAAATTCCTGGAAAAATTAATAGCTGTCCTAACTGCCTGCTTCTCTTCTTTTTTCTTCAGCGTGGGGATGAGAAAATGGGAATTAAGAAAGCGGAGTCAAGGGAGAAGACCTTAATACTCTGTCCTTTTCTTTTTCTCACCATGCCCAAGACATGGGTGTGATTATCCTTTTCCCCTAGGGTTGGCATTTGCAGACTTCATGTAGAATAGGGTTAGGTATGTTTCTGTGCACTGTTTCTGTGCAGTGGGAGAGAATTAGTATTCACTTCAGAAGAAATTACTTTCCCGTGGGGTAGAACAGAGAGGGGAGAAATGGCTAGTGTTATATGAAAGCAGGGAAAAATAAGAATATATGGGAATAGTTTCTTGGATGGAGGGTAATTACACTGCCTGGTGGATAAGCTGGTAGGGCTTGATGCATTGGACAGACTATAAATCAACTTTTCCTTCTTCTGGCCAAGCTGTAAGTCATAGCTGTGTTATATTACTGTAGGCGTTTATTTCTCTGTGGATGTGATGTAGGATGCAGAGTTCTTGTACTGGTGACCACAAATCAGCAACATGGTCATCAGATGACTGAAGCATCATTTCTTGGACGCAGGTGGAAAGTTGTCATTCACTGTAACAAGTTTCCCAGTCAGATAATAATAACGGTGACCCTTCTTAATAAACACTATCTCCAAAACTCATACTACCTCTGCATGTTTTCTAGAAATAAGTTTCTTGAAATATTAAAGATGATTCCTCAGGCTGCCTTCTGTTGTCTATATTTGCATCATTGCCGAGGCGAGTTACTCCAGTCCATTGGTTCTGTAGATGGACCTTGTGGTTTTGCAGCAATCACTTGTAACTCAGGTAGCCCAAGTCTTAGGGTACCATCATGTTCCTCAGTTTTTGTCTCTGGTCACTTCATATCCTGCAGAAGTTCCATTGTGTCTATGGTAGGGATGGATAGAGCTACCCCACTGGTAAGGATTTCCTAATACCTAGTTACCAGAAAGAGTTACAGTAACTCAGCATTGTGTGACATCTATATAAATTAAGGGCAAGTTCGACATTTAAACAATAAGGATGTGGGGCATAAAGGCTTAGGGAAGATGAAGGTTAAAAAGATTTCAAGATTTCAGGGTATTTATTTAGATTGCCTGACTTTGTTCTGTAGTTTGTATGCAGAAGAGTAACCTCTTACATTTCATATGGCAAACAACCTCCAATCATTTATCTGATACTGAAACACAGATAATATTTGAGACAATGATACTGGCAGTGTAGATTTTCTTTTGTTGCTGTCCATAGGGTTGATGCTTTCAGAGCAAGCTTTACTGTGTAAGTTAGGGCTTTTGTTTGACATTTCATTTCTAAGTTTCTTCATTTCATTGAAGATTAGATGTTATTTACCTGTGAGGGGTTACAGCAAGCAGTTTCCTCAGGTTTGGTGCTGGGAATTCTTTCATTAGCCCTTAAGTCTGTGAACAATGCGATGATCCAAGCATTAATACAGATGTGATTAACTGTCTTTTCTCAGCTTTGTTTGCTTTGTTCTACTGATACCTACAAGTTACATAATAAGTAGTACGTAAGGATATGCATTAAAGGCAGTTCCCCATTGTAGCAGACTTCTTGGCAAATTTATTTTCATTTTAGCACAACTTCAGTGGGAAAAAAAAATTGCACTGTTGATTTATTTTGAATGAACTCCTGGAAGGCTTACTAAGTATGCCACGTGGAAAGCTCCATGAAATGCTGAGGGTTAATATACTCTGCTCTTAATTTCAAATTCCAGATAAATACGGTTTCAGCTTTGATCCTATCTGTACTAATTCATTGTCACTGTACTAATTAATTCAGCATGCTGGAGAAAAGATGCTAATTTGGGCATCAAAGAAATAAACGGGTTGGGGGGAGGTTGTGTTTAATGAGAGTTGTTAAAAAGATAAGTTTTACTCCCATTAGACTGGATCTGGAAGCTCAGTCTAGCTCCAGTAGTTAGCTACAGCAAATTAAAAAAAAAAAAAAAAAGGTACTTAATTTAACGTTGACATAACAAAATAGGAGCAACGAAATATTGGTGTTAATAATGTGGTTTTCTTTGTATTTGCATTATCTGTATAACCTTCTCTTTTCCTGCTGACCATAACCAGTTTAATGCCTATCACAGCATTAGAATAATGTGGATTATCTCCCAAAGTGATTTGAGGATGGCTAAATATAAGCATAGTCACTGTGATAAAGCTTAGCTAAATTTGTGAAATACAAATAATAATTATAGCGCAGGACATGTTAACAAGTTGTGCCTCTTGAGTCTTGGTTGATATAATAAAACAAAGGTTAGGTTATTTTTCTCTTTCCGTGCGAGCTAGTTTTGATTGTCTAAGCTTGCACATACCTGCCTTACCTGCTCTTTGGGGTGTTTCGGTGGGAGCCTGATGGAGTGACCACCTGGCTGTTGGGTGGGATGGAAGGGACTCTTTCAACACCACCACAGTGCTGAGATCCAGAGTATAAACAGGAGCAAACGGTTTGAGTGTTGTACACAGCACTGCCCAGCCCCGCAGTGGACTTGCCTTCCTGCCCCTTCCTCTCCTTCTCCCTGGAGGTGGAGGCACTGCCATCACAGTTCACCTGCCCTGGAGCTGTAAGCAGAAGAGGCTGATGTGGCCGTCTCCAGGTCCTCCATCTACCAGGGATAGAGAATTGGATGCAGTCAGTGGTGAGAGGGGCTGGCAGTGGGGCAAGGAGAAGAGATGCACACCTGCCTCTGGCACAGAGCTGCCCTTCCACCAAAAGTTTAACTCATGCCATGGAAGTACTGCCATCTTCTTGGTTACTGGTGAAGATGTGAACAGTGTTGCCCAGTCCTTGCCGTGAGTGCTCTGTTCTCAAAATCACAGCCTTTACCCGAACATATTCTTGTCTTTCTGTATTTTTTCAGCTGTTGCAAAGCTCTTGATCCATTAGTGTAATACTCAATGGCATGCTTCTGTCCAATAAGTAAACATTTAATAACAAACCTTTTAGATATTTAGAGAGCCACAAAAAACGTAAAAGAAGTATTTCATTAATGTTGCTATTAACATAAATGTAAAATGAGCCTGGTCTGTAATCACAAACAAGTGTGACTCACTAAGGATCTTTATGGAAATATTTAATACTCTGTAAAAGTGTATGTATGAAAGTGATTAATCAAAGCACAGCACTGCTTCTAGGGTATTTCTTCTGCTGTAAAGCTGCGTGATAAAATAACTTAAAACACACGGCAGTAGTGGCAGTTAATAAGCTTTTTATAGTCCCTGTGTGGACCTGAAAATCATACCTTATTAGTATCTTTATCTTTCTTGTTCACTCATTCATTCTTACTCACATTTAAATTTAATTTTAAGGGTTATTTCTAGTCTTTCATATGGGAGCTGCTTTAATAATCTCAGCATTTTTCCCCATTTGCTGTGAAATGACTAGGAGCCAGAGCTTTTGTTATATGTACTTTACAAATCACTCTGTTTTTTTACAGATCATTTCTGGAGATGTCAAGGCTTTATGACATTGTTAGGCTGTGTATCTTGCTTGACTGTGTCATATGCCCTCTTGAATTATTTCCGTGCAGATGTTTGCAGTTCCATTATGTACCCTGTTGGCTGCAGTGACACCTGCTGATCTAGGGCAACCAAATTAAGAAATCCAAGTTGCTGAATTTAGTCAGCAAGCTGCTTAGGGTTCTACCCAGCAGATGTTTCTCCTCCTTACAAGTCTGGGACTTCACAGACCTGCCTGCTTTTTAATCCTTGAAGCAAATATCAACATGTTTGAGATCTGGAAGCTCCCAGCTCCATGCGGAAATGGTGTTGCCATGACCACAGCTTTAGGTCTTGCATATAAGACGTTTATCCCAAATATAACAGAGCAGGCCTATAGAAGGTTTGTTCTAACTTTTATCCCTTGCAATGGGGATAAAAGCCTTGAAATGAAGCATATGTGTGCTTTTATATGATAGCCAATTGAATGTTAATATGTACTGCAAGATGATGATGTACACTCGGTATTCAGAAACTTCATTCATTTAATGCTTCTAAGGGGAAAATGTTAGCTATTTGCAGGGAACCCATATTTTCCTTTGAAATTCAAAGAAATAGGATAATCCTTCACTGTGCTACAGCATGTTCTCAACTGTTGCATATGGACTTTTCCCATAAGGATGTATCACTCTGAGGTCTGATCACTTAAAGAAAATCCCTTTATACTTTTGTTTATGGGACTGTGCTCTGAGTAGTTGGAATATTAATTTTCTCAGCTGAAAAGTATGCTAAGGTTATTAGGCTTTTTTTTTGTGTGTGGCTTAATGCTTTGTGCTCTATATTGCTTTTCTTAAGTGTTAAATTTTTGCTGTTTTTATTCTTTAACGTTTGTGCAAGATTTTTTTGAGCTGAAAACATATTACGATAATAATAAAAAACAATGGATTTTTATGATATAGCAATGTGCACAAGAGGCTAAAAACTTCAACATTTCCTAGCCTTTAGCTATATGCTGCATACTTAGTGTAACAGGTAAAAATTGTAAGTCTTCACAAATCCCATGTGAAGCTAAATATAACATGAAAAACAAATAAAACAACAACAACAAAAACAAAAAAAACACCACCCCAAAACAACAGATCAAGTGTTTTCATCAAGACCAACTCACTATTCCTGATTTATAATTACTCTGGAACTTGCCAATTTGTAGCTAGAGCAGCTCTACCAGCAGACAGCACTATTTTTGCTGAGAGTTATCATGCTTGCAGTTATTACAATCAAAATCATCACTATTTTATTTAAAATGTATTTTCTTCATGAGGAAGAAATAATACCTAGTCTTGAAAAGGAGGTATGTTGAACATTTCTTTTTTACATTTCTCTTGAGTATGCAACATATTCAGCTTTAACTCCCTTCAACAGTACAATATGCCCAAGAATACCGTTTTCAAAATCAATACTTACTACAGTCAAATATGAGAATCCACAAAACCATAATTGAAAAATTGTGGGAGAAAAGTAAGCAGACTGAATACAAACAAAGTACCAGACTTGGATTACGACCAAGATGCAAGTGCTAATACAGCCTCTCCTGAGAAAACCGCCATGAGACCTTCACAGCATGTGCAAGCGTTCGAAAGCAGGGTGTTTTCAGGTGCAGCCTGCTGGTGCTCATCCCAAGGCGAGTTGCTCTTTGGCTGTCTGGTTAGGTGCTTTGTTTATGTGACATCTCTCTAGAGAGCAATATATGCAGAGTTTCACCTGGCTTTTCACATGGGTAATGAGCCTTCCTCACTTCATATGTTCTCACTCTTTCTTAACAACCTCTATCTGTCTCGTGTTTCCCAACTGCTGCTTTTGCTGCTACCATCAACCTCTGATGGGTTTTGTGGCTCCGCGGCCTTGTAGGACTGCTAGAACTGGGAAAGCAGCAGTGGAATCAGTGTGCTGCTCTCAACTCAGGAAAAGCAGAAGCATGAAAAGTATCTGCTGTCTTTCTGGAAGCACTGATATAAGAGAGACCATCAAAAAAGAATTGAAGATGGTTTGAAGGAAAGGGGTGTGTGTGTGTATGCATGTATGTATATATATTGATCAGAGGATCCCTGGAAGAACGTAATACGCTAGCGGTCTTGTCACATATAAGAAAAAGGCAAGAGAAAGCCATGCACTGGGATCTGACTCTGTCTATTCCCCAGCACAGGCCACGGTAGAGCATCTCATGTTAATGCCTGTAGTGTTTGTCTGTCTTCTTGTTTGCACCATACTCTACGTGGCCATCTCTCATGCCCATCATTCTCCTTATAACCAAATTCTTATTGTCTGGAAGACTTGCTGAAGAGTCTGTCAGAACTTCATTTGACCATAAGCTCATAATTATTGATTTAAATGCACTAAAAATTTGGATTGTTAACTTACAAGCCTGACAACAAAGATTTCTGCTTTGGTCAGAGCAGAAACCTGAAGTCAATGATTTACAACTTAACTACATGTACAGTAGTTCAGCTATTCCACTTGAGGCAGTTTGGGCTGACATGAAAAATAAAAAGGGTAAAAGAAAGATCACCAAGACAATACTGTAGACTTACAGAGAAGAGTTTGCAATTGTGAGTCAGAGTAAGTAGTTTGCAATACGGTGTATTTAATGAAGAAATCGTTACTTTATTGTACGTACTGTCATTGATTTGCATGAAAGGACACGTTAACTTACATGGAAGGCACTGATCATTTATTTACTTACGGAATTGAGAATTTCAGATTGGGGAAAAGGTGTGGAGTTTTTTATACTTTTTGGCCCATAATTCATAAGCATATTTGACATACAACATACTTGACCCCAGTATTCTGTCTAGCTCCATCAAAAATGAAATGTAGCTCCCTGGTTTAGTCACCTTTAACAGCCTGCATAAAATGGGCTGTTATGCTATGCAACATAACGTATCAGTACAACGTATAGAACAGTGGAACCCTAGAACTGACTGGGGTCTCTGGAGGACTTTCACTGCATAAATATTAAAGGATAGTACATCCTTAGGCAGAAAGGAAAACCCAGAAGTACTTTAAAAAGAGATCTTAAAAGCTGTCTAGTTTTGTACTTTCAAAATATATCAAGATTTTATTCTTTCTGAATGCACCATTTTTTAAACAAAGAACAAATCTTTAAATTAAGACCAGATATGATTAAGAGATAATAGATATTGATAAGAGCAGAATATGTGGTCCAGTCTGGGTGCTGGCACCACAGCCACTGCAGATTACTTTCAGAGAGCTGTCCTGTGGTAAGAAGAACCTTCAGCTACTTTAAAATGTGCAATAATAGTTTAGTCCTGCAGTGGCTTGCTTTTTGGGTTTGGTGGGGCTTTACTGCTTTCTCTCTCAAGCAGTATGTTTCAGAAGTTCAGGAACCAAATCAGTTCGTAACTAGTCCTTCCTATTGCACATAGCCCATTTAAAACTGAACTTCTTTTGCAATGTGGGATCTATGAGTGGTCAAGATAAAAGCTCACAGTGTTGTGATTGCCTAAAATTTCTGTGCATTAGGATAGATAAGTACTGTTTTTTCTTCTGGTAATTATTTCTTCTTGACTCCTTCCTTGATATCTTAAACAGATTTGGAAAGAAAAAAGAAGATAGAAGTGGGAAAACAGATCAGAAGGGGAATCCAAAGCATGATGTACTTAAAGAAGAGGAGTTGGAGAAAATGAAAGATGAACGTGAAAGGTGAGTAAATCATGTCAGCATTTTTGTTCATCAGATGAAAAACTGATCTAGTACATCAGACATCTTTGGTTTCAGCTGGCTGTGCCGTAAGACGGTAGTTTTTGGACTTAAGTATGTTCTTTACTGCACAAGAGTTTGCTGGCTAGCCCCATGTTGCAGAAGTATCTAGTCAGCAAATGCTAAGTAGGCAGACACAGTGGGAAGAAAAGAGGCTCGGCTAGTTACAGTCAGTCTGAAGAGTTAGAGGCAGGGGTCTGCTGGCAGTCCAGGGTGTGGGAAAGGGATGCTGGGCAAGACAAGAATCTGAGGTTCGTAGGCACCACTGAGCATGTGTCAGCAGTGAGTTGCAGTATTTCGGAGGTAAGGTTCTGAGACTGAAATACAAGGAACCACCGATGTGAGTAACACCAGTTGTCTTGTTCATAAAATGCTCCTGTTCCATGCCCAATCTTATCATCTTCATTATTTTTCCAAATGGGGAGTTTGTAGTTTTCTCCTTTCACCCATTTCAGCCATTCAGGGTTTGGGGTTAGTTATTAAGTGCTGACAAGGCTCAGCAAACTTCTCTCTCCACTTCTCTCACCCAACTCATCCAGGTGTCTTTCACGATATGCCAGTGAGGGACTTTGCTCCCTTCAGATGGCTGCTGTCAGAAAAGTTAGAGCCCATATTTGCTGGCTTTCAAGAGGCTTCTGCAGTTGCTGCAAGACTTTCCAAGCTGTAGTATTATGGGTTATCAACGCACAGGGAAAGCTTTCAGAGGTTTATTTCCCTCAATGGAAAATCCTGCTCCTGGGTGGTGGGAAGGAAGCAGATAGAGTTCATTTTGGGAGTGCCAAGTGGGTCTTTCCTCGCAGTACAGACCAGCCTTTGTGGTGCTGATCAGTGCCCAGGGAAGAGATATCCTGCTTTCATTTGAGTCATGCAGTGCATAGTCAGCTGTATGAGTGGAGTGGTAGATGACGGGATGGAGAAAAAGAAATAAACCCAAGCCCCAATCATTGAAGTCTGCTGCTAATATTTGTTTGACTCATTTTAAAAGCTAGTACGGTATCCAGTTGCCACAGTGCTGCTACTTGCTGCTACTGGATATGCCTAGTAAGTGTTTGAAGTATTTAGTTCATCCAAGTTGAGTAGTGTCAGGAGAAACTTTGTACCATTTGTTTTAAAATTTCTATATCACGTCCTTGATTTTGCCAGATTGATGAGTGCCTTTATTTTAAACTGCTGACTCCCAATTTGGATACTGGCAATTTGAGAGGTATGTGTCCTTCATTTTAAAGAAGCCAGTGTCTTTTATTAGGATCCTGGCAAGCTAAGAAGCATGTATTCCATCTGTTAAAGGGCCAGTGTCATTTAGTAAAATGTTGGCAGGCTGCAAGGAATGAACCCTTCTGTCTAGAGGTCTAACATTCCAATTGGACATGAGATAATTGTTCTTAACATTTCTTTAGTGTTGTATTTTATTTTTTTTAAGTTACAGTCACTGATTGACAGTAACTTGGTAAGACTGCATTAGAAACTGGCAGCTCAATGTCTTCATCATTCTGGTTTCTCTAGTAATGATTTCAGTTTTGACCTGGAAGAGTTTGTGACTGAAATGGAGAACAGCAGGTGTATTGAGAAGTGGATGAACCAAGATGATATTTTTAACTCACTTATTTGTCTCTTCTTCTATAATGCATGAAAATATAAATATACCCTATTTTCTATCAGGTAATGCAGCTTGTATGGCTTGAGGATTAAAATTAAAAAATAAAGGGGGGAGGGGGAGAGAGAAGAACAGTGAAGAAAATTTCCTTACATTATCCCCAAAGCTATGCAACATATGCTGTAAAAAGAGTCAAGTCACTTCAACTTTCTAAGTGAAATAAGAGCATGGCAGTATATGTATGCACACATAAGAATGTCTACAGGCTGATTCCTGAACCTTTCTTGAATCGTAAGAATGAAGAGGCTTCATCTTTCCTGGAGGAAAATTAAGTAAGATTCTCATATATGAGTAAGAACTGTTTGGGAGATAGAGTAAAATCAGTGGAAGGAAACATTACTTGACTAAAACGTAATCCAGTCCTTTTGTTTTGTTGTTGACTGTTCAGCTAGTGATGATACTCGGTAAAACTCTAGACAAGTTTTATAGCTCTGTCTCAAGATTTAGTGATTGTATAAAGTAATTGAATTCCAAGATTTTAATGCAGATATTGGCAAAGAAAACCTTGTGGCACATCCACATCATAGATCTTCTGCTTCTATGACTTCACTAGCTGCAGTTCTGCATATTTGGTTTCATCTTTATAAAACCAACCTTTACTTAATTTTACTAAAGCATCAGTATGCTTTCAAATCATATTTTCAAGTGAGTTACGTTAAAACTACTAGGAATGTAATAGTAGAACAAAAGGACTACAGAAATGTTGATAGAAATGCAGCTTTTGTCCCTTGATACCCATGAACAAATCCTCTATTTAACAGTTAGAACAAAATACAAATTGCTTTTTTGACATCTAACCTTTTTCAAATTAATTTAAACACATACCTAATTTTACTTTTCCAAGATCAGCTAAGTAATTTTGTTCAGACACAATCCCAATTACTACAGTTTTAAAGTCAGTTTGTTTGCTTAAACTTCAGTTTTCTTGAATACTGACTGCCTAAATATTTCAGAATCTGTCAAACCAATACTTAGGATTTTTAATGTTTGGTTTTTTTTTTTTCAGAGGCTGAACTGTCCATTTTTGACACTAGTAGAAGAGGTCAGAGTAGTTGATTTTTGGGCTGGGTGTGACAGGATTAATGATCAAGTGCATCTTAGCAGCTGTGGACCTTGCATGGTTTTGGAGGTTGGTTTTACATGCACTGTATGTTTGGCAGATCTCCAAAAAAAAAAAACCACACTGAAAAAAAGACACAAAAAAAAAAGAATATTGTTCCAAGATATGTTCCAGCTGAGAAACAGTTTTCAGAAGGAAATGCATTTCCAGTTTACAGGAGCAGGTTGTCTCCTGGAGTTTTGCAAAGGTGGTTTGTTTGTTTGTTTTTTTTTTGATCGGTATTGGATAGGTACAATATTATCTCACAGAATTCCAGAGACAGGCCTGCCATAATTCTGTATTTCCTTGTACTCAGCCTTTTCCCAGAAATTTTGCAAGATTTACAGACATGCAGAAATGACAGATGTGATCACTGCATGATTATGGTTTGGCTGTGCAGTACAAATTCAGTGACTCTGGCTCTGACAAGAAACATCAGATCTTATGTAGGTGTGCTTGCAGGAACATAAGTCCATCGTGCTCAGACTAGGCTGGATTTACTACTTGCACGGAGAAAGAATTGTATAGTGCATGTGCAACAAGTCTGACACATCCAGAATGTGTTAGATCTAGTAGGCGTATGCAGACAGAGCATACAGCACTTACTCTGTAATGCAGATGCTTCCCAAAAGGATTGAACTTGCTGCACATTGGTCCACAGCACAGATTTGCCTGGCAACCCTTTTATGGGCCACCAAGTTTCACACTTGAACCTTAAAAAATGAAAATAAATTGAGTATTTCTCTAGCCTAGCAATTCTTATTTCCATTCCCCATCTTTCAGTTCTCAGTACAACTCTCTGTACTGTACTGCCTTGTAGCTGCAGTTCTCTGAAGCAGCTCTGCATCCACTAAAATGCTGACATCGTTATTATTTCTTACTGCTTGTATTCCCTAACAGTCCCAACCAAGGTGAAGGTCTCATTGTGCTCGTTGCTGTTAGGGAAGCTTGGGCCCAGCCCCAAGCACTTACAGTTGAAGTAGCAGAGACAAAATCTGCCAGGAAAAAAAAAGTGTCCCGTGGGTGGGAATCTGATGTGCAGGCAGTGCAGCTGCTTATCCAGGTTCCTAAAAAGTCCCTGTCAGGTTAGGAATTTGTTCCAGACCTCAGCCCCAGGCCTCCTTTCATTGCAAAGGCAGTACTTCATTATATGACTGCTACTTCTGCAGTCTTCAAGTGGTTAAAGGGAATTTAGGATGTTAGGCATTCCTCATTTAGTAATGGCTTTATCTGTGTCCAATTGAATATGAAGTCAGCACTCCTCTGAATTTCACAATTTTCTCCTTCTCCCCCTACCTCCCGTAGCTTTCCTTTCTGCTGCAGCAATGCAAAACCACTGAAACTTTACCAAAGTCAGAACTTCATGGCACAGCTAGTTTAGGAGGAACAACTTAGCTTGTGATACAGTTCTCTGAGGTGGTGGTTTGTCCTTCCTGACACCAGTCAAGTGGTTCATTGGACTGAGGCCCTACTTCAAATAAGCTCAACATTTTGTTCCTGCTTCAAAGACTTTGGCTGTAATAAAACATGTGCTCCAAAGGTCTAGAATCTGCCCATAAAAGGAAAAAGCGAATGCTATGTCTGAGGTTTATTTTGATCAAGCTGACTCAAATCTGTATTTTTAGTGCATTCTGTATAAATTACTCAGAATCTATCATTTTAACAATAAGATGCTCACTACATTATTAAACACTGGAAGGGATCCTATTTTCTTTCCCTCAAAACAAGATTTCTCTTCCTCCCTTCTTCCCATCTTTTTCCCACTCATTTGGGGTTGCCTTTAAATTTTCGAAAGTTTGAAAATCTTCATAAAACAAATTAGACACATATATTAGGCACTTGAGTTTTATACATAATAATTTGTTTGCCTTTCAAATGCAAATAAAGTGACTATAAATGAAAGAAAACTTTTTTTTTATTATTTATTTAGGATTATTTTACTGAAATATTCATGCTGAGACCGAAATCTCTCTTCTAGTAGAGTAGAACATTTCCTTCACATATATATATTCCCTTCACATAAAATTTCACAAAATATGACACCCAGTTAAAACAAAAAACAAAAAACAAAACAACTATGCACATGTTCAGAGGATAACTGGTTTGTTTGGTTCAATCAGTCTTAGCTTTTTACTCCGTATTGGAATTAATTGAGGATTTTTTTTAATAGTATTAAGTTGTTGAGTGGAATGTCAGAGAAGCAGAAGGAACATCTGACCCTTGCTTTCTGAATGTCTGAACTGAATGCTTAAGTTACAGTGCATCTCAAATTTGGGTAAAATTAAATGGTTTTAGTTTTTGTATTAAAGACTGAGTTGCCTTTACTTTTCAGAAGCCTTCCAGAAATTGAAGAGAGCTTCTCTTGTCTTATCAGCTCTGGTGCTTGTTGCCTGTTCCCATAGTTTTAAAAATCAATACATATGTTTTTGATATTTGGCAAACAGAGATTTAATTTTGCAGCTGCAAGATCCCTGTACGAAGCGAATGCATCTTACAGAAATAAAATCATTTAGAGACCATTTCTATATGAGAGAATACTTGTGAGTGAAACTCCATTCCATTTCTGTTAGCAGTTGCTTCATTATATTTAATTACAAACAATTTCTATGTTACTGGAAATCAAAATGAAGACGAGAATAGTTGCAGCCACGGCAGTGTGGTATGAAAGCCAAATTGTTTTGAGTCAAAAGTTGAAACTCACTGTTACAGAAATGAAAGTATGATTTTTAAATGTGGTACATCTCAGACTGCACTCATACACACAGAAATTGTTATGAACCCCATGTAGTTTTTGTGCTTGTGTTACAGTCTTGCAAAGTCTGAAAGTATTATTATGGCTGTTTATAGTTTATATTGATCTCTAGTAAAATGTTGGTAATTGCTCTTCTCACCATTCAGCTCTGTGCTAAACCACATGTTTTTGGGACTCTGAGCGTGTGCATCATTATTTATTAAGGGTTAATCCAACCCAGCATCTCTCTTCATTGAGTATGCCTGACTTTGCAACACAGCTAGGTCCTGTGGTTTAGACAAAATAAAGTGTTGGATGTGATCCCAGTTTTAATACTCCCAATTTATTATAACCATTGAACTCTGATCAGATCACGGATTGGATCGGATCCCAGTTTTTTAAATGTTTCAATTTATTGCTGGCTTGCAACCCTGATAAGAATACATATTTGATTAAAGCTTCAGTTTTCAAAAATTCCAGTTAATTACTTTTAGATTCTTATTAGATCATAGTCGTGTAGTATGGTATGTTGAAGTTATGAAAAAGTTAGTGGATGATGTTGCATAGGTCAAGGTCATAGTTTCATTTTTTGCTGACAGTATGAAGTTATCAGATTTCTGTTTATTACTGTGGCAGCACTTGCACTGGACAGGAGGACAGATTAATCCCAACCCATTGATTCTGAATGATTCTCATTTTAGATCTGCTGCTGCTCTGCATACCAGAACATGTAATAAAAGACTACCACTGAACACTGAGAAACTGATGCGTGGTTATGAATAGCTGAGGTAGATGACTCTCACCTTTCACAGGTTATGACGTGGAATTCAGAACCAAACAGCAATTTGTGAGCTCCTTCATGTGGCTAATCCACCCCTGGAGGGCATTTGTATGAAAATATTAGGCTGTGAGTTGATCCCAGAACGTCCTACCTCAGCATTTAGCAGGAAGGATAGCGAAATGGCACATGGAATTGGTCCTTTTCTTCAACTATCGCAGTACTATTCCATGTATTGGAGATTGCTGAAAATAGCCCTCTCCAGATGTCATAGCCGTGCTGTCTAAGTAAGACCCAAAGTCTCATCCAAGTGTCCTTGGTTTGCTCATCATTGAGGCGCTGGTTTCACTTTGCTCTGGAGACCACTTTTCACAAGCTGTGCTACCTGCCCACCTAACTAAGAGGTCTGAGCAGCCCAATGGCAATGGCCTGGCTCTTGCTTGTATGGACATGCCAGTGCAGTGTTTTCTGGATGTATGGGAGCTTTATTGCTTGGTGTTTTAAAAAATTAGACTGTAAAACAGAAATACTGTTATTAGAAACTTTTAAAGAGCAAATTAATACAGTGAAATTGGCCAGTGTACTAGCCAGCCTGGGTAATAGAGTGCTTTCTAGGAGACAGACATATCTGGCTTAGGGATTTCTTAGATGCAGTACGGACTGTAGGTCAGCTCTTGGCCTACCCCAAAATCAATAAGAGCATAAGAATGACTTGGAAGCTGCATTTCATACCTTGCCCTTCCAATTGTGATTTATGACAGTCTATCAGAAGTCCTTGGCAGGCACTTTGAAGTAACGCCACAGCACAGAATTCCTGTTCCTGTTTCCAATGGGAAAAAAATGAAAGTACAATTCATGGGGATGGACAGGAAGTCAGTTTGTATGCGTGATTCTCCATAGCGAGCTTAAACCGAAATAACTGAAAAGCTTGAAGTCTTCTCTGCTCGGTCAAAGCTGGGTTTTGCTTTCTAGTCCGAGACTGGTAATTAGGAAAAAAAAAAAACAACAACAGCAAATGTGACTGACCAGACTGACAGACGGAGAATGTTCCTGTTCTCAAACAGGAAGATTCTGTTCAATAGGTTCCAGGTTTGATGTCGTTAAGTGTAGAATAAGGAAACAGCAAATACATCCTATCATGTGGAGCTAGGCCTGCTCCTTCCACTACCAGTATTTAATTCAAATTAAGGCATAGTATGTATGCAGTTGCAGAAGTGGTTGTGCAAACTCATGAGGTCTCACTAGGTAAGTGGGAGCTACACGTGGTAGGTACCTGTGCAGAGATGTCCCAAGTATATTGTATTACTACAGTATTATAAATAATGAAATCTACTTTCTTTCCTGAAGGTGGTAGGGCAAGGTAATCTCTTGAGGTGCATCTGTTGCGCTCCGCATTGGCATGTTGAAGCTTAAAGAGGCCACATTTCTGCTTGGATTTTGATTTCTGGAAAAAAATAATGTGACTTAGATTTAAAGCCAGCTGGCTTAGGTGTCAGTAGAGGTGTATGACTTAGTGATTTGTACAGTTGAAGCTGAACTCTCTGCCGGATCCTGTATCATCACATTCTCCTTTTGAGTTAATTTTATATGCTAGATTCAAGGCTCATCAGGAAGTGCTATGATCCCAGGTCTCAGGTGATGTGTGGGCCACAAATTAGCATTGAACAAAGTTCTGGGCCACATGTGGGTGGGTGAATTCAGAACAGAAGGTAGCGGGTAGGTTCTGGGGTTTGGAAAACATGAACCTGCATTAAAATTCACATTATGTGGCAGACATTTTATTGGAGCCCAGTATTGCACAATGACTAGTGTTAGGCATGCAGACTACTTACCTAATACAGATGCTGCTGTCCTTCCTCAGGTACGATGTACAAAATGCCTGACCTTTGTTTTTTTTACTGAAAAGTACAAATCATAGCAGCCTGGGAATTCCTTTAAATCAGCATAGAGAACTAGGCCCACAACTTATTTGTGGTCTGCAAAGTCCCTGCAGATACAAGGTCATCTTACAGGAGGAGATTGAAGTTCCTAAAGGCATCAGAACATTTCAACTGAAAGATACTAAAGAAGGAATTTTGACAAACCTGGAATGATTCCACTATTTAATCCACTTTGCTACAAAACAAGGAACATCCTGTTGACAAGAGACTGAGCAACCTGGTAGTATAGTCAGCCTTGCTTTTTCAGCAGGAGATTGAACAGGGTGACCTTTAGAGGGTTCCTTCTACCCTATTTTTTTTTTTATGAAATTGGCACTTCAGAAGATAACACAGGATAGTTACAAGCAGAGAAAATTGCATAATGTAGTAAAATACAGCATTTAATGTGATAATTTTCTTTTAGTAATCTGCTGCATTTCACCAAATGTAGAACTAATGTAGAAAAAAGTGAGCTACTGAAACTTTCTTAGATTTAGCAGCAAAAGTGAAATCGTGCTCTCATTGAAGTTCACAAGCAGAAACGCACTGACCTCATTAGAACCAAAATTTTTCTTTACAGGGCATGATCCTGAGTGACTTGGTGATCACTCCCTGTCACCCCTGAGATAAATGGAAGAACATTGAGCCATCTGTCTTTTCTGTCCAAAGCTCACACTTAGTCATCAGCAAAATTCTTGTTTTGTGGTATGAAAGGGCTATGTTTCATCTTCAGTTTGTCATAAACTTAGACTACATTGACCATAAAATTTCCTTCTTAGGTTTTTTTTTTTTTCCCATGTTTCTTTGCTTACAGCCATCAAAGGGCAGCTTTTTCGGTCAATTCAGCATTATATGGAAGGCATAGGGTAGTTCTCCAGAACAGGCAGTATTTTGTGTTTAAACCTTGCTGGTTTTGATTGTTGGGCCACTTAATGCTTGTTGCAAGATCTATCTTAGCCCAAGTTAGTCTCTTACTCCTTTAAACTTGTGAGATGTCTTTTTTTTTTTTTTTATTTTTATTTCCAAGACTGTTTCTGTTCTTATTTACAATTACAGATACTAATTACAGGGGAGAAGTTGTTCAAATCCAGCACAATAGAATGAGATAGAATGAAGAAACACTTGCATAGCTTATGGAGAGGATGTTTTTAACAGATATGCCTCCAGCAGAATGCCCTGGAAGATAATGCTAAGTTATATACTGTTTGGGTTTTGATGAGTCCATATCAGATGTCCTCATGGATATCTGTTGTTTTATTTTATTTAGCTGTAAGACTTGCCTACCTCTAGAGTTTTCCTAGATGGTGATTGAAAAAATACAAGTGAGTCTTTTCCTGATAAAAGATGCAGGTTTGAGTCAGGTTATTAATGTCATTCGAGACCATGCCTGTCTGAAAAATGATTATGAAATAAAAAAAATTAAAAGCACTATACTGAAATTATTTCCTCAGATATTCAAGTGAAATATATCCATTCCCATCAGTGATTATGGCTTATGAATATCTGAAGGCAGGATGTTTTCAGTCCACTATTATGTAAATGAATGAAAATACAATATTTTAGTTACCAAAATATATTTTGCTAGCAGCTAGAAAGAAATTAAAACATTAAACCCAATGGAAATCTAAGTGACCTCCTGCAGAAATAGGCTGCTTTCCTCTAGACAACCCGTTACTCAATATATGTATGAATTAGGTAAATGAGAGACAAAAGCAGAAATGTTATGTAAAATCACAGTTGAAGTATTAAGATACTAAATCAGATGTAAATTGAGTAATCATTGCAGTATGTAGATCTCGGGGAGAGTCACATGAGTGGGGAAAAAATCAGTGCAGCAGCTTTTATTCTGCTGTTCACAAGGAAGAACCAAATGAGTGGGAAAATGCTTAGCATCTCAATGATTTCAAAAGCCTTAAAGATCAGGTTCTTTTTCAGAGTTTAGGTACACCTCAGACTGCTTGTACACACACTCACCTGCTCTTACTCTGCTCCTCTTTTTGTGAACAGGATAGAAATTCTCTTAAAAGACCTATCGCTCCCTCCCTGTTTCTGTTGCATGTTTTATCTGTTGTTGTTATTCTTCCTTCTCCCCCAGGAACATCTTTCATTGACTTAGCCAGCATCTTTCTTATTCATATATATGTTTGCTCTTCAACAAATACTATTGCTTTTAATCTACCATACAAAAAATGTTGCTGTATTCATCTTGAGTATAAAACAAGGTCCCTGAACCACTCAGTATTTCGCTATTATAAAATACACTGTTTGGTCAGCAAGTGTACGTTCTTGTCCATTTGTGGTGTTTGACTACTTAGATTGGCACCTTGGGGCTTAAACTGCGTCATTCTTTGTACTCTGCTCAGTACTAAGCACAATCAGTGCATGGCTTATTAGAGAAAGAAAAAAAAGAAAAAAAAAAGTAGTACCATCACTTTTGTGCTTTTCCTGTCACAACAGGGCTTACACCACCACTTCTGAAGTTCATGGGCTGGAGCAAATTTCACATCGCATCTGCCTCCAGCTCATGTTCTTGCACCAGTGAGCCAGTATTGAAGTAGTGCTCCTGCCCCTGCTTTCCATGGTACTGTCATCACACAAGTGCTTCTGGTGGGGCTTGTGCCGCCAGAAAGCTGTGAGCTATTTGAGACCCTCTAGAGGAGCATTTCTTGCCAGGCTTCATGCTGACAGGATGTTCCAGAGCTCATGGGCAGTGCAAGGGAAACGTTCAAATGCCTCAGTAAAGATTGTTCTTTTTGCCAAGGGCATATTTCTGGTTGGTTGTTTTTTAGTCCCAAATCAAAACCTGTTCTGGTGTGAAATGCAGCCTTGCAGCTCTCCAAGTAAAAGCCCATGGTGTCTCCTGGGCCAAGCTCCCCCCCGTTGTCCTTACACTGTGATCAGACCTAGTGGCTGTTGGTGCCACTGAGTAGCTTCTCGTGCCTCCTGTTGGGTGGCAGACACCCTGTGTGGGTGGTGGCAGGGCTGCTCCCAAGGCTGCTCCTTAGATGGTGACTCCCCTGCAAAGCTCCTTCCGAGCTAGGGCTGGTGTGGAGCCTCCAGAGCTGCAGGCTGGGTTGTATCCAGTATCTGCCTGGTTGCTCCCCGTTGCAAGCAGTCTTTGATTTCCAAAGTTTTTTATGACCCTGGCCTTCTTTGAGCTACTGCGCTGCTCTCACTAAGTCCTGCGTTTTAGTTTTCCCAGTGGTTTTTTCCGCATTGGTTTTAGAAGGTTCAGCATTTTCTTGTTCCCTGCTCCCAACCAAGCTACCCACCCAGCCTATGCCTGGACAGCCAAGAGATGAGGAGTATCTGGTGTGGCTTTTCCTGGCCCTCTCATTCCATTCCTGAAAGCATTCCTGGGAGTGCTCCACAAGCCACTTCTGCTGCACTCCTTTTTTTTTTTTTTTTGAGTTTTCTTGAGGTGGTCCCAAGCCGTTCCAGCAGCTGCCTCGCTCTTCGTGAGCTGCTGTCTTCTGAGCCAGCTTTTGCCTGTCAGTATCTCTGTCACTGATGTCAGGCTAAAGCATTTTACATTGTGTTTGTCACAGGCGGCGAATACATATGTGGTCATTGACAGTAGCTCAGCAGAAACACAATAACTTGTTAAGCCACAGTAACTCAATCGTGTGTCTGAGCTGCAGCTGGAAGGAGCTGTTGGGGCTGTTAACCCCTTTGTGGCTGTTGCACTCTGGGTTTGTGCATCTTTTCATGAAGTAATACACGTACAGTCAGTGTATGTGATTTGTGTGGGTATGTCAGGTAGGAAAGTTGAAAGTAAATGAGAGCATTTACTTGTTTTACAGTTCTGGGGGTGTGCTACTGAATATTACATGAGGTGTCGATAAATGTTTTCAAAATACTGTGTCCCACTTTCAGAAGTACATGAGACATATCAGATACTGTCTTCATTTAACTCCTAAAAGTAGCATGCAACATGTTTTGAAAATGTTGTCTATAGTTTTATTGAGCTTTTATATTTTATCAAAGTACTTTTTTCTACTGAAATGATTTGCTGTAGAGAAAGGTTCTAGCAATAGCTAGTGGGTCTTGAAAGTGACAGAAAAGATGAAGATAGGAAATGTGTTGGATGCTGTTGAGGAAAAGGTAGGTCACAGGAAATAGAAAGGGCATTGCTTGATGCAGCACTTCTGTTGCTTGTTCTCGGGCTGCTTGTGTGCAAAGGTTGTGTTTTTACAGAAACACAGCTAAGGGAAGTTGATGTAGTTGTCATGCAGTGATTTAACTGGAGAGCGTGGTGTTCAGGTGGCGGAAGAGAGCAAGCAGGACTGATATGGGATACCCAAAAGGAAATATATTTAACTTCCCTTCATTCTGAGAGGCTTTTTTTTTTTTCCCCTTCCCTCATCAGGAAGTTTGTAGAAACTTCAGTGCTACGCTAAATTGTTCAGATGGTGACCTGTGCCTCTCCTCATCTCTGGTTTCACTGCCAGCATCATGGTGCTGAGTGACATTTTATCTTTTGTCACAAGTTTGCACCAGTTGTTTAACCAGACCCATCCTGTGCTTCAAGTTTTGGGCTCTCATGTAATTACTGTTTGTTCATAATAACTGTAAGCTGTTTGCTATGATAATTGTGTTGATTTGGAAGGATTTTCTTTGGTTTTTTTTGTGGTGGGAAGTAAAGACAATGCTTTTTCAGATAGGGAGAAGTGCAGAGGAAGATGCAGAAATGTAAAACCAATAGAGTGGGATATAGCAGAAGTAGCCTGCTTAGTAGGGTTGACAGAGCATTGTAGGAGAGAGAGAAGAAATGCAACATTTATTTTTTTTATATCTCAGTAAAGGCTTCCTGTGCATCTACTGGGACGTGCTGCAGAAAAAAAGATTGCTTTAAAACTGGGTGAAAACATGATGCTGAAATACAGTGAGCATATTTAAAACTTCAGAAAAACACAAAGCAATTTCCAAGGTGAAAAATGTAAGAGAAGGTCTGGAAATCCAGGTAAATAGAGAGAAGGAAAGAATAATCAGTCATCTGGCAGTTTGTTTCCATATATTTGAACATTTGGATTGAAGTGAAAAAGATATCACAGAGCAAACTTTATAGATTTGTGTGGAAGGGTAAGAAAGAAACACAAAATATTAATGCAGTTGTAATAGCTGTGCTGAAAAGATGAAACATTGATCATGAAAAATTTGACATAACCTGGTATTGGCTGGTCAGTATAATACAGAATGGAAATGATTGTTCTTGAACGGGTTCAGCTTACAATAGTGGAAGCAATTGGAGGTTGCATTCAGAAGAAGTTGAAGAAGGTAGACTTATTTACAGGAACAAAAGAAAATTGTGGTGACCTAATTCCAGCTTTTGTTGTGCAGGATATACCAGTATTGATAGCAGAACAAATTACTCTCACTGTCAGACATGAAAGCAAAATTCACGTGATACTGCTGTGCTGCACTACTCTTTTGCTTTCAAATAGGTCTTAAATACCTAGGGGACAGGTGATATATTGGTCCAAAGAATGTTATGTCTCCTCATTTCCGAGAAACTGTTGGGACTCTTCTTGTGAATGTGTGCCATGCCTTCTGCACTGACGTGTGAGAAGACCGTTCCGTGATTGCAATGTCCTCCTGCTTTTCTGCACTCTATCATCCCACATGGGCCTGTAATAATTCCCCACTGTGCGTCATGAAGCTTGTACCTCTGCTGATATATTCCTGCACCAAGGTCTGTGTTAGGCTTTTTGATCAGTAATTGAGGCTGAAGCCCTCCAGTTTCCCAGGTTTTTAAGAAGATTCAAATAATCTTTTTCAAACTTCATCTGAAAGGCAGAAACAATCTCAAAGTGCCTTATGAATTTTAGTAGGTGAAGAGCAGGATAATGAGAAGCAAGGACTGCTACCAACCAGATGGAGTTATTGAGTGCAGGAGCTAACAGTTATTTGTGTGAATTTTTTTAAACAAAAATAGATAGATTTTTACATTTCTAATGTAATCCCACGTGGGACATGTAAAATATTAATCCTTCTGCAAGAGGGTTTCTCTTGAAGTCTCTTTATGTATAAAAGATGGAAATCAGCAATGTAGACCTCCCTCCCTGCTTCACTGATGTCTGAGGCCATATTTGCAGTGAGAATCCACCCCTGTCGTTGCAGTACAATGAGTGCTCTTGGTGATGAGCTACCTGGAAAATCTGTTTTTTACGACAAATGGACCAGGTGATAACTTTGCCACAGATTCCTTTATGTGAGTGATGAATGTGATTTTTTTCACACATGGACACACTGGCTTTCTCCACAAAACTCCGCTGTGTAATCTCCCTTTTATCTTTATTCACAAACCCTTGGAGGATAAAGGCTTTTGCATGCTTTCAGCTGCTCTTTAATTATTACTAATTTGCTAGCAATGGTTTGCAGTTTAGATGGAAATGAATGATGACCAATACTTTTTAGTTTGTTGTCATATACAGCTCCTCCATGATGACTTTTCTCCCCATACCATTGTCCAGTGTTTTATGAAGAAAAGCATGACCGTTACCAAGGTCTATACCACTGTCACCATTAGTTTTACAAACAATAAGTTGCACATCCCATCATTCTGTGAATTCCATTAAATTCTCACCATCTCAAGAAGTCGTCAGCTAGATGAGGCAGAGCAATTGGCAGTAAAATGAGAGAAGATACACCTTACTAACTGAATTTATCACGCATTGATGCCAGGCTGTGCCATCCGTAAGATTCTCCTGAAAAATTTCCCTTGTGGATAAAGCAAGCGTTGTGCAGAATCTGCTACAATTTCAAGATACTGGCTTAGCCCATGTGAGTTTGCACTTGGTGCTAGCACCTGTCCTGACCTGAACCAACATTCAAATACACAACAGGGAGTGTGTGTGGCACTGAAACCTGAAGCGAGAGAGAAGTAGGGTGAAGGGTATGGAAGGAGGAGGAGATTGTACAGAGAAGAGAAACTGCAGGAAGAAAAAAGGAGGAATTCTTAGGAAGCCTAAGTGTTGAAACCTGAGAGATATCAAGGATACACTTGGATTATATCTTATTTCTTCTAATTGACCTTTAATCTCTAAGAATAATGCAGTAGATTACATTCAGGCTTTGTGAGTATTTTTAATGAAAAATTAAGAAAAATTAAAGAAACGGAACTAACTGGGCTGGGATCAAGAACTTGAAGAAAAGCAGAAATGCTGTGTTAGGAAAACATTACTTTCTCTCCTCCTAGTCTTTATAAGAAAGTATTTCGAGAGAAAAAAAGGTCATCTGCTCCACTGAGGAAACATGGAGTGGATAGCAGGCATCTCCTCTGTCAACAGCCTTGTATCATATGCGGGCTCATCCCACTGCAAAGTATGCCTACATTTTAAGCATTAAAAACTTGCCCTTTTATTTAGCACCCTCACTAGATATGTCCTCACACGGATAAGGGAGAGGCCTAACTGAAAAGCCTGCATCGTGCACATTAATGTACTCAGGCATATGTGGAGGAAAGCATGTTGTTCTCATTAGAATTATTTGTGAAACTATAAATCATTTGAAAAGTAATAAACATTTATTTTGATGATACAATTCTAATAGAAAAAAATAAGTGGCATGAATCTCATTCTCCACTTAATAGCAGCTGTCTACCAGACTGGATCATCAGCACCAAGCTCCTGATGTGCTCTTCTCTTCTTTCAAGGAACTGTTTTCTCCATGTCCATTCAGGACTCTTCAAAACATCTTCATTTTTCACTCTGTAGAATCCTGAGGGTTTACTGAGGCAACCAGGTCTGCTTACATCCTTTGTACTTACTCTTCTGTGGTACAAATTGTACTATTCCTTCTATGCTGATGCTGTACTTCAGATACAGTAAACAGTGAATGTTGGCTTCTTCTGTCAATCACTGCATTTCTGTATCTGTCTTCCATTCTTCATTTTTTCATCCATGCTTCATTATTTTCTCTATATGCTATTTATTACATACTGTGATCAGCATTCTGCTTGATCCATCTCATGGCATTTAATTATGCTGTGATGAAGCGTAGCTGAGCAGTTAGTAGAAGTTGCATGTGCCTTGCTATAGGTTGCTGTGTTTTTTTTTCCTTCAGCATGAATGTTGAATCATTGAATATCAGCTGAGTTTGAAATTTACCTGAATATGTTTTACTGTTCCAAAGAGATTACACAATGGCCCTGATTAGCAGCAGCATTTTGTAATACCACTTAAGGCTTTATCACAGTGGAGTACTGCCAGTAATAGTCTTTAATTCACTTATATGCACCAATTCATCTCTGTCAGGTTTCTATTAATTTCTTTGCTGTTTTACTTTTTCCCTATCCTGTATATAGTGAGGCGTGATTTCCCCATCTATTCAGCCAAAATAAAATTAAAAAAATTAAATCTTCAGCAAATGAACTGTGGTCCTTTGATTTGAGACAACTCTGCCATCTCTCCATTAATGTTCACATTTACTCCACTTTTCAAAAGTTAGTTTATTTATAAGAATCTGGGGGGGTCAACTGTACAAGGGACAGTAATAATTTTATTGGCTACTTTAGATTAAATGTTTCAGGATTGGGTGAGGTATATTAACTGCGAAGTGGAGAGCAGCTGTAGAATTAAAACCATATGTGTGCATGGATATGCATATACACCTCTAAAAAGCCACCATATTCAGCATTGTGTTTTGTTCACCAAAACGATGACCACCTTGGTTACAAAGGTGATTTCCAGAGACAAATTGTTGTGTGCACCATTTTGTTTCATCTGGCACCAGTTTCACTGCGTACTGGAAGATCTAAACAGTTGGATTTGGAGCTGGTGCTCCAAATTTACATGATGAATCAGTGTCTGTGGTTGCTGTTGAAGCAGATCCAACTGCATATTTGTTCTTTGTTTTTCGTTGTTAGGATTGGTGCAAAGCATCAGGAGTTACGGCAAAAGCAACTGAGAGGCCTGCTTGATTATTCCACTGGTCCTGGAGGACCTGACATTGATGATGATGAGGTGGATCCAAATTATGCTAGAGTGAATCACTTCCGAGAGGCTTATCCAGCAGCGAGCATTTACAGGCCATCATCACCAGCAGTAGCAGAAACCTTTGTATATCCACGTGATTCTGCTTCAGCACCAATGGAGAGGGAGCACTTGGAAGGATTGTATGCAAAAATAAACAAGCAGCACTACCCACAGACTCCTGGTGACAGGTAACGTTGCCACCTGGCATTAGAAACAATAATAGCTCGGTAGAGGGGAGATTGGGGCTGGGCAGGGAGGCTGTTCAGATGCCCCAGGCACCTGTATTTACTGACTAGAAAGCCATGGATTTCCTCTTCAAACTGTAATTTGCTCCAGCAATGCCCCTAAAGCATCTGAGCAAGGCAGCAGTCAAACAAAAATCATTAAAGAAAAGTCCATATTTCACAAACAGAATGAATGAACTGACTTCAGTCCAATTTCTCCCCTGCTGAGAGAGTGCTTTTCCCTTTTTCACTCAGGAAAAGTTCTTAAACTGCATCAAAAATAATCTCTGGTTTCAGATCCCTTTCGATCCTGCTGATCATCAAATGCCTATTAGTAACAGGTTTTGTATGATAACATGATATATTGCATATGTTTACAGTTTAGTTTTTCCCAGCTGTGTGATATTATGCACTTTCAATTAGGCTGGGGAGAGGACTGGGAATCATGGCATTTTTATGCAGACTGTGAAGTGTGGCTTCACAAGACTGATTGCCTTTCACAGCCTTTCCAATAACCAAGTGGGAAGGAAGGAGCAATTTTTAATCCTTACTGTCAAGCTTCCAGGTTGATAGCACCAAAGAAGGATGGTCAAGTTTTTCCCTGGGTTAAAAAGAAAACGAATTCTGTTGAGGTGATGATTACCCACCATTATGATGGTTTTAAAACTGGATGCTTCTGGAATTTGGGGATAAAGGAACATAAGTCTTCATTAGTATCACAGTGTTAATGCATTGATGCTGGGTTTTTCAAACCAATATCTGATTGTATAGGCATTATAGAGAAGGGTACGTGAAAAGAAGAGCTGACAGAGAAAGACATGGGGCACTTAAGGAACTGTTTATGCTTTGAGTTCATGCCCACATATGGGTAATGTCTTCCTATAGCCTCAGTCTGTTCTGTGTGATACCACACTTGTTAATTTTGGAGAAATATGTGAGCACAGATACAAGAGTGTTTTCAGTTTGTAGCATCATAGTACCTTAAAAATGTGTACTGAGTCTTTGTTATAAGTAGTAATAAAATACATCTGACGTAATTATAAGTGTGTAGCAAGGAATGGGCCAAGTGTCTCTCTTTCTCACCTAAATACAGTATGAGAGAGACCTTTCCAAACATAACGACATTGCTAATTCTCTTCTTCTGTATTGTTAACTCTTCCCCTACTGCATAAGGGTGAAGTGGGTGAGATTAGAGGCAGTGATTGCAGCTTTTTGCCATCTAAAGTGTTTTGCTTTCCTAGAAAAGGCTTGAGGTGATTGTTACTGAAGTCGCATGAACATCTGTGTATAGTAAAGGGATCAGAAACCAAGTTCACGCTAACTCGGAAACCCAGAGCTGAGAATTACCATCAGGAGGGAGTCCAAATTCAGATTCACAGATTTTTTAAAAATAAGTATATACAGATGTAACTCAGCATGGGAGCAAGACACTGTCATAAAGGTTGCTTCATAATATCAGTTTTAACAGAGACTTTATAGCTTAACATTTTAAACATGTCATCAGTTTTGAAGTGTGGTTTATACATTGTTTTTCCATGCAGCCATGAAGAAATGCCCAAGTCTCTCCCTCTGGCCTCTTTTGTTTGATTGCCTACCTTGTGGCTTTAACTACACTGAATGAACTCTTGACTTGGTATGTGGACATGATCGCAATCCCAACCAAGTCTGGATTCAGTATTGGGATCCTGGATTTTACTGTGTATTTATCTGTAATTACATGTCCTACCATGATAATTCAGTGAAAAACTAAACAAGAAAAAAAAAAGTTACATAATATCTGACCTATGATCAGAAGTCATGCTGAAAGGCTGTTCTATCTGTTTTGGTTCTGTACTGAAAGACAAACAGTCCACAACAACTTTGCTTTGTTGAATTTCTGAGGCTTGTAGATAGTGTTTAGCCAGATTAGGAAATATGGGATTCTTATTAGGCTGCCTTTGTTCTTTTTTTAAATCTTTATTTCCTTTGTCTCAGAGACAAAAAGGTTGTTGTTACTCACCAGCAGAAATGTGCCAAACCTGAATAATTTGATGTGAATTTATGCAGTGTGTTGTGAGGTCTCAGCCAGCAGTTGTTGAATGTAGTGGCAACTACACGCAAGGAAATCTTTCTGTGCTAGAGGGAGAGTATTGAAAGGAGAAAAGAGATGTGGAAAGAAAGATCTCTGGGTAACATGTTAATTACAAAAACAAATCTGCTTTCAAGGGTCAAGTATGAAAACTGCCTTGTCTGCCTCAGAATGATGGGAAAGGGTTATAATGGATGCTTATTAACCAAACCAAAGTTATTTTGCATTTGCAGGGTTGGACATTTATCAGTGCATTTGTCATGTAATAGTTCATGTTTTGGTCCTGCTAACGCATGCATGCTCTCTCAAAGTTTTGCTATTAATTTTACTGTAGATGGATGGCTTTTTCTCCTGCCTCTGACTCTCCACTTGTAATGTAGTGTGTGGAGATTTGATCAGTGACTAGAGTAAATGCAGCTTGGGGTAGAAGGGGGATTGGAACACAGAGAGAATACGTTATGCATTTTGGTCTGGAAATTCGTTATGCGTCATTATGACAGAGAATTAAAACTCATTATTTGAAATGGTAAGTTCACTTTTATTTTATTTTTGCAGAAGAATGCATTAGCATAATAAATGGCTTGTAGAATTGGAGGCCATTTGTAAAGAAAGAAGCTTTGTGGTCAGATATGTGCCGTTCACCATTCACATACTTACCCACCTTCCCTTTTCTCATCACAAGTCCATCGAGTGTCCCCAGTTTATTCTTCTCAGTAGATTCCCAGTTTAAACTGAGAATCTCCCACAGAGATCCCACTATTGCAGAAAACAAAAGCCTGCTAGTGTATGAAGAATGTTCCTTTAATCACTCTGAAGTATGTCTGCTGCCTCTAAGCACTGCTGCATAGGGCACACGCAGACCTGGTTCACACTGCTCTTTGCATACTAACGTCCCTTTACCTACAATTGCATCTGGCATCTCAGGGATTTTTTTTGCCTTGGTTTATTTTGAGGGGTTTGCTTTGTGTTATTTTCAACTGTTGTGTAACGTTCTTCTGCACTGCTTCACAATTGTTGATTTTTATTCCAACGATGACTATATTCAGTGAAATAGATTTAATTTTTGTGTATATTTTACTGAAAGCTTTGGGATTCTTAACTCAGAGAGGTGCTATGCAAATGTAAATTGTCCTTATTAATGAATATAGCGAAAGCATTAGCATGATCAGTGTATTCTGTGAATGTTAAGTTAAAGACTTAAAAAAAAAGCTAGCAAAATCACACATTTCATTGTAAATCAAGCATTTTTCTGTTTGTTTGTAATTAGACACAATTTTCTGTAATGCAAATGCCATCCTAGAGGATGGCGCAGCCTGCGCAGGCACCTTGTGCAGCTGGGGAACTCGTGGGTCTCTGCTGGAGACGCTGTACGTTTCCTCAGCCTGCAGCAGAGGCTTTGCGGTCTGTGGCCCATATGTTCCCGAAAAGAGTGGTAAGTCACATTTCTGAGTTTAGTTATCAAGGCTGTACCATGACAGTGCTAAGTTGCACCATGGCAGAGCCTAGGTGTCAGACCAAAGCCAAAAGAGCATATGTAAAACACTTTTATCACTTAAATGTCAGGCATGTCACATGTTGTAACCCTTTCTCACGTTTTGAATAAGCAATTTCCTCCTTTTTCCTCCCTCGAACATGGTGCTGTCAAGTTTATCCAAACACTCTGAGCACATCTCCTGAAAGGTTCTAGAGACATGCTCAAATTATTTGCTCAGCCCAGAACTATGAAACATTTAAAGTCTGATGCCAAACTCTTTGCCAAGTATAATTCTTCATTTATTTATGTGTCTTATCTTAGGGAATTTCAAAGTGCTGGTCTGACAAAAACGAATACAGTTTTCCTTTGTTTAGCAAGAATACAGAGCTGTATCTTGTTGCAGATTTAAAAAAAAAAAAAAAAAAGAAAGAAAGAAATCACTGTTTTATTGCATAGGAGTAGAGTCCAAAGCCCTAGTCTGTTCCAGCTCTCTGTTTTTGGAGATGCTATGTTGGGTCCCACTGTAGAAGATATTATGTGGAAGATCTTATCTCACTATGGAAGATTGTACAATGTTAATTAATTAATCAAAAAATGGATCTTCCTTATTTCAGATTTAAAATTTCCTCGTGGAGAACTTGCACTCTTCCAGCACATTCAATCTAGCAAAATGCAAAGTTGTAAATGAGGAAAACTATCCCTCTGCACAACCCAACCTGTGCCCCTCACATCCCACCCTCAGAACCGGTCGGAGTCATGGGGGAGAGGCAAGACACACTGAGCAGTCTGCCCTCCCCTGGAGAGGATCAAAGACAAATAGTGATGTGTGTATCCTGAGAAACTAAATGGTAATCGTAAGCTGTGTGTAAACTTGAGAGGAAAGTGAAAAGGATCCACAGTTTTGAAATACAACAAATGGAGAATTTTTGTTCTAAAAAGCAGGCTAAATGCTCGTCTTTTGGGCAGGTGTAGGTAGCTCCTGTCCTGTTCAAAGCAAGGCCTTAGGAACCCAGAGCTGCACACAAAAGGCTTTGCTCCAAAAGGGTGAGTTAGGGTTGTCCAGGTATGTCACTTGGCCCTCAGCCTGACACTGAAGGGTTTTTTTTGTCAGTACAGTGCACAATGGTCAATGCCTAATGTCCATCTACAACACCTTTTATCACTGAATAGAAAAAGCAATTCACTGCTAGAGGGGTGGGTGGTCTTTTACTCAGGAATGGCTACTCTTTAAGGGGGATGTCGTGGAGGCAAGATAGAAATGAAATGAGTCTGTATTGTAAAGGAACAGAAATGGAATGAGACTCTGAATGTATTGGTAGCATTCAAGAAAAACTACAGTCCAGGTAGAGTTCAAAGTGCTCTTTCCCAGGACAGATCCCTCACCCAGATCCTTCCAATGTTGGGACCCCAGCCCTGTTGTTCACTTCTTGTGGACACCCCAGATTTCGCAGAAATCAGGTGACCCTGGGTGTTTTAAAGCACGTCTAAACAGAAGGACATTGTCAAACTTGAACCAGAGCAGAGCTGCTACTGCCGTGTAATGTGTGCATGGTTGTTCGAGGCCATGCATTCTTCAGCAGAAATAAATTCTGTCAGGAATAGTCACAAATCTGCCTACATGCATCCTGCCTGCTAGGGTTTGCATTTGGATCACCTCACTTATTGACAGATGTGTAAAATTTTATATACTGCACTCCCACAACTCCCTTGTGACTCCTGCTGCAGATGCTGGTGAGCCTGAGCTTTGGCAGCTGTGTTAAGCATTCATATGCATTCAGGTTTTTTTCCCCTTCAGCCCTGTCTTTTCTTATGTGATATATTATTGCATGGAATTATTTTACATTAATTCTGCCTATTTGTTGGTAATGTCCCATTCTTTCTGTTGTTTGGATGCAAATGCAAAAGATAGGTCCCTGGAGAAAGAGCAGGTCTGTTACTGGAAGATGAGACCATACCAGAGGATACAGAGTGAAATGCAGATGGTGTTGTCAGCCTCTTCAATGTACAAATAAAGACAAAATGAGATCGTCCATACAGCTGGAATGAAATCATATGGCCTTGCACGTGTTCCTGCCATAGCGTATTTCCTCGTGTGAGCAAGAGATGCTAAATTCTGCGTCATGCAGGATGTTGTTTGACCAAAAGCTCATACTTGCTCCTTTAATCAGCAGTAGAATAATGTGTGTACGTATTAACTTTTCTCTGTGCCCTTTTTTTTTTTTTTAACAAAATGCCATTTAATTTTAAATGCTAATATGTGTCTTGTTAATGAAGAAGCCAGAATTGACTATAAGGTTGGTAAGCTCCAAGGAACAGTGAGGAAGATCATTACACTTCTGCTCGTAGATAGCTATTTGTGAACCAGCTGATAATGTGCAAAATTAAGATTTCGTAAGTGGCATTTTAAATGAATGGTTAATGGCTGAAGATTAATTAAACAGTCAGAGTTGTTCAAAAGAGAAGCTGTTAAAATCTTGTTTATAGGCCAGTCACTTGCATACTTAAAGTGCAAACCTTAATGGCATGTGGTATTTCCATTTAGCAGGCAAGAAGTGTAACTAGGATATTTTTCTTGAACAAGGAAAACTACCTTACTGGATATACTGTATAGATAGATGGATGTAACATTGTGTGCTCTGTTTTCCTCCTAGTTAATGGTTGTCTGGTAGCAGTATAGGCAGTGAAATGCAAAATCCTCTGGGATTTCGGTAATCCTAAATAGAATTGCTAAATCTTATTTTAATTAAAGTTAAAGGGACATGGTTAAATGTGATGTGGTTCTATTTTCCCACTACTCTCCAAATAGCCTGTTCTACTTCATACACTTTGGGGTTTTCAAAGTGCCCAGCTTTTCATTGCTCCAGGTTGTTTTCTGTCAGAATGAGTCTCCTCAGACCCATCATTAGCCTTGCAGAGTTGCTTCAGCTAAGGGGAAAAAAAAAAAAAAAAAAAGTATGTTTTCAGTCAGGTTTATTCTGTACTGCAACTCGGGTTAAATGATGAATGTTAACGTAGTCCCGTTTCCCTGACTGAAGAGAAACAACAAGCAGAAGGTCCGTATGTTGCTCACTATTCGGAGGCTTGTTCTTCCAACACATTGTGATCCAAGAAACTGTTTTTCTTATGTTTTCCCCTTCTCAGCCCGGTTCCCAACTCCTTTTGTTAACTCTCTCCTGGTTTTCCCCTAGCTTCCTGACATAGTCGTTTTGGCTTACCATCTTCTAGCTTCTGGATAAGCAAGAGCAATTTCCAAAGAAAGCCCTGATGACTTAGCCTTGTGCAAGCTTTGCTGTGTAGCCTGGTGTGAGGTGAATTTACATTTCTGACCTCAGGGAACTTGTACTCTGTCCAGAACTGTGAGTTTCAAAAAAAATCCTCTCCTAAGGTATTTTTTGAGCTCCTACTCAAATGTAGAAAGAAATGTGCAAAGTGAAAGAAAAAGATTCTTCCTTTCACTGCAGTGATAGTCTTTGTCTAGTAAAACTGATCAGTAGATGAGGGTATGGGATTTAGTCTGTGCATATTATGTCTTTTCTTGGAGGTAGAAGAGTCCTGAGAGTCTTCAGGTGACATCCCACAAGTTCTCATATTTTCTGAAAGTAAGCAGTCAATAATAGGTTTTCTCCTCATTTTTCTTCAGAAAAAAAAAAAAACACAAACAACAACAACAAAAAAACTCCTACACTTATTCAGATGACTGCAGCAGAGGGAACCATGGAACCATGGGGGACGCCACAGACCCACCAGCATTGCCAGGTTAAATAGCCACCAGGAACAGTGCAGTAATTTGGGGGCTTTCCAGCATGACTGCTCATGTCCAGGCATAGTGCTTAGATCTGTATGGTGTTCACACAGCTCGACTCTGTAAGGGAAGCCTTACAGTGGAAACTGTAGTGGTCTGTAAGCGTCCATAAAAATTGTAGGGAATTCTTGACATTTTCTGAGCAGAATATTTATACTTTGATTTTCCTGCAGTCCCAGTTTAGTTAGAGTTTATACTGGCAGATCTTTAAGATTTTTCTACTAATCTTAATCCTTTTGTTTCAATGAAGTGACTTAGCTCTCAACTTAAGTTATAAAAGATGTAACAGAGCCGTGGATCTGACCTCAGAATGAGTCAATGGGAACCTACTTGTGGGAGGTTTGAGGATCTAATAGCAGAATAAACCAGCTGTTCCTAAACAGAGTTCAAGACCTTGCACCTTGCTTGTGTCAAGATGCTACTGGTGAAAGGTTTCCCAAGGACCTAGTAAGCAGCGTTGCTGAAGCAAGTACAGACAGAAGCATGAACTGCCTTTTGGTCAGCAGAAAACTAAGAATTGATGTTATCTGAAAAGCTGAAAATCCCTCAATATTGTGCTAGCAAAAGTATTGAGAGAACTGAAGAGATGTGATGGAAATGGCTTAATAGGCAACTGGATGCAGAATAAAAAGAGAATAATTGTGATTACTGTCTGACAGCTGTGCAAAGCATACAGTCGATGACAATCTCTAAAAAGTGCTATTTTTCAATACGTGATCACAAACAAGTCCAGTGGTGGAGACAGTGACCGAGGGGTCAGAGCAAGCCAAGAAATAGTTTGTTTGTCAGCTCAAACCTTCTGATGTAGTTAGGATGGTACATACTCTGCACCTCTGTGACTGTCTGACTGTCCTTACATCCCTGAAAGGAGCCCTGGCACCATATGGAGTTCACACGTAGAGTGGCTGAGGAACAGTCTCTCTGGCAGGCCATGCAGCTACAGATCATTTGTTGACATTGATCAAGGTATCTGTATTGATTCTGGGGTGGTCTAAGAGAATTGTGACTATTTTGTGGAGAGCGGTGTTAGACTGTCATAGAAAATGAAACAAGTAACTTGTCTTCAACTGGATTGTGGCCTGCATCTGAGGGAAAGTGAGGTCTTTCATTAGGACAAAGGAACATGAGAAAATGATGTTGCTTCAGATAACCATACCAGTTATCTCTTGTTATCACTACCTTGTCCTTGATGCCTGGAGGCCATTTTTTTAAAAAAGCAGTGGAGAGCAATTGCATGAAACATTTTATACTCTTCAGTTGCCTACAAAACAGGTAGCTGCCTTAATTTATTTTTTTTTATCAAATCAAGCTGAAGGAGAGAAAAAGAAAAAAAAAAAACACAATAAAGATGATGATGTAAGAGGATTGAGTGTGAAATACCTTTAGAAAGTGCTAAAAATTGAATAGCTTGAACATACTTGTAAAGCAATAAATGTCCTCTTAATTTGTTTTCCCCCCTTCTTGTTCCAGTTCCTTCAGTGGCAGTCAGTCAGTGTGACATTGCATCGATGTCGTACTCCTCCAAATCTACTCTGTGGGAGATCGCTAGCCCCTTCCCTCCAGTGATTCGGCAGTAGTGAGGAGAAACAAGCAAGCGTCAGATAGTGTTCTAACATTTCAAACAACATCTTATCGTTCAGTCTCTGATGACCCATATTTATGGTTTAATTTCTTCACTCACTTAAAATTTTAATCTTAAATATTTTTTTTCTGCCTAATAGTATCTTAGGGGCATTTCTTCTGAAACCACTATTAACTAGAATATGTCCTTCAGCTCTGGAGTTTATCTGTTGTAAACACTTCTGCCCTTAGGCTTTGATGTCTACTTAGTCCTGGATATGGTTATTACCTTGTAAATGGGAATCAACTGCAAACGATCATTATGGTATTTACATAAAATGCATGGAAAACAATTATTGTGAGACCAGTCTATAAGTTAAAGCACGGGACATGTTTCCAGTGGAAGTGCTGTGCACGGTCTGGCAGTTGAAAAGTAAGCAACAATGCACCTTCAGAGGGATGCACACAGGTTAAAGCGTGTTCTGTCGGGGGGAAGGAGGGTGCAGCTATCTTCTGTGTCAGAGTTGACATAATGCTAAATTGGCTGAAAGACTGCTTTAATTGAGCACTTGCGTGCCCTAAGTGCGCTGCTAACCAGGGGACCTGGATTGCTTCAGCGCTGCTCTCAGGTAATGATAGAGGAGGCCTTCTGCAGCTCGTCTCTGCTTCGCAGGTCAGCCGGCACTTCTAGCACGACAGCGGAGTGTGAGCTGGTGGAGGAGCATTAGGGAGCAGCAGCAAAGCAGCAATAAACCTGTTCCTAATTGTTATGGATTGTTAGTACACAAATTACAAGCAAACAGTCTGCAGTCCTTCACCTGAATAAGGTGCTATTTTCTTCCTTTGACATTTTCTGCTGTCCCTCATTTGAAAAAAAGCAGGAGGCGGTTATTTGGTGCCGCCATGTACAATGGCCATGTTAAAGCAGTGGCTGATGTAAAGGGGACTGGGGGGAAGGGATTGATCTTTTCCTCCTTTTCTCTGTAAATACCACTGTCTGCATCAGTGTTGATACTTTGACCTCTTTGCTACAGAGCTTGAAAAGTCTCTTGCACTTAGTGACATGTTCTGGCTCCAGAACTGAACAGGCAGAAGTCTAACTCTCTGTCTTTGAGCATTGCTGCAAATAGATTATCAATCTAAATATGATAAGTGCTCGAGTATTCCTCTCCAAATTTACACTCATTAGCCTAAATACTGGTATTTTTTACATGTCTGTGTGGCTTCGGAAATGATTAACAGTATTCCTTCATACCTTTTAGCCTTTTATCTGCACTCTGCCCACTATCTCATTACTATTAGCTATGGCAAATACATCAAACGGCTGAGCAGCTTCATTGTTCTGGTGTTTTTCTTTTAAAGACCGCAGTGCATAGATACATGTTAATTTCCCTTTTGTGTTAAAACCTGCCTCTGAGGAATAAGATTGCCAGTATTCAGGTTTTGGCCAGTAAAAATACTGAGGTCTAATATCTTCTGAATGCTTTGTCTCTGTTCATGTTTTTAGTAGTGCAGTGCATTTGTAGCAGAGGTCTGCTTTTCTGTAATGCCCATGGAACCTCAAATTACTGTCCCCTGAATTTAAGAAAATGATTTTAATATGCTTTCTAAGCGTTTTCTTTATTTCTGGAGTTGAGAGATGATACATTTAGACACCTGCTCTTACAAGTGGGTGGAAATTGAAAATCATGCCAAGAAAAATGCTGTTTCGCAGAAAAGTTTCAAAATATGCATTGTTTAGTGTGTGACATAAAAGGGATTATGTAAGGTTTGTGAGCCCTTGTTTAGGAAGAAGTCACTCACTCTCGTGGGTCTGTAGCTTTTCTGCTAGCAATACTTATTGCTTACATCTGAAAAGCACTGTATGAACTACTGTTTTCCCCATCAACTTTGAAAGATGTCTAGGAGGCTCTGAGCACTAAGTCAGCGCAGTTCCCTTCCACTTTTAGACCAGAACCGTGATTGTGCTCAAGTTACAGTAGAGGATCACGACTACTCCACTAGTAAAAGTGTCTCTTTATCAGTCGTCAGGAGACAACTGATCGGTTTATAGGTAACAAATGTGAATTTGTGCTTACTGGGAAGAAATGTGACTGCTTCTGCATTTACATACATACCTACATAAATTTGGTGGTACACACTTCATTGCTATAGCTGTTGGAAGTAACACGTGGTAGTCACTGTATATGATAGGATAGCAGCAGTTGCCACAATACATAAAAGGGATACAAGAACAGATTAAATCATTAATGCTTTTCTATCATATCCTGTCTTATTTCCAGTAAGATACCATGCCTGGTACTTAATGGGGCATATCTTTGAAAAAATCAGCAGGTATGATGTTCTGGAAAACATGAAAATCTGCAACCTTGTCTTAGAGGCCAAAGTAATATTTTTGATTTGACATTTTTTAAAAGTACAAATTGTGTCATTGTCACTGTTACATAAGCTAGAAATTGTAAATTTATGTTTCACAATCTGAAAAGCAAAGATAGCATGTGGATTTGCATCTGCTGTTCAGAAAGAAGACTGATGTGCAAGTCCTCTTTCCATCAAAGTGGCAACATTTCAGTTGATTGAGGTGGGAAGTCAGAACTGATTCCCATGCCTGGTTCTCCCCGAAAGAATGATGAAGTGATGTTTTCTTTTCTGTTTTATACTTATTAGTTTCACAGCCAGATTACTGTAACTTGAGCTTTTTTGCCATACTTCTGCATGACTGTTTTTGTTAACCGCTTTTATTACCTTTTAGCCTGGTTTTTGCATCATGCTATTGACAAAATGAGTTTTACATTTTTTTTACCCCAAAGTTTAGAGCATAGAATACAGAAGAAATCCATACAAAAAAAAGTCTGAAACATTAATTGGACTAGACTACAGCATTTAAAGTAACCTATTCTATCGTCCATTTACCTCCCACATGAAATGAAAACTCTATTTTGATCTGAACTGTCACAGATAATTTCTGCACATAAAACACATCCAGAGACAGCTTTCAAATGGAGTTGTCACTTCTTATTTAGCAGGCTGGGGACTCTCTATTGTTGTCAAACCCTCTTTGCAAAAGCATCACTAACACACTGATATGCACAGTTGTATGTAAGAGGAGGAATGGTTGCACAGCCTCCATGAAACAGAAAATTGTATCTAGGTGCTAGAATCCTCTGCAGCTGAACTTACCTACACCTTAGGAGAAAATCCTTTTAGGCTATTTTTAAGAAGATTTTCATACTATGAGCTGGTGTTGGTAGGGGTTGTGTTTTTAGTATAGTGAGGTTTTAGTGTGAAATAGTCATGATTAACATTTAAAAGCTACTAACCATCGTTCTGTTATTTTCCCTGACCTCTGTGGGACCAGAAGTTTGGCTCTAATCTCTTCATAAATTTCAGAAATTCTTCAGCAAGTGCAGTGGGAATATCTCTGACTGAGTACAGAGCTGCTGCCTCAGAGTGTATTGCAGCCAGAACGCTGAGGCAGGGCTGTAGCGTGCTGTTTTCCAGACTGCTGTTCTGCTGGTGGCCAGTGTGGCCCTCTGATGGGGTTGGCTGGAAGACCCAGCTATGCCATCATAGATGACAACAGCTTAGAGGTAGAAGAATAATATTATTCTTTCTGTTCTTATAACATTGTTTGTCCTGAAGCATGATGGATTTTCACAAAAGAAATTTGCATCCTGGCCTCAGTTCTATTCTCAAAGGTTTATACTATTGGAATATGCAGTTAAATAGCAATAATTTAAGACTTAATTTATTTACCTCTCAAGGTTACAAAGTAGACTGGTCCTGCACCAAGATTAAGGGGGAAGAATTTGGTTAGCGTGATGAGTTGTCCTTTTTTGGTGTCTCCACAGCAGCACTGAATGGCTTGCGCCTCTCTTTTCGTTGTGGTAAAGCACAAGTTGACAGAGTGCTCTTCCCACCTAATCCTGCAACCACAACATAGATAGACTATCTGCTGATCTGTCTGATAGGCATGACTTTGTCAAATCCAGACATATACTTGGGAGTGAAACACGGAGACTGAGGGCCTTGCATTTTCTCCATCTGCCTGAGTCCTGCAGGTGCCTTCTCTCCTGCAGCAGGGGGTGTTGAGGAGCAGGACTGGAGGGAGAGAAGTTTCCTGTTGCAAAGTGGGATCTACAGAAACACAAAACTAAAAGGTAGAGCCCAAATACAGCTGGTCAAAGCCCAGTGCCAGTTTTAAGGACCATATCTTCCGTACTGAAGCGAGATAGAGGTTGGAAACCACATTCTGGTTTCTAAGCTGTGTGCCAGCAGATCTGAGGGGGCCTTGCTCGGGGTAGGCCTCAAAGCCTCTCCTGGCGAGGGACGTGATGGCAAGCAGCTTCCTCTGTTCTGCTTTTCCCTGCAAATGTATTGTATTCATGAATCAATTTTAATTGCTATCCCATGGGGAGCAGTGAATTAGATGGAAAAAAGGGTAATTTTGTATAGTAATGGAGAGTATGCTTAAATGTAGAAAAATGAGGGAAAGAAAAATCTTACGGTCACTGTGGTTATGTCAGTGATAATGCGCCTCCATGGGGATTGCAAACCATGGCCAGTGCAGGAAAAATAACAGCAGATAAAAGCAATCTCTCCTCCTTCTGCTTCCAAATTTTGGTGGGCCAGCTTGCTTTCCTCTCTGCAGGTGGGACAGGTGTACAGAGCTGGGCTGGGTACAAGATATCCTCCTTGCTCCCTCCTTGCTCCAGGAATAGCAGCTGTGATCCACTTCTGGGCTCAGGTGACATGCTTATAAAGCTATGGACTAGAGAAGTGGATGGACATTTTTCCTTTGCTGGAAATAGCAACTTTGGAGGCTGCATTCTCACAGGTATTCTGCATACACTTCTTTTAGTTACCCGGCACCGAAGTTGCTTTGTGTGTTTGTATGGTAGCTCTGTCAAGTTGTTAGTTCTTTTAAATCAAAATGCTAGTATACTGTTTATAGTGACTTCTTACAGAAGCGAGACTCAAAAACGAAAATTGTCTTTGCAGCCTGTATGGGTGTGATATATCTACCACCTTCCTCAAATACTAAGTATCACTGTCAGGCATCTTGCTGACCAGTGTTGTTTCCATATTGTCTTGTGTTCCCCCACCTGCCTTTACTGTTTCCAATAATTCCTCTGTGTGTGGGAACAGGGCTCTCCTTTTATTTTGCATCTGTGCAGGGCCTGTTGCACGGAGAGCCCTGTCTCTGACAGGGGCATTGCAGGGGTGCTTTGTCCGCAAGTACTCCAAAGGTGGTCTTGACAGATTTGAGGCCATCCCAAAACTATGCGGAGATAAGGAGGATGCCTGTCAGAAGCTGGAGCGAGGCCACTCCAGCCTACAGCATTTAGCCTGGAGCTCACTGCAGATTTTGGGAAGATTTTGCAGATTTTGTACCCTCATGTGTTTGCCTGACCTTTTAGAGGCAGACATATGCCTGTTTCCCCCTGTGCTCCAAACCAGCTAGCTAATGGCCTGCTCCGATCCAAAGAGGATGTGCTTAGGTTAATGTTGATGTGTCCTGCTGAGAGCACAGTACCATCCAAAAGAACTTCAAAGCCTGCTTTTCTGCAGGTCTGCCTTCAAAACACTATGCAAACATGTCCTGCAGCAATGCCAATTACTGACTCCTGGGAATATATCTCAGAATGGTCACGCCCTCGTTTCAAAGGCAATATATGGGGCCATTATGTGAGCAAATACAGTGCATGTCAGTGAAAATCCATTGATGATGATGAATTTTGGTTGCTGTTGACTGCAGCCAGATACAGGATGGTGAGTAAGGGGTAAAACATTAACCCTTGAGCTCTGTTTTTTTGTGTTTTTTTTTTCAGTGAACAGGTCAGGGTTTCATAAGAGCTCAAGGAAAATACGAAAAGAAAAAAAAAAAAGGCTGGAGATAAGTCTTAAGGAAGAAACAAAAAAGAAAAGGGCAAGGAAAGCAAAAAGAATTACCAAAAAAAAACAATCCACCTTGGGGGAAAAAAATCAAATGAAAAGATTTTTAAACGGGAAGAAATTAAGAAATGGTAGGAAGAAGATTTTAAAAATATGAACAGTGCCAGGAGCTTCTTTGCAGAAGGTTTGTGTAGAGGAGAGTTAATTCAGGTTTGAAAAAGTCCAAGAGTTCTAGGGAAAGCTGAATTGTTTGATTATTTTGAAACCTTCAAAGAGAAACATTACAGGGAAAAACTGTAGAAGAAAGTACACAGCTAGAATTACTCTTGATCTGCTGTAGGGTGTGTGTGTTTGTGTTTGAAAACACTGTCATGTCATTGTTTTAGTGTCCTGATTTTGATTGATAAATTGAGTTAACCTATATGAATCTGAAACATTTCAAGATTTTATTTTAGTCTCTTCATTTTTATAAGTTACTTCTGTTCAGATAATGTGATACTGCTAGTGTGTCCCCTTCCAGTAAAAAATGTAGAATTCCAGAGACGTGTTGTCTGTAGATCAAGGTGCAATAAGGTTTCCCTTCATAATTACAAATATCCTTTGGTGAAAATACAGGCAGCTTCAGCTCCTCTCATTTCCATAAGTTGTTGTGGATGCAGTGTTTTGTATACTGACAGTGGAAACAGCGCCAGAACCAGAACAGGAATTGAATTGCAGAATGTGGATGGATGGCGTTTTCTGTACATGCTCCCCTGGTTGATGGCACCAAACAAAGGAGTATCCCTTGCTAACGCTCTCCGTCGCTAACCATGGTGAGCAGCGGGCTCCCGGCGTACCCAAAGCAGGAGCTGCAGGCAGGGTCCGGCCCTGCCTGGCCCTGCAGCACCTCCCCAGTGAGAGGAACCTTTGCCAGGACCCCCTGAGAGCTTATTGCAGGGGTGACCCCAGGCCACGTCCTCAGTATCCACGAGGGGTTTTTTTCCTGTATTGATCATGTTACAGAAGAGAAGCAGTGGAAGAAGAGCTTTGTTTCCTTACTCTTGACTCAGAAAGCGTTTACCAGTAACCACTGTCCCTTCCCCCTCCTCTCCCAGACCTTTGCTTCAGTATTCACTTGTCAGCCTGGGCCTTGTTCCCCAGGGTGAGATTCCTCCTCGTTTTATAATGAGGAACAGGACCTCTGGCTTTTTCTATGAGTTGCCACCAAAACTGACGTTACAGCTGGGCCCGGCAGCAAGGATGGCAATGTGCAATAGTAACCATCCCACATGAGATTTAGATTAACTGCTCTTCCGTTTGGTTCTTGTAATGCTTCAGCAGCATGATCTGATTTGCTGTATTCACATAATCCATCATTAATTGTCTGACTTAGGAAACTAGGTTCTTCTGCAGCGGATGGAGAGATGGGCTCCCCTGCGTTCAGAGCGGAGCCTCACGTTCTCAGCTGCAGCTATTCTACTTCATTTATCTGTTTTTCGCTTTCAATGTGGTTTATTTTTTCAAGCATTCTGGCAGGAGGAGCTGGGATAACAGCAATGCTTCCGTGAGAAATGTTACCGTGGAGGCTTACTTAAGCATAGAGGGAACTACACAGTAGCCGCTGGCTGCAGACCTCCAGCTTTGGTGGCAACGGAGGAGAGGAGGAGCGGGTGCTGCGGCAGCATGCACCGGCTGTCTCCTCCTCCCCTCTGAGGAAGCTGCTGCTGTCACTGCCAGAGGATGCTCTAGTGCTTGTAAGGGACAGCTGTTGCACCCACGTGGCTCCATCAGTGGTGGCAGCGATAGGGACAGGCTCCATGTTCTCGGCTCTCTCCTTCGCCCCAGCAGCACAGGAGAGCAGACAGGAGCGGCTCTCGGGGGCCAGGCTTGCTTCTGGGGCTTGTAGCAGAGAGCAGGGGCAGAGAGTTGCACAGAGGTCAGGGAGCCCGTCTGCCTCCATCCCCGTGCACGAGAGGTGCAGCAGCTCTGCGCCCCCTCCCTCCCCAGTCGCGGGCCTTTACTAATTGTCTCTCACAACCCTAAAACTTCCAGTTCTTTTCTGCCATCTTCCCTTTTCCCTCACCCCAGTCTCCTGAAAGCTCCGCTGCCTCCCCCTGAAACTTGCTCTATCGTTGCTGAATTGCATTTTACCACCCCACGAATGAGAACAAAATAAACTACTTTATCCTCCATCATTTGAGCAGCAAAATGCAATTTGCTGGTGTTGCTGCAGATCTTTGAGCCAGCTCTGGTCTGGAGACTTTTATCACTTTGCAATCTAATCTGCTGAATACCTCTTGCATTGGAAGAAAATGTTTTTTAAAGACAAAAAAGGCTGTGTATTTAGCATGCGCAAGCCCATATGTCCTCATATTTCTCTATATGTATGTACGTGCATCTATATAAATAAAAAATACATATAACACTTTGAAAGTCCACACCTAACTTGCTAATGTCAGCTGTGGTTGATAGACAGCTAAGTCAGACTCTTTTTATAGTCCATTTCTAAAATGAAACCATAAATTTTAAAGCCAGGCTTCATCATTGCAGAGAAAAAGCTTTTGCAGTCTATTGATGAAATATAACATTTGATAGGATTTATGAGGCCCAGATTCGGGAGGATCATTTGCAGAGCACTTAAAGCTGCTTTTTCCTGCCCTTTGCCTTCCCTCCTCCCAAATACACATACCAAAAAAAATCCATTAGTAATGAAAAATTATTAAGGAAGATTTTTCTTGATTCCATACAAATGTCAATTTGAGAGAGAAAAAGAGGAAGAAAACAGTTGCAGGAGTTTCTACAGTAGAGAGATCTCAGTAGAGCCAGGCCGATTGTACGAGAGGAATACTAACTTTTGCTAATAAATACACAGTGTGATTCTTTGCCGTAATGCAGTCATCTGTAATGTGTGTCTACATATTTTTAATAGCACTAGATGGATTTTATTTTTTGATCACACAGAGATACTCACAAACTAGTCACAGAAAGTTAAAAATAAAAATGATACCCAGCTTCTTGGTATCTTGATAAAGTTTCCTTCTGTCTTGTATTACCAGAGTGATAATTTCAGAGGAAAAACATCTTCTGTAACTTGCGATAACAGTATCTGTCAAATGGTAGGAAATGAAGAAAACTGCCAGACAGTGTCAGATTTATTAACAGCTCCAAGAAAACCAAAATTAATGCATTTTCTCGTCTTTGATGGGTTGAAATGTCCATGTGCTGTACTTATCTTAATGGACAAGTGAAGGAAGTAGCACTCATCAATTAAGTCTCTCATTAAGCTGACTACAGCTTAATCTGGAGCACATGCAAGAGTGCTGCGAGCTTACCAGGCTGTGCCTCGGAGGTGGTTGCGGTGGTTGTTGGGAGCGCTCACACCTCGGGAGCAAACCGGCTTTGTGCTGCCTTCGGGACCGGGAAGCAGGACTCTGTGCCAGGCACAAGCAGTGCTGGGGGGCGGACTGGGGGTCAGTCGCACAGACCCCTACTGCTCCACTTACCACAGGAGCTGTTGGCCTGACTTCCACTGGAAAAACATGTTTCCGCCTGTTAATAACCAGCCTTCAACCACTTGGGTTGAAAATGCCTATGTAGGAGGTGTGCTGAAGCCAAATTTCTCTGGAATATGATGACAGCTGTTTTGGGGGGCTGGGAGGGAGGAGGCAAGGGGTTGGTTTGTCTGTAGAAAAGGTAAAAATAAGCAGCATATGATACTTCCAATAAGAAGCTGTAGTCTTTCCATACTCTGGAACAGGGCCTTTATATTTAGGAAGGGAACACAGCCTAGTCTTATACCAGACTGTGCCTTTTGCCACCCCTTGAACGTTGACAATGTGACTAAATTATAAGATTTAGAGTACTTCCCACACACATGATGGAAACTTGGCTGCTGACTTCACCAAAAGCGCTAGTCCTGAGCTGCCAGAGCCTAGACGTGCTTTTCCAGCAGTAGGTTCTCCTGGCTGCAGGGACCGGGGAGGCTCCCAGCGCAGCAGAGAGCGATGAGGTGACCTGGGTATGATCAGTGTCCCCTTGCCATTGTGATCCACCTTCTGGGGAGGGGAAGGGGAAGCTGAGGTGAATGCAAAATCCTAAGAAATGCCGTGGAGGGGTAGGACAGGAATAACTGGAGCAGCCCAGGGGATGGGGAGAATAAAAGACATGTATATGGGGAGGAGCTGGATCAGGGCAGCGTGGTGGGCGGTAAGTGGGTGCCTCAGAGTAGAGGGAAGTCTTTCCTTGTGAGAGCTTGACCCTGTGAGCTTAATGCTCTGTTAACATATTATATTTGAACATATATACTCTGTTAATGTGTTATATATTGAAGCAATGCAGGAAGGAAGAAGTGTTGTTGGGTGTCCCAAACCACCTGCAGCCTGATCGTTACTGGCAGACTGCTTTGTGAAAAGCTTCTGGGAGATGGTGCTCAATGAGTGCTGGAAGGCGAGACGCTGACCTAGATGCATCAGGGAAGGTGCTAGAACAGCCCACGGGACAGGGATGCACTTGTATGAGAAGCTGGTAAGGGGCCAAGGAAACTGGCATCCTCGAGTGAAAGGTACAAAGGGAAAACTTCAGAACATCGGGGTGAGAACAGAGAATGAGTGCAACGAGACAAAACACATGTGAGGATTTGTTAGTTGTTTATCTAAACTTACCAGTTGAAACCATATGAGCAAATGTAAATAGCGAAAATCAGAAGGTGCGGGACAGTGTTTCCTTTTTATTTGGGAAAAGAGAGAGGAATCATTCAGCAGGGCTAGGGATGGGCCTGAACTAGAACACTTGCTTTAGGGTGTCTGAGACATCCCAACCAAATGCAGAGATGCAGGCTTGCTTTTCCTCTTCCAGGTGAGCTGTACGAGGAGGTGATTGTGTGTAGCTTGAAGATTCCATGACTTTGTTTTTTTCCGTTTTAATAGAACGTTTTTCAGTGCAATTACTGAAAAGGAATAGTTCTTCACCTTCCATCTTCAACACCTGAAAATCTGCCCCCACCTCTCCGAGTGGAAAAGGGGGAGTCCTTTCAGAGAGGCGCGGTGCAACTGCAGCCATAATAGGAAGGAGAGAGAGAAGCTGCGCATGTCTGGAAGTCTGAGAGCTTCCACGGGCTGCAAAATAAGAAGTAATAAAGTTCCACTGCTAATTTAGGCCTTTGAGTGCAGAAATATTTCTCCGAAATACAGTTCAGCTTGTAAAATGTTTAATTCTGTTGATGTGGAGCTTGTGATGAAAGCTAGCTGAAGGGAATGTGCGCTCCCCAGCCATCGCAAACGTGAGCAAAAACGCTGCACTGTGTGGGGGAGATGTGCCCGAGGAGGGGAGGGAGGTGCTGCTGGGGTAGGCAGGGTGGCCCCAAAGGCAGCAGAACTTTGCAAAATCCATCAACTGCTTCGGCATCTGGCAGGGTTTCTGTTGAGCAATAACCACAAGCTAAATTTGCCATTTATAATTCCTGAGAGAAGCTAGTGGTAACTGTTGTTTTGACTTTTGAGCATGTTCCTGTGAAACTGCTCAGATCTCAGTTATCAGTTGGAAAAGCTGCCCTATCAGAGAGCTAAAACGAATTTCCCATCAGGATTGTCCCCATGATAAGGTTGTTACAAAATTTTTAGCCCCCTTGCACTACTACAGTGTAAGAAATATAGTTAACAGTGTTCGTCTTGCACATCTGTTCAATGCTTCATGTGTCATGCTAGTATATATTCAGAGCAAGTGAAGTGTGGATCTTGTAGTGGAGTTAGGGTGTTCCAAGGAGTGCGTATGGCTTCTGCTCCCCTCTGTGAGAAGCTCCGTGTATTGTAGGAGTCATTCTAGCATGCTGAATAGTGCTTTTGTTATGCTGTGCCTTAAGCTCACGGATAGTAAAATACATGCGAAATAATTTAATTTGTTATCTTTGCTTTTCTTTAGCTTGTAGTTAGAACGTAAAATGTTTTCCTTATAAGGCTTCCATGCTTCACCTTGCATGTGCCAGTGGCTTAATAAGAACATCTGCTGTCTTTCTGTAGCAAATCCGATGATTTTTCTATGCACGTATATTCAGTTGTACATATAAATAGAATCCAGGCGCTGTTAGATGCGTATGAAAGCGTACGTCAAATTGAAATGGTAACATATGAGGTTTTCTGTAGTTCATTTATGAAGTATCAAGTTAAAAACGAAGCTGTGAAGTAGCCAAAAAACTTTTTATTTCTGCAGCCAAAGGCATATGCTTGTACAGCCTAACCTAATTAGATCTCTGAGATATTCTTAGAATGGTCAGTGTTTCATGTGTTGTATCATTGTCTGAGAGTTGCTTTTTCATTATAGTTGGGCTTTTACACAGCAGAACGTAGGAGAGCATTGCTCCAGATGTCTGGCTCCTTTTACTGATTTTGTTGCTGTCTACAGCAAAACTTGAATTTTAGCTCTACAGTGTAAATTCCCTTTGAATCTTTGGATGCCCTTAAACAGTGCGGTAGTGGAGTATGTGTAAATGTCTACAAAGTATGGTGATCGGAGTGGCTAGGTTAAGAGAGCTATAAAACAGTTCCAGCTGGACAGCATTCTTGAGGTAAGCTCTAAATACGCTCCAAATTGTCAGCACACTACTCAGGAAAAACACAAGAAAAGAATCATCATCAGTGTGCTTTGCTTCCTTTAATGTGCATAAGGATAGTGTAAATGGAAGCCAGTCAATTTTCAGCAGTTTGTGTAAAATTGTCCCTGGATTTTGCTTCCATACTTCAGCCTTTGGGAATAAAAGCATCACACTGGATTGTTACTCTAAGTATACCTGTGTGTATTTCTGTGAAGGCAACACTATCTATATTTCAGTAAGTATTGTGTATCTGTCCATTAATATTTATATAGAGCTGAGAGCTTTGGTTCTTGCAATTTTTAATAAACATTGATGGTGTTACTAGTTTATACAGAACATTCAATATGCTCCATCAAAATGGCAGCTCTAATTAGGTTCCTTGAATTAGCTAATGGATTTTGAGAAAGATAGCTTACAAAGCTCTTACAGCTGTCCAAGATATTCCTGCCATGGCAGAAAGACAAAAGGCCACTGGAAGCTACAGACTTTAAGCTTTAGAAATGCAGCTGACAGTTAAAAAAGATAAATTACGTTTGTATTTTTTTCCCGTAAAGGTCCTAATACTGGATTAATGTTATCCTCCTGGTGATCATTCATTAAAAACACAAACAAACAAAAAAACCTTTGTAGTAAGGATGCGAATTGACTGAGAGCTATGACTTTCCCTGATACTTTGTAGGTGTTATAAATTAATTCATTTATTTATTTTAAAACATAAACTTTATCAATAACAGGATTACAGACACAGAGACTTCTGAACTGAGATTTGTACCTTATTTCTACCTGGGCCAGATATAAAATTGAACAACATTGAGGATTAGTTGCTGCCATTCTGGCAAAGGCACAAATTTGTATGTGTGCAACAAAGAACCAAATATAGTCTCGTGTGAAACTTGGAGAGGTAATTTCTCGGAGAAAATGGATAGTTACTCCTGGCTTTGTAGTTTCCAACAAAGTGCGTTTTAGAACGTGGACAGCATCATCTGCTGCGAGCAAGTTCTTAGATCCTCGACTCTTCCCTCACAAGGGAGCGCAGAAATTAAGACTGCGGTGAATTGTCACCTTCTCTCCCTCCTGCTTTTGCTTTGTGTGTGCTAAAGGGAATTCCAGAGGGACTCTTGAATGGCTAATTCATTGGAAGTCTGTAAAGTACTTATTATTTCAGCTTTAGCAGTAAGTTTAATAAACTGTAGTGCAAAAAAGCAAGAGTCTGCAAATGAAAAAACCTGGCTGCCAGTCGCAGGCAGGTGTGATAGCCATTAAGGAACAGAGCTACATTTCCACACAAGAGTTTAGCATTCAGCGTTTGCTTTGTTGAATTGTTAGGGCTGCAGTAAATGGAGTTGGAGGGCTGAAAATCTGCTCTGTGTGTTGATGTGACCTATCTATTGTAAATATGCCAGCTGCTTTAGATCAGGGAAGTAAAATACCCCCTCCCAAGCCGTGTTGTAATACAAAGTGCCAAAAAAGGCAATTTAAGTACTTTGCCGTGTAAATCCAGAAGAAATTACCTTGGAGAGAAGGCCCTCAATTATGCCTCACACGTGACATCTGCATGATAGATAAAAGGCATAATTGATATCATCTTTAGTGAAGAAACCAGAAACTGTTGCATTGTCTAGAGGCTACTGAAAATACTAGGAAAATCTGTTTTTCATTATTTTCATTGTGTATTGTTTATAGAGAGTTTGGTTGTTGTCAGCAGCCGAGTCCCTAATCTCCCTGCTTTCCTAGCCCTTTTGAGACACGTGCACATCTCGGATCAACAAGACGGCAGTAAACTGGTCACATGCCAGGAGCAGGCATTGTCATTAACCAGCCTGAACTGTAAGGCGTCTTTTTTATTAGTAGTTAAAGTCTGGTGATTGCTTTTTTGATGAGGCACAATACACTGGGTAGAAAAGAAAAAAATAATCTTTTCTGTGAAGTAAAGACGACAAACTGGCTGCTAACAAGAAAGTGTCCTTTCCTGTTTTTCTTTCCATTTTTTTTCCTTTTCATTTTTTCCCTTCCTTTTTTTTTTTCCCTTTCCTTTTTTCCTCTTCCTGTTTTCTTTTTCCTCATGTTTCTGTTGGAGTAGCAAATACCATTGTGTTGTTACAGTGAAGTTAAGCCTTAATCCCTAAAGCAAAAAACTAGGCTATACCTTTATTTCTGGCCAACTGTAGACAGCTATAGGTTATAAAGGGGGGCAAAAGAGATGAAAAGTGGCCTGGACTGGAAAGATGGTGCTCATCAGAATGTCTAGGCCATCTGCCATGACAAACAGGAAAAGGTGTTGTATGTCATTTGAAAGGACATAAAAGGATGCTTTATGTCAAGCCACTGAGAAGTATTGTATAAACAGTTTGGAAAAACTGAAAGTGATATAAATCTGTTGGTCTCAGTCCTCAAATAGTTCTGGTGAGGCTTCTGTAAACATATTATGAGCTATTTGGGGGAAGAAAAGGTTAATGACGCTGCTAATTCATATCGTGCAAGGCTCGCTCTCCTTCTTTCTTCATAATGAATCGGTAAGAATATCATCGTCTTTCTCTCCGCTAAGCTCCTAATGTCAAGGGGTCAGTAGTGATGTTACGGGGTCAATAGGACTCAATTTACATTCAGACAAATGGTAGTCATGTGCTGCCCTAGGAGTCTTTGACCTTTTGGACATCAGTGGTTGTACTGCTTTTATGTTAGTCTAAAGAATTGAAAGGTGACAGCATATGTTATGCTGAAGGACAGTTATGACTTTGTTAAGTATCATAAAGCAGATACGGAGTATCTGTAAAACAAACTCGGGGACTTCAGTGTACAAGTTAAATAAACTCAAACAGATGTAAATAGCTTCTTCTGGGTAGCTGGTTTTCCTGCAGTTTATTTGTGATTCTTGGCTTTGTATTTATATACTTTCAGTTAGAGAGCAACATATCCATCTACACATCCACCTACTGCTTCTCAAGGCGGCCCATCTATGAGAGGCAGCCCTGTGTACGTGGAACTGGGCTCAGTCTTCCTTCCAGCCACTTTGCACAGGTTTCCAAATCAGATGTCCTGCTGGGGCCCCTTTTGCATTGATAAAGTTCCTAATTGTGTGTGCACAGGGTATAATCCTGCCCAGACCAAGAAAGCAAGCATTGCAGAGACCAGTGAAATGGTTTGCATGGATCCAGTGGCTAGAGAGGTACAGCTCTTAAAGCAGGTCCTCAGCTGGGGTGTATGTAGCTGAAACCTGGGCCGGGCCTGCCTGGACAGCAAAGGGGATTCGCAGACCTCCAAGGTAGTATCAGTGGTGCCACTAAGGCATTTCTGACAAGTCTTTCATTGCAGTATCATTCATTCACTCAAGTGCGTATGAAAACAACAAATGTTCATTTCTTCCTAAACTCTCTCTCAGTGGTTCGCAAAGATGAAAGCTGAAATAATGTAGGATTATGTTCTTATCATCGATTTTCTTTTTATCGCTTTCCACCATTCCTTCTTACTGTTGAGGTGCAGAAATATCTTCACAAGCAATGTAATACTTCAGAGTAGGAGGACAAGGTCTGGAACTGAAAGAGTAACATACTTGAATATTTATTTGTTATAACTCCAGAATGAAAAATTTATCCTGAATGAAATATTCTCTTACATGCTCCGTTGGACTCCTTTGCATTGTATACCTGTGCAGACCAGTATGTTCCTTGCAGTGTATAACAGCTCGTTTGGGTTTATAGCAAATTGTGAATGGAAGATTGTCCCTTCTCTTGAGTCAGTGAATTAAGTTTTGTTTGTTAATGGAAATTTCACTAAAAAACACTTTTTTTTTTCCACTTGGAAGCACAAGTAGTTTGTTTAAAGGCTGACAGTCAGATGGGTGAAATCAGCGTTTGAAGTAAGTGGCTGGCAAAGTGGCCTGTGCAATATTAATGTGTTTAGGAAAACCACTGGAAACAAAATGTTTATTGCCTCTTTAAATGTATGTTTATATACAGCTTTAAGTGGTTCATCTTCGCCTGTATGTACAACACTTGTTTTTAATTTTGTGCTATCTAGAGAGCTGCAGTTAAGAAGTCACTAATTTAAAAAATGACATTTTCAACCTGAATGATTGAAATCCAATGAGCTACTCAAAGGAAGAATGGAGGGGAGATTTTATTGTGTAAAATCTGAGCCATACGTATTAAATACTGACGATAATCTTTTGATTCTTTGAAAAAAATAACTTGTCTGTCATTGCAAACATGTTATTGCTGTGGTGCTTGCTCATCTAGCTCTTCAGAGATGATGAGATGAAATTTCATGGTCATATTTTACATAAGATTAGAGATAGCTTGAAGATAACATCTGTGCCAAAGTACAGTTTACACTTTGTTTTGGGACACCTGTGCCAGCTGTATGGTTTGAGTGGCTGTTTCGCAGCGGTTCTCCTTGCAGTCACAGTGGTCAAAGCGGAACCTGTATTGGGACTTAGGCATATTTGGGTATAAGGCAGAAAAACATGATTTGGGGCAGTTGTTAATCTAGTTAGTTATACAGCCCCAGCAACCGAGAAATGATTAATGTTCAGACTTCTTTTTTCTTTCTTTCATGCCAGAAGAAAGCTTTGGTTTGTAAGGCTTGTAACTGGCAAAACTACAGAATGGCTGGCAGGAATGTGCTTTTTCCTCTTTTGATTGTTCTAGTAAGATAACTGCTATTATTGTTGTTATTATTATTATTATTTCCAACAAAGGTCCTTGCAGTATGTGCAGCTTATTCAAACAACTATTGAACTTCTCTTAAAATTGCTTGCTTGTGGCTTGTTTGAAGAGTTTTTGCTACTATTGTTTGAAGTCAGCATCTCAGTCTTCACCAAACATTTTGTAAAGTTTCTCCAAGTCTTTTTTCCACACCTCTGTGTTAGTTAAAAAATTCCACAAAAAGCTTTAGGGTCCATCCCACCATCACCTACTTCTGAACTAGTCTCCTTAAGTATAGCACTGTTCTAGGAAATAGTTCTGAAACCAGTCACAGAATGCAGAGTGGATGCTTCTCTTACAGCTTTCTTATGGTGGTTGAGAAGTCCATGACCAGATTAACTGTTGGAGCCTGCAAGCACACTAGGGAGAATGGCAAATGTGTGGTTGCATGCTTCTCTGTAGACCATATACTTCAGGGAGCCATGTCAGAGAAGTGAGTTTTGCATGATACTGTAGATACCATGAGGACTGTAATATTTATGTCTCCTAAAGGAAGGAGCACTACATTAAATGTAAAGCTACTGTAAAAGAAATCCGTCTGCTGTACTTACTAGGCTGGGGAAAAGCTTCAATAAGTCTCCTTAATATAAATTGACTGTGATTGGAGTATTGTTTTTGTATTTCTTCTGTAAGTGCAGGTTCCTTTTCGGTATAAATAGTCATGCATCCCAAACATTTGAACTGGTATTCATTTACCAGCCCTGTCTGAGAACTGCTATCTGATCAAACCAATATTTTTTAATTATGTACTTATAGGCAGATGGGAGAATAGTTTACAGTCAATGTATGATCTTCTCTGCAAATCTTGGAAAATTGTGTTGTTTTTTTTTTTAATATTGCCTTATCAGTTTCTTTTTTTTATTACTGATGACTTCATTCTGTTTGAATTCAATGCTTCAGTTTCTTTGGGGTAAACTAATAGATTATGTATGCGATATTTGCACAGTGCTGATTGAATTCATCTGGTGAGCTTGAATGTGGTTCATATATTCACATAATTGTCAGGAGCCAACTTGAAATTCAGAACTGTTTCACGAGCATTGCACAGGGCATCGTATTCATCTCGCATTACTCAGGAGTGGGTAAAACTTTCATGGTAAGCTAGATATGCAGCTCTTTCACAAGCCAATGTCTTTTACATTTGTGCCTGTAAACAGTGATGGAGAAAAAAATGAGCCATTGAGCTCTAACTGTTTCCTGAAAAAATGAAGCTGACATTGCACTGATCATCCCCCTTCTGATCTGTTACCTGCACCTTCCTCACAGATTCTGAACTTGCTGGCCAATTCTGACCAGATTTGACAGATGATTAGATGTTCAAAGGATGCTAAATCAGGTAATTTTCATGAAAATAAGCAACCTATTAGAGGGGTCCAGATGAATGCCCTTGCCCGGGAGAAGCGCGGCAGCGTGAACTCAGTCCCATTATCGGACACCAGAGAACCCACAGGAGAGAAGCACAGGAAATCAGGCTTCACGGAGCTGCTTGTTTCCACAGAGATTATGCTTGTGTTTTCACACTAATCCAGATGGATAACTTTCCATGTGGTGCTATCTTTCATTCAAATGTTCCTACTCATTCTCATGGGGAGGTTTTGTACTTATTAATATGGCATGGCAGAGGTTTGCCAAAGAATAAGCTGTCAGGCCCAATTTATATACAAGTGTATATATACATATATATACATATACATATATACATATATATATATACAACCTCTTCAGCCAAAATACCTGGAGATAGGAAGGGGTCATGTGGCTATCAGGCCACTGGTTGCAGATGCTAACACTGTTTGCAAAGAGCTGCAGGGAGCCAGCCCAGCTGGAACCAAACCTGCTATGTTGCATGTATTTCAGCATTTCCTTCTCTTAGCTAGTGCTGCTTTGGGTAATGACGTTGGCAAAGCAACAAGGATAACATTGCACTTTGGGCCTTATCTGTATTTTAGCAGCCCTAATTAAACTCTTTATCTGTAGTCACAATTGAAGTCAGGGGATTTCGCAGGTATTGTATTGCTCATGAACTGTGGAGCAGACTTCACTGTTTTAAGTGATATCCCCCATTAGGTAGTCCTTAACTTGCAAACTGGAGGTGGTTCTCCACTATTTGACAAGAATCCATGCAAGGAATAAAGACATTTATCTGTGAAAAGAGTAATGGGGAAAAGGGAATATACTGTGGGTTTGGTTTTTTTTCCAATAATCCACAAAGTTTGCGCAAGCTTTCTGCACTGTCTTGGCAGATCATGAGAAAAACTTCCTCTGGAAGAGGTTGGTCAGTCAGCTAGAGAAGCTTGAAACCTCTGGGGCTTTGTAGAGTAGAGGGGCTGGATAGCTTGGGATCCAGGGAAGGTGAGTAATTTGTTTGATTTTTCATGGAAACATACTGATGCTGCCAGTAAACACCTCCAGTCCTGCATATTCAGTTGCATTTGCACACTACGTGGGATCTCTCTCCATTGGTAATTACCTTTGAACCTAATTTAGCCACCATTCTAGATTGCTATTAGGTATTAGAAACTACTTATTATTGAACTGATGGGTTTATGTTCAGTCTTCTCTTATATGCTTTCCTAATTCAGTTTGCTATGCAAATCCTATAAAAGGCTAACCTAGATTCTGGCACATTCATAGTGGAGTGCAGTATGACAAGGTGCTCCACAGAGCTCATGAATAAGTTTGTATCTCTATAGCCCTTTGCTGGTGAGGCAGAGCTGAGGTTGCAGATTAAGGAAATATATGAATATGTGCTACAACAACAATGGTGTGAGTTTAGACGTGGCTACAGAGAAATTCTACAACAGTTCCCTGTGAATGTTCGTAAATGCTACTGAGCCATGCAGTCAGTATTTGCCCCAGTGCTGGCCAGAGAAGGGCTGGAAATAGGTCTGGAGGAACATTTAATTTATTAATTTTCATGTGCCGTATTTTATTTTTTTATTTTATTTTATTAGAATTCCTAGGGATTTTCTGGATTTTTTTTAGACCTTTCAGATATAGTGGCGTGAGCTTCCACAGTTGTGCAAGTCCAGCTGTAAGGTTTTCAAATGTTTATCAGGGTCAAAAACCGCAAAGATGAACATGTGTTTAACTTGACAAACTAAACTCAGCTAGCTTTAACAAGGCAGCTTGAAGTGTATCCAGCATAGAAGTGAGTCTTTGTTGGATTACTGCTTAAATACTACCTTCAAAAAATGGAATCAGGATTTGGTACTTCGCTTTCCCATCTCTTGCCTCCCCTGTATTTTCATAGATGATGTTTTAGTTCTTTGTGTAATTGTGAGGCTGGTTTTTTGTTTGTCGGTTGTTTTTTTGTTTTCTGTTTTTGTTGTGTGGGTGGGTTTTTTTTGGAGATAAACCTTATTTCTTTGCTTCTCTGTGAATATAGTCTATTCTTTACCTTGAACAAATGCAATTTTAGGGAAATTCCACATTTAGCGTGGGAGCAAAAGGAAACATTTTTTCTGGCAGCTTATCATCATCATCATCATTATTATTAAAATATGATAGCCATTTATAGCTGCTCATAGGAATGTTAAAAGTTTCCTTGTGCTCCCCCATCTGTCTGCATCCATCTGTTGTCTCTTGTCTTGTACTGGAATTGTTAAGTTCTTTGGACAGGGATAGCATTTTTTAAAAATGTGGATCAAGTTCACAATTAGGAGCTGTATTAATACAAGAAGGCAAAAATATTGGTGATGTGAGCCAGTGGGCACTGTGCAAGTCAAGAGTCAAACAGTCATGATCCACTTGTCTCAGGTGTGGGAATTGTGGGTGCTCCTGTGGGTATCTGGTAAGTGTTTAGATGTGTGTGTACATATGAGCTTTATTTAGCATTTTTTATTTTTCTCAGTGGCTGTGCAGGTGGTGGGAATGCTGATCGTATCCAGAAGTTACGTAAGGAGTACCATCAGGCCAGGCGAGAGGGCTTACCCTTCTATGAGGAAGACGAAGGAAGAACACAGCTGTCTGATTACGACCAGCATTGGGTAGGTCTACAATGTGCTGCGAAGTGCTCTTGTAGCATTCGGGGTTTGCAGAAGATGTCCATTTGTTTGTATTTTATAGAAATTTTATGTCAGCCTAACATGATTTTGGGGGGATTTACAGAATTAGAGAAATCCTTAATGCCAGCTTCCTCCACCCCCAAAGAAAACACTGGTAACATGAAAACTTGGCTAAAAAATACCATGCCTGTTCACTGTCTTTGATCTAGGCCCAGGTTTCCTCTCTCCTGGGGTGGTCCAAGATATTCAGTCCTTGCCAAACTTTGTCACATGTGGTAGCATCAAGGCTTTTCAGCAGGATTTATGGTATTCTGGCAGTTCATCCAGTGATTCCCTGGATTAATGACAGCATTAGAACAACAGGCTCTCACTGTGCGTAGCTGCAAAGTGAGAGGGAGGAAATACAGGCATGTCTACCACTGCCCTTCCTTCTGTACATTGGACAATAGCAGTCTGACCGTGACACATCCTCACTCACCTTTATAAAGTGAAAAATGGAATAATTTACTCCTTCTCTGTCAAAGGGTCCTAAAATATTTTACTGCCATAGTAGAACTGTTACAAACATACTATTTTCTTGATTTTACACCTAGGAATCGCACTACATAGAGACATATTATGTACCCTGCTAGAGAAGAGTAACCTGTGGTAGAACCTGAGATTAAGTCAAGAGTGCTGGATTTTTAATGCAACAGCTGTAGTCTATGGGATGACAATTGTGGCTCTCAGCTCTACCTGAGCAGACTTCAGAGTTGGACTCTGTCTCTTTAGAAGTAATTATAATCAGCAAGCATTCAAAAATGTAACTCTGATACGATGCAATTTATGCTAAATTTGAAATTTATTTTAAAAAAGAGACAGAATTATGTTAAAAATCTTAAGAATCTAAATACACCTGAGCTTTGAACTAACGTTGTTTTTAATGTCCTCCAAACTATCAGTGCAAATGCTGAAGTGAAATCTTCAGTGATTGGGGTTATAGTCCAAAAAAATCCTGTGTGAGACTAGATTTCATTGCAATCACAGAGACAGAGTTAAAAAGAGTGTTTTTACATAAATTATCATTTATATTTGTTCATTAACCCCAAAAAGCTTTTGTATATATTATTCTGATTCAGGTACCCAAAATTTCACTTTCAGCAAAATAATCTTTCCTTAGAGTTGTTAACTTCAATTTACTGCCTTAAAATTTGTGGTCCAACTTTCCCATTCTTCTTCTGAATAGCTTTTGTAAACTGAACTGAGAATATTCATCAAATGCTTCTTTCTGTTGAAATTGTATGGTGTGTGAAGTGTCCTGCCAGAGGCCCTAGACTGGCCCAGTGGTACCTCTTCAGCAGCCTGAGGTTTTTTACTTCTTATCTGAAACTGATAGAGCTTTATTAATCCTCAGAGGAGGCTGATATTTATGGTCCAGTGTTGTTTCCTAAGATTCACAAAGGTTTCTTCCAGGTAATCCTTTTTAAGCCTTTCCTATTAGGTATAATACCCTGAGATTACTGATTTCCAAAGCCTTGCTTTTCCTATGAGGCAAGTTGTCCTTAATCAGAGCAGCTGAAAGGGAGCTCTTGAGTATCTCAATCTTGAACTGATTAATAATAGTGGCCAGGATTGTTTCTTTTTGTCCTTCAAATGCAGAATATTTTTAAACGTTTTTTGTTGTGAGGAATTGTAGTCCGCTCAAAAATCAGAGTTCACCTTGAGGGCTTTAATACACTGAAGTTTGTTGCACCAACAGTTCCTCTTGTTGAAGCGGTTTACAAATTTCAAAGACTTCTGGTCTCTTCACTGCAACAATATCATCCATTGATCCATCCAGCCTTGCTTTCACAGGCATGGTCTTTTAGTCTGGAAAATACTGCAGCCATAGCTTGCTCTCGCTTGACTCCTGGCTGAAATATTTGATTCTACTCTGACATATGGTTTTACCCTTAAAATGTATGTTACATCATTCCATTCAAACAAAAACAAAAGACCAAATTAGAATCAAAATATTCAAAAGAAAACAAATGTCTCAAAGCATCTTGCCAGAAGAGTCCTCAAGATATTTTATAAGCAATGTCGTCTCACCCGCCTCAGGCTGCTGACCCTCAGCAGTACTGTGGTAACACAGATTGAACAGCAGCTGAATTTTTCTACCTTTACTCATCAGTGAAGAGACATCCTGGTGACTAATTGCATAATTGCAAATAAAAACTTACTCTAATCTTCAGGACAGTAGGTCTTTCTTTAAAGAGTCAAGAGACAGCTGAGGAGGAGGAAAACCTTCTGGTATAATTTTTCTTGCTTCATACAGGAGATAAGATCACCAGGGAAGCTGCAGCTGGAAAGGAGATTGTGGGTCTCTGCATATATTTTTAATACTCAATTAGTTCTTCCTATGCTTTTGTCAGTCAGCTGTTTTACCTAAGCCAGCTTCTCTATATGATGGCTTTCTAACATACAGCAGCTGCTGTAATCACTACTTACCATCTCCTGAAACATGCAGATAAGTTGGGAAGCAACAGAGGATAATTTGAGAAGACGCTATCCTGTCACAAATCAACAGCCTCAGAAATGGACACTGGGTCTTGTCCTCCAAAAAGTATCTGAGAACTCATGAGGCAAATTTCTCTCTGATAAAGCTGACATTGACAAGTGGCCTTTAGCTGACACTGTAATGGGACAGAATTTCTAATAGAAGGGGTATTTCTAACAATCTACTTTTTTTAAAGTGGGATAAATCAAGTTAAAGTGCAGAGCTGGTTGAAAAGCCAGCATTGTAAGGCAAAATGATCTCATGACAGGCAATTGGGATCCATAAATGTTTTAAAAATAAGGTCAAAAATTCATTTTAAATAGGCCTGCTATTCTCTCATCATCCATTCCCCACCCCCTGCATCCATTTTCCAGTCCTCTGCTGTTCTTCTCATCTGTTGCTGGATGAAATTTTTGCTCTTTTGCGCCTTCATTCTGGTCTCCCTTCCCCACAGTCTGTTCTTTTTCTTTTTGTAAGTGACTGAATAATTCAGTTTAGTGTGTCTCCATAAACAGACACATGTATATAGCACTGTCTGTGCTGTGGAGCCAGATCCTTTGAAATTCATTTCCAGTTCCTTTGTGTTTTGGTTTCTCATTGAGTTTTGCATCCTTCGGAATCCTCTACACCTTCTCCCACCCCCCCTTCATTTCAGGTTCACAGCTAGGATAAATGATGAGCCCAGTTCTACAGGGTGGATCACAAGGGTTAAAGTCAACCTCAGTCAGAGGGTTAACCTAGTTAACCAAAGAACAGGCTTGTGGTGAGTGTAAATACTGTTCAGGAAAAAGAGTGCCAGTTGTTGTTAGTATACTGTGAGATTACCCTAAAATTTTCTGACACTCAGGATGTCTGCTGGGAAGCATCAGCTCAAGACAGAGTGCATACGTATTCATGTCCTAGCAGAACATCAGATAGTGAAAGCACTCGTGAAAGTGTTCTGTACAAACCTAATCCTAAGGCCACTGGAGACTACAGAAATAGGCAGAATACGTCTATGTGGTATTATCATATAGTGCAGTATCAGTCAGACCCTGAGAGAACCCTATAAGCAGTAAGCTGCGAGAACTTAGACAGTATCCCTAGGAGTTAGAGAGCCTTTTCATGGAGCACTCTTTTTCAAGGCTTTAGAGTCACAGAGTAGTAACAGGTCATAAGAAATACAGAAGGAGCTATGAAGACAAGCTGTAAATTTAGCATGTATGATTTTATTTAAAGGCATTTAAATAATGAGAAATTAATCATCTATTTGAGGATTTACTTGGATTGTCTTAAAGGCTTTGTACAAATTCAAGTTACTTAATATCAATTCTTTCCTTCAGAGTGGCAGTAAATTTTTGAAATATTCTTTGTAATATACATTCGAGGACTATGTGTAATACAGGCCTCACTGCAAATAATTCTTCACCTGTTAGTGACCACATCAGCTTCACTGTACCAAACTTCATGTTAAGCGGCTGTAAGAGCTGCTTTTTTATTTGCAAATGAGGTTTGCAAGTTGATAAGTAGCCTAAAGATAAAAGAAAACCTGCCTCTGGATACTAACTGTGAACATTTTGAATGAAACAAACCTGTAACGTACTGAGTTTTGTCAGTTCCAAGTCAAGAATATGGAAGAAGAATCATGCCTGTCTGTGCTAAAGGCCAAGTACTTTATCGTGTGCGTGGCAGGGATCCAAGCCTAAAAATCAAACAGAAAAAAAAAAAAAGAGGAACGTGAAGAACTGCATTATTTTTCCATAATGTGTCAAAGGGTTCTGTGCTTACTTCAGGATGAGTAAGGAGCTGTTTGTACTTTTCACGATCAATTAATTCCAGGTTCAGGATGTTGCATTTCAAATAGGTTAGGTTCCCAAAACTCACCAGCATTTGTGTTGGACCACAGCTAGAAACCAAAATTCCAACTTCCAGAATAATAGCATTCCTGTCTTCTAGCGCAATGGGAGAAGTGACAATTTTATGTACTTTGTGAAACCATATAGCAGAAACTGCTGTGAATTCCAGACTTTGAGCCCACAGACTGTTAGTCAGTAGAAAACATTGAATTTAAAAAAAAAAAAAAAAAAGCAATGACTTACTCCATGTAGCTATTTTGAAAGCTGTGGATCAGAAGTATTTGAGTATATGTTATTAAAACATATTAATTAAGAGAGGATTTAAAGCATTCTACTAGGATGTATGACTAGCTCACCAATCACACACTTTTTGTGGTCACTACTTATCTCTGTATAATGAAGGTTTCAGATTGGGGTATATTCTAAAAAGCTGTTCTAAGCAAGCATAGAGATTTTGAAATTTGCAGGCTGGCTTTGGGGGTAGGTTTGGGGGAAAATTATTTTAGAGAAATCCCTGCCAAACCTCATGTGAAAAATAAACTATTCCAAATGGTACATGTAAGGAGAGCCAAATTCAATTCCATTAATACTAGTAATAAAGAGTGACTCTTATAACTTGCTTGGAGTCATTCCTACTTACACAAAGGTTAAATTTGGCATAGGGAAACTGAACCAGAGGGGAGTCTGAAATGCTCGTGTCTTCACGCTTAGCACTATTTACACACTCTTTGTTTACCAAGGGAAACGGTTCTGGTGCCATATGTCGTCTTATCAAAGCCCACTGGTACTCTTTATACCCTACAATAGTCTGTGAATCCCAGAAATACATCATGCCATCTATTCCACAAGGTACCTCATCACACAGCTGCTTTTTGTTTTATTTAAGCGCAGGGGGGTTTTTCTGAGACGGACGGACTCTAAGCTTTGCTCTTTCTTCATAGAAATAGCAGGAGGAACTTGGACAAAAGCAGGTGGTGCTGCCAGGCCGCCTGGCTGTGGCTTTTCACGCAGGCTGGCAGCGCTGGGAGGTTGCACATTACCACATGCTCCAGCGGTCGTGTCCCTTGCAGCTAGCAGAGGTTCTTCTGACGTTGCCCAAATTGAGAACTTGATTGCGGTATCACAGAGACCATGACAGCTGCCACAGATCATGCTGATATGTTATGAAGAGCCCTAGAGGTTTTCTGTTGTATATATTTTTCCTAATTTGCCAATATGTTTGGGGAGGCAAGAAACAAATCTCTAATTGGTAATTATATTGATGAGGGGAACAAGTAATCCATGCCATGTAGTGTGGTGAACAATTACTGTACTTGTGTGCAGAGCCTTGGCTCTGCAACTTTTATCCTTTGGGCACAGCTAGATGGGCACAGAAATGGCATTTTCAGAGCTAGGCTTTAAACTAGCCTGTGGGTCTGTGCAAAGGCTTCGTTGCAGTTGTGAGCAGCACAATAGCTGGGCCTTTGTGACTTGCTTTGTTTTTGACAACCTTCTGCCAGCATAGGCTTTAATAGTTTTCTGGATACTTGTTGATCACTCAATAGATTCGTGACTGTGCGACCACTTCCCTTGAACATGTGTGCACGCTGTCAGTCTCTGGCCAGCGTCACATGCTGAAGGTGGAAGAGGATTGAAATTTTAACACTGAGCCTTCATGAGAGGTTGCTAAAGCTCCTCCTTTGCACTTTGAACCTTCCCTTGCCCTCAGTGATATGTACTTCTCCATGACAGCTCAGTCCCGACCTCTAGCAAGTCAGTGCCCCACATACCATAGAATCAAATACAGCTGCTCGTGGGCCTGACTACAAGGGAGGAAAAAAGTGCGCTTCCTTTTAAAAATTGACCTCCCCTTCCTCGGGCTATTAGTAAGAGGCCTGCTTCAACTTCTGGAAGGAGGCCCCAGTTACAACAACGCTCATTTTCTTAATCATGAGACAAGTCTGTAATGCCATTTAAATTCATGTCTGAAGCTAAGCACATGCTTAAGGTATTTATTAGATTGGGCCTGGAGCCGGGCCTCAGACTTGACCCCTTCATAGGCACAGGCTGAAGGCTTTGCCTTTCCTATCAGGTATCCGGTACATTTATCAAATAGATGCTGACAAGGTTGACTTCTTTTTGAATTCTCACAGCTTAATCTCCCTGGGTTATGTCCTTGTTCGGTATGTTGCTGATTAAAAAGAAATCTCTGCCCTCGAAAGTATCGATGATCCAAAAAGTTGCCTAGCTCCTGTTGTCCCAGACAGTATCCTGTAGCCCAGAGATGCTGCTCACTGTCCAGTTCTGCCTGCTCGGGGTAACGTGCCACCAAGACGTAGAGTAGTTTTGATGAAGTACTGTAGCATTTATCCATTTAACATAATGGAAAGCAGAATGACCTCAGAGAGGGAAACTATGGCGGTTGCCCAGAGTGTGCAGAGCAGGGTCAAGCTTGAAAGAAGCTGGGTCAAGCAATACAACTATGTCATTGAGGCTGTTACAGGGTACAGGTCTTTTATTTTTTATAGTTAAGTATGTGACAGAAGCCAGCTGAAATAATGGACTTTCGATTACTTTTGATTTCTGGATTGAGATCTTACATTGTATATGTGTAGCACTTCTCATTATTGCAGCATAAGATCTGAGCTGTAGGTCCTGGGTCTTCTGGAGTTTTGTTGAAGTTCCTCACTGCAAAATGCATTAGAAGAACTGCTTGTTAAATTACATCATAGGCACAGTTTCAGCAGCCAGGGTGTCAGTGTTCTGGTTACGTTGTTGTCTCGCAGTTAAAAACACTAAAAAGTTCAAGATTTCTTCACAGCCAAGGTGTGAAAAGCAATTAGAATGTATCGCTGGGTGCTGGGTATAAGCAATTATCTATGAATATATAAAGGCTCTATTTTTTCTCAACAAACAGGCGACATTGTTATAATTATTTAAAATGAAAAAGAAAGTCACTGACTCAGACATTGAGAGATTGGGCGGATAACTTTATTAGTTCCCAGTCTAGGGTCTGTAGTGCAGATGCTAATCTAATATCAAGATTGCATTAAAATAAAGCACAAAATATGGGAAAGAGAACTCCATTTACCCGGTAAGGCTGGTGCTGTACATGAGTTTGGTTTTTCTGCTCAAGGCCAATTCTTTTCAATTTTCAGCTTTAACTTTTATTGTTAAAGAACGCTTGGAAAAAGGAATGCTAACGCCCCTTTTTCTTGCTCAATATGGGATCCAACTGGAACACAGTCTTTCCATTGAATGTGCTGAGTTTTGAGAAGTTCTGTGAAAGTTAGAAGTCAATCTCATTTTTTGTTTGCTTTTTAAAAAAACTTTCTTTAATGTTCTTGCTTTGATTAGTAAACTGAATTTGCCAGCAGGAATTTGCTGGTACAAAAGTGTGTCTGATGAAATACCTGCATTGTGCAACCTAATCTGAAGGGTTGATTTTGATATATATATACATATTTTAGTCTTTTTAAGACAGTTGCTGTTCAGCTGTATTTATTAACGATAAGAAAACAAAAGTGATGAATACTGCTGCTTGGTTTTGCTGCTTTTTCTCTTCAAACAACCTGGGTGCTAGGTTATGTGTCACATTGCCCAGTAGTAAGTAGAGCCATTCCAGCTGAACTGTTTGTCATAAATCCTGTATGATAGGAGTTGTTTAGTCTTTTTTAATCCAGGTGCTACTGGGTTGTCTGCCTTCAGAGGACAGTGCTGGCTCCAAGGGGATCCTACTATTCAAGGCAGATTATATGTGAATAATCCGGTGCCCCAGAATATCGTAGATTTCATGAAATAGTGTGTTAATTTCAACATGTGTGTTGTGAATACCTACAACTGAGAATGAGGACAGATTTTGGTATCTCTTCTAAAATGTGGTCTGGTGACTAATGGTAAGATTTTTGTGTGTAGTCTTTTCATTTGTTTTCTTGACAGGCTGCAAATAATGGTCGTCAAAATTACCATTGCAAATAATGCACTGCTGTATTAGGAAGACCAGTGCTGTACGTGACAAGTAATGGCAGTGGCTGTCAAGGAACACAGACTCTGGGGAGGCCTGGAGAGTCTGTATACTTTATACAACATCAGGTATTTCAAGAAAAGTCAGAGCAGCAGATACCTAAGTTGAAATTATAACTTTGAAGGCTTGGTATGACTCAAAACAAGGCAAGCAAACGTGGGTTCTGAGGAGATACAAAAGTTTCTTTTATTACATTAAGCATGACCATATCACATTATATTCTGTAGTTTGTAATTTGATGATAACTCCTTCAAGATAAGATAGTTTGAAATACATGCCTGTGCCTTCTATCCCTGGTCTACCATCATCAAACAAAATCATTCTGACAATCTAAATTTAATCTTTCCTGTGGAATGATTATAGGGGAATTTAACAAAATACTATCTGGTGGTATCCACCAGTGGATCAGTATTAACGTTTACATTTGCATATGAAGCTAATTTTCAAAGTATTTCTCTTAATTTGCTAGGAAGATACCTGTCAAGTTAGCAATTAAACTGTAATTTGGTCACTGAGGTGTTTACACGGATTAATAGATCTCTCCCTTCAGCGTATGCTCCTGAGTTAGAAATAATAGCTATACTGTGTGGTAGCATGACCCCACTTGAGTTTCACACACACATGCACAAAATCAAATTCCATCACATTTTAATGCAAATTTTACCTTTGCAAATGATGGCCTGAAAAGAATGAGTTTCCATGGTAACCTTAGGGGAACACATAACCTGTTTATCATAACTTCTCCATGAAACAAGACAGGGGGTGGGGAATATGCTTTGATGTCAGCTGTATTTTTCTGTAGAGATCATTCTTCTCTAGCATGTATAGAGAATTTACCAAAATGCTCCCATACTGTCCTAAATAAACTTTTTTCCCTCTCTCAGAAGCAGTTATAGAAAATAATATAGAAGGGCAAGGCAATAGCAGGTATTCAAAACCATTAACTGACCTTTCAGCTGCTGTCTATAGTTTGACAACTAGGTCAACATTTTGAAAGACTGATCACAAATTACTACATAGAGAGATCTCTTCCATCACTTTCTCACTCCTTGCTTTGCCTCCATGCTTTACGTTTGGCCCTTGAGTATCCCAGCTGCCTTTCAAAGGCACTTTAACTTTTTTGCTTTCTCATTCTTCCACTTCAGTGCTGCAAGTACTGTCTGAAAAATGCATTGAAATATCTCAACTTTCGCATTGTGGGGCTACACCACAGAAAGGGAATGTATTGATTATACTTCATATTCAGTGCTGACTCTCAGAGTGGAGGTGGTAGCTTCTGGAGCTGCCATTAGTGAGGAGTGAGTTTGATGGCTTTGAGCATCTGCAAGGCTGTATTTTTCCTGCAGATGCATGGTAACTCCTGGCTAAAAGAAAGTATGTCTGCAACATTTTTTTTAAGGTCATTAGGAGTAAGGAACAGATGTTGAGGTTTTTCAGAATGCTGCTTTGAAGTGCCATTTAGGAGTCAACTGACAGGACTGACCCTATAGGCAGTGATTTTGGGGACTGGAACACGGAAGAACCATTGCCCACAGTTACCCATCTGGTATCCATCTGGTACCAGCAAACAACAGACAGTACCAAATCGCAGAGAAACTGTACCAACTGCTAAATTGGTATCAGCAAGCAAAGAAGGTCGCCACCCAACAGCAGTTGCAAGCAGGAGAAACAATGTCTGTAACATTTACAGGCTGGTATCTGAAGATCCGGAGGAACCTGATGCCATAGCATATGGAAAGCAATTCCTCTCTCTAAGCCTGCTTATGCTGATGTTGTTTGCTCAGTATTAATCCAGGTTTGGGATTTTTTTTGTTAACCATATTGAATTTGCGGCGTGGAGAGCTTTTGTCATAATGCCATTGAGAGAGAGCCTCTCTTTAGTGGCATCTACGCTTAACAGGATTAAGGTGGATTTAATAGCCTGTGCTACAGGCTAACCATTCAAATTCTAGCAATACTGTTCCAGAGTGGTGTCAAGTCACAATAGAAGGAGTTGGGGTTAACTTCTAACTCTGTGACAATTTACTCTGCTCTTTTTCTTTGATGTGAGCTATTCTTGGGGAGAGGTGTGGCAGGGGGTTGTTTCCCAGTTTTATTGCCATCTTCGTCTTCTTCCCTTTGTTCATTTTTCCCCCGTCTTCTGTCTTGTCTTCTCTTGCAGCAGTGTGCTGGTTTGTACAGTGGCTAAGTGTTTAGAATGTAATAATACAACAGTGAGAGGTTTACTGCCTCTAGGCGCTACCCCTTCCACTCCTGAGGACCTCCAGCAAGGCATGATTTTATAGACAATGAAAGGCTCTCTCTCCCCTGTGAAGCTGCCTGCCTGCAGGAAGCTTTTCACTGTCTTTTTCCACTACTTGCTCTGCAATTTAGTTCTGTGCCCTGCTATTTCCCCCTTCCCCTCCCTCTTTCCTTCCCAGACACACATGCACATACCCCCCATGTATGCATTCAGCACCAACACCAGCTGTAGGTAGATGCAGCAAAATGGCATTGTCTTGATGTATATGTTAAAAACCTCAAAAATACCCCAAATGTTTTCATTTGCCATCCTCGGCATAAGTGGAAATATTGATCTGTCCCCTGTTTGCTTTCCAGGTTCTGACACTGTCATTTCATTTTCCCTAAAAAGAATACAAGCTCATATCTGTGCTGCACAGAGTGGCCATTACACCCTGGCACTGGTGCCAAGAACTCTGCTGACTTAGCTAGAGAAAGATGCTGAAAGCCCCTGACTTGGAGAGAAAATTCAATTCAATTTACTTCATACAGTGTCTCTCATGAAGTATTTCAAAATGCCTTATATCAGGAGATAACATAATGAGAAAATGCTTTAGAGAACTGGGATTCAGATAGCAAGACAAAATGATACACAACAATGAACTGGAGTAAAAGAAAAGACGACTGTCATTTAAAAGCAGTAATCATCTGGATAAGTAGTCTTGTAAACTAATTACAGTGAGAAGAGAAGCAAAGAATGCAAGACTGGGAGGAACAAGAAGCAGCTTAGTTTCAAACAGAGGCTAAGGCAGAGTTTCCTTTGAGGCGGGGGAGAAGGAGCGGTGCACGGTATTGTAGAACAACTACGAGGGCACCACTTAATACGTACATGTGAAAACGTTTTTTAATGTATGCTCTATATTGCATCACAAATGTATCTCAGTGAAGAGTTAAATTATTCTGTCTGGTAGCTGGGAAGAAATTAATTGCATTGGCCTGGTTCAGTGGAAGAGCAATTGAAATGCCCCCTTGTAGTTGGAAGAATCAATGCCGGTGCGTGCTGAGTTTTTTTGTTGTTTTGCTGCTTTTAAGTTTTGCACTGAGCTCAAGGGCCTCTGTTTGCCTCTGTACTCTGAGAATAGGTTTGCAAGTGAGGGTGTCACAAATCTGGTGCTCATTAAAGACAATTAAGAGGTAAAATTAACCAAAACATATTAGACGACTAATGGAAAAAGAAGCCACCCACAGAGAAGGACAGAGGCCAGGAAATGATCTCATTTTGCATGGTCAGAGGAAACCATAGTCCTCCTGCACCAGGGATCAGGGATCACGGAGTTAAGGTTCAGAAAGCAGAATATTATCTTTGTGGGGCTGTGCAGTTTTGGCTTCACCTCCATCTCTGCTATTTTCTCTCTGCTTTCTGTTGTGAGATACAGCAAATGCCGAGAGCTTGTTTTCTACTGAGCTAAGGCAATTGCCATGTTTTTAAACTGTTATGGGAACAGCCTGTTTCCCTTTTAAAGTTCCCATCTGTGTTTGTATTTCCCTCAGTCTATTGCCTTTATAGAGAATTTTCCTCTCTCTAAATCTAAACCATTAGTTTCACCTCCTTGAACAAGAGGTAGGACATTAGTGAGGAGAACTAAATCCTGAGATAATCAGCCTTGCTTAATTCCAGCATGGAGCACTGCTGTCATCAGTGCTTCTGGTGCTCATTGCATAGGAAGAAGGGACAATGACTGTAAATATGTACATCTGTGTATATTTATATGTGTGTGTGTGTGTATAGAGATAGAAGGGGAACATTTAATTGCCTAGCGATCTTGACTGACCAAGTATTGTTCAGCCCTCATACAACTGATTTTCTAAGTGAAATTTTTTAAAACTACTCACCAGCACAGCCAAGATCATCAGTAACTCTGCAGTGTGCGTCTGTGTTTCTTATGGGGAAGATGAAGGATGGTTTGATTACTGTCTCTTTTTTTCTTTTAGACAAGGATGTTTTTCTCACCCAAGGGAAATGCATTCTAGCAGCATGAACATAACTATTAATCAACACTTAAGCAATAATCAGTGAATGAAAAATGATGACCAGAAACTGAAAATGTACTTGCATAACTATTTTGGCGCTTTTCCTTTGAGATCATGCCCTTGCATTTTAACATGAACAATTCTTATAAAATTAGTGCTGATATATTCCAAAAGGCAGTAATTTAAAAAGCCAGCACTTATTTTTCATGTTAGAAAAAAAAAAATACCAGCAGTGAATGATACATTAAGATCTGCATAAGTAACGTTACAAAGCTGCTCAATAATGTCTGAGATAGATCCTCAATTGATGTGAACCAGTAATACCTTATGGGGTTACTTCAGAGATGTACAAGCCAAATTCATCATCACTAGAATGCTGTGTTCAAGTGTGTAAAGACATGTAGAGGATACAGAGATGTTGACGTTTTCCCTGTGTATTTTCACACAAAAAGGGGAGAGAGCCATTGAGAGATGCAGGTGTATGTCAGCTTTGGGAATTCCTCCAAGAAGAATCAAATGCTATTGAAATTGAAACAAACCACTCTCATCAGTATTTAGCATGCTTTCCTGAATCAGGGCCAAGGTATGTGGTAGCACCCAGCAGAAACCAAGGCTGTGAGACTCTACTAGGACTGCAGCAATACCTTCCTTCAGCTCTTGAAGATGCTTTTTGACAGTTAGCCACAGTTCTAATAGCATCAAGTGTTTTATGGAGTAATCTCAATACCAAACCATTCTACCAAATGCTTAGAAGTGAGTGTGCATGTGCATGTGCATGTGCTCAAGGGAAAGAAGGCTCAACATTTCCTATGACTGAGCCCAGAAAACAGAACTTCAAAAGTCTGTGAGATCATGACTTGGGCAGTGAAGTGGCACCCACAGCAATTTGTTGGTTCACCTTCCAAAATACCCTGTATTTTCTCTTGACAAAATAATAAAAAATTTAAATTAGTTGCCAGACTACCCAAAACAAACTTTCAAAGCATCAGACCATGATTTGAGGAACTCTTACAACTATACTCCCAAGACATCTGTAAAATGGAGGGGGAGCAGAACTACAAGGTTTCTCAGGACCTGCAGCGCTGGGAATGCATTGCTTCCTTCCCTAGTTTTGAAAACTATTCTATGTGGAAATTAAGTATGTAACAGGGAAGCTGAAAGTGTTCTCTGTCCAGTGGAGGTGGTTTTGAGGGTTCCTATGGAACTTTTCTTGGTTTGCCATTGCAGCCACCTAATGAAGAAAAATACCACTAAGAGTATCGAAAAGAAGCATTAAAGGTGCTGTCTTATATCTAAACAATAGTAAAGCAGTACTGATGGGCTCTTATAACATTAGACTCCTCTTTGAGGACTGCTTCTGTCATTAAAATCAATGCAACTTAATTAAAGCAAATTATAGATAGATACATCTATAAATAAGATATTAAAGTGTGCTGCTGAATATGATAATTGCTGCATATTTAGCAATCAGCGTGTGTGTTCTGCTTTTGCCAGGAGGGATTTCTTTCAGTGGAATCAATGGAGCTTTATTAAAAACCATCCAAATTAGAGGGAGAAATGATGAGTGTTATAATAACGCAAAATCACTGTTTCAACTTTCATTGCAAAACCAGGAAAGCAAAATACATCCCTCTTTGTGTATGTAAGGAAAACATCAGGAAAATTCTTTTGAATTGTGAACACTGCTAGAATTTTTAATTTTTACCTTTTGATGCAAAACATAAAAAAGCTGGATAGAGGAAAACATGTTTTCTCTGGAAACGCTGGAGGTCTTGAAGGGTGGGATAATTAGGATATCATAACAGCAAGCAATTAAGAAGACCCTTTCTATCAACTTCATCCATTTCACATGGAACATGCAGTTCACTGCCTTACATAACCCATCTCTGTTTTAATAGCTAAAGAAAGTCGTAGTGAGTCAAATCATCCTCTTAAATTCTACTGGCAATCACTAGATCCAGGCAGACTGTTAAAATGCAAGAAATAAAATGGATGTATTTTGATACTTCACCTGTGTGTGAAACATTGAGACCAGGGTGGGGAACAAATCCACTTTTACCTCTCAGTTTTTTTCTTCAGTTTTCACTTAATTGAAAACAAAAACCAACTGTGTCTCAGCAGAGGGGAGACCTGAAGGTTAAAGGGCAAATTCCGTTATACCATGGCTCTTTTTGGCATGCTGAATCTCAACCCATGTGATTAGAAACGCTCACAGACAAAAGAAGAGCTTTGAGAACAGAGGTCAAACCAGCATCTGAATCAAGTCCTTTAACAGATGATCACAAGACTATTGAAAAATGTGCTAAGCAATGCAGCAGTACTATGTGCCATGTTTATACACAGGTTTGCAGGCGAAAGGCACTACTGGGTGGGATTTTCAAAGCACTTGGGTGATGGCAGAGCACATGCCTCACTCTGCAGGCTTCCTGGGCTGGATCATGTCTTTCAGTGCTTGTCAGTCATATAAAACAGAGCAGTAGTGTCATGCCATTTTTTATGGAGAGAAAACCAGAATGCACCAACTCCAGTGACGTTTCTGAACATACACAGTGAATCAGTAAAAAAAACTTAGGAAGTCCCAGCTTCCTTATCTTCATAAGCTCTTCCTGATCTCCTGTAATTTTAGGTAAGTCAGGCATGACTTAAGTGGAGTCAGCAGTATTTTTCCTTGGGTTCACAAAAGTATGGCTAAAATCAGCTCAAGCTGTATGAAGTTATAGTATTGTTACTTATGTAGTGGGCAACACAGACTGTTTCATTGTCTTTCAGATCTTAATGATGATTGAAATGTTTGGAGGAGGCTTACTGTTCAGAACTGAGAAAAGTAAGGGGTTAAAAAGAAAAAAAAAATGAAAAGGGCAAAGGAGATGTTTAGCATAAAAATGGAAAATGAACAAACCTTAACACCCCCTATGTATTCCTTTTTAAGACCGAAATTCCTGATGCAGAGCTACAGTTTTCCTATAGCTAGTTAAGAAGCTTTAAACAAACTTTTTAACAAACCGATCTCTGCAAAGATGGTCAAAGTTTTCCAATAGAGCCCTGAGTAATACCTGCTGCATATGACAGAGGGATCAATAACTGCAGCCTTCTGAGACAGCCACCCTGAAAATGCCTCTGCTTTATTCTTTTCTTCCTTGTGAGCAATACACAAGGTCTTGGGTCTTCAGCCTGCTGACTTAATTTGAGATGGACGTAGAGCAGGGAGATTTGGGTAACTCAGGTGGGAATATGCGAGAGGAGGTAGAGCCCCAGGTGAAACCAGAGTCGTGCTGAATGCCATCTCCACTGCCAGGGGCAAGGAGCTGCTGCTGGTATTCGTTTGCGGAGCGCTAGCTCCCATCTCGAGCTGTGGGTGGGTGCACAAAGAGTTGATTCTGGCTTTGTAAAGCTTCATGAACTTTAAATGAGGTCACTGTAGTTGTTCACGCCACAGCGGCTGTCCAGCCCCAGATGCCTCGCTCCATGTGGAAGAGGTAAGGGAGACTATCCTCTTAGCTGCTGTCTTAGCCTAGAATAAATACTCCAGGAGGAAGCCAGTGGAAGTCAGGTGAGCAGAAACAAGATACAGCATCTCCTGGGGAAAAAAAAAAAAAAAGATGCAACCCCATGCACTTTTGTGTGCATGTTTCAAGGTACTCTCAATCTTTAGGGTATGAAGTAAATCTTTTTCTGCTTGTAAAGAATTGTTCATCTACAACCCCAGCATCTTTCTGTAGGCAAGTCCTAGGCTTATTTCAAGATACCTGCCTGCAAGTATATTCTACTCACACCATACAATTTATGTGCAAATACTTGAATTCCAAAGACGTTTGTTCTTTGGTTTGATCTAAATGTGCATGTTCACTTTTTTTTCTTTTTCCCTGTAAAATTTTCCTTGGGAGAATTAGCAGGTTTGAGATACTTGCTGTTAGCTTATCAATTCCTTGTATTAGAAGACTCCTCTGAAGTACCTCGCAGTTAGTGTATTTGACATAGATTGCAGTGACACCTGCACAGCTTTTGTCTTGTTTTCTCTTTTTCTTTATAGTTACTTTTTCTTTCTGTCTGTTTGGGATCTGAATGTGAAATTAAGAATCTACAGTTTTCTGTCTTGAAACAAGCGTGGATTCCATTTGTCCTGGAGACGAGGGGAGCCCCAGCCTGCTCTCCTTCTCTTCCTTCATATTAATCCCCTGATGATGCCTGAGGATTCAGAAGGCAGCGCACGGTGCCTGCACTGCTCTCCTATCTGCATTCCCCCAGCTGCTGGGGACTGGCAGGGTTGTAATTGAAGATGCAGAGGTGTCACACTTTTTTTTTCTGAAGTGATGTATTTCTATGACAGAAATCTTGTTTACCAATGGAAAGTATTGGAGAGAGAGAGAGATTTGAATTATATTAAAAAAAAAAGAAAAAGCTAACTAGATGGAAAAAAGCCTTTCTGCCCCACAGAAAAGCTTGACTGGAAAGGCATTACAATATATGGGTGTAATATCTTGTCCATTTGTCTCGTATCTTGTCTCCACGTGTGGCCACTGCGATGTGCTTCAGAGGAGGCAGCAGCACAGTTGCCCAGCGGGCAGTCAGGAGAGCAGCCTGCTGATGCCAAAGTTTCTACCAGCTTGCTTTCAGAGAAGGGAAGACTTCTCTTTGAGGCTGTAGCTGACTTGAACCTGTCAGAGCCATTACAGCCGTCTGTTAACCTGGTGCTCCTTCTTTGGATTAATATAAGTGTCCCAGTTATTCGAGGGCTTGGCCGTGATACTTTGCAACAGTAAGTTTGATGAATTGTTTGTTGTTGTTTTTTAGTAAAGATGGCATTTCCTTTCCTCAATTTAGGCATGCTGCTCTTTTAATTGCACTGATGGGATGATGGCTGTTTCTGTGTTTATCTCTCCCCCGTTATTTTTGCATATTCATGTTTTGCTTGTTAGTTATTTGAGGCCGCTCTACGCTAAGATGATTTCTTCTTAATGATGGCTCTTTTTTTAAGTTGATGTAGTTAATTTAAACCCTGAAAAAATACAGATGCGTGTTCCCAATCATTCTTGGTGTTGTGCATTACCGTACATCTGTGAAACGTGCCTTTAATCTGCCGTTGTGCTCTCTCTGTGCTGACTGGAGAGTTGACCTCAAGCTCTCCAGGTCACCTCTGGCAGGGACTCAGCCAAACTTCGCATCTTCTGTCAGCTCCTGCGCCTCGCCGTGCACCGCGCGGTCAACATCCCTTTGCCTTGGGTGGAACTGGCAGTTTTTAATCCTTTTTGTTAGGGTTCTTCTTTACTTGCCTAAATATCTGACAATTATTAAATACGCTGTTAAAATCTACATACCTGTCCTGGGGCCAGCTGTGTGCCCCCTGTTTGGGGGAAGGAGGGCAAGTTGGAATATTCTGCTAATTAGTATCTGTAATGCCAATTCTTAGCTCAGTTTGTTGTGAAGGCAGCAAGGAGCCATTGCTTTGACTCGTTCTGAAGCGCAAATAATTATGTCCATAATTGTTCCGTTTTCACAACTTCCCTCTTCGTCAGGGTAGTATTTTATTTCAGGCTCCGTTTTGCTTTGGCTGAGGGATGCTACGTTTTTACTGCTGTGTGGACAGATGGGGAAAGGAAAGGAGAAGAAATGGCTGAGTCTTTAATTAGCAATAGAGAGCCAGAGCTTGCTTTTCCAGTGCATTGGGGGGTTTATACAGGATGGGGAGACTGAGCAGCTCGATGGAACCAAATTAGCAAAATGGTATCCACCGCCAGGGAGTTTCTATGGCAACTGGCTCTCGAGTCGTATATACAAACAGAACTGGCAGGGGGGACCTTCTTCTATTTGGTCTGTAGGAAACCATCAGAAAAGGGGTATTTTCAGGCTGTAAAAAGGCCTTGTGATATAAATATTTCTTACTTTCTGGTGACTGGTATAAGTTTTGGGATCACTACTGAGCATTGGCAAAATTCTAAATCTGTTCCTGTTACTGCACATTGACTGGCTCCTGCTACTCATGGTAGGCGTGAAAGTAATCACTGTGAAGCTTGCATGGCATCCCAAGTGCACAGTCAGTTACCTGGCACGTCATTTAGCTCATAAACATCTTGCCTCTGAACATAATTAATAGCCTATCTACTGCCATGCAGGTAGACTGTATTCTACATGGCTTTTATGCTGAGCAAACTAAATTACATGTTCAGTTTTTTTTTTCCTTCTTCATTCTTCTTCATAAGTAGCAGAAATTGGGAGGTTCCTCCCTCACCACTGTACCTGATGAATTAAGGGAAATTACCAACCTGGTCAAATTAGCAGTGTGAGAACAGCCAAAGCAGCTCTGACTCTCAGCCTGAGTGCATCTATCTGTGCAAATTCTCTCTACGTGTCACTTTTACTGGTAGAAAAAATGAATGAATGATCAATTTAGACTGCTGCCCTCCTTTTGAAATGTAGGGCAATTACTGTTACTTTTCAATCGTCCGAAGTCAGGCACTGCTAACATAGGGGTCATTTCCAATCAGAGGTGGTTATTTCTTGTGGCCATCAGTTCCACGAGGATTCCTTTCTGTTTTGCCTCAGATAAAGGGGAATTAGCAAGAGGCCTGTGATAAATAATTTTTTCACTTAGGAGTGTCTTGGATGCTCAGTGAGCGGTAAGGTACATAATGGTATTTGTCTAGCATAATTCCTGTGCTTTGCTAGGAATTATGCCTCTATTTGCATTGCACTTGTCTTATGTAATGGGTCCATAGTAAAGAGATTGTACATGAAAATGCTGTGTAGAAGTAGATAAGACCTACTACACCTGAGTGCACAACCTGTCCCGTTGTAGAAGCTTTTAAATCTCCTCAGTAAAAATGACGTATTGTACATAAATTACAAGGCTAACAGAAATGTACTCTAACCTGTGGAACATGCAAAATGTTAATTTTTGTTTGTTTCTCTATAATCAGGCATTTGCAGAAAGCTTCATGTGATTTATTCTTTTCTTTTTAATGAATTGTTAAAAATGTTTGAAAAGGCATTAAATCTTCCTTTCTGCCATTAATCTGTAAAAGAGGAAGGGGATTTTAAATGGCCTCTTAGTATATTGCTTTATAAAACTGCTGATTCTAGCAGCACCGGAATAGGAATACATACTAATGTAGGAAACACTGAATGCAGTCAGAGCCTCCTGCATTTGTGGAGGAAAAGACTAATAGCTCCATTTTAACAAGGCTCTTAACACTTTGGGCCATCAGCAGGCATTGAGTGAGTGAAATTGGGAGAGCTCCTGTGTGCTAAAAGCATTGAAGTTCACCATTTTGTACCCCAGTTGGAGCCTTCCTGATAGAATAGTGCTCTCCAGCCAACTCCAGTTGCCATCTTGAAAACAAACCAAGTAGCGAGCTGGCATTTTGACTGAGTACACTAATGCTTCACTTTTGAAATGGCACCGGAGCATGACAAATGCAGTTAACTCCCAGTTGGATACTTAGCTTTGCAGTAGTGTTAGGAGAAGTTTCTGGATTTGTGTTAAAGATGAAAGCTATGCCTGTTTATATCACGTTTTATACTTGAGCAAAACACACAAGCGAAGGAAAAACAGCAAACTTGGTACTAAAATGCTAGCTTTGACTCAAGGAGTTATGCTGCAGGAATCAGAAGTATGCTTACTTAATTAGATTAGCTCCTCTTGTTACTGAATTCTAGGAGGAAGGCCAGCCAGGAAAGGCGAGACAGTATCCCAGCTAGCATGCAGACAAGGAGAAGTCTCTGAAGATTGTACCTATTCTAAACAGCTCCTTGATACAAAAGCCTTTCTTGTTAGCAGTGATAAGATTATGTATAGGATTTGGAGCTTCTTTGAGCTCCTGCCTTTCTTTTGTTGATTTTGGCATGTTGCAGCATCATGTGTTGTCTGCTTATCGTTTTGAGATGCATTGTTAGTAGCTGGGGTGCATAATTGATCTTCATCTCTAATTACTCTTCTCTCCACAGGTTCCTGGAAAAGGTCCAGACGGGAGCTCATACAATATCCACTTTGAAGGGATGGAAAGGCAGTATGCGTCTTTACCCAGGTACAGTGCCGAGCCTCGTACACTCACACCCTCCTTCCAATGAGTAGGGAAATCAGCCTGGCTCCAGCAGGAGACGTTATTTTGCAATTTTGTCTTGTCATCTTTTGCTGCTGATTTAATGCTAACTTTATAACCGTCATAATAATTTGGACTTTTGGTTTTATAGAAAAAAGTCTCTGTCATTGAACACATTAGCAAGAGCCATGATCCACAGGTAGAGAACATGGACATTGGGGAAGCTGTCTCTGTGAGAGTTACAACAGGTCATACCAAGGCCTAGCTGACCAAGTTTATAGTGACATAATCCTAGCATGCAATAACAGAGTACTGATGTGGAAAGTCTCCAGTACAGCAGCTACAGCTCCTTAAGTCCTGTGTTGCTGCAAAGACCATATAAGTAGCAGTCCCATTCCAGTAGAGCGTCTCCGTGTTTTAACTGAACGCTGTGGAAATAAGTGCAAATTCTCTAAAAGCTTTTTTTTTAATTTATTATTTTTAGTCATTATCAACTCAATGAAGAGTAATTCTAGTCTGAAAACCAGTGGGGCATAACAAAAAGGAAGCATTTCACAGATTTCAGTCCCATTTCTATGGGAGTTCTAATAGCACGGTGTAAGTTTTAGCAACCTAGAAAGAAGAGTGAGAGAACACTAGAAGAGAGAGTGGAAAGAAAAGAAAAATAGAAAAGATTCCCCCTGTGGAATGAGAGGGCCAGGAAAGACCTTAAAGAGGTTGCTCAGTCCACTTCGTGGACCTCCAAGCAAGGTAATTTGTAAAAACAAAGCAAAACCAGCTATTTACAAGGAAGAAGAGATTCTTAGTTGTAATGTAGTGCTGGCATTTAGGAAATCAGTGAATAGTTTCTTTTTGCTTCTTTTTTCCACTGACCTATGTACATTCATAGGTATTACTGCAAAGGTTGACAAATACGTAATGCTGTGTTCAACTCCACGTGAAAATATAAAGAATATCTTGCTTTGGAAACCAATACAAATTGTTGGATGTTTTTAATGCACATGGCTTCTAAACCAAAGAATGTGTCTGTAGTCTAGTTACTGTCTTCAAATGATATTCATTACCCTTTGTTTTGGAACTTTCTTCTGCGCAGTAACTTGCTTTTCTAACTGAACCCAGCTTTCCAGCAGGGTTTCCTGTATGTATTTCCTGACTGGCTGTGGATATTCTTACCATACTGGTTAAATAGACATCATCTTTCAGAGTCCTTCAACACCTGTGTTTCCTGTCATGTTTTAGCAGTGATTGTTGAAGGTTCTATGTAATTTAATTATACACAATCTTTTTTTTAATCTATTTTAGAATTCAGTTTTGTTGAATATTTCCTTGTGAATTACAAGAATAAATTAGCAAGTGGTGCCCAGTGTAACTCTCTACAGCAATTTTCACATTCCTGTACCACATCTCCTTTTATTCATCTTCCATCCAAGCTAATCAGCCTTATTTTTCCAATCTTTTTAAAACTGAAATTTCCCAGTGAAGTAACCTCCATCACCCTGAGTTATTTTTGTATCACTAGTATGCCTTTTGAGCGAGGATGACCAGAACTGAGCACAATACTGCAGATGCAGACACGCCTTTGCGTTATGCAGCAGCAAAGCGTTCCATATATTCCTTTTGTCCTGTTCCTTTTTAAACCTGTTGGACCCTCAGCATATTCCCTGGGTGTATTGCTTGCTGGGGCACCCTGCATTTTTCAAAGTATGTCTGTGTTAATCACAGTGCATCTCACAGTGTTCTTCCCAAAACTTCCATTTAACTTGCTGGAAACATGACTCTCCTAGCTCTTCTGACAGGTTTGAGCATTTAGCTGGCTAGGACTCACCATTTAGGAAGTGATCCAAACATGCAATAACCTTTTGGAGATCGGTGTGAAAAGAATGTCGTTTTTCTCAGAGCCTAAGAAGATAATGCTGCAGTGAGATGGTATGTACTTCAGGTGGATTGTGTGCAACGCCTGACCCGAAGGCTCACCCCATCACACGTAGGCCATGTCACTGCCCTGTCCCTAGAGCATTTCCACCCAGGCAGGAGCAGAGCTTTGGGATAGCACAGCCCTGGATGTGCCTGCAGTTGAGCAATCAGCGGCTGTGTTTTATACTCACATTTTGTAAGTTTTGCAGTTTCACGTTACTGCAGTAATTAAGCCCTGGCAGTCACAAATGACTAGATCACTACAGTGAAGTCTACATCCAGAAGAAGGGGATGCAGTCTCATTGCCAGCCACTAATGGAAATGAGTGATGTCTTTTGTTCTCATGGCTGGCTGCCCAGGCGTATAGAGGAATCCAGGTAAAAGCCACATATTTGCCAACCAATTCTCTGTGGAGGATCTTGAACACTATGGTAACAGGCAGAGGAGAGAAAGAGAGCAATAGGTGGTTCTACAGAGGTAGTATTTCCTCAAAGACCACCTTTCTTCTCCCCAGCTTTCTCATAGTCATGGTTTTCTGTCCTTCTTCTCTTGTCCTGTCCTCACCTTGCTCAAACCACTGAGCTGTATTTGGTATGGAGGTAGCATGTAAGTATCTTACGAATTTAGCCACTTAAGTCCAGTTTAATAAGAGAGAGCTAAGGATGATCAGCTGAGAGTTGTAGCTGCTGGGAAGCAGTTTCTCTTTGCAATATAGCGTTGAGTCTAGGAGGCTCTGACCTTTGCCTGCCACTCTGGCATGGCACAACACAAGGGAGTAGAGGAAAGTGCTAAGGCTGCAGCTGGTTTTCCTCGAGGAGGAGGAGGAGGGAACCTGTGCCACGTCAAGAGCAAGTGGGACCTGCACAAGGAAACACTTCTGCTTACCTGAAGCCAGCAGGAGCCATGCCAGCATGTGTGTGGACATGGACAAATCAAGGAAGAGAGCTTTGATTTTCCTCCCTGCTGGGCAAGAAGGAGAAAGGCTCACCTGCCAAATAGCTTTATGAACGTGTGGTACCCAAAGGCACCACCCTGTTCAGTGCAAAGGCACACATCCTGCATGAAGGGGAAGACTGTCAGCAGCATCTGTGCTTGTCTGCTGCTGGGCTTGTAAAATCTCAGCATTTAAACAGCGTTACTGCTTTGCCCTTTTGTTTTGTATTTTTCTGGCTTTCTCTGAAGCTGCTAATTTAAGCCTAGATATTACGAGCCAAATTCAGGTGCTGTGATTCTGTATTAACTGCATTTGTAGAATTCAGCTGTGTCGAGTGTGTTTGCCTTTTCTGGATGCTTGCAGCAAATCCAGTGTCCCAGTCTCACTGAGCTCAGTGACACCCTTTTTGCCTTTGAGTGTAAGATCTGTTCCTCTGTAAGGTTATGTTTTTAATTAAAAGCTGAAAACAGGAGGCAGCAGCCTTTGGAGGAAGGTTTTGTATGTGATGGGTTTAATGAGTGGCCAGATGAGTTACCTAGTTAAGTTTCTAGCTAAAATAATGCCAGTCTGTAGACTTTGTTTGGAAATGTCTACAGAGGCAAACATTTGAATTGGATGATAACTGACTGTGGCAGGAGAGTGGCAGGTCTTCATCTCAGGCTGCATTGTGCTGTTCTGTCTGCAAAAAAGAAGCAAAATGGGAAAGACAGAAAGGAAGGCTTTGCAAGAGAGATACAGTTCTGTGCACTCGGCGCTTATGTGTTGCCCTGCGGCTAAGGCTAAGTAGTGCTGAATAGTTTTATTAAGCAATGTTAAATCTTCCTGCTTAGGAGGAGAATAGCTTGAATCTTATACCTCTTAGCCTCCTTTTTTGGCAAGAGGAGTGTGGGAGCTAGAAAAACATTAGTATTTTTGAACTCTTTTTAACAACTGTTTTCTTGGTGTAATCCAGAATATTTTCCTGATGAAACAGATAGAAAGCAGAAGCTGCTCTGTTTGTTGATAGCTGTATTTTTCATAGCTTGCTTTTACATATTATATATAGCTTTCATATTATATATAGCTATATTCATAGCTTGCTTTTGTGGAAGTCTGTCTTAATCTAAATCACAGACTTGCCAATAGCAACCTTGCTCAGAGGAATCTCGTGCCCCCAGACATATTCTTTGCTGCATTAACGGAAAAGCTGGCTGTGACCAGAAGCAGAGACACTGAGAGGGGATACTGATGGCATGATGAGTGCAGATCAGAAAGCTCAGCCATCTTCCTGGTAAGAAGTGCTAATTCCAAAAGAAAGCTAACATTCCAGACTTTCTCTGGAATCCTCAAGTTACTGAAAAATATGTGTTTTGTCAAGAAAACAGGTGCAACTGCACTAAGAACGTCACAAAATAATTACCAGGATGGAAAAATGAGTTCAGGCTGCATAGGTGAGTTCAGCTGCATTTCTGTGGCTGGCAGGAGACCACTGAGCAAACTAGCAATTGGCTCACGGGAATATCTGTCTTAAATGTAGCATGCACCTTAAAACTGGGGAACTTGCAAGTCTGTTAAGGAAATGGCATTGCAATACAGTGGCAGCACGTAGTCTTGTCATGCTGGAAGTTTCTCTTCACATTTACCATGCAGATTGCACTTTTTAAGGCAGTAGCTAAAATAAGCCACCCACCATTTCTAAGTTTGAAGCCAGAAAGGACACCTTTGATCACCTTGTCTGAGCCTTCCCAGATCCTCTACATTTCTACATCAGGCTAAATTTCAATTTTGATCTACAGCGTTACTTTAATAAATGTACTTACAAAAACATTGAACCTTGAATTAAAATGTCACAGAGTGGAGAATTCATTACACTCTTCAGAGGATAATTATTTTACTATTTAAAAATATTCTGCCTTTTTTTAAGTCTGAAATTGTCCAATTTCATTTTCTGAGAAAATTATAAGTTTCAGTTGGATTTTAAGAGCCAAGTGATCTGTAAAATCTCTCCCCTTCAGTAGTCCTATGCAGTGATCATTTATTTTATCTTTTAACCTCCCTTTCAATAAATTAAATAGATTGAGCACTTAAGTCTTTCACTATAGACCATGAAAACAACATTGACTCAGGGGGCAGGAATCCCCATGCAGTCAAATTGAGATAACCTCTAGAGTCGAGCTGAAAACATTTCCAACTGTTTGGATCAAAAGAATTGTTTCTGTAACACCTATGTCATGAAGAGATAAGGATCCTCAAAGAGAAGGAATGGATTACTTAGTGAGTTCCATTAGCTTTTTCTTGCAGTTGAGTGTTCTTGCCTTTACTAACCAAGTTAATTTCAAAATGCACAATTTCTGCAATTTAATTGAACCCCCAAAAACGTCATCATAAAGTGACTTGACACAAATCACCAGGAAAAGTTAATTATCTGTTAAATAAGTCATCATTTGCCATTGTCTAGCAGAATCTGAAAATAATATACTGACAATACTTAAATATGTATATAGTGTATTTGCCTGGTTAACAAAAAGAAATCATAATTTTAGTGCAGACTATAATTAGCTTCAAATCAACTTGTCAGAGCATTCTCAACCTATGGGAATCAACAAACCAAGGAACACAGATGGAAAAGCAACGTTTCAAATCAATAATTTAAATCAAAATTCCCTGTTTCTTGGTTTAAATTGCAATTAAATTTTCTGCTTTCAATCATTTTCATTTAACTTTGCCCATTTTGCCAAAACTCTTTCCCTCTTCTCATTTTGGGTACTTGATTTACTTTCATCCTTGACATCCAGAAGTATGTTGCACAACATTCACCCAACAGTGCAGTTGTGGTTACAGCCACCAGCTGAGCTATGTGGTGGTGTGGTTGTTTTGTGGGGTTTTTTTTGTTGACCCATCTGCACTGACAAGGGCCATGCAGTGGCACAGAGGTCCTCAGTAACAGTAACAACATTGCTCTGTCCTGCCAAGTTATCTTCCAGGCGCCTTCCTAGTGCTCAGCAACCTCTTAATACCTGTCTACGTCTCAGTTTCCATTGTTCCACTCCTCAGTTGACTTCATTACATGGCTCTACTCAATTCTCTTTTAATAATTTTTAGCCCAAAATCATGCATTGTGGCAGGCAGAGAGTGGCAATGCTGAGGCAGGCTGCAGGAATTGCAGGCAATGCCAGTGCTGCCTTGCAGCACTGTTAAAACTGTAGGATCAGTCTCCTGGTTCAAAAGAGCACCTGCAGATGTATCATCATAAACGCGGTTTATTTTTGTTTGTTTTCTTAAACTGCAACGGCAGCTAAATAACTTATCATCCCAGTCCAGCATCACCAATGTCATGTTCTGTCAGTGAGAGCACATAACTGGATGCACATTAAGCAGATACAGTGCAAACCTTTTAACTTTTTCTGTATAATATAACACAGTATTTTTTAGTAATGCTCTAATTTGCCCTCCAAAGTGGTGGAAAACAAGTGAATATTTTGTAGTTTTGGGTTACAGCTGAAAAAAGTATGTATCTTCCCATTTCTCATGTTGATTAAAGTCAGGAGAAAGGTTTGAGAATCAATTGTGAGTGTTATTTTTACTTCAGTTTTCAATGTGAATTAGTATTTTTTTAAATATTCACCTGACAGAGCTTCAAAACTAAGACAATTTGATAATTTGATGTCTTAGCAAAAATTAAATAGGATTAGAACCAAGTAGGGAGTAAAAATGAACGACCCACCTAATTTCATCATCCTAGTCCTATAAAATATAAAAAATGTTCAAACAGTATATTCTACAGTACACTTGATTATTAACTTTCTCTTCTGTTTTAGTCATCTAAAGTAATATCAGTAACTCAGGAGTATTTTTTAAATATGATTTTTATCTTGACAGCTGTACTTTCATTGAAAATGCAGCAAAATCTTATCTGTCTGCATCTTCCAATGGAGTGATCTCATTATAAATGAAATACGTGGATGGTTTTAGTTGGTTTTTAAGTCCTGGCAGATGAATTTAGAATCAGTTTTAATGGAAATACTGGTCCTACTCAAGGACCTCCAAGATACACTGCAATAAACCAGCCAAGATGAAATACAAGCAAAGAAAAAAAAGAGATCATTCTTACATGCTAGAGTACAAGCTTGGGAACCAAGCTGATGTGCTTATTAAAAGATTATCTTAAATCCAATATCAAACAGTTTAAGATTTACTTAACTTTACTTAACTCTGCAAGGTAATAAAACTGATTGCTGTGGAAACTGCCCAGAGTCTCTGAGATGTCAGGAAAGTCATTGTATTTCAAGAAGGACAGAGTCCAGATCCAAAGTGGGACACCTGAATTGTGGTAAACGCAGGCTGCAGGGACCTGCAAGTGCTCTGTTGCATCTTGCTCTTGCATCTGTTTCAGTTGCTCTGCTGCATTGTGCCATGGTCCTAATAACACCTCTGCATCATATGTGATGTCTGAAGGATTTTTTTGTGCACGGTGTCAAAATATATCTGTCCAAAAACATTTGGAGTTTATAAATAATCTGTGCATACCTTCTACAGGGAAAGTCTCAGACATTAAAAGCCAGTGCAGATAGGGAGGGGTCTACATTATACTGTAGACATGGTTCAAAAAATGCTCTTGTGTCTGAGGCAACCTAAATTTCTCTAAGACTAGGAGGAAAGGAAACTGTAAATGAGATCACAAATACAGAAATCTGTAGGTGGAATTAAAAAAGGAGGGGATTTGGTTGTTAAACATGCCTCTAGTCTCCTAATAGAAGGAAATATCAGCTGAAATGAACTGGATGCCTCTATCCAAATTAAGTCTTTATGCTGAAAAAGTATACTTGAGAAAGCCAGAAAGGTCAAGGTTCATGACATCAAATCATGGATTGTGGCTGGCGGGCCACCTCTGTAATTTCCATGGGGATAACTAAAGAAAACTGAGCAAAGAAAATGTCTGCAACAACTGGGACGTAGCTTGAAAAGAACACTAAAAGCCAGATGTCCCAGAAGAATACTTTGGAAGTGTAGGAGAAGGCAGAAGGGGATGGGTTTTGTCAATTTTTCTAATAAGTCAGTCAACTCCTCATAGCGAAGAGCCAGTTAATGCAATATGGAATAGTTTAGAAGTGAATTAATATTTTGAAATTAAACAGCCAGCTTGCCTTTTTTTTTTTTTAAGGAGATATTAGCTGGAGTAAATAAAAATACTTTAAATTGTCACATTTACAAAAAACATGGATCTGATATGGATTTTATTGTACAACCAGGCGTAAGACCTCCCACTAAAACTAGGAGCACCAAATTCAGCTTAAAGATATGGTAGTGAAAGAAAATATTGCCTGTGAACAAAAGGGCTTGAATTAATATTATCAAGTTTAATGAAGTTGTGGAGACATGACTCAGGAACAGAAAAGAAAGCCATATTAGCTACGCTTCCAATGAGTAAAAGAACAAAACAGCTGTTCAGAACAAAATTTTAATGAAAGAAATAAGTGTCAGTAGAAAATGGTTAGGTTGAGATGAAGGATCTGTGGAAAAAAGATAACTGGATGCAAATTAAAAACAAGGAGATCAAATTAAAAAACAAAAGCATATGTCCCACAGAATGTATCAGCAAAGTGATGTGCTGAGTGAAACCTGGGGAATAAGATGTGTGCTACAAAATGCAAATACATCCTCTGCATTGTCAGGATGAATATTGAAATGGCTCAGGAGACCAACAGACTGGGAAACTCAGCCGGCTGCTTTATAGGTATGGATATGTGGAATAAAAATGTTGCTGCTTGGGTTGGGTTGTAAGTCAGAACTAATCAAAAAGTTTGGACTCTAGGCTGCAGAAGTTTTGTTTTTGTGAGGAAGTTAATTGTAAATTAAGATAAGGCAATTCCACTGCAGTTTTTGGCATTGCCTTTCTCTTGATAAATAGGTCTGGAGGTGTGGCTGAAAGACAATTGCCAGCAAATGTGCTTTCAAAACAGCTAACAGAGGAGAAATGTAGGAAGCCAACACCATCAGGTGTAAAAATACACAGAGTTTTTGAGGATGTTGGATCAGGATTTTTTGAGCAAGCTTCCTGCAGTGCTCCCACAGTGTTGTGCATAGATGTCCTGTACGTTTTGTCACAGCTCAGCGAGGTTCCTGCTAACAAGTGGCAGCTTTGCGATGGCTCCCATCGTTCAGAGGCAGGCTGCAGCTAGTTCTCCATAATCCTGCCTGTGTCTCCTAACAGCAAAAAGCGGGAAAGGTTAAAAAGAACAAGGAAGTTGCACTGTCATGGCAAGATCTGAGTTTCTAATAGCAAGCCATTAAAAGTATATCAGTTATAAGTATTCTTGTGTGCACATCGGTGAAGAAGGAAAAGAGATATTGCCAATAAAGTAGGGAACTGAGTTGTATGTGGACAGTCTTAAAGGCGTACTGTAAGGTAATGATGGACTATGGGCTCTTAAGGACTCGGATGCAGTTCTGGGCTCTTTTACAAGCACATCGGGAGGGGACACGGTGAGCGCCCAGAGTGCCACCCACTGAGCAACGAGAAGACATGGGGGAAGGAGATCTGAACCACAGAGGAACTCAGGGGCAGTGCTTTAAACAGCCCTGTAGTTGTTTATGAGTGTTATCCGCTGTGAAACCCTGCCTTGTGAGGAGGGAGCTTTTATATAAGCCAGTGATTAAAGGAAAGAGCTATCTAATTTGGGATGAAGAGAATCACTGAAGAAGTTAATAGTAAAAACAGTTGCTAGAGCAGCTGTTTCAACACAGCTCATTCAACTGGCAGCCAAACTGCTTCCATCTCATGAGTAGGTGACACATTTAATTTCTCTGCACAGAAGTCTCTTAAATACACATCAAGAGAATATTCTGAATTCCATGTTTTTATTCACTTTCATTGTCCATATATTCACCTAAGGTTTTATTTTGCTCTTTAACTCTGGCACTTTAAAAGGTCATGCTTTGGATATGTTCATCCAGGTAGAGTAACACCTTATTCTGCAAGAAATGTGGTACAAGCTAGTATGAGCCTGATCCAGAACCAGTGCAATCCATGGTTACGTATCGATAGATTTCAGAAATCAGTAGGTTTAGACTGAAATGCAGTCGCTGTTAGAGCATATTCCATCATGTCTTTGCTGTCCAGGTCTGTTTGATTGCAATTTGATAAACAGTGGTGTTATTTCTTATACCAAAATATCATCTTTGCTTTTTGCACATGAACTCTGCAGATCAGTGTTAGCAGTCAAAATCTCTCCATATTTTGGAGGTTCTAGAAAAAGGAGTATATCTTTGCATGCTATTTTCTTTTCCACCCTGTTCCATCTTACCACAGATATACGTGAAGTAGGACTTAAAAATGAATGCAATTCAAGGTCACTAGAGAGTCACAAACATTCACATCAGTGGCTGTTATGGGCCATTAACTTTGTTAAGAGCCAACATGGAGCTAAAACTCTTGTACCCTGTTAGAGAAAATTAATTCCTGCTTTCTTAGGAATCTTTACTCTCATCTCTGGGCTTGGAAGAGATTGTATTGTTCTAACATTTAATAGTTATGTAAATTAGCTCTAATTTTGTCACTTAGCACCTGTACAAAATTTTCTACTAGAACAATTCTTTAAAATACAGCGTAAACAAAGTATAAGATGCTCAGGGATGCTGCTCTTTCAATTATGCTTATTTGGGAAAATCTGCATAAGCTGTTTACCATAGGTAAAGATGCTCTGGTTGTGCCAGAAGAACACCAGCAAAATCTGGTAGGCATGTAGTTGGTGTTAGTACACAGTTAGAGAGGGAGGTGAGGTGAGGAGTCATGTAAACTGGAAGCTGTTCCTCAAGTCACCACCTTCTCTCTGTGCATAGACTGGTCGATATCTCATGTGCTTGCACCAGCTGAAAAAAAACAAAGCAGAACATGCAAACGTCCACTGTATGACATACATGGGAAGCAGGAGAAGGTGAGTGTTAACTTTAAACGAAAGTGAATTATCTGCCATCTTTGTTCCACTCCAGATGTAATTCAGCAAGAAGATTGAATCTGAGTGTTAGATGGTCTGAGACAGCACCTTGGAAATTGGCAGCCAGTTCCAAGCAAGAGAGGAGAGAGAGGGCAGTAAATGTGTGAACAAAGCCCAGCCCAGGTTATCAAGTAAAACCCCAAGCCAACGGGGGTCCTTGGATATTGAGTGGCTGGAGCTTTTCTTCATCTGAAGTAGAAAAATAGCCTTTGTTTTCCAGGTGAAAGGAAGTACTTTGAGAGAAGTCGGTTGTAGATCATGACAAAATCTGGCAAGCAAAACCAATCTCAGCAGGATTTCACAGCTGAAAATCCATGCGAATGGCTTTTTGCTTGGTGTTAGCGTACTGTTGTACATACCCATGTGCCACGAGGTTTTGGTCCCTCATTTAGCATTTTTATTACGAATTTTGACTCAATCTGAGATGCTGTGCTTTAAAGAAAGTTAATGTTTCTTTTCTGAGAACAGAGATGTTTTCAGTATAATAAGAATGCTTTTTTAGGAGACCATTTTTATGGTCATGGCTTTGGTTATGGTTTTTCCTTTTGTTTTCTTGATAGCAATATGCTCTTGAACTGGAATCAACCACCAGTAAAACAGTAGCTGGGACAAAACTAATAGAAGAACGGACACAGAGTCTTTCTTTCAAAGATCCTCATACAGCAAATATGCATATTCAAAGATCTCCATGCATATATATTATATATTATTTATTATATTTATATTTATTTATTATTATTTATTTTTATTTATTATTTATTTATATTATTTATTATATTATATATTATTTATATTATATATATATATTATATGTTATATATGCATATATAAAGATCTCCAAAATGAGCTAAAAGTTTTCAGGACACTGGTACTCACTCGCAAAGCCCTGTGTGTCCCATTTCTTATACTGCCTGCCTGACTCAACTTCTGGTCATCCTAATTAGTGTTTTGGAGGTCTCCAAAGGCACTGGGTTTTCTCACTGACTTGTGAATTAGGCTGAATTTAGGCTGCCTGAGCATAGCAGTGCTGATTTTGAGCACCTTTCCATGAGGACCACTGCACTGCGGGGCGTGCTGCTGCCCCTCTGGGCAGGGGAAGCTGGGGGCTGCGAGCTGTGCTGCGGTGCTGCCTGCGCCACGGCGTCTGGCACAGAGCACAGAGCCACACAGCAGAGCGGCTTGCAACGAAAGGGAATTTACCAAAAAAAAAAAAAGGCAAATTCAATTAGTCAGTTGAAATTGAGTTGGGGATTACAACTTGGATTTTTAGGCCCAGATCCATCAAAGCACTTAAGCACCTGCTTTACCTTGAATACATTTTGCTTTTCAATAACAAGCATTTGCCTAGCTATCAGAGGCCTCCAGGAAACCTGGACTTAAATGTGCATTGTAAAACATAGGGGAAGAATGGGAGACAGTCAGTGGTACTTACATAAATTTCACTTTTTCACTCCCTGAGCTTTCTGTGGTTTAAATAATGCCTCCCTAATGTTGCCTCAATGTACTGGTTTTTGTTAAATATCCTGTAAATACTATCAAAATACCATTATATTTAATGAATAATCTGACTTTTTCTCTGAAGAAACTTGTTACAGATCTTAACGTGGGATTTCTTTAGTATTACTGAGTGGAATAAGAACCTTAATGTCATTTTAGTTTGATTTCTTTGTGTGAAGGGCTGACAGCTCTCCCTTCTCTCTCGTCACCAAACATCTAAAGAAAGCTCCGTTATTGAGAGATTACTGCACTGGTCCTTGGTCTTGCAGAGATTTCATCAGAAACATTTTGTTTTTAATGGACACTGGAAAGTGTTCAGCTGTCCATTATTACACTTCTTTGTACACAGTCTAAAAATATAAATGGAAATTATAATTACATCTGTAATGCTGGGTCCCAGCTGAAATCACTTTAATCCCAATGCGGGGGAAAAAAAAAATCAATAAAGAACCCTTAACCCTGGTCTTTTCCTCCTTAGACGTCTCGTTTTCAGTTGTACTAGTTTATACCACAAGTTTTACAAGTTTCTCAAGGAACTTCAGTACATGGAAACCATTTTGCATCCTTAGAATGGTGTTGCTGCTTTCTGCTTTCTGACGTAGAAACTGGTATGTTCTTCTTGGTTGTTGGTTTACCTTGTAGCTGTTTCATGTGATGTGAAATTCCTCCCTTTTACATTTTGATCATTAAAAAAGAGCGGCCTTTGAAATGTTGCAGTTATTTTAAAGAAAATCCCGTTTTACTGGAAGTAGAACTTCACTTGTTTATTAAAGGGGAACCCAAGTCAGCATTAAAGATGAACACTGAGGTTTAGAAAAGACAGCATTCTCAACTCACCACAGGGCCTCTCTCCTATATTGTGCTTTTTTTCCTATGGGATTCAAATAGTATGTCTCTCAAGGTTAAATATCAAGTTCAGGTTTTGTGTTTTTCCCTATCACCATCTGTGAGCACACCATCAAGTGTTTTGTGTTTCTGCACCTTTCTGCAAAGCTGGACTTAATGCCGATAGTGTTTTTGTTTTGAATGTGTTTTGGGGAGGGGGAGAGGGGCTGCTTTTATGCTGTAAGGCCTGCACAAACTATTAATTGTCTACTAATTGCAGCTTCCTCTGAAGCATTGGGCTCTGGTAGCATGCACACTATTCTACGTTGCCCCAGTTGTCACGTTACCAATATTCATAGGTGCAGAATCTGTGTAGTAGAGGTGTGCTGTTTGTCTGGGGGAACGCCTGTTTCTTAGTAGCTGTACATAAACGCTTCTCTCTAGGTCATGAGCACTCAAAAAGTGAAAAGTAAATTAATAGTATTGGTCTGTCTTCCCTCTGGATACCTGCAAGGGAGAATCAGAAAGGAAGTTTGAGTGTAGAGTGAGGCATTTCAGCAACTCCCATCTAGTACTCCAGCTATTTATTTGCTATCTCAGGCTTTCAGGCCTTAACTTCCTGACTTCATTCCAGGATACAGATGTCTCATTCTCTGCCTGCCCTCTTCTCCCCTTTCAGATACCATTTTCCTATACAAGAGCCTAAATCCAAAGCTCACTGAAATGCTTCCATTGACATCCAGAGGCCTTGGTTGAGTCTGGATGAGGCCGGGGCACCAAGTTTCACGTAGCATCAAGTTATTCCCTCTTCTCTGTCTGGTATTTGGGCAGGGCACATATCTCTTTCCATCTTTGCTTCCCTCCGCAAAGTGCCTTAATGTTTTTTTTATGAACATGCCACTTCAAATCTATCATATCACACAATCTGAAAATAGGTAGAATGATACTGTAGTAGTGGCCTTTATTGTTCATTAGTGAATCAGCAGCCTAGCATACTGTGGCTTTAAATGAGCTATAAAAACTGGTTATTTTCGATGATGATTCCCTTGATTTGAACGTACTAGAGCATACATAATTGTTTGATTGATTCATTATGTAAAAGATTTGTTTCAAGGTAGAGGGTATTTTTATTTAATTTACCAAAAAAAAAAATCAAGCCAAATTGAGACACGCTGTCTTTAGGGATGTCTGGAGTCTTTGCCAGGTCCTTACCAGGTTCAGATAGGGAGGTGCCACTTCTCTTTTTCTCTCTAATGGCATACAGTAGCCTTACAGGGTGGTGCAGGAATAGGTACCTGGGGGTACCTCTCTGACTGTGATGGTGTTCATCATAACCTAAGCTGAAGCTGCTGGTGGCATTGTGACTTACACATATGACTCTACTGCACATGATAGTCTTTGCTACATGACGTGTGTATATGTTTAAAGGAAATAAAAGCCTATAGCTGGTGGTGCTTTCTGGAGCCTCTCTTTTTCTCAATACTGCCTTGCCTCTGTCTTCCAATTGTTGTGTTGTCAACTTCGTAAGGTATCACTGATTTCCAGCTATTGGCATCAGGTTCTCATTGCTATGGGAGACAGTGTTTTGGTGCGTCCTTAGAGCATGTTTTTCTGTCCTCTGCTTTGTGCTCCTTCTTCCAGCTTCATCATCCTGACATCTTCTGTTCTAGGTACATGACTAAGCTGATAGAAGTGTGTTTCCACAGGCTGTGATTGCTCTCTCTAGAAGGTTGCTGTGCTCCAAGAACTTCGCTGTTGCAAATTTTATCTTGTCATCTGGCATGCAGTATGGTGTGCAGATGGCACAGAAGAAATTTGTTTAGAAGTTGCATATCTCCGGTATTACAAGTGTTGGGGGGATGCATAGATCTGGGATATTGGGGATCGCACCAGCTCCCAAAGATCAAAAGATGCTGCATGCCCAGGGACCACGCTGATATGTCCTGCTGGATGCATGATGCTGCCTCAGACAGAAGCACATGGAAAAAAAATCACATAGGTCTGATGGCATCATGTTATCTTCCCTCTTTGCTGGCATTGCCAGGGGCAGTGCTGCTAGAGAAGAAAGCAAAGAAAAGAACAGTTGCCAGGCCAAGAGAGGAGTAGGACACAGCTGCTGTTGTTGGATAGGAGAGTGTGCAGAAGGATCTTCAAGGAGGAGAAAGGAGGGGAGCAGTGGGGGCAAAGCCGCGTTACAGTGATGTATTTGGTAGCAGCGGCATGTGTGTATCTCGTACACTCACAGCTATTCTGCAGGGCGTGTTGAAGGGGTGGTTGAGGAGCCAAGCAGACTCACAGCTGTGTCTCACCTCTCTCGAATCTGCTTCTGCCACCAGAATCTGGTGTGCTAAACCCTCCTAATCTGAACAAGTAAACAGCCTGTCCCAGGCTGCCATCTCAGAGAATGGCGAGGATTTTGTAAATAAAGGAAACAATTGAATGATAAGTTCACACTTCAGCACACTGCTTAACAACCTGATAACAGTTAATTACATACAGTATTTTTAAATGCAGCAACAGGGAGATAACTCATGCAGAGATGGAGCACAGACACTTGGGCCTCACAACTGAAGGTTAACCTCTTACTACCCAAGTCCCTAAAGAGGCCGGTGACCTATATCTCCCAAACCTCCCCAGCTTTGAACGTTTACTGGCCAGCAGCGACTGAGGGACATCCACATAGCATTTCCTCAGCCACAGGTGAGTGCAGAGGGCAGAGCTGGAGGAAGCTGTGCTCAGCCCACGGGACTTGTAGGGCCCCACTTGGAAAGAGCAACCTGTGTCCTGGTGGGCAGGGCACGCAGGGCGCCAAAACAAGGGATGTCTCCACCATGGGCAGCAGGTAGAGTATGTCCCGTCAGCAGTCGCAGGGCGCTTGCTGCAGCTGCACTGGTGTTAGTGTAACAGTAGAAGCTCTTAAGGAAGAAGCCAGCATAAACACAGCTGGAAGGGGCTGCAGTCGCAGGGCGCTCGCGGCCGTCTTCATGTCTCAGCAGCTGCAGGCAGTGCTACTGCTCTCTGGGCACCGGGTGGGACGTTTCCGTCTCTCCCAGCCCTGTGGGATTCAGGGGTTTGACCCTTGTTATTTAAAGCTCAACTTCAGGACGTATGCTGTCAGAGCGCCTGCAAAGTTTGTGACTTAATACAAGTCTAATTAACTGATTTGCTTATCCAAATGTGGAGATTTACACACTTTTGTAGAGGCAGCTGTAAAGTTATAACTTCAGCTGTTTATCATGCCCTGAGCCTTTAAATCTCAATTATTAAAGGTGGTGTTTAATGGCTGGCTGGAAAAGGGGTGGTTACCAGAGTGTTAATGGAGTGCTGCAAGCCAGGAAATCTATAATCTAATGCCTGTATAGAAATGAATGGCTCTAACAAAAGAAAATATAAGGGAAGGGGGCTGGGGGATGGGGAGGCTCTATTTACAGGCTACTTGTGCTGTTTAGGAGCAAATCAATACATGAGCAGTAGAGGAACAGTGGGGATTGAAATACTGCCTGAAGAAACCAATAAGAGCTGCTTGTTTTTAAGGTCTCCCTCTCCCCCCCAAAAGCAGGATCTTTCTTCTTGGATGTTGAGCCTTGCCTTTACTGCGAAGGGGAGAGAAGGGAATGACACTTCCCAGGGAGTTTAACAGAATGTCTGGACCTAGAAACAAAATGAAACGGAGGGAAAAATAACCAGCTACAGTCAGTTTCAAAAATCATTTTCCTTTTTTATTGAAGCATGATTTTACTACCCAGTTTGTGCCATCGGAGGCAGAATTGACAGCCATGCTTCATCATGGCAATGGGAGAAAACGCTGCAAGGAATGCTTTAATTTAAATGAGAGATGCTTTAAAAAAAAAAAGGAAAGAAAAGAAAGAAAGAAAGCCTGAAAGCTTGGTAATAACATTAATAACCAGTTCTTGTGGGTTTTTACTAGCCCACTAAAGATCAGACAGCGTGTTAAGATCCCAGCGGCTGAACAGTAAAGACCCAGGCCCAGGCTATTATTTCTTAGGAAGATTTTTTTTAATGACTTCTGTTATTTGTTGAAAAATCATTTTAACAGCACAGCTGAATAATCACCGTGCTTTAAATTCATTCTCTGTGAAAAATGAGAACAGGATAGAATTTGGTTTTACGTCTCTTTCAAAGCACTGTATGAAAATGGCACAGATAGGAGTAGGCAGTGAATGGATAGGCTAATGGAGAAGGCTTCCCAGGCCTTCTTTCTGAAGTGGAATTTGGACTGTGGCAACAGAATTGCTTTTAAATCAAATGAAAATCTCCCAAACCACCGCATGACCTTTAATTTTTACCCTGGTAGCCTCCAAAAAAAGCATAGATCTGCAGTAGAGCTTAGGGTGAGGTGAAGACATCTGGATTTTTTGTGTTTCTGGCTCTTGTGCTGCTGCAGAGGGCCGGCGGTGGGATCTCACCTGTCTGTGCCTCTTTCCCTTCCCATTGGATGTCTGCTTTTTGGGACAGTAGCTGGCTTTTCTCGGGGCAAGGTTAGCAAGGTCCCTGCATCCACTGGAGTTACTGCACAGTACTGTGGTACAAATATTCCATAAGAGAGACTTCACTTGAGCATCTCACCCAGGTGATGACAGTTCTGCACTTGTTTGGCACTTCCCTATATTAGTTTGTCTGCTTTGAAAGTCAAAATTCAGCTGAGAAACCTAAAGCATTTGCTTCTTTTGCTGGCTTCAGCCCTTTGAAAAGCTTTCTGTCCTCCAGTGCCGCTTGGCCTGCATCATCTTAGAAACGTGATGCAAGAGACCAAAGGCCAAGAACACTTTTAGTTTATAGCAAGAGCTTTTGGCCTCTGCTGATCTGCAAAACAAAAGACCAAAGGGACCTTAAAATCTCATCCAGGTCTCTCCCCGACAGAGTGCAGAGGTTCCTGAGCAACAAGCGTGATTGCTTAGCATTGAGAGTAGGTTACCAATGCCAAGAGGTTAATGACTCGCACGGTATTATGTTGTGTTGAATAATGAGTAACATATGAAATGACACATGTTGTAATGACTCGCTACTTAAAGTACCAATCTGCTTAAGACCCCTTTAAGCTTGAAGAGATCACAGAATAGCGATGTCTTGTTCAATAGGTGCTGCTTTATTTTATGCCTCCTGGTAGGGGAGATGTGCCATGCCTGAGAGCATACAAACAAAACAAGTGGTGAATTGAGTAGGAAGGATTATTGGACTAGTTGTTTTGAATGCTCATTGGGCATTTATAGAGCACCAGCTAACATATTTGGGGCTTGTTGCTGTTGATTTGAGTTTTTTAATCCTGATTATCACAGTTCCTATATTTGTAGGTTGGATTTAGGGAAGGAAAGAAAAGGGAGCTTTGCCTGCAGGACAGGATTATCAGAAGCTGGTCTGAGATCTTCTGTGGAAAATAAACTAATGCTGGAGCACAGGAGCAACACAAAGTGTTCCGTGGCTTTGTTGGTGATGGGAGGCAGTTTAATTAAATGGCAGCCTAAACTGTGATGTTAACCAATCTTTGACATAGTCTGGTCCCTTAGGGTTTTAGAATAACCACTTGTGTACAAAATAAGCTGTTGGTGCTACCATAAGAAATCTTAGTAATCTTGTAGTAAAATTTAAAACCTGTCAGACTACTGTTTCCCTTTCTTACAGTTGGTTCTGCAGTCTACTTGTCTGCATGGCAAGTTTGGATCTGATGAAACTTTACACTTGGCCCCAGATGTAAAGATGAGTGGGACGTCTGAATAGCTCCAATCACTAGTAGCTGCCCAGGTAGCTGCTGGGCCCAGCAGCTCTCAGAATTTGTCCCTCTGCAAATAAAAAAGACTCTGTTCTCTGGCCACTTTAAGGGTGGACTTCAAGTGGAGTAATATAAACTGTACAGTTGCATTCCAGGACTGTGGTGCTTTTGCTGTTTGTTTCTAAATATTCAAAGCCATAGTATTGTAGAGAAAGAAAAACTGCACACGTAACCTCTTATGTTCAGGCCAGTCAAGACCGCTGCTAAACTTTGCAAAACTGTGTGCAAGGGTAGGGAATCTGGCCTGCATCTCATCGGAAATGTACTCTTGCTTGAATATCAAACAAACTCGTATGGATCCCTCCTTCTCCAAATCCAAAACAAATACAAGTTCTTTAAAAAGGAGCGAGATTTTTCTGCTTTTTTTTCCACCAGTAATGCAGGTCGTGAAATGATCATTATTTTTATGGGACTGCAAAGCCTATAGAAGTCAAAGCTATGTAATATACATTGCAGAGTGTTCTGCTAATCCTGTCCAACCGCAGTCGTGCCTGGCCCAGGGAAGAGGGTCTGGTAACTGGAAACCTGACACTGAAGGAATTCCAAACACAGTCCTCAAACTAAAAACAGCTCTCTCCACATGGCATGTGCTACATGAGAGCCAGGGATTGTATTCGTTTATGTTATCTGATTTTTTAGCCTTGCGTTGTTGATAAAAGAACAGGAGAAGAAAGCACCTCCACCAGCTCAGCCCATAAATAATCTGTGTGTGGTGTGTTTGGGGTTAGTATGACATTGCTAGACATCTGCCTTCTACTGCGAGGTACAAGCCTTTCGCAGACAGGAGCCACAGAGCACTTCATTGCGTTGCAGATTCCTCCCAGCATTAAGATACCAAATTTGATTTCCTGTGGTTTTTTAAATGCAAAACCCATCATCGGCTATGGGAAGTATTGGTCTGAAACAGCAAAGAATATTTGTTACAGGAGTATATCACCTATTAAGATGTAGAGACAGACTTTAATGAAGCTCAGTCATGCAGTCATTTTTTTTGCAACCTGCAGTATTTTTTTGTATTTTTTAATGAACGTTGGATATTAAGCAACAGAATTTCTTATTGCCACAGACTACAAACAGCACTGCAATGTCTTTAACACTGTATCTGGAGAGAGAGGGACTACGTGGTCTTTTCAGTCAGTTGTTTTTAGCGTACATCAAGAACAGCTTTATAAAGACACAGTAATGTATTTGATACTGTAAGATTGTTTATTTGCATAATTTAATTCTTACATCTGCTCCTTTTTTCTTTAAAAGTAGATCCTCTTGGCTGAGAACAAACAGCTTGCAATCACGATGCGTACAATAGAGTTCTTCAGTGAGAATCTGGACACAGATAGGACCTTGTTGCTTTCTCCTGTTCTTTAATCACAGCCTGAGCTGCCTGATGCCATCACCCAGAGTCTCTGTATGTCTTGCTTAGACATGAAAGAGATTGCAGCCAAATGTGGGCTTTCCGTTTGCCACTTAGTCTGTGGCTGTCTTTGAAGTTTATTTCAAGAAGTACTCACTGACAAAGTAAGAAGGCAGTTTTTCATGTGAGATTATATCCCTTGCAAAATATTCCTGCAGCAGCTAGAAGAAGGCAGTGGTGTAAGAAGGGAGCATTCCCTTCCTTGCTTTTTACCAGGTACTAAGAATGTGACCTCTGTGATTCTCCCCATAGAACAGAGGCAAGAAAAACTCTTTTGTCATGATGAAATCCAAACCCCCAACATGATGGGGCACAGCATGAACAGCCAGATCGTCTTTTTGCTTTCCTTTGCTTTGAGATAACCCGAGCATGTGTCTTTGCAGCTTATGTTAAAGGTGACCTGCAAATGGGGGTTAACAATGAAACACAGTAAACCTGAAATGAAATGTGCTTTTTTTTTTTCCTTTTTTTTTTTTTTTTTACATTAGGTATTTAGGCCAGTGTGACGGGTATGCTCTACCCTGTGAGACTCTTGGCAACTGAAGAATCACTGAAATGGTGTCTTCTAAAAACAAAAAAAAAAATGAATTGTAGAAAGCAAAAACTGTTTTGGTTAGTTTTTTTGAAACGTACAGATACCCATTTGGCTTCAATGACTAAATATTATTTTGGGTAAAAGAAGCCCTTCTTATGTATCCTGAATCCTTTAGTTCTGTTTTAAATAATTCCAGAAGCTTTCAAAAATTCTGCAGCAAAGCCAGAATATATTAGGTCTTATATGCTTTGTGCTTGAAAGGTAAATAAAGCAGAGATAGAAAAACAAACTAAACTATTTCAGACTTTACTTGTCATAGAGGAAAAAAAATGTGTACTGTTAATTGAGTGTCAATTACCTGCTTTAACTGCTTTACAAACAGGTTACCTGCTTTACTTGGACAAAGCTCCCTTTTGCTCTTAAAGCTCAAAATTAATCGCAGTTCTTACCCAGTCAGTCATGTAGAAGATAAACCAACAGAGCTGCTAACCAGCATGTGAAGCTATATGGCCAAACATGTCTGCAGCTACCTCTGCGTGATCTATGGTTCTGCTTCAGGGGAAGGTGAGATTTCTCTTCCTTGTGATAAAATGAACATTTTAAGGGGCACCTTGCATGTGACATTCTTGAGGGATGTATTTTCACATTACCCCACTAGCTTTGCCTTTTCTTGAAGATGGTGCTTCTGCCTGCTTGACTTCCACTGCTTCCTCAGTCAGCAGCCTCTGCTGTTAGCTAGACACACATCACTGATGGATCTTCCACTGGAAGCCAACAGAACTGAACTGTCAGCAAAAACACTTTTTGAGCTCTGAGTTCAGTTCCTTCCCAGGATGTTGTGTCAACTTCCCCACCTTCTGCCTGCCATTAATTTCACTGGGCCCACAGGTCAAACAACTGACCAAAAATCTGGAAAACAGCTGACGGTCAGAGCAGCTCCTACGCAGCATGTCCTCTCAAAGGGCACACTCCTGGCCTGGTTCTTTTGAGTGGCTGGACCTGCTTGACCCAATTTGTGGATTTTTGATCAGTCCCCCGGGTCACTGATTTTCCACTTGAGGTTATTGGTTTGACCCCCCAAACCATGGGTCACTTGGGAGGTGTGATATGGCCCCGTGAACTCTGAACTCATCAGGAGCCTACAAAAACAGCAACGAAGGGGAGAAGAATTTCATTAGGGCCTCCTCAGAGGTGGCAGTGTCTGTGGAGGGGAAAGGCAGGGGTTGTTTTGCTTCTTGCAGAAATAAGCATAGCAGCTACAAGGGGCTGCCAAGTAGAAAGTGTTTGGTTTGAGTTGTTACGGCAATTTCTTTAAGGGTAAACAACAGCATGTACTTTTACACCATAAACTATCAAGTGAAAACGCTGTTTTTCCAGAGGAACCCTGCTTTTGCTGCCTGGAGCAGCCCCCAGTCTCCCAGACTTACTCCTAATGGTAACAGCATTTCTATAGTCAGAGCATGGCATCTAGAGATGGTTTTTCTACCTCAAAAAGCTTGACTTTCTGAGGGCTAATTTGAAGCACTTGGGGAGGAAAGGGCTGTTTTCTCCTGTATTCAAAGACATGCCAAATGGAGGTTCATGTCAGAGACTCCCCAGGCTGGTCGTTCGCACTGTGAGCAGCTCCCAGAGAGCAGATTTCACCAAGCATGGCTAGTAGGTGGGGAGGAATGAATCCTTAGGAAATAAATCAGCTTCTACATGCAGTATTGGTCATAAAAGGGGAGAAAAGTGTCATCCTTTGTGGATTTGCATGCAAAACACCCACTGCATCACCAGGGGAAGTGAGCTGCAGAGGGTGGTACAGCCACGAGGATATTTTTCATGAAATTTCCCCTGATCATGATGACTGGAGGCTGCCTTTTGGGCAGAGTTACCAGGGTTTACCCAGCTTTTGCTCATGAGAGAGTTCCAATAATCATTTATTAGATTACTGATTATATTATTGCCAAGGCTGCCAAAAAAATTGGCATGACTTCCCATCTTCCTGGGAATTTCCTAAAGGATCCGTGTGAAGTGGATTCAAGCCTTGTCTCTCTGCACAACCTCTCCTCCAGCTGCTACCCCCCAACTCTGAGGAAGACACTCAAGAGTGGTAGCAGCTATGGGTATTTCCCAGATAAACTGGTTTGAAAGAGAGAAGCTTGCATATTTATTTAGTTTCTAAGAAAGATTTTGCCCCTCGTTCAGGTTCCTCTGCAGTCTGCCTACACAGGAAGAGGTGGTATAACTGTAAGTGAACCGATGGTGGATTTAGTTTTCTTGCTTAGGTAACAGCAATGAGGACTACGTGGCACAAGCTCAAGATGCTTGGGTGCATGCCTGAGGTCTCTGGCAGATCCTTGCTGCACAATTCTAGGTGAGAGCTGCATGAATGTGCTGCCTCTGCACAGTCACACTTCCACCCAGAACTGGACTGCCTGAGCTTTCCTGGAAGCAGCTCTGCTGGGAGCCAAGCGGGCTGGCTGGATAGCAAAGCACATCCCTCTCTTCCTGCCGCGTCCAGACCCATCGTGTGAGCTGAGGGATGAGCTGTGCTGAAGGCTCGGGATTTGATGCTCGTGGCTCTGTCCTGTTCTCTGCAGCCATTTTGGTACCAATTAATTTTGATTTCGTTATTCTAGGGTCATTCAATTTTGTAGTTTGATCTCTGTCCAAAAGCTGCCTGGTTTCTTGGTGAATTCTGGATCTGTGTCCAAGCTCAGTCCCATTTTAATGTGATCCACAAGAATTTGGTTGATTACAGCTGCTGATGAGAACATCTTTTAAAATCTAATAGACAGGATCTCAAGTGTTACCCTTAATTAAAAGGCGATGGATGTAGGTTTGACATTTGTTCTTGTTGGCTTGATGCTTGACACAAAGCAGTTCTTAACATTGCAGAAGCCTTTTTAGATTGGATGTGCATTTTTGTGCACAGAAGAATTAAAAGCTGTGTGTGATGGGACTGACTAGTGAACAAGCCTTCGTATAGAAATACGTGGAGCAACTCTTCGGCCTGCTGTGGAAATAAGGCTTCGTTGCAAGGCGTAGGTGTGTGAGCAGAGATAGCAGTTGTCTCAACACATGCGGTTAGGAGTCCTTTCAGTATCTCAGAGGGTGGCTTCAGGCCCTTCAGCACTTTGTCTGGACTGTCTCACAAGGAGAGAGAGGGGGGAAAAAAAGCCGAGAGTGCCTGTCTTTTATAATGTTCTGTTTTTAAAGCAAAAAGTCTCTGGGGAGCATGGGGTCCTAAAAGTCCAGGGCCTGGAATTCTTCCTTTTGCTCTTTCCATTTTAAACAGGAAACATTTGCACTAAGTTATTCCAGAGGGAGAATTGTAGGTTCATTTCAAGGCAGATAATGTTTGTTCATTGCCTATGTCCATGATTTACCCCATGGGCTTAAACGAGTGCAGCAGAAAACCACATGTTTTGTTTTACTTCATGCAAAACAAGTTCCAGTGGAGTCTGGGAGTCCAGATTAAGAAAGGGGAGGCAAGCTTGTAAAATCTCTGTGTGAACAAAAGAGAGGCATTGATGAATTGTGAACACCTGATCTGCTGTACCAGAATGATGACTTTTTTTAATAAATCTATGGAAAGGCTATTTAAACAGTTGATGAGTTTAGTCCCAAACCCACAGAGCAGGTGTAATTGATTTATATTTTCGGCCCCTGTTTTGGGTCAAAGCCCTGCCTTCTTCCTTCAGCTCACACTTGGAGAGGAGTTTCCTGTGCAGTCAATGGGAGGTTTTGCCAAAGTGCAAAGGCATTTGCAATCAGACTGGCAAAAACTCCTAATTGAGTTGAACTTTTGTGGGTACTCTGGCGACATGTCTGTGAGAACAATTATTTTTGCCATTTCGAAAGTATCACAAGTTAAGCTATACTAGGAAAAATACCAGTCCTTCATTAGTGCAAATCATGGAATTAAGATGCAGAAAGCTACAGAGAGGGCTCGGTGGCACATCCTCAGGGATGACATGTTCACATGTTGCTTTTCACGTGAACTAGAGCTTGTCAGATCCATACTGATGCAGATAAGTTACAGACAGGTTACAGAGCTTTTGTAATATCAAGCCTTCCAGATCACAGGAGTTGTTTTTTTTTGAAACCCCATTGGCAGCTTGCCCATTGCACACAGGTATAGTAGTCTGACATCCCTTGTGTTTCTTCCAGGAGTTCCAGTTTTTCCAACTATAGTGTTTGGAAAGCTTTACGGTCTGACATGTTAGGAGAAAAAATAGTGGGAAATGGCTTGGAAAGCGTGAATATTTGTGCATGTAAAGCTTATGGGATTTGCAGACTTGCAGACCCAACTCATCTGTTTATCCTCAGGCCAGATAAGATTCAGTCAAACAAGCATTGTTTAAAGGAGCTTTGTTTCCATTATGGCAAATGGATCAATGGAGGCTGAGTTTGGGAGCTGAAGGGCTCCAGTGCTCCCCCATTGTAAAAGGGCCGTGATGTGTGCTGGACCCTTCTTCCAGCGTCCTGGGTGTTGCAGACTTCTGTAGCTTGCAGGTGGGAGGGTTGTTATCCTTCAGGAGTTCTTTTGACTCATCTGGACATGTCATGGTTGAGGTGGCATTTCCTTTCCCAAAGTACACATAGACTCCAAGCACAATAATGTGCCGCTAGGCTTGTAGACTGCCTTTTTATGTGCTTTATTGTGTTTTTCCTCCTCAGGCGTGGACCTGCAGAACCACTGGAATATTTAACAGGACCACGAGTAATATACAAAGAGAGAGATCTTCCCTACTACCAAGGAGGACAGCCTGCTGTCCACCCGTCTAAGGGGAACTACATCCGCGCACCAGACACGAGAGTGGCAGAATTGAGGTACCCCCAGTACTACCCAGCCCAGCCCGTTGCAAACCAGCATAAAGGACCCCTCCGGCAGGACGTGCCACCTTCCCCTCCTCAGCCCCACCGTGCACCAGCTTATAATGAAATTGTCCGACACCGTGGGACCAGTCCAGACCAGTACCAGTACAGGCAACAGGATCCCAGGCAGAAGAACCCCATGACAGCAGCTGTATAGCCACGCACTGGACTTGCCAGCACAGCCCGGGAGGACTCCCGTTGGACATGGGCCTTTTAGAGTTGTTCCACGCGTGGCTGCCTGTAAGAACGGCATTAGACCTGGAGTCGTTTGTACTGAGCTGGGCTCAGCATAGGTGCTTTCTAACAGGCGAACTAAAGCCGCGGGAGGTACGATGTTTTTGAGTACGTGAGGTACCAGACAGTTGAGTATTTTTTAATTCCTTTTTAAAAATAGAAAGTGGCTGCTGGAAATGAAGCGCAACACTTATTACACCTCAGGGCTATTTACCGAATCCGGTTGCACCTATACAGTGCACAGCTGCCTGTATGAGGGCAGCGGTGCCACCGGAGTTTACTTCAGAGCACTGTTGCAGAGCCTTTAAGTAAGAACACAGCATGCAGTGCGGACTTTGTGCGGAGCTGGGGATCTTGTGTAATCAATCAGCTGACCAGGGACCTCGTGGAGTTAGCGGCCGTGTTCCAGACTTGTTGAGACCAGCAGCTCTGTGTGTTAAGGATGCTGCAGTTCCAGATTTGTAATCTGGCCTCTGTCTTCCTCTTTCTATTTGATGGTGGCAGCAATTTATCTTGTAGCCTTCATTTTTCTGCAGTTTGCATAGCAAGATTCTCCTCTTATTGCACCTGCTGCATTTGGAGTAAGGCAAAAAGTTTTATCCACCATGCTTGTGCAGGCTCACAGAGGACAAGGCAGCCGGCCATCTGAGAGGTGTGTGTCTAGGTGCATGTGTGTCTGTGAACATTTCTTAGTTATACAACGTGCACTCTTTAAATGTAAACCCCAGAGATCAGATCCTCAGTTGTTCTCAGCAAGTGTCACTCTTGGGTTTTCAGTGGAGCTAGCCTGAAGTGGCTGTGGAGGTGACTGCGGGCGTGGAGTCCATAACTCACGTTAAGTTAACGTATCAGGTGCTGCTTTGGCTCAGGCAGGGCAGCCCAGTTCCCGGCCCACTCTGGCCAGGAAGACAGCCAAGTGCCTGCCAGCAGCGTGAGTCGATCGAGTGCCTGCGCCCTGCCCTCGCCAGCCTGCTGCCACGGGAAGGCACCCGTCAGAGCGGGGCTGCCCGCAGCCTCCGCAGAGAAGCTCAGCCTCAGGCGGTGCCACGTGCCAAACGGCTCCAGTTCCTGCAGTCAGGGGCCAGCAGGGAGAGAGGCTTTTCGCAGCGAGAGGTGAGGAAAAAAATGAGGAAAGCAACAGGGAGAGCTTTGAAACCTTGGGGCCCCGGAGGAAGAGGAGGGAATAGCTGTAAGCGGTGAGTTATTTGCAAGAGTACATGGGAAGAGAGGAGGTAGGAGGTGGGTGAGTGGGGAGCTGGGGGCACACGATGCTGGGGCACTTGCCCGGCTCCTTGCCCCGTGCAGCCTGGGCTTGCTGTGCAGCCAGCCTGCCAGGAGGCCAGAAATACACGATGGCAGTCACAGAGACATAGCTACCTGGCCCAGCAGGGCTGGGTGCCCTCAGAGGTTTATCTCAAGGATGTTGTTGCAGGGAAACCATGCAGTCTTGCCACCTAGCAATATGAAGTTGCCAAGTGCCCTTAATTCCTCAACTTCTGTCTCTTGGGAGTGTTACTAAATAGTTTGGGCTCCTCTCCTCGTCAGGGAGAGACTGTGACCAAGCCAAGGATTAAGTGCAAGGATTTCTTTGATGTCTTTTTGACACCTTTGGTATGCAACAGATTAAATCACATAGGTCACTTCTAGGTGTTAAATATCACAGGAAGATCTATCCTGCCAGGAGCGCGTCCCTTTACTAGAAATCCCTGGGAAAAGGCCTCATTAGAGTAAGAGATCCGTAAGGCGCACGGCAGGGCGGGTTTGTGTGCTCCTGCTTTCCAGGGGCCACAGCCGCAGCTAATGGCCGTGATGAGGGTGAGCATTTATCCCTGTCAGCCCGTTGCTTGTGTGCTGCCAGCGCCAGGAAGAGTCTGGGAGCATCTGCATCCGCCCTGCTGGCCCGTGGGCTCCTGCAGTTGCATTCACACTGACCTCTCCCCACCAGGCAGGCTGGAAGCGGGGGAGAAGCAGCTTTGGGGTGGTGGTGGGGGGGATGTCTCTGTGACTCAGATGCAGGGCTGGGCTCCCTGGGGCAGGGGCAGGCGAGCTCTAGATCCAGTCAGGAGGAAGCGTTGGTGGGAGGGAGAGGAATGCAACCGATCATGAAGCAAGTATGTTTGGTTCTTGCTCCATTTCTTTCTGCCCTCTTCCCTAGAAATGTAGGAGGGAAAACCTCTGGAGGGAGAGGTTGGATGTAAAGCTGGGTGTCTCTCAGTACCCTCCATAAGTAAGGCACATTCCCCAAGGAAACTCTGCCTGTCGCATACGTGCTGTATGCAGCCTTGTACTTCTCTAAAAGAGTTTTAGATGCTGTAGGATACTCAGCCAGGACTTGGCAGCCACAGGGTAGATGCTGGTGTTATGAAGCCCTGCTGAAAGTGAAGCGAAAACAAATTAAAATACTTTCCTTTCCCTGCTTGAAATATAACCCCTGATACATTTGATCCAGCTGTAAAGAAACTAATATGTTTGCGACAGTGGCTTTATCAAGCCAGGCCACAATTAAGAACAGCTCTGAATATAAGCTACTGCCTTTATAAATCACTCTCAACTAACCCTTCAAATGGCATCGCAGCACAGTGAGCAGAACTTATTTACAGTATTTCAAGAGCCAGGGCCAAATAAAATCTGGATGGAAACAGCTCCTGGGTTATTTATAGCCTTTGAAGGACCTGCGCAATTGTCTCCCCGTAACCTGAATCTTCCCTTAACAGCTCCCCTTGACTGCATCAGCTCCGCTCGGTTGAGGCAGTCAGATCAAACCAACAACTTCTGAGCTGTTAATCTTATCCAACAGGTTATTAAATGATGCTTCGGCTGTTAGATCAGTACAGAGCTTCTTCCTTCTTCTGAAAAAAAACAAAATAGCTACAAGCATAATATATGGATGCATCCTACAGGTGAGGAGCTAAGGAGGAAGAGCAGGCTGTCCTAGCTGGGGGAACAAGACCAAAAAGTATCGCAGAGCATCTCCTCTATCTTTGGTGCCATTGTTCTGAGAGAAAATTGCCATTTGCTGGTTTAATATCTGATAGAGGTATGGTATTTTCAAAAGTATAATGTGTAACTACAGTATATATAGTCAGCTTCTCTGCAGTGTAAAATGTATGATTTTAGCACCATATTGTGGAAAAATATGTACCGTGCAGAATTCACGAGGTGCTACAACTGACGGTTGAAAATACACACTTGCAAAAATCCAAAAGAGCCGTTAAGTAACAAGTTGTTCTTTTCCCCATATGTCCATATGTTTGGGAAAATTATGAGTCTCAAATGCTCTTGACACGTAATTGCCTCGCACTCCCTCATCCAAAATGTGCCAGTCCAGCAGCACAGTTCCTGACGTAGGGGGTGTGAAGGGAGGGCTGGGGCTTGCGGCAGGAGCGGCGTGCCATAAGTGTGCGTGTGAAGGGGAGTGAGGGCGAGGGGGAGAGGCACGCTCCTGCCTGAAGCTGGAAGCTTTGATTTCCTGAGCTGGTGTGTGCAGCCGGCAGCTCTGGCCCTGGCATGTGGCCAGCCGGGCCCAGCAGTTGAAAGATGAAGATATACGGGAAGAGCCTGTGGATTTTCTGAGTGACCACCCACTAGTGACCCGTGGTCTCGGCCTGGGAGCAGACATTACCACTGTGATATAATATAAGGCAGGAGTCTCTAGGCACCCCTTGAATGCATAAAGAAATAGCAATTGTCCTTTGTGGGGAAAAAGAGGAACTAAGCATTTTAATTAAAAAAAAAATGCTCCTGCCTTGAAGAATTGCGTGCAGCTCTGCATTCCGATTCACTCCAGCTTCCTGAACTAGAAATAGCTTCACATGCTGCCTAATTTTTTTACAGATGAATTGTGCTACCTCCTCCTTCCAGCCGTCACAGATTTGTTTATCAGAAGGTTAGTGCTGTGAGTGAATCCCATCAAGTGCTCTGCCAGGGCCACATCCTGATGCTCTGCTCTGAGCAGGGGCTGCTTTGCGCTTTCAAAATGCCCTACACCTGTGCTCTCTGCCACAGTTTTTCTGCAGAGTCTCTAAGCCTTAAGTGCAAAGTTGGAAGGACTCTTTACTGTCTGAATTTAAAAACACACTTTTTTAGACACTTCTGTGTTATTTTGGCGGAGAGGAAGGTGTTTATGGTCCTGACAATACCGGTATGTTTAAGCGAAACTGATTTCAGAATCATGTGTGATTGTTTTGGGGGAGAAATTCAACACACAATTTGAGAGTTTTTTTCTAGTACCACATCAAAGATTTTGATCTTTTGTTACATATGGCTATACAAATTTTACCTGTTTTATTTTGCAATAAAATAAAGGCTTTAAGACTATATATGATTATGTATTTGCATGTTGAGTCTTTCTCTGCTTTGGATCTACAAAGTCATCCTCACCTCTGGATGTGATCTGATGTTAGAAGACCGTGTGCGATCAGGCCGGATCAGAATTGGTAAGGTGACACCAACAGAACAAACCACAGCAGCCATGTGCTGATTGTAGAAAAAAAAAAAAAAAAAAAACAATCACCAAGCTTCACGTGATTCATCATTAAATCTGCATTGTATTCAGTTGTAGAGACGGAGTCCTGATTTCGTAGTCCTGACTGAGAGGTGGAGAGAGAGAGAAAGAGAGAGAAGTCCCTTGCCAACTCAACGAATTCAGCTTAGGCAACTGCATGTTCATTGCTAGAGTTCCCCAGGCAGCTTCATCTCAACGTCCAGCTCTTGTTGTCTGTGAGGACCGGGCTGTTCTGCGGCCATGTAGCCTGTACCAGGTCCAGCTAGCTGCGGCTGTATTTCAGCGAGACGGCTGCAGCACTATCTTCCCAGAGATTTAGGACTCCTTGAAAGTTTTACACAGGTACTTAACTTGAGGTACGTGGGTCATTTTGCTGAAGCTGATGGCACTACTTTTCACGCTCCAGATTATGCACAAGCATAAATCTTGGTAGGATCAGATCTATAGGTTGCAGAGCATACTGAGATTCAGGCAAGGGTGTTATGTTTATGTTAGATGATGTAATATTCAAAATAGTACATATTTAAGTGAAAAGTCACTAGAACGGGGAGAAAAAAAGAATGTAGCATTTATGAGATGCAAATTTTGCTGTGAAGAAAACGAATAAAGAACAAAGTGGAAGGATAGAAAAGTACAGAAGGTTTACAACACAAGATATGGGTAAGTTAAAATGAAGGTGTACTGCATTCCAAAACATTTTGAATGTAGATCTTGGCATTTATGGCAGACACTGTTCATGGGCAACTCTGAGTCCATTTTAGCCCATATTAAATTATAATTCATGTAGGCACCAATTTTAAAAGTTATAGAGTCATGATTTGCACTCATTGCTAAAAACTGGACAGATAAAACACCGATGCTTGAGTTTCTCCTTCTGCTCAAGTGAGACAAGTTATACAGAGTGGCAAAAGACAAACTGAGAGTGTATTAAAAGCTGAGAACTCAGTGATCAGAGTTTCATAAAGTGCTCCTTTGGGAGAGACAGGATTGCTCTGGGAATCAGGTAGAAGTGATCAAGGAAGAGTGGGAAACGATGGAGAGTCAACTGGAGCAAAGGAGAAGGGATAAGAAATTAGAATAGGGTGGAATGGGGGGCAGGGGAGAGGGCTGGGGAGAGGCACCATGTGATGGCGGGGAGAGAGGATTGTCCCTGACATGTGCAGTTCACATGCCAACAAGGAAAGTGACATTTCCAATACGCTGACCGTTGCTCCCCAGTTCCCACTTGGCACCGCAGGCTTGGGATACCGATCCACTAAGCCCATCATGTCAGGAACTGTTCGCAGCACAAAGCTGTCCCTGCCTTGGGGAAGAAACGGAGGGGCAAGAAGGAATTGTAAGGAAACCCATTAACCATGCCCATGGAGAGAAAGACAACCCTTGCTGCCCCCTCCCCTAGGTTACATCGTGCTACCCAAATCTCCAACCTGCCTCCCTTCACCTCCCTGGGTATCACTGCCACCACTGCATCCCCTTCTCTCCCAGATTCCCCCCTCTTCTCAGATCCACTCTGAGCTCTCAAGTCCCCCCAGAGCCACGTTGACCTTCAAACACAACTTTTGCCTTCACTGCTGAGAAGCCTTGGGCCATCTGTGGGTGTAGGTAACCAACACCAAGAGTTTTCCTGGCACCCGAAAGCGATACAGAGTCAAAGCATGTGGCCTCTGGAGCAGGCGTTCTCGTGCAGCATGGGCTGGGGCTGAGCCACTGTTACAGACAGGGACAAATTGCGGTCACTTTCGAATCAGCTGCTTCGTGGGTATAGATTGCAAGAAAGACACAGATTTTTATCTCCACGGTCATTTTGCTTGTCTAGAGTGAGTCTTTGACATGTACGAAAGCTGTTCTATTGCTGGCCTGGCACAAAATTCCTGAACTGGTTTCAGGGGCCAAAAAGGTGATTGTAGTCTTTAAAACAGAATTAATTCTCCAAACGTTCCCAAAATATGCCTGACAAACTAACCCAAGACAGACGAGTTGGCTGTGCTCACAAAAAAAAAAAAAAAAAAAAAAAAGCTCAGTTCAGAGGAAACAGCCCTGCTTCGCTTTTCCAGAAGAATATCTGCATCTGAAAGAAAATAATTTATTGGGAAATATGTACAGTAGAGTAAAATTGCAAAATAAGATATTCAATGGGGATTCTATATAAATCTGTGCCCTTTGCCTCCAGCAGGTAATGAATAAAAATGATATAAAGAAGCAATGAACTTTCAATGTTTTATATTTAAAATACATTTTGTGAGGAAAACAATGTGCCATAGAAACAGGACTGAAAGGTTCTCCAAGATAATGCCAGCAACTGCAAGATGTTAGCAGCATTGTCGTGTAAGTTTCAAGGTGTGGGTTTTTAATTTTCTCTTATGAATCACAGAAGCAGTCGTGAAAGCTATCATTAAAATTCATTACAAGAAAAGTAAACTTACATTATAACCTACCCCATTCTTCTCCAAATTCTGGGTACTGGTTAGGAAGCACTGTCTGCTTCTCTGCCAAAACCTTACCTACGCAATGAGATTTAATCTCTAGGCTCTGTTAAATCTGAGTTTTCATACATCACATCCTTCAATCCAGAGTACAAAAAAAATAAAAAATAAATAAACCAATATTGCTAATCTAAATTGCAGCCTAGATTTTCAGACCAGCAAGCTATGATTTTAAGAGGCTTCATCTGCCATAATTTTTTCTAGGAATGAAAAGAGAATAAAAAGTAGATCAAATATGAAGACAGCAGATTATAAGTAAATAAAAGTAAATAAAGCAGCCCTCATTCCTTCCCTTTCCCCTTCCTGCTAGGTATGTTGCTATACATACACGTACGTGCATATATATTTAGGTATTGCTGCTTTTGATCTAAAAACCAGTTTGCTCCTCCCATATATTTCCAGCCATTCCCTCTCCAAAGGAAAGAGAAGTCAGGAGGAACAGCAGTATATGCACATGAGAAAAACTGGTTAAAACAATTCATGAGTGGATGGATGTACAGAACAGCCAGGACTGAGCCATACACAGCAAAGCAAGCAGGAGGTGTTCAGACAGAGCAACGTTTCCACATGCTACGTGTCGGCCCAACGCCTGCATCTCTGTAAGTAGCAGTTTGCAGAGGTGGGCTGGGTGTGCAGAGGGGTCCCTGCCCTGGCTGGGGCAGGGTGAGTGCTGTGGGGCAGCTGTGCTGCAGCAGGTGAGTGCTGTGGGGCAGGCACCAGGGCCATGGCATGGTGGCAGTGCGTTCACTGGCCTGGCCAGGATGAGAAAGGTTGAAATAATAAATGAGAGTCAATCCTGAAGCTGTTGTAAGATTATGTTAAGCAGACTGACAGCCTGCTGGTTATTCAGTATGCAGAGGAAATCAAAGGTGCTCTTAGCATGTCCAGTTGCCAACTCTACATTCAAGTTTGGCCAAATAAGTCACAGCTACGAGAATATTAGGTTCAAGTAGGGTATTTGGGTCCATTAGGAGGCACACATACTCTTAATCATGGAATGCGTCTCTCCTTGCTTCCATCCTTGTTCCTCGCTTCCATCCCTTGCATGGAAGCAAGTTCCCTGTCATTTTCTTTATGTATAAGAAAAGGACACTGAGGCCTGAGTCCAATGTGCATTTAACCCAGTTATGCTGCCAGGCTCCCCTTCCTACCCCATCCCTACCTCCTAGCACTTGGTCCCACCACATCCTCCACACCTTTTCTCCTTCCCCAGCTGTAAGGGTTTTCATTGCTGTGAGAGGACAAAGATAACAGAGCTGCTATTGGGAAAAAATCATTTTTCTTCACTGGGCTGTTTTTATCGTGTGCTGTTTCCCAGCTCAGTCCCCCAAATTGCTTTAATAGCACAACAGAGTGGATAGAGCAGTGATGGGAACAAGGCTGGGAGGGTTAGGATGAGTTGGAAAGTGGTTAGGTTGTCGTTGCTACAAAACAGAAAAGGAAAAGAAAAGCAAGAATGCTAAATCACAGCCAAAGCACAATGTATTTAGGGGCTTGGATTTGAAAAGCCAAGCACCATCTTCTGTAACGGTTACATTCCTCTGCAAGTTTACTTCTGGCCAAGTTTCCTGTGAGCAGAGGCAGCATTCGCTAAGCTTGAATTCCTGAGGCTCTTGCTTGTGGATTTTCTTCTGTGTTCAGCATTAAAAGAGGGGAAATCATGAGACTTAACTCAGGCTGTGGCTTTTCCCCTTCCTGGGATGGTGGAGGCACCAAGGAGCCCTGGAACCCATCATGTGGGGGGTAGCACACGTCACCTTGGTGGCCTGGGGACATGGGTACCAGGGAAGACAGGGCAGTGGTGGGCCCATCTGGGCAGGACACACTGAGGTTTCCATTACCTCAGCTCAGGATGGCTCCCCGTTCCTGCTCTCTCTGTCAGAATTCCCAGTTCATGCTCTCTCTGTCAGTGAGGAGGTGTTGGTCCGTCAGTAGCTGCACTGCTGCTGCCAATGCCACCAAGTGTTTGTGGCAGTGCCATTGCTCTGGGCTGCAGCCCCGGTGTGACTCCCAGCTTCACACAGGGAAAGGCGCTGCCCAAGGGCTCCCATGTGAGGAGTAAAGGGGGCAGCGAGGTAGCAACCAGAGCAGCAGGTCACAAAGCACGGCCAAGGTGGTCACTGTCATGGCAGCGGCTCTAGCACGGTGTTTTATTCATCACTTTTAGGGCGTTTTTATTCCCCTGGCAGGGGCTGGCTAAGGGATGCCAGCAAATGATTCAAGTCACCCTGCAACGTGGTTTTTGTCAGTCACGGGCTTGGCCGGCAGCAGTGACATTTGGGCAGGGCTCCCTGGGCCCCGGAGGCGCCGGAGGAGCGTGTTTGCCAGCTGAGCTCCGGGGTCCTCCTGGCCCTGCAACCACCAGGAACAAAGGGGGCCCTCAGCCCAACATGGGCAGTGTTTGTGGCGATGTTTTGAGCAGGACGTCTTTTGTTTTGTCTGTTTGGTTACGTGTGTCCTCTTGGATGCTTGTACTGAACAAGAGTCATTTGTTCTCTCACCAACTTCAACAAGGTTGAGTCCAGCTGGATTTGTGTTTTAGGTGTAGAGAGCCAACAATGCGCCCATCAGCTGCCCTGTCCCAGAGAGCTGGGCACAGTGTTGCCTTAAGCACTTCTGTGTCTAAGGAGTGGGAGTGAGAGGCAGCACAGGGCCCTCAGCTTTGGGGGTTGTTTTGATGCTTTATGTACCCATGATACTTAGCTGCCAAGTAATGTACTTGTTTGCTTTAATTTATTAGCCTTTTTTTTTAAAGCAAACAACAACAAAAAACAACACTTCCACTTAGTTCACTCTGCTCCCTGCACCTCTACCTCGCCCTTCTCCCAGTGCCTCCTGTAGCCAGAGCCTTGGCTCACAAACCAGAAAGCAGATCGGTGTGAAAACACAAAATGGGCACAAAAAACGCCCGGAGGGAGGACAGGCACATTGCTTGTGTCCCTGTGCAAGGCCGGCAGGCTGTGGACAGGGTAACTCTGGTGCAGGCAACCACATGCTGGGTCCCTGCTGCCTCCGTCGGGTCTGTGCATGGGGGTCTCCTGTCACAGCGCAGCGCTGGCTGGTGACGGAGCAGGGCAGGGGCTCACTTTGCTTTCACTCCTGCTGTGAGTGCTCTCAAGCTAAGATGTTTTACGTTGTCCTTATCCTCAGAGTAATAAACGTTGTGCTGTGGGAGTGTAAACACAGGAAAGGAACCGGACAAAAAAAAAAATCCAAAAAATTCAGGCTGGTGCGGTGCAGTCAGGACATTTCTTTTCCTAACAGGATATGGGATCAGAGGAAAAAAACTATGCATCAAATCGCGTGTGTCCAGGGGGCAGGGGGCAGCAGGCAAACTAAGCAGGCTGTTGGCTGGGCTGGGAAGCCCACGCCATGCAGCAGTTAGCAGCAGGTCCCCGCAGTGGTGTGTGCCCACAGCCGGGGCTGCAGGGGGTGGGGAGGCTCTGTGGGCCTGGCTGTGGCCTGTGGAGGTCCCGGTTCGGTTCGGCACCGCCGGGGAGCTGACCAGCGCGGCTGGGGGCCCTTGGCTGCTCCAGTGAGCAGTGGCAGGAAGGGCCAGGGGCTCCGTCCACTGCTCAGCACCAGCCCCCCACCAGATTTGGGACACCTCAGAAGAGCACTCAGCATTGTAATTCCTGTCAGCCAGGGTCCCCTCTGATGTCTGCTCTGTGCATGCACAGCACGCAAGGGGCTGGCTGCCCCATGCAGCCCCTGAGGCTGGGCTGTGCCGGAGGAGAGGTGGGATCCAGGCTGCCGGGCTGCAGACAAAGCCAGGAAGCTGTTTCTGGTCAGGCATTTCAGGGGAGGGCATGATTTCCACAACAATAAGTGCATCTGATTATTTGATTAAGGGGAAGATGCGGTCCCCACAAGGAGGGCCTCACACACAAAGGAGGAATAACTCATGTCCCCGCTGAATGGGAAGCGGCCGCTGTGACAGGGCAGGAGGGTGAGTGCAATCTCCTACCGAGGCTTTGATCAGCCAGGGTTAAGCACGGCGGCTGCTAACATGGCTGAAAACCAACCGGCAGAAGGAGGTTCCTGCTGCAGCATCATGCCAGGCCCCCTCCCAGCCCTCTGCTCCTCTTTTCCACAGTCCTTCACCCTCTGTTTGGAGGGACCTTCCTGGCAGGTCCTGCCTCCTGGCCTCCACTGGCTCTGGCAGGGCCATGTCCATGCTGAGCCCCACTGTGCTGGGCACTGCAGCACATCCCTGTATTTCTACTGTTCATGCATCCCCATCTCTTTGATAAGCTGGGGAAAGAGGCCCCTTGTGTCCCCTTGTCTCACCCCTCTGCTATGACTAAGGTGGAGAGACAGTGAAGTGTGGAGTTGGCAGGGCAGAGAGGGTTGTTTTCCATTTCCACCTCTCCTGGGCACTTGCACAATCTGTTTGTGGTCACAGGCACTTGGGGTTCCTCCTGTCCCTGGTGTGGTTGGGCCATCCCCCTTCACCCCAGCAATGAGAGGCCCCTGGGGACACGGCTGCATTTCAAGAGATGATTCTTCTCACTGGTACCAGCAGCTGGTGATCCAGTGATTAACTGATGGTCCTCGGTAGAGGCTGGATGAAGTGTTCAGTGTAACAGTTTTACAGCTGTCCTTTGCCTTCCCAAGACAGGCAGACCCAAAGCCTCGGCAACCCAATAGCTTGACCCACACGAGTCCTTCCTGCAGGAGAGCCCCAGGGCACAAAGGCACCATGTGGGTATAGAATGGGCTCGGAGATCTGAGCTGCACCCTACTCTCCCTTGGACGGAGCTACAGTGCATGTAAAAGTAACTTGTATTTGGCCCACGGAATCATAATACTTGGAAGCAAGAGCAAGAAGGAGATGATTTGGCACTCCACAGGGATTAGAGTTCTCCAAGATCTTTACAAACACAACACACTTAACCCTTGCAAGAGAGAGAAACCCTACTCATTTGCATGGAGGGGAGCACTGGCTGCACATGGAAGTCACTGGCACTCCAAAAGCAAAGTAAGCCCCAAAAATAAGAAAAAAACTATTCAAATACATGTCTCTACACAGAGTTGTATTGCATGGGTGCAGCTTACAGATCAGCAAACAAGCCCTGAGAGTTTGAGCCCAGGTTACATCTAGGAGTTTATCTAATAGGAAAAAAAATCTTCACCCTTTGATGTGTGTGTGTTCTGTGAGGATTTGTGTGGTCATGCTGTGGAATGGATTGGTCCAGTGAAAGCTTGTGCTTTGCATGCCTCATAGCCTCTCTCACTCCCCAGGCTTTGTGCAGCCAATGCCACGAGGTTTGCCACAGTGCATTTGTCATCCCACCCTCAGTAAATCATCCCAATATCATCTGGCTCAGAGCTCCTAGGAATTTGGACAACCTTGACAGAAGGTATGGATAATGGACTGGGAAATCCAGTGGAAGAGTCTTGGGGAACATGAGAATGTAAGATAGGACGCTTCCCCGATCTGCCTTGAACCTGAGGTCTCCTCCTAAGAGTGCAGCTAGAGAGCATCCCTTTAAATGGACACTACTTCAGAGGTATTGACTTACCAGTGGCCTGGGTACAACTCCCCATGAAACTTCAACCTGTGATATGCGTGTCGCTAAGAGACAAACAATACCATCTGCAGCCTGCCCCTTCTAGATGTCAGCTCTGTTTATAGAAAAGAAGGGGGTGGTGAGCGTCTGTTAAAATGTATTACTTCCTGACGTCATTTTTGAGAAGTCATATATCATAGTGGGACTAGTCAGTCAAAACTGTCTAATGGCACAGTGGTCAGTGCTCCTTAACTTCTTCCTCTCAGCGGCTGCTACAGAGGGACAGAGATGCTAAAAATAACATTTCTGTCCCAAAATATCTTGACTTATTTAAGAGTGTATGTGTAGAGGGAGTGCTAATATTTCACGTAATTTGTGCCCTGTGACATATGTATCCCTGGGGAAGCAGAGCTCTCTGGAGACCTGCGGGGAGAGTGGAGGAATAGAAACCATGAGCTCAAGGAACAGGAAAAATTTTGAGGCACAAACGGAGATGTTTGTGTCGCCTTCCCATAACTGCAAGCTCTGAGGCAATTACCAACAGAATCAATAGGTTCATCTTAAGCTAATGAAAAAAGCAGGTAAGAAAGATTCCTTCCCCATCCCGCACCCACATTCTCATTTACCTTGGGCAAAAAGCACAATAAAACATGCCTAGATATGAATTCTCCACCAGAACCAGTATTTTATACCCACTCGCAGAGGGTAAGTGACTTCATGTGGTATACTGCAGTGGGAATTCAGGCATGTAATGTAATAACAAGAAAGGATTTTTAGATTTGTCTCAGGAACCCTGCTAGCTCAGACGTTATAAAAGAATCCCAAACCTTCATGTCCATCCCAGTCTTAAAAAGAGTGAAATACATCTCCTGGTTCTTTATTTTGAAAAATTGCTGCAGGAAATGTGGGCAAACAGCACCTCACATCTGAACTGCACATTACCATCCCTCAGTTCTTTACTAGTGAAATAAAATCCCACAGCGCAACTGCTTAACCAACTTCTTTGCTTAGTAAGCTTTTCACTAGTCATCTGTATAGGATGTGGCAGCACAGAGTCCAAGCCTGAACAGGGGCTTCTAGGCAAAACCTCAAGGCAAGCAGGAAAGGAAAAAGGAAAAGTGCTGCCTCTGGGGGTGAAGCAGCAACACAACACAACAGAACAGGATAGGGCATGAAAAATAGAGTATACACATAGAGCTGACAGCCATAACATAACGTGACCCCAGTCACATTGGTATTTGATTAGCGAACGCAAAGGGATTGGGAAACAGCCCTGCTCTTAGGAGAAAGAAATCTTTCACATCCCTATAGTCAAGACCTCAGGGTTTTTTTTTTTTTTTTTTTTTTTTTTTTTTTTTTCTGGGAGATGGTATCTTAACGCTGTAGCAGAACAGGCTGTGCTACCAGAGCGCATAAGTCCCTACATGTCCCTGTACACAGGATTTCCCCCCAGGGTGCCAGCCGAAGGAGCAGTGGCTTGTGGCAGTCCCAGACGAGGTCTGTAGCAGGTACCGTGGTGCATTGTGAGCCCTCCTGTGTGCCCGCTGTGCTCAGGGCTGTGGCCATCACACCGCAGATGGGGAGGGCTTGCAAATTTGTGTGCTTTTTAGCTTGGTTACTGGCAGCTGGCTTTGGGGAGCTCCAGCTTTGTATGTTCGTGTTGCACAAACAGTGCAGTGTGAGTGCTTGTGCGCTCTCTTTGTGGAATCTCATGGAGGGACAACCAAGTCACATTCTCTGCCACCTCCTCCTCCCAGGGCTGCAGGTGGCTGGGTTTATCCTGCACACAAACCTGGTCAGCAGCCGGCAGCTCTGGAGAGGAGCTGAGTATTGCTAGCTATTCACCTCTCCCCAAGAGAACCATTTTGGGGGTTAAAATCAGAGGTGCCAGCTTTCCCCTTCCTCCTCCTCGCCCCCCTCTCTGCACTGCTTCTCTGCATTATTTTATTTCAGCAAAGCTCTGCTTTGCTCCTGAAATCTCCCTCTGTCCTGGCCTTTCATTTCCCTCGGAGTGAGATAAATAAATAAATAACGGTGGTCAAAAATGCATGCATGTAACAAAGCCTGGAGTGCCAGGAAGCAACTGGTGTGCCTGATTTTTCAGTGAAAGTCCAGGTGCAATCTCGGCAGCACGGCTACTGTCTGCCTTTCAAGCAGATGTCTTCATATAAAGCTCCCGCTGCCACCCCGCTCCCTTTGTGTGTCGGTGCAGGGAGGACGGGAGCGGGAGACAATATAAATTAATATCCATTGGAATGACAGCAGCTGGTGCCTTGCATAGCTGCAAACACGTGTCTTAGAAGTAGAGTGATTAGTCGTAAAACTGTAGAGCTGAATGTTTATGCTTGATCAATTACAGGAAAACAATGGATGGGTTTTTTTCCAAGTGGGAGGAGTGAGGGGAGGGAGTCTTCAGCCATGAGATGATTCTCTTCTTTTTTATATAATAATAGCTGCAGAGAACACGGGGCCTGCTTACCGAAGGGACTGGCAAAACAGCAGCTTCTGGAGAACCCACTGATTGCTGGTTCTCCACAGCACTTTTGAAAAACAAGATCTTTTTAGGCTTTAGACTGAAAACTTCGTAACATTTAAGAGGGACAGACTCAGCTGCCCAAAGCAAGGAGCATGTGGGAATGAATTAGCCAAAGTTTTATAGCGTGTGAGCACACACACGTTACATCTAGAGGCCTTCAGCTGTAAGAACTTATTTCAGTGTCTTTCATTTCACAGATCCTCTCCCCTCCGCTCCCCAGCTCAGAAAGAGCAGTCCTGTCAGCGGAGTATCCCCTCAATGGCAGTGAAGTGGTGCAAAAGTGTGGCTAGGACTTCACTACCAATTCTTTAGCAACTCTGATTGCAAAAAGAGGCCGTGTCCCTCCCCACATCTGCCAAAAAAAAAAAAAAAAAAAAAGGAAAGAAATTGAGTTACATTTTGCAATAATTCTAATGGAAATGCTAATGGGATGAACAGCAATACGAAGCCAGTGAATGACCCAGCAATTTCATCTGTGCTGGCAACAGATGACCATCTAAACCATGTTCGGGTAATTCTTCCTCTCATTAGCAGCACAATAACTCATACACACAAATCCATAGGCATTTGCTATAATTTTTTAAAACAGGGCTGGAAATAGAAGTAAGTGCATGCAGTCTGCAAGCGTTACAGCATATGTTGGCTGTAAATCTGTCTGGAAGTGGCCCGATCCTGTTCCTGGGTAAACCAGTGGGAATTTTGCCACTGACTTCAATGGAAGCAGGATGGGATTTTTTGGACTTATTTTAAAGTGGGTCTTTGTTTCTTTGGAACAAAGTTTTCAGCTTCACAGCTATGTTTCAGTACTTGGCTTGAACTCCAGTCAATTCACCTTTCATGTGTTTAACAGATGGGGCTTCTTTGCTGCTCACCTTCTGCTTGGCATCGGCACTGGAGCAGGGCTCATCTAGGTGACGGTCACCCAGGACCTGGCATGTGTGGGACCCGTGGTCATGCTGTGGGGCTGAGCTGAGAGGAGACAGGAGCTCACGCTGCCCCCTGAACACCTTTGGTCTGAACGTGTTAGAGTACTTTGAAGAGAGAAAACCACTGCCTCTGTATTTATCAGCACCATCAGGGGAAAGCGGCCAAAATGTCTGTTGGAGAGCAAAGGTGAGTGGTGGCACAAGAGGGCTGAGGAGCCCGGGGGTCTCTGCTCTGCCCTGAATGGGTCTAGTGACTCAGTGCTGTGTCATGTAACATGGAAGTTGTTTGCAGTCACTGTGGCTTTCCTAAACCACCTGTAGCCCTTTGAGGTGGCACTGTGTTGGCAAGTATTCCATAGGATATATATACACACTTTCAGCTTAAGTGTGTAAGGCGAAGAGGCTTGTATATGGTTATAAGTATCTCCTGCTGCCACCGTAACTTTTGAACCTTGGGGCAATTTCATCAGAAATATAAATCTCCTGCAAGGTTTGAGAAAACAGCTGGGGACAGAGGACAGAGAGACTGCTCTCGTGCTATCACAACAAGAAAAAACTGAGCTCAACCTTTATCGTACGGCAGTGGATCCAACCACATGCTAGGCACCTCTAGGAAAGCAGCGTTCATTTGTCCTGTTGCTCACAGAGCTAATTGCTTCATTGATATTCTTTTTTGGTGGCCGCAGCGTGACAAATCTAGCTCTTTTTTTCTCTTCAAAGAGTGCACTCTCATGCTGCTCCTTTCTGGCATTGTCCCTGCTCCCACCTGGCCTCCTTGCTGAGCACTTTTGGCTCCCCCTTCCTGGCTCTGCCTCTATGCTGCTCCCCCCAAAGACCCCTGGGCTCCTCTCCCAATTGTCTTCGCACTTTCCCGGGAGACATTTCTTCTCCCTCACTCTTTGGTAGCAGTGCACCCCCTCTCAGCTGTTGATGGTTTACAACTCATCCATCCACCCCCCATCTGAAATTTCCACCACAACAAAAAACTCAGGAATGAGGCAATTAATATGTATTATTTCAATAGGAGGCTTAAAAACAAAAAGCTTTTGCAACAACTTCCCAGTCAGAACCACGGAGACTATTGTAAGGCAGAAAACCTAAGAAACGGCAGCTGTAAAATATATTTAAAAGCCTTTATTCTTTCCTATCACAATGTGGCAAAAGAGACTAAATACAGCTTTCCATTTGTTTAACTAAAAGCTGCCATTCCTCAGTCTCTTTGATGATAATGATACCCACAGTTACAATCAAACTCCAGCACACACACAGAAAACTTTGAGCTCTGTACCAACTTTGCACAATGTATTATTAATACTGAGATTTGTGAACCCAAATGCTCTGAGGTGCTGAGAGCAAGGGAAAGCCTGGCTGTGCTGGGCTCCTGGTTGATGCTGATAAATGTAGCACACTGTGGAGGAAAAAGAAAAACCTGTAACTTAATATTGTTTGTATTACAGTAGCCACTGGACCTACTATGCTACACATGGGGAGAGACCATTTAGGAGTTCATGATCAAGTAGAGAACTCAGAGAAGGGGTGGGAGAGAAAAAGTGTTAGCAGTTCTGTTCCGCTAATGTGGAAATGAAATGCAGTACACTGAAGGACTAGTACTGCCCCCAGGCTAACACTGGGTTGGGTCCTGAATCACTTGTCCACCACAGGAAGACCAAAAGACCCTACTGATTCTCCTAAGCTGCAGCTGCTTGGCCACAAACCCACCCATCATTTCATGGAGCCTGATAGTTGTTATTTTAGTGCATTTCTTTACTTCAGCAGATTTTTGGTGTTAAGCCCTAAGTTTAAGCTTCCAAGTGGAACAACCTGAATTTGAGGAGGCCCATGTGCTCCTAAAGTCCTGTGAAGGCAGCTTAGCACGAGAGTGAAAACACTGCCCTGCGGTACAAGCTGCCCAGAAAATGGGCAGCTTCCTGGTTAATTTTCTGTAGGTCCCAATTCCCCCGAGGACCATCCGGTGTAGTTATTTGAGGCATGGGCCTCTGTGCCTCTCAGCAGCCATGCTGTGCCATCCTATTGACTGTGAAGCAGGCTTAGCACCATTGATTTCCATGAGAAGTTTTACTGCAAATCAATGGGATTGTGTGTGCAGGATCCTGAGGAGACGAGGAAGAAATGTCTGGGGAAAAAGGAGCTATGCTGCAATGATAAGGAAGCAGCCCCGGCCCAGAGGGAAACTGTGACTCAGAATGTTCAAGGAAAGGGAAAGGAAGCAGGGAAAAGCTCCTCTGAGATTATGGATTTCTTGTCTAGGAAGTGACACAAATACAAGGTCTTGAGTTGAGGTGCGCACATGTGTCAAAGGGAAGATTACAAAGACAGTCTTCTGCCTGCTGCATCCAGCAGAGCTGTTCCCAGCAAGATCATAGCTTCGCTATGAAATCTTTCGGTAGGTAAACATGTACATAAGTTCTGTGCCAAATGCACTCTGAAATGTTCCCAAAACACGGGAGTGTTTGTCTGTGATGAAAACATCTCAGCCTTGCTTCTCGCTATCAGCTTGGATCCACTAGATCTGTTCCCTTCCCTGTCCACATCTGTCATTTATTAGCAGAATACATGCCTTCTTTCTGTTGTGAAATTGCTTTTTTGGGTTACTGAAACATGCTTGGTGATGGCAGGTGAAAAGTAGTGGTCCCTTAGGACTTTCAGGGACATCCTCATGTAAGTGCTTTGTGATGAAAACCCGTTTCCAAACAACAGGGTATCCAGCAGTATCAGAGGAAAGTTCCTACCTCTGATATTGCACAGGCGTAGACGTATGGCACTCTCTCCCTCAACAGTTTACAACTTGACTAAATGCAAAAGTAATCCACGGGCTTGTCATCCACGTTGTATCTGGTTCTTGGTTTCTGTCTGCTTTGTCTCTTCAGATTGTAAACTGTTTTAGGGAAGGACTGTCTTTGATTCTGTGTTTGGACAGCAGAAGGGTCCCAGTCCTTGCTGAGCCAGGTACCGTAATACAAATAAGGCACAATAATTTGTTTTAAAATGAACATCAAAGAAAATAAAAGATTAAAAGGGAAAGACGACCTTTCATAGCTCAAAGCTTCCCCCCATGATAGTGCTCCAGAAGAATGTGCTCTCTGCTGGAAGGAGCGTCTAGCCCAGTCGCTGGGAGGGCCGTGCGACGTACCGCCACGGGAGCCAGCACTGGAATGTGCCTGGGCGCAGGGGGAGAGGAGAGGTCAAAAGCTAAAGCATGATAAGCAAAAGAGAAAGCCCTTTAAAATATACACACACATTTTCTTGCCAGGATCTATCAAGCAAAGAGCCAAAGCATGGTAATGGCATTTTGTTTATAGGAAAAAGAAATCGCTTCTGGCCTAAGAATGTCTTTGCCAAGTTTCAGGCAAGAGGGAGTCAAAATGACTTGCTGGTTTAAGAATGTGTGTATTTTTAAGGTGGTGTTTTAATAAGATTGCTGGTGTGTCCCTTTCTAACACTGAGCACGCAGCCCTGTAAGCACTTACTCCGGAGCACAACACAGTGTGGAAGCCAGCCCGGCGGAAGTCGATGGCGGCACTTACAGCTAAAGACATCATGCTGGCTTTGCAGGGCTCAGCCGCTTGGGTCACATCCAGATGTCAGTGAAGTTGATGGATGAGCTCTCACCAGCTTCAGCAGACTTTAAATGAGGCCTTCGGTTTCTGACTGTAACTGGGTAGGTGTCCACAACTGTGCCCCTCTAATTTGGTCTATAGAGAAGTTGCTGTTGACCCTGCCTGGAGTGGGGTCCACCTGGAGCTTCTCCAGCGTAAAGCTGACCAGATGCTGCCCTGTGGGTAGGGACCTGCAGAGACCATGGGTGGTGGGTCATTTTGGGTGCTTTTACCAGATGAACGCACAGGGCTTGGGTCACCTCACACTAGCAGGAGGTTATTTGATTTTTCAAGACTCTTAACCACACCCTACTGTGTCAGTGGGGTAAGAAAATCAAACCCAATGGAAAGTCCTCAATAGCAAAGCCAAGTGCTAGGGTCTGATGGAGGGGCAGAGGGCTCCATGGTCCCCTCTGCCAGTGAGGAGAAGCTGAGGGGGATTGGGCACCCCCCTTGCAAGCTGGGAGCCTGTGCCAGGCTGGTGCTTCAGGAGCTTTAATGCAGACTCTTGTTTCCACAGCACATCGCCACATATAGCCCATGCTTGGACAGTATCAGATGCCTGTCTGTAAGGGAACTGCTGAGTCCGGAAAGAAAACCCACTAGCATCTGCAGAAAAGCTGTCCTTCATATGAGGAGCCCCTAGCGCTGGTGGCAGCATGGAGCAGGGAGATGTTGGAGCACAGAAGGAACCAGGTAGGTCATTTGTGGAGATGGAGACAGGAGGGATGGCTGTCTGCAGGCTTGGGGTTTCACTTCAGGGGTTTCTGCTGCTGTTACCAAAAGACTAGGCCTGTTGGTATGTTACAGTGGTCCCAGATCTGTCCTCTCCAGCCTGGGTCACGGTGTGACCCCTTCCCCTCTTCCACTTTCCCTCCCAGGTCCATTCACTGTACCAAACAACAGCATGCAATCATCTTGCGGGGCTTATTTCTGCCTAATGTACCCACCCAGTGGGATTTCAGTGAACATTAAAGCAGTAGATGGAGCCTTTAATGAAGTTAACCTGCTGAAACCAGGAGAGCGTTTGGTTGAAGTACACCTGAAAGCCCTGGATTACACAGCAGCTGCTTCAAAAGAAACCCATTCCCTCCTTTCATACCGCTGCCGTATTGAGAAATAATACAGCACCTTTATATTCAGTCTAATTTAGTCAGCCTGCCGAAGTCTGAAAGCTTTTTTTTATTAACTCTGGAGATGCAGGGGCTTTCCTCCCCCCGCCGGCACCACTGCTCCCCCTCGAAGGCTGCAGGGAGCAGGCCCCCAGCAGCACACCCGAGCAGCTCCCCAGCCACGAGGGATCGCTCCCCACTAATCCAATGATGGATTTTAACTCCATTAGTTTTGCTTCCTCCATTCTCTTCCCTGTTTTCTTCCGTTTATTCATTTTCCCCCATCCCCTTGTTCTGTCTCTTTGTTTCTTTTGCCACCTCCCTTCTCTGTTCTTCTCTTCCTTTTCCTCATTTTTTGTGGCTTTTTTTTTTTTTGCTCCCCTCTTTTCATTTCCCCTTTCCAGGTTGCCTCAGCTCTCCCATTTCCCCTGCAGCGGTGCCTCTCTCTGGCTCTCCCCGTGGCTCTGCCACACACCGTGGCAGAGCGTCACCGGCCCGGTGCCCACAGCAGTGCCTGTGCTTCGGGCCACACCACAGCCAGGCAGCGCGAGCACTGGGTGTCCTCTGCATGCCAGCGGTGCTCCCCGGGTGCAACATACCTGTGGGCACGAGAGGCAGCAGGAGGAAGCAGCTCCCTGCCGCCCTGCAGCTGCTGGCAGCTTGGAAAAATGTGGTGGGGGGGGGGTGAGTTAGGAGGAGGTGAGCAGTCTTGGGGCAGCTTCTGGGCTCGCCCTCTAGACAGGTTTCGACCACAGACTAGTAGCCGCGGTATCCCCATGAAAAATTAACTGGGAAACTTGCTAATTAAGCCACCTCTACACTGGAAGTTTATGGACTTGACTGCAACGTGCCAAACTGCTTTCTCCAAGTTGGGGGATTGGCCTGCTTTTTGAATATGGACCAATTCCCGAGTGAATAGTCTGGCTGAACACTAGGGCTAATGGGATGCTAAGGTAATTATTGGCTATTTGTGGCTATAAAATGAGACCTTGTAATCATGCACCTGATAGACTAATAAAAACATTTTATACGATGCACTTAGAGCTTTTTAGCTGAGGAGCTCAAAGCATTGCACAGAGGAGGAGAGCTGCAGCCTGCCGAGCTCCTGCGAGGAGGCAGGGAGACAACCCGCGCCGTCTGCCCCCGTGCCCCACACTCCCACTTCCCGGGTATCCTGCCAAAAATGTCCGAGTCCCTGCTCTCCTGCTGACTGACAATACTTAAGGTTTTATCTAGGCTGGGTATCATTTTTCCTCGCTGTCATTCCTAACCCGGTTTCTGTCCTGCCGTATTATTTTTTCTGGAAGGCTGTCAAGTTCTGCATTGGAAATAGTGTGTTTTGACATAAAACTGGGGGAGAGACCCTGTTTGTCCAGCTACTCTGGAGCCCAGAGGAGGATACAGGAATACAAGACGCACTGGGTTTTTATTTTCTTTTAAATCAGGATTGAAAAAGGCTCTAAGGGAAAGCTGGGGGGTTTCCTGCTTTACAGACACCTCCTGATGGTCAGTTCACGGGGTGAGAAGGACTCATTTAGAAAGAGGAAGCTGTGATTGAAAATAAATGAGTCTGTATGATCAATGTTGAAAAGCAGCTGCAATTAGAGGGAAGAGAAGAGCAGAAGCATGCCAGGGAAAACCCTAGGTACGTGGGCCCTCGGGTCAGCAGCAGGGATACTAGGCAGTGTTTGAGGAGGCAAAGGCTTTCTGCTGGAGGGGAGGAGAGAGATGGGGGAAGTTTCGCTACATCACAGCTCTGACTAACGCTTGGGCTGCACAATTGCTTCCACCAAATTTAATGCAGATGGTACAATAAATATTAGAGTACCGCTATATTATGTGTTGTCTCATTCTCAGTGAGGTTTTGTGGATGATTCTGACATACAGATATGGAAAAATGCGGCAGTTCCTGATGGGTTTGGTGACTTTTAAGTCCCCACGGGAGGACCAAATGGAGATCCACAAGCAGGCAGAGCCACAAGCCCTTCGCAGAAGCGGGGCTTCACCGGCACAGAGAGCTGACGAGGTCCAGCCTTGCTTGGGGCAAGGAGCAATGCCCACAGCAGCAGCTGCCCTGGAAACAGGCAGAGGTAAGTTCAGGATGCATAGTTTCACCTTATGCTCGGTTCCTTCAAGACCGAGAGAGGATCTGTGTCTTAAATGCTCCCATCAGAAGTATTTTTTGGACTCTTTTGTAAACGAGCTGGACTAGCAGGTGTCACCAGCGTGGTTGTCATCCTGTCCTGAACACCTGCAGTGGTAAAAACTGCAGGAGCACTGCCTGGTATTTCAGTTGTGCCTTTCTTTCCCTGACAGCAGCACGTTGTGGAAAGGAGACTTAAGAACTGACACGAAACACATGGCTGGATTTGTGGAGAGCTATTGAGAAGCAGCTGAGAGAAACCTCTGTGAGCAGCAGGTAACTTCATTTCCCATCACCGTATTCTTTCCTAGAGTTATCTTCTCTTCTTCACTCAGTAGTGGATCAGAGCTGGTAACAGTTCAGGGCTGTGTTTGCACTCTTCTGTTCACCTTAACCAGGGGAAATGCCTGAATGTAATGCAAGGAAAACTGCCCCTGCGCTGTACGGTGTGTTAAATGGGGCCATCTCTGTCTAGGGCTTGGTAACCTCTTCTTTTCCATGCACATCTCAAGAGAGCAATGATTCATGCTGTGGATTTATATTGCGCTGCGGTATCTATGTTATGGTTCGCAAAGGCTATTTATACACACAAAAAAATCACACTTTGCTAGCTTGATAGTAGTCTAACTATAAGCAAGTAGTAAATAATAGTTGCATAATTGCACACCAAAATACAATAAATAAGGCAGCAGGCTCAGTTGCCACTGGCTTTGCGCTGACTTCAACAAGTGTTGGAGCACGTTTGAGCCACAGAAGATGCAGGATAAGGTACTGAAACACACGGGAGGAGCAGGGACGCTGTGGCCCTCGGGGTAACGGCTGCAATATCAGATCTGTCTGCCAGGCCAAATCTGTTGCTGTCAATGAACTTCCACTGGCCTCAGAGGAACTGGGCGCGCTCGTGGTGTGTGTGTGTGTGTGCTCGACAGGTTGGCATCGTGATTTCACTGACGTGAGCTGGTGATGCTACCCGCAACTGATAGACAGCAGAGTACAAAATAATTAGTCTCATCACCTTCAGTGAATACCAGTGAAATGTTCGTACTTTCCCTCTCACCCACACAACGATGTATTTTGCTTCTGCCACATGTCGGTATTTCTTCACTAATTACCAACTTTAAAGAAGCGAGGTAACGTGGTTTTAATCCCCTTGTCTACTGTAAATCTGGAAGTTACAGCCGACAAGCTAGGGACTGATTAACAAAGTAAATGGCACGGTTTTGCGCAGCTTTTCGGTTCGGGGTCCTAGGGCTCGTTTCACCGGTGTGAAGTCCCTTTCACCTTCGAAGTCCCGGGACGTCGAAGGGCCGGGGCGCGCGTTAGCCCCGCCGTGCCGGGTACTGGCTCTGTGCTGCCGCGCTGCGCGCCCCGAGGCGCCGGGCAGGCTGCCGGCCCAGGCGGGGGCTGCGCACCTGCCGGGCACGAAGGCGCACAAACTTTCCGAGCGCTCTCCGGGCTGCTGCGAGCGCGGCTCCGCGGCTCCGCGCTGGGAGAGCGCCGCGGCGGAGCCCGGCGGGGACCGCGCGAGCCGGCCGCGGGCCGAGCTCGGGGAGCGCCGCGCATCCCGCTCCGCCCCGCCGCATCCCGGAGCTGCTCCCCGGCCCCTCCGCCGCGCCGCAGCGGCGAGGCAGGGCGCTGCCGGTCCCCGAGGCGCTGAGCGGCGACAATCCTTGTCCTGACGCTCCCCCCTCCGACAGCTGCCGGCTGGCTGCGGCTCGCACCGCCCCGCTCCTCCGCCGGCCCGGCGGCTCCCGGCGGCGCGGCGCGGAGAGGGGCCCGGCGGGCGAGGCTCCCCCCGCCCGGAGCCGGCCCGGCCCCGCTCCCCGGCCCCGCGGGGGGCTCCGGGGGGCCAGGCGGGCGGCGCCGGGGCGGGCCGCGGGTGCGGGCGCCCCGAGGGGGCGGTGCGCGGGCGGGCCGGGGGGGGCCGGGGGGCGGCGCTGCCGCTCGGCGCTGCCAGCCACATGCCGCCCTGCCTGAAAAGGCTGCGAGGCGCCGGCGGGGAGCGAGAGGAGGCGCAGACGGCGCCCCAGCCCGCACCGACACCGACACCGCCACCAGCGCCGCCGCCGCGCCCCGGGGGATGCCGAGGCGCCGGCCCCGCGGGTCGCCCTAGGGGACAGGCGCTGCCTCGGCACCGCCCGCAGCCCGCAGCCCCGGCCGGGGGGAGCCGCCCCCGCCGAGCCCCGAGTGGGGCAGGGAGGCGAAGCCCGGCCCCGCACAGCCTCGGTGGCGTTGGTTTTCTTTTTTTGGTGGTGGTGCTTTGATTGTTGTTTTTTTTTTCGTGTTTTTTTTTTTTTTTCCCCGCTGTTGTTATTTATTTCTGGCGAAGGATGGATACGTTTCTCCTGGCGTGGGGATTTCTAGCGCTGTGCTTGCCCGGCTCCGGAGGCACGGCGGACACAGGTAAGGCGGGGATGCCCCCGGCCGCCCAACTTTCGGGTGCCCGTGCGCGGCCCCGGGAACCGCTCGGGGACCTGGGGGGATCCGCGCCCGCGGCGTGTGGGGCCGGGCTCGGGGCGCATCGCCCGCAGCCGCCCGGCTCCCCTCGGCCCCGGGAAGTTGCGGTGCCGCTCCGTGCGGGGAGCCGCCGCATCCCGGGCACAGCACCCGGCTGCAACGCCGGGAAACTTTGGGTGAGCGGGGCGAGGCGTGTGGCGGAGCCGCGCTGGCAGCAGGGCAGGCTTGCGGAGGGGGCACCTGGCTGCCGGGCCCCTGCCCGCGGTGAGCACGGACCCGGGGCTATGGCACGACCGGCCCGGGACCTGGCGGGCTCCGATCCGGGCTGGGCTGTCAGCGGGCAGGGGGATGAAGCCTGCTCCTGGCGCTTGGGCTGCTCCGGCTGGGGGCCAGCCGAGGCAGGGCCCTCCGCTCCCCAGTCTCTGGCTTTGGGTCCAGCTACTGGGGACGGTGGAGTCCCCGCTGGAGCAGGCGCTGGAGGGGAGGGATGTGTTCACCCGGCCTCCCTCCTGGGGCTCTGTCTGCGGTCACCACCGCAGGAGCTGCCCGGCAGGACGGTGGTGCCAAGCCAGCAGCTGCCGCACTGGGTTTCTCTGCCACTAGCCGGACCCACAGGACGTGCCCCAGCTGGCTGTGGGGCATGCAGGGTCCCTATCCATGGTGTGACCCAGGCAGTGTTAGGTGGCGAGGGTCTATCCATGCCTTCTCCCTGCCCCTCTGCTTTCCCCTTGCCCTAAGCCTCATGGCCACCACCTCCCCCTTGGAAAGGGAAGTGGGAGAGTCTGCCGCTGAGAACGTCCCTTTCTTGCAGCAGCAAGGCACAGACGTTCCCGGCACACGCTTCTTGTACATGGAGTTGCTGGTTGGCATCGCCTCCTTTCCTTATGGCTGTAAAGGAAAGAAGAAAAAAAAAAATCCCATGTTTTGTTCATTTAGGAAAATAAATGAATAAGCACTCAATGGGGGTAAAGAGAAAGGGTAGAGTCCTGCGAGGCCCCTGCCGGGTGAACCAGCCTTTCCACATGGTCCCTGTTCCAGAGGCGCTGTCTGGTCCCCTGGAGTGGGTGCTGTGCTGAGGCGCTGACCTGGGGCTTGCTCCTGAGGATGCACTGGCCAGCCCCAGCTGCGATCCTTGCGGCTGCTGAGCCTGTGCATGCACGTGTGTGTCTGTGTGACCACCTCCTGCCATCCTCCTGTGGGCTCAGGAGCAGGACTTCTTGTCGGGAAGGGTTTTATGAGCCGACCGTGTCGCTGAGGCCACTCAGTCGCTGTAAGAAATGCTTATTTGAACGCGGGGTTTTCCCGGCTAAGCAGAGCATCACATGGTGTTTGAGCCAGCAAGGAAGTTGTCTCCCTGCGGCTGACACCAACAGCTTTTTGCCTAGACACTGTTGTTGTGCTTCAAACCTGGTCAAATGACTTGATTGTGAGCCCAGTGAGCAAAGGTATGGGGTAACGGGACGCGCGCCTCCGTCGGGCTAAGCTCAGCTCCAGTAAATTAGCCAGCCTAGTAAGAAAAACATGCCCGAGGTAGATGGATTTATGTTTCAGTCTGGTGTATCTGAAAGCCTTCCCCCATTACGAAAGTCCGTCTTAAGGTTCCCCGAGGGAGGTTAATAGAGAGGGGAGATGATTTTAATAGACAATAATATGATAATCCGCCTGGAAAAAAAACCTTGTGCAATATTTCTACAGCAAGAGATAAACAGTGCAGCTGCCAATTTGTATGTAGCCGAGCAAACCCTGAGATAACCACGGAGGGGAGTGGGTGGGAGACCCTGGAAGATAAATCTGGAGGCTGGATGGCTGTGTGTTTTTCGTCTTCCTTTAAAAAGCAATCAAGTAAGAAAGTAACAGGTTTGAGTGACCCGAGTACCGAGCCGTGCAGACGATGTTTATGCAGCTCTGAGCAAAGCTCACTCTTGAAGCCTTCCCAATAGTTTGCTTAAAAGCTGGTATTTTTAGTAATGGCTTAGGAGCTGTAGCGAGGTGGGGAGGGGGACCAAAACAAATTGCTGCCAAGCAGGCGCACAGCCACGCACATACAAACATGCACACCCACCCACACAAGTGTAGCGTAACGCCTTTTGCCCGTTGTGCTGTTAACTCAGCTCGTACGGGGAACAAAAGCTTTTTTAGCCTAGGAATCAGACAGTTGTCAGGAACATCACTGAAACGCCTGATACAAGCTCCGTGGGGGGCTCTGACCCAGGTTAGGATGTTGGATTTTGTTTTCCTAACTTTCCTGCCACAGCAAAATCGCCGTGTGTGGTGCCTGGAGTGACAGGCAGACCCCGTGCACGTCCCAGGGGCTCTGCGGGGCACTCCCCATCTCCCTGCCATGCTCCTTCACCTCCCTGCTCACGCCGCCTTGGCATTTACCCCACATTTGGTACCTCGGCGTGGCTCGGAGGTTAAAGTGGGAAGGCAGCCAGCTCTGCTGGGCCGGAGAAGGCAGCGCTCCCCGTCCTAGCGGCGTGCTGGTCCCAGCGGCGTGCTGCTCCAGGCGGGCAGCTTGGTTTCCTAACAGAAAACTCCAGTGCCGCTGGGCTCCAGGACATGGTGGCCTTGTACCACAGATAGCCAGAGAGGAGAAAGCATCCTTCATGGGGTTTAGGAAGCTGTCAGGTTCAGATAAGGCTGGGATCCTATCCTGTGGGACCCCCAGTTGTATTAATAAGGAAAAATTAATTTTTAAGCACTGGGATGGCTGCCAAATTATATGACCTCTGACAGACCAGCTGTGCTAGGAAAATAAATCGTCTATATCTGAGACCTGTGATCCTATCTGAAATCGAAATAGAAGAAGTCAGCATCTAGCCATGGTGGTGGGGGCAGATTGCAGCAGCCTGAGGGCAGGCTGGAAGCTGCTAAACTTGCTCTCCATTGTGCAGTGAAGTCACCACCAGCACGTCCCCGCGGGGTCTCGGGAATACAGTTGTCTAATCCGGGAAGTGTGGAAAGCCGATGTGCCTGCACACACCCAGGCTGGGGCTGACGGTGCCGGCACAGAGATGCGGGCAGAAGCGGGTGTGAACGTTTCCAGCTCTACCCTCGCTCTGTAGCAGCCCTTTGACACGTTTCTAATTATAATACACACACAGACAAAGAGGTAGCTGGGCTATTTTCGAAATCCCTGTCTACACCCTGGTGGAAACCGCAATACTAGCAACAACATAAATCAGGGCTGTTGCTAGCAGTGTTGCACACGGCTTCGCGCTACAGTAGCATGGTTTTAATCATACTCAGAATCAAAGGGTCAGCCTTCCCCTTGCCTGAGCCAAATCACAATCTCAGAAGGCTGGATCCCGAGCCAGGCTTGATGCCTGTGCAGCGAGAAGACGCGAGCACAGACATGGAGGGGAGGTTTGTCAGGACGAGGTCGGCAGGCGCAGGGCCAAGCGCTCAAAATGACAGCTCGGATCTGTGAGCTTTTCTGTGTGCCAGCAGTGCCCTTGGATGGCATGGGGGGTGCTAGGGTAACAGTGGGGGGCCAGCCCTCCAGCTGCAGCCTTGGTGGGGCTGCCCATTCCCAAACAGGGTCGGGAAAGGGGTACAAGCTGATGGGGAAGGCAGAAAGCCAGGCTGCAGTGAGTCGGCATGGAAAATAGCTGGAAGTATTACTAGCAGCAATGGATGGCTGCAGAGACTTTCTGTCTGAATGTTTCTCACCCTTTCTTCATACTTGATGAGTCAAAGAAAACGGGCCCTAGAGATGAGGTGCTGGGCTCAGGGTCTTTGAAACCAGCCCTGATTTCTGCCTGTGCGTTTGAGACAAAGGCAAGACATCTGCCCCAGCTGTTCTGCCCGGTCACCCCTGGCTGTGAAGTGCTGTTGGTGTGGGGTTTGAATGCCTGCCTCTCTGCATCTCCCTCCTAGGGAGACGGTGAAACCAAAAGGACGCTGTCCTTTCCTGCAGCTCGTGTTTTCTGAAAGGTGGAATTTTTAAGGGAATGCCTGTGGGGAGAGGGAGGGAAGAAGCTCCTGCCCCACTGTGCAAGTAGACGCAAATGCAAACAAACCCTTACTATCTCCCTCGCCCCTCCTCTCTCTCCACCAGCATGTAAGTCTGTACCATTTCCCTCACATGCACAGCCCCGCTGGTCCCCCCCGCCTTGCTGCCTGCCACGCGTGATCCTGCATCGTGCCCTTCCCCGTGCTTTCCCTTGTGCTCTCCCTCGCGCACCCAGCCGCTCACCACAACTTTCTCCCTCGTGCATGTCCCCAGGCTCGCTCCCGCTTTCCTCTCTTTCTGTTTGACCGCTGAATATGTGCTCAGCAGGAAACAATGTGTTTGAGATGCTCGCCAGAATGTGTAATAACTTCGGTGCTAGTAGCAAGGCTTAGCAGTAGCTGGATTAGAGCAATTCGTCGTAAAGGCTGAAGCTGCTGCTGCTCAGCAGCGTGCACAGGGGGAGCTGCAGCGGGGCCTCTCGCCAGGTGGCTCCGGGGGAGCTGCTTCCCATCCCATCCCGTCCCGTCTCATCCCACCCCATCCCGTCCTGTCCCGTCCCATCCCATCCTGTCCCGTCCCACCCGCCTGCCACCGAGGCACTGGGTTGTGCTCTGCGGCTCTGACAGCATCCCTGGGAAGGAGGTGGTGAAGGATTCAAGAGAGGCTCTGCCAGCCACATCAGGAAGAGGCAGACATAAACCGGTGGGGAAAGCTTGGGATTTGAGTTTTTGTGAAGAACGAGCCCTGACAGATGGGCTCGAAAGGTGTGAGGGAGCTGGGAGAGCACAGGGGACTTTGAGAGATAAGATACGCTTTTTTGTTTCTTCTAGGAATTGTCATAATAACAATAGTAGTCAGTAATTCAGAGGCACTGAACACCTTCCATCAAGCCTGAAGCTCTTTTCAGAGGAATCCTAGGTGAATCTATGGCTCTTTCTTTGATGTGTGGAGTTGGAAATGTCTCTCATTTTCCTCCGTGGCCCTCAAACCACTCTGGTTTTGATAGTGTTCACACGGGTGTCTCAGCGAATTGTTTCATCCTCTTATCATTTCCCAGTGTAGCCTACAGGTAAGGTGGCAGGCTGCCATGCAGGAAGCCTCTGCTTTATTTCTGCCCCTTCTCTGAGCCTTCAAGCCTCCCCTAGTCTCCTGTTTCCCTACCTGCAGTACTGGCGAGGCTTCCTCAGACACTGCCCAATCTGCAGCATGAAGGTCTCCCAAAGCTGCCACCTACTCGTGGGAGATGGCAGTGTGTTTCCATGCGATTTCAAACCCCTGGGAGTCTAAGACAGAGGCAGGAGGAACAGGCAATGGTTCCTGAAAGTTCAATATGCAATTATCCCCTCCCTTGTGCACATACACACACGCTCACGCACCTCTTGGATGATTACCGCAGTAGCCAGGAGTTGTAATTCCAGACCCACCAATTACATTCGCGGGAAAGCCAGGAGAATTGTGTGCACACATCTATATAAAGACTAACAACATTAAGCCGGTTGTTCTATTGGAATTGCATTAGCCTGTGATATAAGATGACAAATAACAAAGTTAGTGAAGGTGGCACCATGTAAAACCAGGATATGAAGCCTCATCAGAGATACAAATGTTTGGGGGAACAAAATCCAAAACCCCAAAATGACAACATTTGAAGGTCAAGGTTGCCTCTGACTCAAGTCACAAGTGGTACAAACTGATGCCTGCCCCTGGAAAGCAGATATCCAGAACTGCAGGGCTGGAAATCAGCTGAACTCCAGTGATTTGAAAGCAAATTACCTAGATTTGCCTGCAGGATTTGGCCCTCTAGTTTTCCACAACGGAGCTTGAGCAGGTCTCTATTTCAGGTTTCCATTTAATTCCCCTGTGGATTAACATGGCACAGAAAGTGCAGGTATGAGAAATCTCCAAATCTGTTCTCTCTCTTCCTCTCTCAAACGCTCCCTTCTTATTTAAAAATAATTTCAAACGATTTCTTTCTGCAAAGGCTCACAGCTAAAATGTTCCATTTGCTGAGCTTTCCGGAGTTCCCCTCTCATTGCTGTCCAGCACTATAAAGTGAATATATTGCATCCTTCCCCAGTTGCCTTAGGAAGTGGTCAAACGGCCGCATTCCTGAACTGATGGATTGGCGCGTTCCTTTCTTGCCTGAGCCCAGACAGTGTTTTTATGAGCCTGTCTCATGACAGGCTTGAGACGCTTTGATTCAAACAGAACCCTAGTTCAGATCACAAAAGCAGTCTTCACGTTCTGCTTTGCTGTGAGACTACGTTTAAGGGAAATTCTCGTTAAACTGGTGAAGACCCTGGGTGAAGCGTTCAGGGAACTTTCCCTGGTTGTGCGAAATCCCCAGGTGTGGGCGTGGGTGTCGCTCGGGGATGAGCTGTGCGTGTAAGTGCCTCGTGTTGTCTGGGTGTGTTTGTCCATTAATTTGTTCAGGAAGCCTTTGAAGCTTTATCTCGCAATCCAAAGCAAACATGCTCCTGCTAATATGATCTATGCTACTGGGGATAAAAAAAGAACTAATCTTATTAGCTTCCTCTGTGCTCCGTCTCTCTCCTTGGCCAATGGCGAAGCTGTACATGTAAATCCGAGAGCTCCCAGTTGTGTACCAGCCTCTTGAGGACGTTGTGCCTTAGGGTTTGAGGTTCGGCCCGCACCGCGCTGGGAGCCTGCAGCGTCAGCCCCGGGGCCGAAGCCCTGGCAATGAGGCAGGGTGGACATTAGCAGCAATGAACCCCCGCCAGCAGAGATCTGTTTCTTCCATCTGTGCCGGGGTTTGGCAAAGCACATGGATGCACGTGGACCTTGAAAAACTCAGCTTCTGGAAGAGCTGTTTGACTCGAGCAAAGTTTGCTGCGCAAGAGCCCGTGCCAAGTTCAGCAGTTTTGGGAGCACTCGGCCCTCCACGCCTGGCCCTGTATCTTGCAGCGGGGCAAATCTCCCCTGCCCAGCACTGAATCTCAGGATGTAGAAATCTTCCTTGGTGGGATGAGAGCATGGAGCTGGGTGCAGGGGCTTGCACGAGGCAGAGGAATCAGTGAGGAGGTCAGGAAGCGAGTCCTGGTGACTTGGGGCTCACGGGATCTCGCTCCCTTGGTGCCCTCGAGGCTGCTCCTTCTGAGCAGCGCAGACACTGCTGCTGCTGCCTGCCTCTGGGGCAGCAGGAGCGCCTTGCGTTCTGCACACAGCCCTGAGTTATATCCCCAAAGTAAACTGAGCCCAGCGGATCAAAACGTGTGATGGTTCCCTGCCAGACGCTGCAGACTCTGAGAGGCTGTAGTATGTGTGTTTGTTGTGAAACGGGCCTCTCTGGTGATGATTATTTTTGTTACAGGCAGAGTTGGCTTTAGTTTCTGTGTTGCGGGTCCAACAATAACAGTGAGCCCTGCTCTCCTGGGGTGAGGAAAATCCAGTGGGGTTTAATCAGCAGGAAATTCAAGTAGGAGAACACGCTGCTCCCGTCCGAAGGTTTCAGCATACGCTGATGAGCTACAGAGCTGAAAACCCCGAGTGTGGGTGGAGGTTCCTGGGGCCAGGCTGCTATTTTTGGGTCCCCCTGACCGTTCGTTGCAGCCCTGGGGGAAGCTGGGGGAGGCTTTGTCCAGCAAAGGAGTGGGGGGGTCTTTGTGGGAGTCTGCTCCCATGAGCATCTCCCGGTCCTCCCTTTCTGTCCCTATGTCTTGGTGTAGGTTCCCTGTTGGGTTGCTGGGATAACCCAAGGCACTTGGTGGGCCATAATGAAAGAGGGCATCTGGGGATTGACCATCCCAATCCCTTCCCACTCCCGCACTGACAAGAAGTGTCAACCTCTGCAGCCTCCACACCGGGGAGCCCGGCTGCTGGCCGCGGCCTGGCCATGGGCGCAGCCTCCCTGGCCGTGCTGCCCCGCGGGCTGGCAGGGCCCCAGCGGTCGGCTTTCCAAGCCTGCGTTCACTGACTGAGCGGCGGGATGTCCCATGCACCTGGCAGCCTTGGCGAATACTTCAGAATTCAATTTTAATTTTATTAAGTGAATTCAGGGCTGGTGAAAGCTGCCAGAGTCCATTAGCCGCAGAGCACATCTCACTTCCAAAGCACACGGCCTGGGCAGTAGCCATGCCACTCGCCTTTTTTCTTTCTTTTTTATTTTATTTTATTTTTGCATGGATCCAATGCATCAGTTTTAAAGGACAGGTTTATATAGAACCTTGAACCTCTTCTGTGTGCAAAACAGGCCTGGTTTTATATAGAAAGTCAGTGCTTGGCATGTCTGCTGAGACAAACCCTTTGTCTGTCAGTGGGCGCAGTGATGGATTTTTTTGTTGCAGGTGTTTGTCTGCTAGATACCAGTGAATCAATAGAAAAAAAGCCCAACAGAACAATTACAAAGATATTAAAGTCATTTTACCTCTTCAGATAAACTCTAAGAAGCCCCTGTTTCCCTGGTACACTGTTGCCCACTGCATAGCCTGGTGCTGTGCGTGGACAAGATGGAGCTGTACGGAAGTAGCCCTCTTCATTAATGTGGAGTTTCGGGGGGGGGGGGGGGGGTGAATGAAAGGGCGAAGTCTGCTCCTCTCAGAGAGATACATAAGCTTTCCTGCAGGTGGAAGGCCTTCCCTGCCGCAGAAAGATGGTGACATTTTCCTGGAGGTATCTAAACACCTGAAGGATGTGGCAGGAGCTCCTGGCTGCTCAAGGGGTTCACCTGCTTGTCCCATTTTACCCACGAGACCACAGATGCAGAGAGCTGGGCTCTGGTCCCTCTCACCCTGGCACCCAAGCACTGAGCTGACCTGAAATCAGGTCAAGCTTGGGGTCTTCCTTACCTTGGTCCCGCTGAGCTGTGATAGCTTCACAGGGCAAGGGGAGAGTTTCTAACATCAGGGTAAATGAACATTACTGGTTTTCTGCTCTTGATTTCATCTGTCAGGGAGGAGCCAGAGCAAGCTGGAGCCTGGTACCCTTGTTCACATAGCAGTTCCCCTCCGACTGGCTGGATTGCAATGGCTCACGGAGTACTCGTAGCACCCGGCACGAGTGAGGGGCTAGCAGCTTCTGAGCGGTGGGTGATGTTGGTGGTATCAGCCTAGCGGGTAGCATGTGTGTGAAAGCAGGAGAGACGGGGAGGGGATGACGAGGTGTGGAAGGATTGACTGTATTTTCATAGCTTCGAGACTTTGCCCTTTCCAAGAAAAATAATCTGCAGCTTGAATATTTCTCTTTGCTGGAGGGGGTGGACATGTGTGCAAACGAGGTGTGAATTTTTAGGAGAAGGTGTGAAAGTGCGTACATGAGTGAAGTGTGAATTACACGTCTATTTGTACGTTGATGTCAACAAGTCCCTGAGTTTCTTCCTTCCACGTGAATGTCTCTCTCTCCCCCCCCTCCCTCCCCCCAAACCCACAGAGACACGTGTGTGGGCAAATATGCCTTGCTGAGAAAAGAGGTTTGTGCAAAACTGTAGGTTTGTAAATGTTTGTGTGTTGAGCAAGCTCTCCTGTGGAACAAAACCAGATGTTTTTTGGTATTCTCGGCTCCTCCGTGGCACCATTGCAATTTTTTCCCCTCATATTTTTCAGGATTCTTACAGGATTATTTTAAGAAAGAGAGAAGGCTGCAGAGATGCCTTTGGGTGTGTGAGAAGAAAGTTATTTTAAAGAATGAATGTGTTAGAGGGCACCAAAAATATGGAGGAAACAGAGGCAGTGCTTTTTTGAGGCAAAGGAAGCCTGGCTCCTGGGGGGCAGCCAGACCCCAGCAGGACCTTCCTGCTGATGCTGCACTTTTTTCCAGGAAGCATCACCCATGAGGGTCCTGCCTTGCTCCTGCTCCTCGCTCTGGCAGGAGGACAGCTCGGACTCCGGTGAAGAGAGGAGGCACAGAGCCACAGGGCAGGGGCTGAGCCCACGCCGGGCTGCGCTGCTTTGCTTTGCCAGAGCTTTGTAGTGAGCATGGCTGCGGGAGGGATGGGGGCAGACCGTGGTGCCAGGAGCACTGTGGACCCCTTCGGGCCCCATTGCAAGTTGTACATGTCCAGGCTTCAGGAAAGGCCGCCTGCACCCTGCTGGTGTGGGGAGGCTATGGGGACACCCCGTGGTGGGGACAGCCCCATGGTGGAGACGGCATTTCCCCTTTGCTCCTTCCTTTGTGGTGCCTGTTTCTGGCTTCTCCTCCGGTGCAGAGGCCCTGGAGGACGCTCAAGGGTTTGTGTCCCACGTCTCACCCCATTACTCAAGGGCAGGGAACAGGGAGCCCCTCTTGGCGCAGGATCAGGGTCAGCAGGGCAGCACTGGCCGCTCTGTGTTCCTGGCTGGCTGCTCTGCGAAGGGGCCACAGGCTCTGGCTGTTTTTTTTGCCAATTTTGCTGGGCAGGAGGAGGTAGTGGCATTGTCTGGAGGCAGCTGTGGGGCCATGGTGCTGGGACAGGGCAGTGGCAAAGGAGAGGCACGCAATGGGGGCCCCATGGAGAAAGGGACTTTGTTGGGATTGGTAATGCGTTATCAATTGACCCTGTGATGCAGATTTTCCTCCCAGCAAGTAATGCAATAATAAATTTGATTTGCAGCGTTCATGAGATTAAATGTTTTTTTGAAGATGAAATCACCCTCCAGGGCCTGTTCTAACCCAAAGCTGGGAGTGCTTCCTCTGCTCACCATGTAATTGTTGCCAGCAATTTGTGGGCTAGCCCCACAAAACCACCACTGCTGATTACCGGAGTCTGCAATTCCAACTGCTCGGGTTGCCTGAAAGGTTTGGGGAGGAGGAGGAGGCCAGTCTGCCAAGATGGGGTCGTGCGGGCAGGCGGAGTTCTGGGGGGAGAGGGAAGCAAGCGCAGAAAGGCTGCTGCGCGGCTTTGTGCCAGGGCTGGGCAGGCTGGATGCCTTCCTCGCCTTTGCAGCCGGCCATGGGCTCGCTGCTCAGCCCTGCCGTGCCTCAGTTCCCTTCCCTGGGAGCAGCAAAGCTCCCTGCGCTCCTGCAGCTGTCCCGAGGGTTGCTCATGTCCAAACTTGGTGTCTCTCGAGGCGGCTGTGGGAGACTGCCATGGAGCAGCTTGCAAAGGAGGCAAAGGAAGGGATAAAATGAGACAGCTCCAGATGATCTGATATCAATCTGTCTCTTACTTTATGGCTCTGTAATTGCCTAGGCAAGAGCATTTATTTCTCTTTTCTGGTCTGTGTGAAATGCGGTATGTAAGTGTGGCAGGAGATAGAAGGAGAAAGGAGTCAGTTTCTTGTGTAGAATAATTTCCCCTTGCCAAGAGATTGGTATTGAACTATTAGAGCACCAACCTGATGTCAGAGGCCTGGAGAGTGGCCTCTATCAGCCCACTGCTAGAACTGGCCCGCAGGGACCCGCTGTACACAGCTGCTGCCCAAAACCTGTTTTAATGCCTTGTTCCCTTCCGTGTCTCTGCAGCTCAGCCATGCGGGGGCCGCCTGAACTCCAAGGATGCCGGGTACATCACCTCCCCGGGGTACCCCAATGACTACCCCTCCCACCAGAATTGCGAGTGGGTCATCTACGCCCCTGAGTCCAACCAGAAGATTATCCTCAACTTCAACCCTCACTTCGAAATCGAAAAGCATGACTGCAAGTAAGAGCCTTCCTTTTCTTCTCGAGTAAACAGTCATATCCTCCTGCTTTTGTGTGGCAGTATGGGCATGGTGCTCCCTTGCGTGTGAAAACAAGCATCAGCCTGAGCCCCCACAGTGCTGCGTGTCATTGCCTTTCAGGGGCAGGTGTGCCTTTACCGGCCGGGCAGATGTAAGATGCTTCTTTGGACGCATCGGATGAGCACACACGGGACTGAACTTGTTGCATTAGCCTGAAATCACCTAAAAGCAAGAGCTAACTGGCTTTCAGCCTGAGTCTGACTTGAGTTAAAAGGCAGCTTGTTTTTTTCTGTGTTGTGGTGGCTTCTCTTTTAAACCATGCTGGGAGAGCAAAGCAATTTCCTGGTGTGTAACAAGGTGGAGGTATGGCATGGAGAGCCCTGGGGCTGGAGACCCAGGCTCAGGTCACGTGAGGCTGAGAGTTTGGGCTGAGGGTCCGAGCTGTTTGGCTGGATCTGATTCTCCACAGTGCTTGTTCTGCTGTGCTTAGTAAACTGGGGTATTGGCTTTGTTTGCTCTTCTTTTTCCCCTAAGAAGGGGCTCAGAAACTAGATGTCCAGGAAAAACAATTAGCAGCTAGTAAAGAATAATTAACAGCATCAAAGGGCACCATAAAAGGCTGAGTTAATAACACGGTCTCGGCAGGCGTATAAACCTGTGTGTTTCATCTGGAATCTGCAGCCAGCTGCAGGGATATCTGAGCTGGGAAGGAGCTCGGGGTCTCCTAAAGCAGGCCTGACACAGCGGTCTTGCCAGACACGCTGCTCCTGTTGATTAAAAGGAGGTTATATATGGAGAGGGGGACTCTGGTTGCAAAAAGGACAGAGGGACTGGGGAAGCATTTATGGGGCTGTAGGATCAGTCCTGTGGAGAACAAAGAATTCAGCATGGGTTTGATGATGTACTGAAGGTTATAAAGCATAGAGCTGGATCCTTAGCTACCGTAAATCAGCATAACTCCTCTAACTGTAACGAAGGTGTGCTGATTGATGTCATTGGGGATCTGATCACCCCCTACAGATAAAGCCTGGGCTAATAAGGCTCTGAGCACCATGAACTCTCCATGAAGTCACTCTGTGCGCAAGGAGTTTAGCACTTTGCAGGATCAGGCCTGCATTTAGAGAGGGGAGAAGGCAGAGAAAGGCTTAATGTGGGCATAAATGAACACAACAAGGCCTTGGCAGTGCTCGTGAGAATAATGGCTGCTATCAGATTTTATTATTGCTCGTACAGGCTGAGCTGTATAGCCTTCTCATAGCTAATGCAGTCGTCCCAAATTCATAGTAATAAAAGCTTTATAGGCCTACATTCTCAGTCCGCAGAGTATGCAGTACATATCGGGCAGGACAATTTGTGTAGAGCGGGGCTGAGCTGGGCAGGAGGGTCTCTGCTTCTCTGAGGTCTCGGGCAAGCAAAGCCAGGTCAGCCAGAGTGCCAGAAACCTCCACGGGCACCTGGCTTTTCCTCTACATCTGTGAAGTTGTCGCTTACAGCTCTGAATACTTTGGACAACTTTTGCCACGTTTTGGTGCTTGTGAGAGAGCAGAGCCTGGTCCTGAGCTGCAGGTGCTGCATGCTGGGGGGGCTGCCCCGACTGCTGGAGCTGTTGTCCCTTTGCTGCTTCCTGCTTTGTCGTGGCAGATCATCTGTCGATACTATGCAGTCTGGCACTTTCCTTTTCTGTGTGGGTGCACACAGGGCAGCCTTGCAGGAGGGTTTGTGTTGGAGGCTTTTGGTCCCCAGAGCTCTCCATGGGACGTGAATGGTGAGGAAAGTTTCTCAGGGGCCTGATTCAGCTGAGCAGTAGCATTGCTCTCTAGAAGCTAGGAATTAACATCAAGCCTCTCTTGAAAGTGAAGTTTGCCTGCGTCTCTGTTCCCTCAGCTGCTGTGTGTGTGCAGGTGAAACAGGGCTCATCCACAGCGCACCTGGGCTTTTGTTGACCCCCGATACGAGCTGGGAGCCCAGCAGTGAGCGGGTACCTGCCCCCCAGGGCAAGCACCGGGTTTGGTTTGAAAGAACTTGGTGGGAACCATAGCTAAATCAGTGAAAACAATGCAAGATGAACACTGCCTAAAAGAAACAGATGGGAAGAAGACTTTCTGTTTTTATGTGACCTACCAGAGAGAGACAAATCTTAACACAGTGTAATTGCTCGGACATGAAGCAGTATTAACAGGTGACCGTCTAGTAATAAATACCATCCGAGTGTCAGAGGGTTTGTTATGAGGAAGCAAAGGTCTTGCTGCAGCTGCAAGTGGGAACCTCAGCAGGAGTGGGAGTTCAGCACAAAGGAAACATCATCTCAAGTCAGAGCCTTTCTTCTGCCATCTGACCATTAATATAACGCATGCTCACACAAGAATGACAGGCTGATGAACCTGGCTGGCACTCGGTCTCTGGGCAGACAAGGTTCCCCCTGGCCTGGTGTTGCTACCTGGCAGCTCTGAGCGGGAGCAGGGCCAGTCTGTGCTTCGTGCTCCAGCTGCCAGAGGTAAACACCATAACCACTTCCTTTGTTGCTTCTTCCTTCAACATTTATTTTTCCCTTATTAGGCTAAAGTTTCTTCCTCATCGAGCATAACATTTACATTCCAAAACCCCATCCTAAGGCCTACAAAAATATCTGCGAAAATCTCCTCAGTTTTAACGCGTCCCCTCTGGCCATCCTCCTATCAGCCTCAGGCTTCCCTTTGGGACAGGAGGCGTTTCCTCCTGTGCTCTGCACAGCGCCTGGCACCCTGGGGACCTGCAGGGAAAGGTCAGCGACTTCCCCTCGCCGGGCAGCTGGCCGGAAAGCACCGCGGCTCTGCATCTGGCGCTGCCCGGGCGTCGGAGCCAGAGCTGCCTGCACCGAGCAGGCTGGGCCCGGGTGGGTGCCGAGGGGTGGCAGCGACAGGCGGCTCGCCGGGTGCTGATTATAGCTATTGTTTCTCCAGAGGTACATCTGGGCCTTTATTTTTCGGCCGTGTCCAGCTGCATTAAGTAACTGCACCCCCCCCCCCCCCCAGCCATCATCAAAGGAGTAATTGGGTATAATTGAAGCCCCAGAAGATGTTTCTCTATCTCTGTGCTTCATCTGTGCTCTGAGGAAGCGCCTTACTTTGGAAAACACTTCCAATAAAGAAAATTGGCTGCCTCCTGCAATTGCAGCCCTTGTGCTCCAGTCGTGGCGGGGCTCCCCTTGCAGGGGGGTGTGAGAGGGGCCTGGGACCCCAGCCGCTGCTCGCCCTGTCCTGCAGCCCCAGGGACACAGCGTGACGGCACAGTCAAAAAGGAAGCTTGATACTCCGATGAGACACTGCCAAACTATTCAGAAGTAATTGTAACAGCCTGTCCACTCACCCTTCTTCCTCTCTGCTCTGCAAGCACAGCTGTGACTCGGGCAGTGGGACCTGCACTCTCGGTATCTGCTCCCTGAACAGGGAGGTGGCATCCAGCGGAAAAGAGCATGCTGCTGCTGCTGTGAAAGGTTTGGACTCTGCCTCAAGGCATGGCGTGGTGGTGGCTGGGTAGCCTTGTGCATGCCAGGGTTTATTTCTGATCCCAGGAGCGACCTGAACCATTTTTCCCAGTGTGCAATAGCGGGGCTGTGCCCCGGCTCCCCAGCTGCCCAGTCCTTTCCAGCTGCCACTTCTGTTCTGTCTGTGCTGCCTGCTTGGAAAATCCAAGTCAGAAACCTCAGCTCAGCGTGAATCACCACGTTTATAACCACCTTTTCCATTCCTGCGTCCTTCCCACTACTAGATTTCTCTCTGCACCGTTAAAAGCTCCCTCCAGAGACTGGCTGCCGGCTCTGCTGTCCCCAGCTGCACTCACTGGCTCTGCCGGGGGACTGGGCTGGGCAGAGCCGCCCTGGGTGCCGGGACGTTTCTGCCTGCATGTGGCAGAGGCACGCTCTCCAGACCACAGCGCGCAGGCTTACACTGCCTCTGCGAGCAGCAGACCTTTCGTCTGAGTCATAACATCTGCACCAGTGGGGTATTATTATTTAAAGCAAGCCCGACCTCCAGGTTGGCCACGCCATCAGGTTTTTCTGTCGCCCTTTCTGGCAGATACTTCCCAGCGAAGGATGCTAACTGGGGCCGCTGTTCCCTGCCTGGGCAGGATCTGGGGGACTGCAGCCGCGGTTCGCAGCCCCCTCTGGTGGCACTTGCCAAATGCTGGCGAAGGTCTCTGGAGACGGAGCTTGGGCTCCAAAAACAGGCAGAAGGCAGCAAATTGGAGGCAGCTCCGAGCTGCAAAGTCCGACTCTGCTTCCTGTCTTTGGGTCCCCGTGTCAGGCCCTGGGGGTTTCCAGAAAAAGGAACTGCGGCCACCATTAGGAGGAAATTTGTGTGGTTGTCATTTTGGCCTCATAAAAGTGTGCAATATGGTGATGCTAAGAGAGGAGAACCACGTTGAGCACCCTGGTGTGTACCGGAGACTGGGCAGACACAGCAGGAGATAGCCCTGCTCCCAGCTCATGGGGCAAAGGGGACCAGGGGGCGATGTCGGAAGGTGCCATGCACCCGGTGCCCATCTCGTGGAGTTCTCCCCCATGAGACACTGGCAGTAATGCACCAGTGCCTTGCAAAAGGTCAGACACACGGGCACAGCCAGCCAGCAGAGGCCCCCTGTGGCAGCATGCCATCGCCTGTGCTTCCAGGAACGGGGCGCTGGGACGCGACGCAGCTCTGTGTTCTTCCTGGAGAGCAGCGCAGACGCTGGCCCCAGTCCCGTGCTCGCAAGGCGGGGGAGCTGCCCCAGCCCCAGTGCCACCAAGAGGAATGCAGCTGGTGGCTGCAGCATCCAGCCCCGCTCTCCTGGCCGCCTCCTTCAAACAAGCATAATATGCAAGAGGCCTTCCTTCCATCGGCCAAGGTTAAGGGTAGACAAGGCAGCAATTATGGACAGCTAATTAGTAAATGCTTTGAAAAGTTTGCATAATTAGCTCATTAGTAAACATTTTAGAAACAATGCAGTTCATGTCCAGAGTGGGGAAATGCTTAGGAAAGAGAAATTTGGCTCACTACAGACACCAGAGTTCAGGGGGATTCTTTACCAGGCTGCAGTGGGAAGCGACTGGGTCTCCTGCAAAGCTGTAACTTTGTGGAGGGAGGAAGTCAAAGATGAGATGTTAAGGAAAGCATTTGCTTGCTCATACATTTGTGGCATGGGTAGCCAGAAGCAACATTTCTAACGTACAGGAAATAATTCAGTCTGGGTAACATGACACTGCAGCTCAACTTGTCTTCAAATGAGCTTCTGCTGTTTTTTAACTCCATCCAGTATCCGCTGTATGGTTCATAATTCCTGTCAAGCCCCAGTCATTTTCCAAAACAAGACATCAAGAGTGGGCTAGCCTCAGTGACGTTTGACCAGCTCAGGGCGATTCACATCTCTGGACTCTGCTGCCCATCTGCGGAGCTGGGAGGGCTCAGCTCGCTCCGTGGCCATGCCTGCCCATGCCCGGAGCCTCTCCCAGGGAGGTCAGGCTGTGTCCAGGCTGTGAGATGGGCGAGGGGCGAGGGCACGCTCCTGGGGTCCCCAACGTCACACCGCTCACCAGCATCCGGTGCGCAGGGGCGTCAGGTCTCGTTCTGCACCTCGTATCCTGTTGGTGTGATTACACATCGAGGGCCAGCTGGTGACGCTGGGAACAATAGTGTCAGACACCTCTCCTCTCCTTCCTGCTAGGCAAGAGGCAGCCTTTCACCTGCTGCTTCTGCGGGTGACACCTCTGGGCAGCGAGGGAAGGAGCAGGACCCCTGGGGAAGGGGCAAGCATGGGGCCGTCTGTGGTGGTGCCTCAGGGACGGAGTTCAGGATGCAGCTAAAAGCAGCGGTACGTGTGCCTTCTGTGAGCCTTCAGGGCCAGCCACGTTCCAGCTCTGAGCCCCCTGCATCTTTACTGCACAGCACAGATGCCGTAGGATGGGCTGGAACAATCCCTGTGCAGATGGCCCGATGGTAACCGCAGCACCATGATGCACCCCGTGCCCTCGGCTCTCTTTGCAGCATCCTCTGGGTTTGTAGAGGCTCATCCCAAACAGGTGGCCTCAGGAGCCTAAATGCCAGTAGGGATCTGAGCCTTCATCACTTTTTTGGCTTTTTACAGTGGGGTTAGCAGGGCACTTCTGTGTCATGGGTTTGCTGTCTGGATGCAGGAGTTAGAAGGTTTAGAGAATGTAAGGAGAGGCCAGAATGATATTTTTAAAAACATCCTTTTTGGATAAGAACCAGATGCAAAGCCTGGTAAAGGCAGCAGGAGGTTTTACCTTGATTTCCATAGGAACTGAATTAGGCTTTTAATGAGCAACTGTTTGCCTTAGCTGCACACAGCCTTTTTCATGGATATCATGCCTATTGTTAGGCTGTAGCAGAGGAGTGACAGACTCACCAGCAGTATCAGGGCTGGGAGTTGTGAGATTTGGGTCCTTCCCCTTCCCTGCTATTGATTCACTGTTCCTGCTTTCACAAATCATTTTAAATTCCTCACTCTATAAAGAAGAGATGCACACCTGGGCATCTGCAGGCACAAAAACCAGTCTAGATAGCAACAGTGCCATACACATTCCCTGCCAAAGGCTGCCGCGTTGCAGCATCACTCAGGACCAGGTCAGAGCGCCACGAACGACAATTGGTTCCTTCCCAGCCTTTCTGGCTGGGTGTGAATTCTGCAATTAAATATGAATGCAAAATAAAAAAAGAACAGACTGCAAAGAGCAGACTGAAAACAGAAGAAATTGCTGGCTGCTTTTGGCTGGAGCTCAGCACAGAACTTGTTTGAAAGACCTGGGAGAGGTTAGATTTAGTAGGAGACAAGTTCTCCGTTTTCTTTAAATCAAGCGGCTGCACATTACATTGAATGGCAATGTAATAATACGTTGCAAAGCACAGCCTGGTGATCCTGGAATTCCTTATAAGTTAATAGCAGTCATGGTCCACTAATCACAGCTAGGATGTTTTAAGCAACTGTCTTTGATATATCAGCTCAGACACTACGGAAAGGCCTCCTTATGCTGGCTTAGCACGTAGATCATTAGAAAGAGTGGATAACCTGTTTGTGTGTTTGTTTTTGCGTTGAATCCCAAGGGGTTCGTGGGACCTACGTACAGCATCGCTGAGCAATCCCAGTCCAGCAGGATAGTGGTGGTTTCAAGGTAGCACCAGGACAGACGTGGAGATACTCATGTCTAACAAACTGCTATAGAGGCAGAGCCTGAAGCAGTGGGGTCAGACAGCAGAAATCCTATATGCCAAAGACTTGCTTAGCCCTGATACAAATGGCACAGAAAGCAGCAGGGTCTCACTCCCTTCAGAGGCACAGAAGACACCGAGGTCGGTGTGAGGAAGGGAGCGACCATGCTTCTTGAGGAAGGGACCCCTTTGCTGAGAGCCAGCAGTCACCGTTGGTGTGGGAGAGCCCCACGCTCAGCCCGTGGCTGCCGAGGCCGTGCCGCCTGCACGGTGCTTGCACGGGAAGCAATGTGTCAGAAACCCCCAGAGAGCCCGCAGAGCCAGGGGTTGTTGACGGATGTCCAGTGAGAAGGAGGACCCCCCCCCCGTCGCCTGCTGCCAGCAGGAGATTTTATGCATGTGTTCAGCTTCCTTCCTCTTCTGCGAGCATTAGTGTGAGGCATTATTTATGTTGTTATTTTGCAGAGAAAAGGGAAGGTGTAACGCCTGGCTCTCACACGTTGTGCCTTTGGTAATGCTGATGTTTGGCTGATAACCGTGAGCAGGAACAAGGTCTGGGATCTCCATCAGCAGAGGGGACTGACTCACCATTGATCTCTGTTCGCTGCACCTTGTTGAAGTTTTTTGACCCATTTGATTTCTTAGGTTTTCTTTTGTGAAAACCCTCTGATTTTTCTGCCGCTCAGGAGCAAAACATATCTCTGTGTCTTTAAATATGGCAGATGGGGATTTCTTCAGATGTCCAACAACTCAATTGATGGAGACCTCAGGAGACCTCTCCCCTTCCCTGTCCCCCTTCTCAGCCTGTCTTTTCATCTGCAATCTGGAGATGTAAGGGCTATAGTAATAGAGTGTCAGAGGAAGTAATTGATTCATCACACGCCGAGAGAGGAGTCTGTTGCCTTCAGTGTCAATGGAGCTGAACCGTAGCCTGGAAGGGTGAGGGCGGCTTGTAAACACTCCATGGCTGAGCTGGCAGGACAAAGCAGGCGCACCGCCGAGGCTGAGCGAGGGGATGATACAAAGGGTAGCTTCAAAGGAAATCTCCCCGAACAAAGCAGCGCCAGGCCCATGTTTGTGGGAGAAACGGGGACACTCCCGTCAGCTTGCACCCTCATCCAGGCATTAAGTGCACTCAGACCCTCGGCGAGGCTCAGTTCAGCTGCAAGTATTTTGGGGCTGAAGGGGGTAGGAGATGCCACGCTACCCACCCAGCATGCGAGGCGGGATCGGGCAGGATTGGTGCTCTGTTTGCCCCAGACTGCTCTCGCTCCGAGCCGGCTCCGTGAGGTTTCAGTGGAAGTGCCCGAACAGCAGCAGCTGCAGGCGGCAGGCTCTGCTTCCCAGCTTCCCAGCCCTGAGGCTGGGCTGCGAGCTGGCCGTGTCTGAGATGCCGTGGGGTCAGAAAGCCGCTCCGTGGCGGGCCGTTCGTGGGGAGACCCCTCGTCATTAAGGAGGGATGGAGGTGGCCAGCAGCGGGAAGGGGCTGGTCAGGGCTCTGTCACTGCAACCTCGTTTATACGATCACAGCTTAATGATGTGTTTGTTTCGGTTCCGTGCTGAGAAAAGCCAGTGCAAATGAGTGATACGTGGAAAGCCGAGCTGCAAAGCTCCCATCTGATCCTGGCTATTACCAGCTCTTTCGTTCTTCACGGCGTGTTGTGTCTAAGGCCACGACTGACACCGTGCCAGTGAGGCGCAATGGGATATCGCCCGCTACATCTCTGTGGAGGGTGTTGTCCTCGGGGTGGGGAGTGGCACAGCAGAGCATGTGGGCATCCCCTCCTCTTCCTCAGCAGCCACTAGCCAGCCCCAACCTTCATCCCCTGTGGCCAGCACAGCCCAGAGCTGGTCCCCATGTAGTGCCTGGGCTGTCAGGCACTGCTTGCTGGCATCAGGAGCTGGAGGCGGGAGCCTGCTCACCTGCTTCTCGCACTGCAAAGCGAATGTTTGCCCTCTCCCTTCTGCCTGGTCTGCTGCTGTTTGGCAGTAAATTTTCCTCTTGCGGTTGTTATCTTTTATTATTACATTTTTTTTCTTTCTGTTAGTGATCAAGTTGCCTGCGAGTGGTGACAGTAAGATGACACAGAAAGCAAAGTCTAATTTTTTCCACAGATGGATTGTAGCAGAAGGAGGAAAGTGCAAATGTAGTTTCTCAAGTGTCCTGCATTTTGGGGGTATGAAAGGGCTGTGAGTTGCTTCAGTTCCCTTGCAGCAGCAACAGAAGGCAGAACGCCATGGGAAGGGGGGCTATTCTTAACACACTTCATATATATTTTATTCGTGGTCTCACCATGATTCCCCCCCACCCCCCAAAGAAAGACTACCAAAGACATCTTGCAACGAACGACCCCTGTAGCTAAATATAGAAGGGTGAGGAATTTATAGAGATGGTTTTGGAGACAGAAATAAAATTAAACAGCCATGTGTAACTCCTGAACAACAGCCTGCAGAAAACCCCTAAAGTGCACATTAGCACATCTTGTTTTCTTATATAATGAACGGTTTTCCAGACATGCCCCAGATGAGAGCACTTCTCTACTCCAACGCGCCTTTCCGCAGCGATCTGGCAACACAGCTTGAAGAAGGCAGCCTGAGGATGAGCGGCAAAGCGTGGGGAGCCTTTGCTCCCCCACCTCGGGGGGGGCAGCAGCATGCAGCATGGTAGGAGCTGAAACTCCCTCCTGAATCAGAACTCGCCACAGGAGCAGTTTACAGATATGTTTTATTCTTTCCTTTGCAAGCTGTATTTTGGCTACCTTTTATTTTATTTTATTTTTTTTTTCCCCTGCATAACTTAACAGTTACTGCTGAGACTCTTCCTATCAGTGGTGCTTGTACGGGGGTGAAAACAGTCCAAGGAATAAAAATAGAGGCTATTTGTAGTTTCCATTTTTTGTCTTCAAGACATTTTTGAAGAAGTTTTCCAATCTGTTAGGGTTATTTTCTCTGTCTCTGTCTCTCTCTCTTTTTTTTTTTTTGATTGGATGACTGGATTTTTCTCATTTCTCAGAAATTCTGGTTAGATTTTTGAGGAGATAAAAGAATCCAAAGCACAGTGAAATGATTACAAAACCCCACAATACTGCGGTTACACAAGACATAATTGGATGCAACAAATTCAAAACAAACTTCCGAGAAACCCTAAGCAATTATGCACCCCCCAGGCCTGCCTCTGCCTCTGCTGCCACCAGATTTTAAGTTTTAGTCTCTAAAATCCGGTGAAATCCCTTCAGATGCAGAGCAATGATAGCCTATTTGTGTCTGTTGTTGCCAGGGGTAGTTACTTATCAGGGCAAAAGCAGGGCAACCTCTGCAAGCTCTGGGCGCATCTTCTGCCTCGGCATGGGTACAAGCAAGCCCACAAGCTGCAGGCTGAGCCCAGATGAATCTCGTGCCTTCAGCCACCCAAAGGTCAGAGCAGGGGAACGATTAACCCTGTCCCAGGATGGGTGCAACGAGTGTTTCCACTGAGAGCACGGGACACACTTATTTAGTTGGCTAAAGCTGGATATGATACAAGCTTTTTAGGTCTGCAAATCCATATCAGGCTCCATGAGGACTGATTCTCTTCTCGCCCCAGGATAAATTAGGAGTGATTACCCTTAAAATGATGAGTTACACAGGTGTAAAACCAGTTCAAGTCAAAGGAGAATCCAATTCATCTGCTGTATTTATAATTAATTACTCTGATTAAGGGCTGGCAGCTAGGATCAAACTTCATTGCTCTTGTTTCATCAGACAGCAGAGGTGTTTGCATCTGCTATGAAAAAAAAATGCTATTTAAAAGTCCCCAGTAGTTTCTGCAGCAATTTAACCTTTGAAGGGTATGTCCTGCAGTTGCTCGAGGTTGTATAAACATCACAGAAAAGTTTTCTCGTCTTTCACAACGTAACCACCCATGAAATGAGGATTTGGTTTGAAGGTGGCATAAGAAAGAGCATGAAGATGGGTGGTGACACAGAAAAATTGACTAAGGCAGCTAGCATGTAATGGACATTAATTCTAGCTGGCTCTTGATTGCAAAACAAGCCCTGTGCTGCTGGTTCACCATTTCTTAACCATATATACCGCAGCTGCTATCTCATTGCTAAGAAGAAGCCTTTTCTTAGAGCATGTTTAAAAAACCTTACTCTTTTTATAAAATTTCTGAGAAACAAACCAGCCTTTCAAAGGGAACGATTGCATTTGCCAGCTGACATTGTGGCTAAGCAGGTTCCTGCCTTCCCCTAGCTATCCACGGAATATTAATGTCTGCTCAACTTCACTGGCGTTGCAGTTTCTCTTCATATCCTTAGCAGATGCATTCGAGATACTGCGACATATGGTTCAAGCAGACCAGAGGTCTCGAAGGCTCAAGTCAACACTGGGCATTCCCAAATTTGGGGCTGTTGGCATGCAGTCAGTACCTATTTGTCTCTCCGTCTATCTAGGCCAGACTCCTCTAATATAATATAATCTGTCTAATCAAGGCTGGCTTCTATTCTTGGCTGTGCTGTGAGCTTCCTCTGTGACCTTGGGCTAGCCACTGCTCCTTGCTGCTTCCCCACCTCTCAGGGTCTCGTGAGGACCCCTTCATTAATGTTTGCCAGGTGCAGTCATGAGCCCCATGGAAATGCCTATAAATAACAGCTCCAAATTAAACATTGGGGAAGTTCAGGTTAGAGCCTTGCAACTCTCTCCCACCCTGGCAAGCACTGGGAACTGGGCCTAGCTGTGTGTGAGCACTCACCTCCTCCAAATGATAGCTCTGAGAAAACTGCCAGCCAGGCCAGAGCTTGGTCTGGGAAGCCAGCCCTCCTTGGGCTTTGAAGCAAAGCTTGCACACATTTGTGTGTTGGGAGGACCGGTGCTATGCCTGTAAACATATAAATGATTTATCATCCCTATTTCTCTCCATCCTAAGCTAATGTCCCCGTAATGTCCTTGAAGCGTGTTTCAGTGAGGAAGGACTTGGCATCTCTTAGGATGTGGGGCTCAGGGGCAGTCGCTTTGTTGATTATGCGCGGAGCAGTCTGGGTCCCAAAACAGCGCTTTGTGCTGAACGGCGTTCCTCGGGAAAGGAGCACCCAGAGGAGCGGCGCAGGCTCTGGTGCTGCTCCCCAGGTGGGTCGCAGTGCTTCTGAGCTCAGCGGTACCTGGGTGGGCACCTGGGAGCTCTGTGCTGGCCTCGGGGAGCCGTGGAGCACGGCTGAACAGCCAGGGAGCACATCAGCCATTTCACAACAGAAAAGGACTGAAAAGGTGGAGGTCTCCTAATCATCGCAACTGGGGCTTGTTGGCCTTTATTGTGCCTCACAGCCTTTCTGCAGCAAAGTGACTTAGGGAAAATAGAGAGAAAGAAGAGACTGGGAAGCAGAGAGGGTTGACTGGGGGAAAAAGCAAGCAAGCATGAGTAATACACGCATTAGAAGTGCTTTATAATTAGTTTATAAAAGCTCTCTTAACATCAGCAAAGCACTTTCTACTAAAAACCTTTAATAAAAGCGCAGCAGTATTTGTAAGCATTGTATGTTTTCCGTTTAATTCTGTTAAACAGCTACAAAAAGAGCGTCTAAGCAATGCATTTTCCTCCTTTCTCAACCCCCCATTGTCTGGGAAGTTAAAAGCACTCCAGCTTTGCCTCCCTGCCTTAAAACTCCCCAGTGAAAAGTACTGTGTTGGAGGTGGTTTCAAACCAACTGGCTGCCCTTCCCACTCAAGCAGCAGCTGAAAATATCCCGCTGCCGGGGGAGCAGCCAGCTGCGGTCACCTTCTCTGCAAGAAGACTTGGTTAATCCACTGACCACAGTTGTGGGTTATGGATGCTGCACCCTACCCTCACATATTTACGGTCAGCTCGTGGGAGCAGTGCCTAGATGGGGAGAAGTGGCCATGAAACGTGACCTTGGAAATGGCAGCCTGCCCAGCAGAGGGGACGGAGGGGTCAGCTCACGAGGATGTTGGTGCACATTGACTGAAGCAAAGGATCTGGTTATATGAGTGAAATGCAAATTGCTGGGTGCTGGTCAAGGCAGTGTGGATGCCATCACTGCGTAAATGTGTCCCACCCAGCCGCGCACTAGTCTGTAATTATCTGGGAATGAAATGGTTAGAGCAAAAAGCATCCCCAGGGTGGGGTTTTCTTCCTTCCAATTTTTCTTCTTGTTTTTCACACGGGAAGAACGAAGCCTAGAAACGATGCTTATGCTTAACAGAAGCAAAGGTCTAGCCAAACTAGATTTTAACATGGCCAGTGACCCAACGTGAGGAGAATGGGGTTTATCAGCTTGTGTGATTGTGGGCCAAGGCACGACTGAAGCACGTGGTGCCAGAAGAGTCGGTGCTGGGGATTAGCTGGTATTCTCGCTGAAGTTTGCAAGTCTCGTGTTTTGGACCGGCTGTCTTTGGTGTTTCATTTGTAAAGCCTAAAGCTTAATTGCTATGTTGGAGAGAAAGGAGGTGCTCCCCCTCCTCTGGCCAGGAGTTATCTCCTGACTGTAATACTCTCCCAGCTCACGCTCTGTTTATGTGACCTGAAGAAAGAGAGTTTTGCCTTATGAGGAACAGAGGCTTGGGCCAAGTTTCTTTAGCTAGGAACAAAAACTCTTATGTGTTTATATTCATTTTATATTTGGCAAAAATGATTCCCTGACCTTCTCCTAGGGGCTTTTTTAGTTGTTTGTAACATTTGATTTATTAAGGATTAGCTCCACTAGGAGAAGGCTCAGTTAGATGCTTGGATGAAGCCAAACAGGGTTTAATTCAGAGAGAGGCAAATATTTCCTGATGGTTTACATACTAGATTCATTCTTTTAATTTTCCATTTGCGGATTGCCCAAGAGCAGATTGCAATATTCCCAAATTGTATGTATTATTGGAAGTTATTCACCCATTCAATAAGCAAATATTTCTTGGTCCAGAATTTGCTTCTGAAATTGCCAGGGCTCCTGCAGCACTGGGTGGTTTGAGAAGCCCTGTGAGGAGCCGTAGGGTGTTTGGTGTTGGCTCCAGCAGAAGCTGTGATCGTTGCAGGCAAGGAGCTGAGGCTGTGTCCAGTGTTGGCGAGTTATAACCCCACGAGGACACAAACAGATGTGTTTCCCTGGGATGCAGCTAACCTGTGCCTGTGCCATGCAAATGGCAGCTTTTCCAGTCCAGTACATTACCTGTGTTTTGCCAACATTCATGTTTTTGACAAATGTATTTTTGCCACATATTCACAATTTCACTAGTCGCCGGCAGTTCTGCAGCCCAGACGTGTGCTTCAGCTGTGGAAGCTGCACACACGGCGAGATCAAGTAGTTATTTAGAGAACAAAATGTCCCTGCTGTTTGTTCAGCACTACTTTAAACAAATAGACAAACAAGGAGGAAAAAAATCTACTTAGAAGAAGCACTAACACTGCCCTCTATGTTCTCCCCCCTGGGGAGAGGACGGGATCAAACCACAGATGATGGACATTACTGGGGTCACAGAGGGTGCCGCTGGATGGTGTTAGGGTAGTAAGGGGTCACGAGGTGGTGGGGAGCTGCCCGGGGTTAAGAGAGAGCAGGGGAGCAGACCATCATTTACATCCCCGCGCTTCCACCCGCCGGCTAAGCCAAACGCTCTTCCTGTGCGAGTGCCTTATTTCAAGACTGCTTGGATTTCACCTCGGCCAAGCCAATTGCGTTTGTAACGAAGTTAAAGGCTGGGTGATTAGAGCTAACTCAGTGCTTGGTCCAGCGTAGACAGGATTTTATCTGCAGGCATTTTACTTTTGGCTTTCAGCCCAATTCAGTCCCAGAAAGGAGTGAAAGTGAAGCTGTCCGGGCCATCTTTCTTTGTGGAGGAGCACATTGAGTCCCTGTAAGTTTGTTTTGAGGTTGTTGCCCGCCAATGTGTGCTTTGCAGATCAGGAATGAGTCACATGAGGATCACTCTGTATCCAGCAAGCTACTTCTCCTTTCAACGCTTGATTCCTGAACGGGAGATCTTGTGACAAAGAAGAAAGGCGGATTTCTGGCAGTGAGGAAACGCTGCTTCCCTCCGCAGCCCCGTGAGAAGAGCTGCAGCGTTTTTGTTCAAACAGGTTGATACAAAGCGAATAAGCAGTAGAGGAGAGATGGGCAGTTTCTGTAAATAGCAGCGTGCTGGCCAGAGACAGGAGAAGAGGGGCGGGAGAGCGCGGCTGTTAGAAGACAGCTGAAGAACAAGATGTTCACAGAAAAGCTGTTTGTTTCTTCGCAGCACGCAGAGCCTGATACTACCTTGCCGTTAGTCACGACCTAGATGAAAATACAAAGGGATCTGTGGGAGTTTCCCCTTCCAGCCAGACTTTGCACCAAGCTTTTGTCTCTGCAGCGGGAGGCAGTTCTTCCAAACCAGCCGACTCCTCCCTCGGAGCGGTGCCTGGCGGGCAGGAGGAGCATTGCCAGGTGGAGGTTGGCAAAGGCAGGCTGAGGTTGCAGGAGGTACGCCGGGTCAGGCAGTGGTCAATGTGGTTACCCCGCTCTTCACGCAGCAACTCTCACCCACAGACGACTTTGTTGGCACTTAATAGAAGAGGCTTACTGTCCAAGTGCTAAATAAATATGCTAGCCACACTTGTTAAGGAGCAATGTGGTGTCAGAGAGTGCACAAAATAGCTACCCGCTCACATTGATTGAACATCGACTATTTTTTAATGTCTGGTGCATGTTTGGCCAAATCCCACCTGGAGAGTGGAATAAACTGAGCTGTGCTAAGTGGCACAATGGCACTTAAAGAGAGAGATTAGGGAAGGAGAGCAGCCCAGGAGAGCTGTAGCTGAGATTCTCCCATACCAGAGACTTGTGACAGTACAGGCAAATTGTGTCCTAAATTTTGCAAGTTGTTTCTGAAGTGGATGTGGGCACAGTAAATTGATGATGTGAGGAGCAACAGGGAAAGGGACTTAAATGTAGTCAGCCAGACAAAAGGGAAAAATGTAAGTGTGCGCATATATGTGAGTGACAGGGTCCCAGGAACCTGTCTGGAAGATAGTTCTGTGAAATACGCAGATAAAGAAGTGTTTTGTTTTGTCCCCAGCATCCTGAAGCATCTCCCTGACAGATGGTTTTAATGCCTTTTCACCTGCCTCCACAGGTATGACTTCATCGAGATCCGAGACGGGGACAGCGAAGCAGCAGACCTGCTGGGCAAACACTGCGGGAACATAGCACCTCCTACCATCATCTCTTCTGGCTCCTCTCTCTATATCAAGTTCACCTCAGACTACGCGCGGCAAGGTGCCGGCTTCTCCCTGCGCTATGAGATCTACAAGACAGGTCAGTGTCCGAGTCAGTGCCTGTCTCCCAGGCCGTTTGTCACAGTCATCTTCACAAGGAGATGTTGGCCACCTTTTCAATATGATTTTTAGCATGTTCTTCACAGATGAAGGGCTTTTATTTTTTTCCTTTAATTTAAGCAAGTCTATTTCATCACAGTTCCAAGAAGGTGAAGATGTTAGTTGCACATGATAGTGCATTTTTGGATCGTAGTGTGGCATCAGAGGCAGGATGTGGTGGTTTTACCGTGTTTTTCCTTGTTAAATGCTCTCTCGAATTCAAGGACTTAGAAACATATCTTTTCTTCGTGGCATGTGTAAAGCTTGTTAGGGCTAAGTGGGGATTGTCCCTCTGTTAGGAGCGTATGGAGCTCCCCCTCCTGTGGAGCTGCAATTCAGGACTGATTAATGACGCTGTGTTTTCTCTCCCTGGAAGCTGGGTTTGTAACTGGGGAGGTCTGGCGTTCAGGGGACTGCTGTCAGCCGTGCCGTAAAGGGGCTGAGACGGCGCCTTCCCAGGCGGATATGAGAGGAACTATTCATAATTCTGTTTAATACCAAACTGTTATTGAGGAAAGTAAAAGCTGCTCAAAGGCCTTTTAATAGTGTTTCTGTCTAAATATTTGTCAGGATTGTGTGTCTGGGAAGGAGGCTTGAGAACATAAAACCCGCTCTGTGTGTGCTGTGTGTGTGCGGGTAAGTGAGGTGTGCCTGATGCCGAGGGAACAAGAGCATGTTTCGAAAGGAGATGCAGGTGCCCACTCTATGCCCACATTCCTGTGTTTTGTGTTGGAAGAAAACACACACAGCTTTCACGTCATCGCATCCAGCATGAAAAAAATACCCATGCCTGGTAAAGATTCACAAAAGAGCACCAGAGGGTGACTTACCCAGGCACCAGTGCCCAGGGTCCACGTGGAGGACAGAGGTTCACAGGCACCCCCCCAGCCTGGTCACAGGTGGGTGTGAATGTGGAGGCTTTGCTGCACAGGGACAGGAATGGGATTCCCCAAATTTATTGTGAAACAGTGAGGACAAGGGGTGTCTGGAGGTTCTCGTGAATTAGGAAAGTGCTGTTGGTGATAGCTGCCTGGGCTGCATAGCCAATCATTGAGCCGGTCTGGTGTGGCCAACTGAGGCCATTGCTGTTTGTTAGCAGTTAAGATGTGGACTGGTCCTGATGGAGTTTAATGGTTCAGCTGACTGTGGGGATTTGCTGAGGCCAGTTGCCAGCACAGAAGATGGCAAAGAGTGCCTGTGTTCAGGCGGGAAGACTCTCCTCATCATCCCTTGCCGCTGCCTCCCTGTACACACACCCCCCTCTGAGCCCAAAGACTGCACTGCGTTGTGCTTGTCCCAGGCCAGGTCCGTGCCCTGCCTCAGGGCATGGAGCAGGGTGGAGTGGTCAACCCGGCAGAGGTGGCCAGGTCAGGCAGAGCATGGCCAGCAGGAAGGGATGGGACAGCTGGCAGGAACGCTGCCTGTCCGAGTGGGAGCCAGGAAGCTGCCAAATTCATGGGAGAAGGAGATTTTGTTGCTGCTGGCAGGGAGGGAGGGAGGGGAAGCAAGGGCTGCTGTGGGAGATGGTGTTGGTTGGAGGCTGGAGATGAGCTTGTGTCCCTTGATGTAGATCCCTGCAAAGCTGCCCCCACATGTTAAGTCATGCTGGCACATCCCCAGCCACCATTCCCCTGTTGCCAGCAGCCATCCCCTCCAGAGATAACCATTCTTTCTTCCAGCCACAGCCCGTGAAATGCAGCCCAGCAAGACAGGTTTCAGCACAGGGGCAGGGGTGAGCGTGTGATCGGGAGCACCGCAGCCCCCCTTGCCTGCCTGGCCCCTGGCCCCAACAGGGCTCCCAGGAGAGTGTGGCTGTGCTCGCTGCGGGGCCACTACATCCGAGCAAACCTTGCCTTTTGTTTTCAGACGCAGGCACGGGGAAGATTCAGTCTGAGCTGCCAGGTTAGCCAGCAAGGGTGTCATCAGCTTTAAAGGTCATTGGATTGTTATTGTCCAGATCAGTAAAGGCAGCGTTGCAGCAGCTTCTTTCTTCCTTACAGGTGACCTACAAAAACAACACATTTCAACTGAGCATTTATTTCCACACCTTGTCTAAATTTTCCTTATCGCCGTGTGAGAGAGGAGAGATCTGCATACAAACAGCTGCATACCAGTCTCCGAGTCCCCTGATGGGTATCAGTCAGCAGTCTGGGGGCTGACAGAGGAGCCGTCTGCCCTGGCTGGTTCAGGCTCCCTGCTGCTCGCTTTGTGAGTCAGCTTGGCAGAGCTGGCCTGAGCCCTCCATCGCTGGGCATCAAAGTCTCCTCTCAGGCTGGTCCGTGCTGCTGAAGCCAGCATGACTCCTGTTTATTATCCGCAACTTCCTTACGAAAAGCTGATCACTGTTTGCTGCTATCAGCCAAACTGTAGACAAAGATGCCAAATCTGATAAGAGCCCCACACAAGGAAACGTGTTATCGAACACAGTGACATAGTTATGTCTCTCTCCTGTCTCCAGAGGACAGTCCCTGACTCCAAACTCTGGGTTTACTCTTTGATTTTCTCCCCAGCTTGGAGCTTGCATTAGTTTCTGTTTATCTATTTGTCTTGTAGCTGTTCAGAATGAAGTACACCCTTATCCCCATTCACAGCATTATGCTGTGATTTGTGTTTGGCCTTATTTTTTGCCTCTGTGTTTTACCCCACAGGTTCACACCAGAAAAGCCGGTTGCTTCATTAGGCAGTCAATTAAGAGACCCTCCTGAGCAGCTCTCCAGCTAGGCGCTGCATAATGCGGGGCCGGGATCCTGCCATTACTGCAGGCTGCTGGCCTGACTCCTGTAGGTTAATGCTGAATTGAATAACAAGTCTCCCATTAGCCCTTGGAAGGCTCGTGCTGCCTGGAAGAGCTGGAGCAGAAGGGTTTGCAGAGGAGAAGGCGGGTGTCCCAGCTAAACCGAAGCAGAAACCTTTGTTAACGTCGGGTTGCAGCCGTGGCCGCAAGCCCCTGCAACATCTCCTTTCCCCTCCAATAGCTCCAGGCTGTAGATTTCTGTTGGCCATTGTCCTGCCTCCACAGAGCAGCAGTTTCAAAGTCACCGTGGTATGAATAAGTCACAAATTCCCCTTTCCCCAGCCACCCCGAGGCACCTTGGCTCTCTGAGAGGGGGCACCGAGCTGCGGCAGGGGCCAGTGCAGGGGTCAGTAATAAATAAGAGGCAACATTGTCTGCCCGACTCGCAATGCAAAGGTCTTCCTTAAGGATAGAAATAACTTGCATTTCTGGTGCGGACGGCCGAGTCTGTGAGAAAGAGGGCTCTGTTCCCCCTCTCAGCAGAGCCCCCCGCCACGGCCCCCATTACCCCCGCCTCGCCCCAGACGTATGCTGGAGCTGCCCCTCCACCCTTGCGGAGTTGCAGGGCTCAGGGCACCGCAGGCTGATCGCATGCCTCCCGAGGGTTTCCGAGGCTTCCAGCTGACAGTGGAGACATTGGCACTCCCCAGCCCCTCCGGGTCCTTTTGCTGTCTAAATATTTGCGCTTCCTGATTTTCTCAAGAGGAAACTGAGGCATAGATGTCCCTGCCAGAGGGAGAAAGGTTGCAGGAGACCAGCCCCCAGGGAGAGCTTTCTCCAGAGAGACCATGTTCCCATTACTCTTCTCTTGTCCCCTCCCAGGAGAGCCCCCTCCCTGGATGGGAGCTCCTCCATCTGGGCTTTGGGGTGGGGGACCCAGGTCTCCCAGCAGGTCACTGTTTGCAGGGGCTAGCAGGGGAAGCCCAGCCTGGCTCAGCGTGGCCTTCCAGGGCCACCCCCTGGGCATGGAGGATGCAGCAGGGGTTGGTTTGCCAGATCACAGCCCTGGCTTTGAGAGACTTTGGATGGGATCTCCCTCCTAGACCCATTTTTGGAGTAATTGGCAAGGGGATCAACAGAGGCATACGGGTTATGTTTCCAGAGCTGTCTTAGGGATTTAGACACGTACTGTCCACTCCAGTGAGTGCACAGACTTTGTTTCTCCACCCATGGAAAGCTTTGAAAATCACACTCTCCGTCCTTCCAGGCAATTCACACAGCTCTTGGGCCACAGAAAATGTCCAGAAGTGAATGCACAACCCATCAAAGATCAAAATGGGGGTTCCACAGCATGTCAAGCTGTCAGGATGACGCTGCATTGTTAAGACTGTGGTTTTTTTCCTGCCACTACAGGTTCCGAGGACTGTTCCAGGAACTTCACTGCCTCCAATGGCACTATTGAGTCTCCAGGTTTCCCTGACAAGTATCCACACAACCTGGACTGTGTCTTCACCATCATAGCCAAGCCAAAGACAGAAATCCTCCTCCACTTTCTGCTCTTTGACCTCGAGCATGATCCGCTGCAGGCAGGCGAGGGAGACTGCAAGTACGACTGGCTGGACATCTGGGATGGCATCCCTCAAGGTAAGCCTTGGGGTGCCATGCCAGCATCTTCAGCTTCTCTTAGTGTCTCACAAAGCTCCAAAACTCTGTGGTCTGTTTCTTAAGACCAAAGGTGCCTAACCTTAGACGTGGCTGCAGCATTGCCCCCCACTAGGGGCACTCCTTGGTTGGCCATGGGAATGGTGTGCTTGCAGAAAGCTGCATGCATTAATCCTGAAACTACTGCTCTGCTGTAACCACTGATCTGAAGAGTCCCATGGGACACTCCCAGGTGCCACTGGTCCTCGCTAAGAGAAGGGCAGAGAGTTCATGCGTGCTTATCTCCCTACGCTGTACCAACACTGTGAAATAGAGCAAATTGGAGCGTTTCCCAGCAATTGCAGAGCAATGTTTGCTGCAGTGGATATTTCTGCACAGCACGCCGCCTGGCACTGGGCCAGCGGATGTAAAAAATAGCACATCCCCAAAGCCTTTCTTTCATCCCAATCGGTCCTGCAAAGGCATCCCCGCTGAGAGATGCCAATCTGCTGCTGACCCAGGAAGCTGGTGGAAAGGCAGGCATTACCTTTGCTGCTCTTTCTTTTGCAGTTGGCCCCTTGATAGGCAGGTACTGTGGCACTAAGATGCCATCGGACATCCGCTCAACCACCGGCGTCCTCTCGCTCACCTTCCACACTGACCTAGCGGTGGCTAAAGATGGTTTCTCTGCTCAGTACTACTTGATCCAACAGGAAGTTCCTGAAAGTAAGTTGGGAATGTGGAAGTGTGTCTTGGGCAGTCGTGTTGCCTGTTTTACCCAAGTTCTTCCCTTGCAAGAGTGTGGCAGGCAGAAGCGTGTCCAAGGGCTCATTCCCCACTGGCAATAGTGACAGAGTTATGCTGTCTGCTGTTTCTCACAGAAATGAGATTTAAGGAAGAATCACGCTCTCAGACCTTTCCTAAACTTTTCACTTGCTCACAAAGTCTTCTCACTACTTTGGGATAGAATCCTTTGTGTATGTGCTCAGCCCAAAGGATTTAGGGTAAGACTTCAGCTCAGCGGGTTTGGCAGAATCATTAAAACATTAGGGAAAATCTCTACAGTTTTCCCAAAATTTGCAGCCCCGAAGTACAAATTGGAATTTCATGTCTAATTAAGAAATGCCTAAAGCTCCAAGTTCAAACCAAAATTTGTTTTTAATCCCTTATTAAGGGAGATGAATTGAACTGGTGTGAGGACAAAAAGTTGTGTTTTGAGAATGATCCTTCGTGGTAACACTTGCAGGCTAGGAAAGATTCAGTTGGTTTTCCCATCATATTTTTTCATCAGAGCTACAGTTCTCAACCTCTGTTAGCAGTGAACATGTGATACAACAGAAGCCTTCAGGACACCCTTCAGTCCCAGAGAAAGAGAGGAGGTCTCTGCCCCTAGGCTGAGTCCATGACAGAGAGCAGGGTAGAGAAGGGGTTGTGCAAGGCTGGGGGCAGCTGGGTTACAGCCTCTTGCTCCACAGCTGAGTTAAGGACGTCTCTGCTGAGACTCTGGGAGTTACAGACAAGCACAAGCTCTTCACCGTTACATATTTCCACACTCTGTTGATCTGTTCTTTAATCCCCTTTCTATTCTGTTCTTTAAAAAGTCTGGGAAATAAAACATTAATAAAACACAAAGCTTGAGAAATCAAGCACAAGAACCCTTAAAGGGTTAGGCCTGTTTTGATTCATGCTGGTGTAAACTGAAACTTTAATGATACCACTGAGATCTTAACTTGGTCCATCATTTCCACACGGGGTTGACTTGGCCACATTAAAAACAAACAGTTTGGTGGAGCCCCATTGGCTTACAGCAGCAGCGGGCTTTGTCCCACACGGTAATTCCTATCACTGTTTTCTTTGTTATTGCTTTTATAGGACAGCTGCCATAAAATATATGAGATGTGCAATAAGATTGGGCTAATTGTGACTTTCAAAAGCCTTAGAAGTGAGGAAACACAAATAAAAGCATGCCAGAGTCTTTCATGTCTGTGGCTGGTCAATGCGCATGAGCCTGACCTCCCATATAGCGCACGCACGCATCCACACACATCCAGGCTCTCACATGCACGCAAAACCATTAGACCTGCCTGCTCCAGGCCTTGACGTCCCTGTTGGCAGCACAGCAGTGAGCGCCCTCCTGTTGTGCCTGCCCACACTCCTTGCCTTGTCAGTGCTTAGTTTTCACCGTCAGCCTTCAAGAACTTCATGGCAAGGGGACTTGGGGCATCTTGATGGAGGTGGGGAGAGGGAAGGGGCAGAACATTGTGTCAAAACTGTGCAAAGGCAGACAAAATAGAGAAAAGGAGAAAGATCCGCACTGTATTAATTTTCCGAGGGCCAGGCAAACATAAAGCTGCCCTGTCTTTAATTTTGCAGTGCCATCTGTGAACATGCACAGCACACAAGATGGTACAGATCTGCTCATCTTTCCAGGCAGACAGCTTCGCTCGGGGTTAGCTGGGGAGGATAGTTCAGGGCTGCCTTCCACTTGGGAGTGAAATGCAGAGACTGTAAGCTGATCCGTGTATGTGTGTGTGTGTTCCCGCTCCAGACTTTCAGTGCAACGTGCCGCTGGGGATGGAGTCTGGCAGGATCTCCAACATGCAGATCAGTGCCTCTTCCACCTACTCAGATGGACGATGGACGCCCCAGCAGAGCCGGCTCAACAGCGATGACAATGGCTGGACCCCCAATGTAGACAGCAACAAAGAGTACCTCCAGGTTTGTGTGCTTTCCCCTCCCCTCACCTCGTCCCCCGCCAAATGGAGTGTCGTGCTGTTAAACTGACCCTTGACCACAAGGCTTGTTGAATTTTTTATTGCCTATGTGGCTCACGGGGAGTGAACAGCAGGGGAGCTGCGGTGCCTCCATGAAACGAGATGGGCTGGCTCTCCCATTAGTCTGCACAAGGGCTGGCTCGACCCACTGTCCTTCTCCCACCCCCCCTCCTTCCTGCCCAGAACTTTGATGGACTTTCCAGTGTACTGACAGAAATTGAGAGACCTCGGCCACTTACAAGGGCCACTGACTGCCACTGGCCTGAGGACCAACGTCTCCAGGAGGCACGTGGAAAAACAGCTAAAATGATATTTATCTCATCAGCGATGTGAGGAGTGTGAGCAGGCTGAATGTCAGGCAGGGGGTTGTCAGAGCCAAGGCTTTCCCTAGGACCTGGTTAGATCCACAGTCTGTGTCCACATGAGGTTTCCGGCTGTGTCTCATTGCCGTGAGACGTTGCTTGCTGAAGGGCCCTAGGAACGGGAGGTGGTGAATGTCACCGCCTCAGGCAGACACCTCATTCTTCATTCATGGCTGTGCTACCAAGCCAGCTCTGGTGACCTTTCTTAACCCACACTGTAAAAAAAAAAAAAAAGAAAAAGAAAAGCACGAAAGGGAAATCCAGGAACTGTAGCACTTGCTAATTGGGCATCATGCTTTTATTTTACATGGAAAAGTCAGCCCTTGTCCTGTTTCAACGGACATGAGCTTCCAGGTTCTGTGCAGATCCTGTTGCTTGGTCTGACTCAGGAAGAAAGCTTTGTGATGGTGCCGTATGGACAGACATCAAGACAAGTTACGCTTGTCCCATGGTCCTACCTGCAAGCATCCTGCTGAAGTCAGCCTGGGGCTTTTGTGCCTGTTGACATCAGTTCTTACATTCCCGTGTGCCTCCCCAAATGGAGGGAGCATTTGCATGTTTTCATGGGTCAGAAAAACTAGCCAGGAGCTAACTGGGCTCTCAAGTGCTCACCACTCTGTCTCTTGTCCCTTTTTCCCCTGGAAAGGTGGACCTCCACTTCCTGACTGTGCTCACAGCCATCGCCACACAGGGTGCCATCTCCAGGGAAACCCAGAACGGGTACTATGTCCGTACCTACAAGCTGGAGGTCAGCACCAATGGGGAGGACTGGATGATGTATCGCCATGGCAAAAACCACAAGGTAAAGGCCTTTTTGTCTCTTTTGTATGTGCCGTGGTGGGTCTTGCAGTCGATGGGAGGGAAGAGAATAATGATTTTACAGGACTGCAGGATTTAATCTGTGAGGGACCCTTTTACTGATGAGGGCTAAAAGACTGATGATGCTTTGAGCAGAAATAGTCCTTTCTCCTCTGCACAGCAATGAGGAAACACGATTCCTTGGAAAACCTGGCTGCTGTTGCATCTTTCGTGGTGGCGAGAGTATGTTCTTTGACTGCAAATGAAGGAGAAAATGCTTTCACAGCCTGTGTTTTGCCATACAAGATTCATTGAGCTTTTATGGCCGTAGCCCCGTCTGCATGCTGGGTTAACAATCACAAAACCACATGAAACTGTAGTTCAGGAGTTATTGAGGCCTGGAAATGAAAGGGCACAAATCCTAAGAGGGGATCACACCATCCCAGAGAACAAAATGAACAATAAATAACGAGGAGCAATTCAGGCTGCCAGAGCTCTGGGATCTGCACTAGCAGGCGCAGTCGGCAGTGGTGCATCGAGCCCTGGGAGCTGCTGTGTACTCTCACCATGCTCCTGGGAGGCTAACGGGGATGGGAGCGAGGGGGGAGAGGGTGTCTGGCCCTTCCAAGCCCTGCGTGGCCAGGCGAGCCTGCGGCAGTCTGCGCAGGAGCTTTGGTGTGTGGGGAGAGCCAGCCGTGGAGTTAGGGCAGCCATGGTGCTGGGCTGCTCCTGCTGTTTCACTCGCCTTGGTTGTGTGGTTGTCCCCTGGTTAAGGGCACCTTGGAAAAGCCTTTTCCTGCTCTCCTGTGGAGCCACCAGCGCTGCTGCTGCAGCTCAGGTCCTCCCCGCTCCTGTGCCCTGATCTCTCTGTATGAAACGGGTGGCCGGGGGCCCGCCTGCCTCCCCCCGCATGCACGTCCCAGCAGTTTCTGCTTCCTCAGCACTTCTGTTAAATTAACTGTCCCCTCCCTTTGCTGGCACAGGCGCTGCTGGCATGAACTGCAGTAGCCTGCCTTGTCCAGGATTCATCCAGACATTTCCTTCCCTTCCGGGCCATGCGATTTCCCCTTCCCCACAAGTGGTTCAAATTCACTCTGCATCCCAGAACGAGTCCCTGCCATGCTGAGGCCCCTAGCAAGGCTTCATACCTGCAATATTTGGAGCATTTCAGCTCTTCGCGTGCCAGGGAGGTGGTGTTAGTGCTATTTTCGAGGTAGGGAAACAGGCACACGGGACAGCAGAGCATCCCATAGGAGAGTCAGCCCCTGGCTCAGACTGGCTGCGCTGGCACTTGCTGCCGGATAAATTGCATCCATCGGGTCGTGACACACCAGCTCCCCCGGGACAAGCCCCAGGGCTGCAGCTCATGGCAGAGCTCCTGCCATGCTGTACGGCGGAGCCGCGCTCTCGTGCGGAGGCTCCATGGTCTCCCCGAGGCCGCTGGCTGCAGCAGGCCTTCCTGTGAGCCAGGGCCGTCTCTCCTCGCCCTGGGCAGGCCGCAGACACCAGTGAGTGTGAGGTCTCACTGCGGCCGTTGCTGCCAGCTGAGGCAGACAGGAGACTGGCAACGCGCCAGCTAGCAAGATGAGCTAAACAGTTCAGCCAGGCTGGCGTTTCCAATAGCCACGTGCAAGAAATTCACCTTTGGGAGTCTAACTGAGGTGGGAATCTGTCCTACAGAGTGATTTTGGTCACTTGTGCCAGTAGACTTCCCATCCTCGTGATCCCAGGCCCTTGGTCCTCAGCTGGGGTGGAGCAGGATGGCACACAGCTGGTTTCAGCACTGCCAGAGCAGCGTACATCGGTCCGCAGAGAGCAGGGCCCTACAGCCTGGCTGGTGCCGACCCAGAGCAGTCCCACAGCCACGTGCATTGCCACCATGCCTGGGTTTGGCCCTTGAGCCCTATCAGCTCTTTCCTGTCCTGCTTTCTCTTTTCACAGAAAGAAGAAAAAAAGGGGGGGGGGGGGGGGGGAGGATAAAATCAAACCTCTCTTTTTTCACTCCTTTATTCCAGTCTCGCCTCTTTCCCACATTCTGGCCTCAATTTAGCAGGCACCTCCCCAGGCTGGAACACAAGTAATTGCTTTTTGGTGGTGTGCCTACCCCTCAGTCAGGGACTGCGCTCCCTCCCCGCTGAACGACCAGCCTCAGGCAGCCCAGGCACTGTGCCGTGGGGCCAGGGGAAAGCCCCTCGTTCACAGGCCTGGCCGGGGGGGGGGGGCTCCGGCCCCCGTTAATCTCAGCCGTTCCTGCGCGAGGGAAGCTCCCGGCGTCTGCATTGAGCTTGCAGGTACCGCCCTGCGTCAGTGCGGTGCTCTGCACACTGCGGGCTGCAATGGTGGAGTGAGCCATGCCAAGGAGATTTGTCAAGTCTGCCGCAGCTTGATTTGGTGCCACAAGGAGCGGGGAGGGGAGGGGTGGGGTAGGCAGACAGGGACTCCAGTCCTCTGTACATGCATATACACACATACACACATACATACACACACATATAGATAAGTGTATATATGTATATGCAGATGCACGCACACACATATGGGGTGTATCAAACACTGCTCTCAATTCCTGTTGCCTGTGTGGGCCAAAAGCAAAGCTTTGCTGTGCTGCGGGCAGGTCAGCTAACATTTACGTCTTCATCAGGGAACTAAAGCAAGAGAAAACCGGTGAGTGCAGGAGGGGTGGGCAGAGGACGACACAGAGGATGGGGAGCTCTGACCTCCCCTCCTTCTTCTCCCGCTTCCCCTCCCGGCTGTGTCTGGGAGGAGTGGGGCCAGGCTGTTTCCCTGCGAAACGTGATGGCTCACCTTTGAATCCGCAGCTGCTGGCACTCGTGGCGAGGGAAATGGGAAAGGCAGGATGGAGCGGCGGAAAACAAGATTAATATGCGCTCACGGCAGACGGGGCTGGCGGGACTGTTTCCTTGCCGAGCGCTGCCACGCTCTGGGCTGGGGAGGCAGCGGAGCTGCAGCCGGCAGGAGAGGCACGCCGAGCTCACACTGAGCTCACACCTTCCCTGGCCCCCCGCACCTCTGCTGGACTTCCCTGCCAGCCCAGCAGCCCACTCCCTGCAAAGCCCGGACAGCACTGCTGTCCCCCTGTCTGGGGGTGGTGCCCAGTCCTTGCCGGGACGTGGGACCAAAGGTGCGGAGCTGTCTTCCCATGTGTCCCCTGAGAGAGGAGATAGGCAGGAGAGCGGCCACCACCACGTATTGCCACCACACTTGCCCCTTACTGCCCACCAGAGCATCCCCTCGGGACAGGTCTAAGCAAATCCGACCCCAGAAAAGCCACACTGGCTCTTTCCTCCTTGCTGCATCCTGCAGTGAGCTGCATAGCCAGAAGCCCCAGTCCTCTTCGTGCCACCAACAGCGATGCTCCTGCTCTCATCTCCTTTTGGGGGTGTCTGCGCTTGCAGACGTGGCAGGGGGACAAAACCCCCTGCAAACGTGCCCAAGCTTGCAGGGGCCAGGGCTGTTGTCCCTGTGTGCAGGCAGTGGTGTCATCATGGGTCTCGCTGTGTCACCTGGGGCTCGATGGCCCCCAGAGGTTATCTTCCAGGCACTGACCCTGCAGTTTGTGCTGAGATCTTATCTGGCTCTTGAACCCTAGGAAGGAAAAGAGCACCTGGCAGGATTTGGCCTTTTGTTTCTGGCCATTTTCTTCAGGCAGATTCAACGGTGAGGACTTTATTGGAAAACAAAGTGCTCATCCGTTCTGATCCACTTCCTTCTTTGCAGGGTCTCGGGTTCCTGCTCCCGTGTGGTCTGAGCTGCTCCACGTTTGTAACTGCGGAGTTCGTATTGCAGGGATCGTGTAGTGGGAGGGACGGGACGAGTGCTCTCGCTGTTTCTGTTTCTGGTGTAAAATGGGAAGAGTGCACCTGAAACTTTTGCTTTGAGAATCTAAGTCAATGGAGGAGAAATGGCAGAAAGATCCAGCTGATGCACATTTTCAATTTCTGATTCATTTTGGTAACTTTGTGCTTTTTATCAGCTAACCTTCCTGGGTAGTGTTTCAGGTGGATGCGAGGAGGCAGGTCGAGTTGCTGCAGAGCTGCAGCAATATCTCAGCTCTGCATGGAGCTGGGGACATCAAAGGTGTTCGGTGCTGGCAGAGGATGTTGAGGATGACTCTTTGGAGACCTTCATGCCTTCCCTTAGGAGCAGTCCTCTGTCTTTTTAGTTCTTAATGAGGTCTCCTGTGTTTATTCACCTGGGGAGAACGAGAAAAGCTTTCACTCCTGTGGCTTGTTTATCTGGAAAACTCAGGAAAAGCTCCCATGATCGGCCAGAAGGCCACGAGTGCTTCTGCACAGAGACATCACGGTGCAGAGTTTGCCCAGAAGCATCCCCTGGTCCCAGCCTGCTTCTGTTGCTTTCGCGGGCAGGACAAAGACATCAGGCTTTGGGAAAGGCAGCCCCGTGCGTTCACCCTTGGTGCAGTACCAGGGGAGAATTACAGCCCTGGCTCTTCCAGCACAGCTGCAGCTTTGTATTTCTGAGCCTGATATCTCCTGTGCAGGCTAGTAGAGTGCTGCTCATCGTGTCCCTGGTGGCTCCCGGATCTGAGTGGAGTCTCTCAGAGGCACCATGCTGGCAAACCCACCCCCGCACACTGTACCTTGCCCTGGCCGCTGTGCTTCACTGCCTATTGCCAAGTATCATTTTTCTTTTACCTCCTTGTTCCTGGATTTAATAAATCCCGGACTATCCACCCTCCACTTGAGCCAGAATCCTCCCACCATCAAACATGCCCCATTTTGTGCCTTCCCTATCTGAAGAAAAATAATCTTCCCTACTTTTCTCCTTCATGCTTCTCTGTCTAAATCCTGAAGCCCTAATCCTGTTAGCATGCTCTGTTCCAGGGCTCTGTCTCCACGGGAGTAACATAATCCTGCCATAAATCTAGTGGGTCCAGAGAGACACATACATACGGATGAAGGCAGAGCTGCTGCCATCCTTGGCCTTCTCCTCTGCCTCCCCAAGCCGCTTTCTTTAGCTCCACAAGAAATTGCGCAGTGGCCAAGCAGCACTACAAATGCAGTGGGGGAGAGGCTGCCTGCTGTCCCCTCCCTGATGCACTGCCTCTTTGACTTCATGGCTCTTTTTGTCTCCCACCCTGCTCCGCAGCTGGCACAGCTCCGTACCCGCTGGCACTAATGCAGCTTCAGCAGTGCCCCTGTCACCTCGGGTCAGTTGCAAAGTATCAGAAACACGACTCGTGAGTGCTGGTGGGGAGCGTGCGTGCGTGCATGGATAACCTGCCCGACCCTCCCCTTGCCTGGGCATCTTCTGCTGCCACTTGCTTTCTGCAGCAAATTAATTAAGCTGCATTGATTATCAATTTAATTGTACGTGTAGGCCTGCCGACTGGACTAGAAGGGAAGTAAACATAAAGTGTGTGGGGATGGGACTGGTGGCTTTTTGATGCGGCGGTGAAAATGAGTTCCCTTGGCTGCTTCTTGGAAGGTGCTTTTAATTTGTTAGTGGTTTTCCCATCCGTCTTCTGGCTCCGTCACCCGTCAGTGAGTGCGTGTGCATGCGCGTGCGTGCTCTCTGTTGAGTATGTGTATACATATATCCCTAGATTGCAGCCAGATTTTTTTTTTCTGCTGGTGTAAATTAGTGTGACTTCTTCAACTTCGATGGTGGTATGTTGATTTACACCATCCAAAGACTTGGCTCAAAATATGTGCTGAGTGGGAAGGAAAGCAGATAGGATGGGAAGAATAGCAATGTTCTATTTTGGTAAGGGGGAAGAAATCTTTGCTTTCTTGGCGCTCCCGATTTCACACATTTTCCTGCTAGTTCTTCCCATGCCGTGAGTGCTAATTTGAGGCAGGATGAAGAGCCTGTTCAAGTCAACGGGGCTCTCCGCAGTGCTCTTGGGCTCTGGGAGCGGCGTTTGTGATATGGTCAAACCATGGGCTGAGGACAAGGCTGTGGTCAGCAGCGTGCGGAGCAGCGTGCTCATGGTGCCTTCTGCCTGGGGAAAGAGGTTTAAAGGCCAGGTGTGCAGGAGGACCCTGCTTTTCTAAGTGCTGAGCACCTGCCCTCTGGAAACTGGGCTCCTTTCTGTTGTGCTGAACTGGTTGGAAGCAGCGACTTGCTGTGACCAGCTGGGGCTTTTCAGAAACAAGGTATGTCGGGGCAGATGCTGCCAAGGCAGCTGATACCGGAGCTGGGAGTCAGGTGGCACTTCTGCCCTCGGGAACTGGGAGTCTGCGGCCGTAAGGCCCCAGTTGGGATTTGTGTCGCTCGTGGAATGCGAGCCAGTCAGAGGAAATTACTGGGCCCCAAATCCAAAGCAGAACTGAGGTTGCTCTTCTTGGAAGCAGGTGGTTGGGACTGAGGTCACATAAGAGATGCTTTCAGCAACGCATGTGGTAGTGATAAAATTTTTGGGCTCAGTCCTGCTTCTGCTTTCTGTCAAACTTGACTTTGCAGAAGTCAGCAACAAATTACATTGGTGTAAATTTGGATTCTGGCCCCTGATGCTCGTATGTGTGAATTGAGCTAAAAAAGAACAAAGCTGCAAATATGTTAAACCAAAAAGAGCAGCAAACCTCATCAGTGACTGTTAAACATGCTGGTCCATATGCAACCTTTGGCTCGTGGAGTCTTCAGACTGCTGCCTGCGGGAAGCAGGGGGAGGTTGCCAGGAGCAGGCTCCCTCCAGGCTGCTGCACCCGGGGGTCTGCTGGGGCCACCGACAGGAGCTGCTCTGGGACAGGGGCACCTTTGGGCTGACCTGAGGTGCCCCTCTCCGTGCTAAAATTGTGGCACAGGCTCAGACAAACATTTCCCGTCCTCCGGTGTTAGGTTCAGAGGTAAGGTGTTGTGTGTCAGCTTGTGTGTCAACACAAAGCTGGAGGCTGTGCTGTGGTGTGGAAATGTGTCCTTTCAGCCTGGGTGTGTGTGTGTTCCTACATGTGTACAAGGCACGCACACACACGCCTAAGGAGCATTTCACAGTAACCACTTCTCTTACAGCCCTCCTACTGGAAGGAAGGGTATTTGGTGTCTACTGAGCAAGGAAAGGGATGGGAAGTGGGGTCAGACAGGATAAAATAGGATATTAAAAACACATAAACCATGCTGTGTTGCTAAACAGTAGCAGCATGATGCATATTCTCCAGATTAGCATTTCTGCTCAAGTTCACATCGGCTCCAAATCCTAATTACCGGCCAGATTTGCAAGCGAAGCCCTCTGCGGGCAGCTCCCCGGCCCTGACAGGAACGCCGCCGTCCCAGGGCAGGACCATGCTGTGCGGCGGCAGCCCCGTGCGGCCTGTGGGGCTGCGAGCACCACGTCCTTCTCTGCAGACACCCCAGCGTGCTGGATCCTCGGAGGAGAGCAGCAACATGTGCTGCCCGCAGACCTGGAACAGTGGGAGACCTATAAAATGCTTCTTAACTCCTCCTCAAGGCGAGAGGCCAGCATGCAGCCTCACCCCTTGTTCTGTCCCGACTCACAGGGATCTGCGGCTGGATTGTTTGACTCCTGCCTCTGACAGGAGATCAGTGCCAGAGATTGCACTCTCTTGCTTCGCTCTGTGATAAACTTAGCGGAAGCTCCTGTGCTTAGCACGGCATATGCAGGGTAGGAGACTGCAGAAGAGCCCAGCCAACATCTCAGTGCGTCTGGTGCTCCTGGCTGAGATCAGAGGATGCTCTAGCCCTGTCCTGAAAGCCTGTGTGCTTTGAGGGAAAGAGAGGAATGCGTGCAGCTTCAGTCTGGGAGCGTTAGTGCTTTATGCTGGGGGCAGAAAAAGGGTTGGAAATTACCCTCAGATTGGGTATCGCCTCTTTTCCCCTTTTTGTTCCCCCTCGTGGCACCACAGCCTGAAACAGAAGCACAGCTACCCAGTTCTTGTCCGGCCTATTAGAATAATGGGAGGGAGGGGTGGATCTAACATCCATCTGGTGGTTATTGATTATGGCCATCTGGTAAGACAGCAGCCTTTTCATATCATGTCAGATCATAAACTCTCCCAAAAAGCTGTCTCTGTGTGACGGGCTGCTTGTGCACTGGCGAGCAGGAGAGGGGCTGGGATGTAGCTCAGCGCCTGGGGCAGAGGCAGCACCCTCCCTGCTCCTGCGCCGCTCGCGCACAGTGCTCCCCATGGAGCTCAGTGTGACAACATGTTGGTATGGGCGAGTCCCGCAGCCCATGTGCAGACCTGCCAGCAGCTCAGCTCGTGCTGTCTGCCCCGGGGCTTGCCCTGGCCAGGGGCTGGCCCTGCCCAGAAAGCCTCTCCCCATTTTTCCCTGCTGAGGTTGTTTCAGCTGCTGAGCTGGTTATTTGCTTTGACTGCTGAACTGGTTATTTCTTTCCTCCAGGGGAGGACATAATTGTATTCTTGTCCCCGCTCCCTTGCAGACATTTCAGGCCAACGAGGATGCCACGGAGGTGGTTCTCAACAAGATCCACAGCCCAGTGCTCACACGTTTTGTGCGCATCCGTCCCCAGAGCTGGCACAACGGCATTGCCCTGAGGCTGGAGCTGTACGGCTGCCGCATCACCGGTGAGGATCCCCCTTTTCCTCTCAGCCATCCTCTCCATCCTTCCAGCAGCCTGTCCCGGGGTGCTCCCGACCCTCAGAGAGGCTGTCACGGCTGCTTGGGGCAGCAGCAGTGTCACTGCAAGTAGCACGGAGGCACCCGTCCCTCTGGTTGTGCTCAGGGGAACCAGGACCCAGCCCCTGGAGGTGAGGGTAAAGTGCCTGGTGCTGGCTTAGTGCCCAGAGCTTAAACCTGCAGGGAAAACCACACGTATTCCCCTCCTCTGCCCCAGCTGCTCATGCCCTCTCCTTCCCTGCAGATTCGCCCTGCTCCAACCTGCTGGGGATGCTCTCCGGCCTCATCCCTGACTCGCAGATCTCAGCCTCCTCAATCAGAGGCTACGACTGGTCTCCTAGCATGGCCCGCTTGGTGAGCAGCCGCTCAGGCTGGTTTCCACGTGTCCCACAAGCCCAGCCAGGGGAGGAGTGGCTGCAGGTGGACCTGGGTGTCCCAAAGAACATCAAGGGCGTCATTATCCAGGGGGCTCGCGGCGGGGACAGCGTGACCACCACCGAGTCCCGCTCCTTTGTGAAGAAGTTTAAGGTAGCCTACAGCATGAACGGAAAGGACTGGGACTTCATCCAGGACCCCAAAACAATGCAAGCCAAGGTAGGCACTGCTTGGAGCAGCTGCAAAATGAGATATGTTTCTGACTATCTTCAGTCTGATGGTGTCTTGGGAAATTAGCTTCCACTCCCTGCACAGTGATCGTGGAAGTTGGGGTTGTCACCATGAAACCCCAGGTTGCATCTCCTGGTCCTGCTCCTAAGCTGAACTAGAGCATGTAGGTTCCACCTTGCCCCAGGGATGGCAATTCCCTTTCACTTCTTGCTGCAGACCAGGAATGGGGGTGTGCCTTCTGCTCTTTCCAGCTCCTGCAGGTCGGAGCCCACAAGATGGTGTGTCAAATTTTGTTTGCCACAAACTAATGGCATATTTTAAGGGAAAAGGTGTTACAGTTTTTTGTTGCATCTCTGGAACGGGAGGATGAATCACAATTTCTCTTTGGGAAATTTGCTATATATGAAGTCCCTTTTACCACACCAGTGTGACCCTGAAATTTCCTATATTTCTTCCAGATTATGGGCAACTCCAACAATATGTCTGCTTAGTACTGTGGGGGTGGCAGAGGGCTTGAGGAATAAATGAATTCTTTGCTACTGCCTGCTTTGTTTTTATGCAAACTCATCTGCTTCTGAAAATTTGGGTATGTTTTAATTTTTCCTGATCCTAAAAATGAGTCTTAGAAGGCCTGATGCTATCTATAGCCCTGTGTTTATTCGCTACAGACTTCAGTTCATGCACGCAAGCTGAAAAGTGGCAGTACTTAGACTGTGAGGAAAACTGAGTGTTTGCACTAGCCTAGAACATGCAGTAGCTTCTTTATTTGCCAAAGGACAAATCTGATTTTATTTATACATGAAGTTAGTGGATGTTCCACAAGCTTTCCCAATGTGGCTTGGATCAGAATCTGACCCCTGGATATAAAGCAGAGGCCAAGAGAGATTGTGCAAGTTTCTTAGAAACAGTCTCTCTGGTCCCCTTGAACCAAGGAGGATCAGCCCACTTGCTGCTCAGCTGAACTCAATGGCCTGGAGTCAGACAGCTAAACTATTTCAAACTGCGTTTGCATCCTGCCAGACCCAAACTATCAAGGCTGGTGAAGAACAGGTGGGATGCATGCATCACGTGCTTTTTCTCTCTCTCTCTCTGCAGCTTTTTGAAGGCAACATCCACTACGATATCCCTGAAGTCCGGAGGTTTGACCCCGTTCCTGCCCAGTATGTCCGAGTGCACCCGGAGAGGTGGTCCCCAGCAGGAATAGGAATGCGCCTGGAGGTGCTGGGATGCGACTGGACAGGTAGGACACCTGCTCCTCTGCCCACCGGCTGCATTGGGGCAGCATCAGGGGCTACACCAGCAAGGCATGAGAGTAAGGTTATTTCTCTCCCAGCTGTCCCACCTTGGGGCCATGCTGTGGCAGGGAGACTCCTGCAATGACCGCAGGACCTGCAGAGTGGCCTGAGCCCATCTTTTTTCCTCCATATTAAAAGCAACTCAGGTCTGGGGCTGGCCTTGACTCCAGGCATAGCGCAATGTTTGGATCCATGAGTGGCATTTGCCCTCACCTCCCTTCTACCCCTTTCAGATCTTTTGTCTGGATGTTCTGCAGGCTTTCCCACTCTCAATGTTAGTTAGATAATGTTTGGGCTTTTCAACCCAAATGAATAAGACAAAGAAGTAGGAAGACAAGCAGAGAGACAGAAGGGGTTCAGTGACTACTACAGGTATCTCAAGCTGCCACAACAAGGCTTTGCCATGAAAACAACTCTAATTGAACCCCATGTGGAAATTCTATTGCAAGCAAGGATGGGGATTTAACTCTACAACATTCCTAAGAAGAAGGATATTTGTTCACTTTTGCCCACCTGTTTTTCACAAGTGAAACATCTTGCAGATGCCATTATTTTTAAAGCAGAGGTGAAAACTGTCTAACACTCACTGGGATAAATAGAGGCTGTGCTTCTGACCCTTCTGAGGCTCAGTGGTGATTGATTGCTCCATAGTTTCATCCCCAAAAGCCAAAAATGCACCCAACAGTTCATTGTTTCTGATGCTTGTCAGTGCCAGGGGCTAGTGGTCCTTTCCTTTTCTTTTTTTAAGTCTTTTAATAATCTGCTTAAATATAAATCTGGTGTCCAGATGTCAGCGATAAAGAGGTATGATTTCCATTTTATAAACACATCTGTAGAAGGCATTTTCTTATAAGAATTCCTGTTCTCAGAAGCTTAAAATACACAGAGCTTTTTTTCCAGCCTGTTGTGTAGTCTTTACTACCCTTTCCTCCTGTGAGGTTCTGTGAGATGCATAACAAACATTAACAGCAAATCACAGAACACACGTACACGCAATTAATAATGATAATTTGTCACCTTTGAAATCAATGGCAAATCTACCCCTGGACAGGGAAACCATTATAGGCAATCTAAACTTTAAATCAAGATAAAATCTTGTTTTAAACCTTACAGTATCATCTTTGGGAAGGCAAGCACCGTGGTTTCCATGCAAGCAACAGGAGCTGAGCTTCTGCACAGAAGTGCTCAGGCAACCCCCTCACTGCTGCTTCCTGCAGCTCCCAGGCATCTCCAGCTGCCAGATCTCCCTGGCCCATTGCTGACCAGCACATCAGAGCACTGCAGCCGTGCTGCAAAGGGAGGCAGTTGCACGAGACCTCTGACCATGTCCATGTCAGTCCCTCTTGAGCACTCCCCCAGATTTAAAAAAAAAACAAAAAAAAACCAAAAAAAAACAGAGGAATTTGGCTTCAATTTTTTGTCTTATTTTTAGTCCAGATTTTCTTTTATGGCTATGTCCATGTTCAGTTTCAATATCAGCAGCAACAGACGATGTTTTTTGCAGGCAGGGTGCTTTATGGTCATTTCCCAGTGTGGCTCTCTAATCATTTGCACGTTGTAATGTTTAAAACTCAACTGCCAAGTCATAAATATTCTTAGCTTTATTGATCTACAGGCATTCAGCTTTGTAATCAGAGCAGGGCTTGTAATCTTGTGGATTCACCATGTTATAAAGAGCATTTAGATCCCCGATGAAACCTGGGGAGCAGAGATAGCCATGGTTTTATCTGCACGCTAAATGCAGGCTGGCTGCATGCAGCAGCCCCTGACACAGCCAAGATATACAGCCTTCCTTTGCTGGGAGGACCCAGGCACGTTGCACAACTGGCTGTGAAGACTCAGGCAATTGTACTTGCTTGGAAACAAGATTAAGAGATGGATTAAAACAAGCTGATTTAAAATATTTTCAAGTGAGGGACAAAGCCAATGTGTACCCTGCCCAGCTGTTTTCGTTTCCTATCAGCAACAAGCATCTTAATTACTGAGTCAACCAGGTAACTTGGCAGCAACTGGGCTCACAAACTAGTTGGCTAGTAGCTCAAACATTGTGAAGCAATTGGCTTCTTTCAAAGACCTGCCAAATTTTTTCCTCTGAAGAGTGGAGATTGATGAATGTTCACTTGCAGCTGGCTTACTCTCCTTTGAAGTTCCAAACATCTGGTTTCAATTGTTCAGTGACTTTGCATTTTGATCATCCATTACCACCAGTTGCATAGACGCTTGCTGGGCCAGGGAAAGAGAAAGCAAGCAAGAGAGACCTCTGTTTTTCACTTTCCATTTCACACATCACGTTGTCCTCCCTGCTATTTTCATTATCTCGTGTAACCATCTTGTTGCAGCTCTGCCATGGTAACTGATTTTTCAAGATATATTTCTGCTGCTTGTCCAGGGCAATACAACACTGCTGATTTACATCCTCTCAGCATCTGTGTCCCGTATGGGACTTGGCTTTCAAGGTCCTTCCACATTGTCACATTTCAGCTATAAATCTCAATATACAAGAGCAACAACCTAAAAAATGTACCGGCTTTAAATAACATGCAGCTTTTGATATGTTGCCTTCACCTGCTTCTTCCCTACCCCCTTCTTTTTTATGACATTTTTCTGTGCCTGGCTGCTTGCAATTTGCTTCTTGGTTGTGTTTGGAGTTTTATGGGGCTGTAACAAATTTGAACTTACAAATTAAAAGACTTTGAGGTTATTTGGCATTTTACTCTGAACAAAAGACAGCCATTGGAAAAAAAAAAAGTGGAAAAAAAAAGTTTATGTGCAACATGTTTAATAACAGGAAAATAAAAGGGGAGAAAGGAGCCTATGGAAAATATTCAGCGTATTTAGCCATTTCCTCCTGCTTCTGGCTTTATTAAATGATATCCTGAAGGGTGCCGACAAAGAAACACAATCACACATAACTGAGCAAAGCAGCCTCTTTTTCAAAGTGGAAAGAATAAAGCCTGCTGTACTCCAGTTAACGCACCCGTAAAAGGAAAGACTGCTGGAACCTAATGTCGTTTACTGTTGATCTTAATATCCTTCTCTTTCTTGCTTAAATTTCCCCTGACACCTACTTTGAGGTTGTTTCACACGGGCCATGTTGGAGAGAGGGAAATTGGACAGAGACGCTTTAAAAGCGTAGTCAGAAGCCCGGAGTGTGAAACCAGATGCTTTCTGCAGTGAGCCAGAGCGTGCTAGGGGATTCTCTGGGTCCATTTGTGGTTACGTCATTTGTGGGTTTGAGTGACTTGTTTTATAAATTGGCACAATCGGTGGGAATGTTGTGTGTGTTTTTTTCATGTGTCATATGCCTTTATGAAAGGAAAAGATGTTCCGCCTGTGATCTCTGTTATCCAATAATGACAGCCAAAAGGATTGCCAACACCCATGTAGATTAAAAAATGTAGAAAAAAAAAGTAGCATGTATGTCTAGAGGAGAGCCTTGTCCAATGGGGACTCTAAATCAAAGGAACTCCCATATGGAAACAGCCAGTTCACACCAAGTTCAAACCATGCTAGCATTTGTAGCATGCGAAAATTTCATGGTATTCTTGTCCTACCTCTTCCTGCCATTATAAGAACACGAGAAAAAAAAAATGCTTTGTTTCCTCCTATCTGTTTTTGTTTGTTTGTTTGTTTTGTTTAGGGTCTATTCCAAACAGCATCTCTACTCCATTTTTTTCAGACGTGAAGCCCACTGCAGAGACGCTAGTGCCTACTTTGAAGAGTGAAGAGACCACCACCCCATACCCAACTGATGAGGAGGCAACTGAGTGTGGTGATAGCTGTGGAGAAGAGGAGGGTATGTATCAGAGCAGTACATCTTTATATCAATAAATGATGGGTTAAGAGCTAAGCAAACACTGTTATCTTCCCATTTGCTCCTATACATGGGGCCGATTCCTGGAAAGCTTTGAGTAATGTTATTAGCAATAGGTTGAGATCAAAAAAAAAAAACAATAAAAAACAGCCAAAATCTGATAAGTTATATCAAGGAAGGATGCAAGAGCAAGAAAGATAGCAGCTAATTCAGTCCCTAGGGTATGAGATTTGAAGAGCTGCTCTCCCAGCTTCCTTACGTGACCCAAAGCAGCTCACTTAGGGCCCTGTTTAGAGCCACCTCTATACTAGATCCCTTTGGTTGCATGTCATAAATTCAGAAAGTGATTCAGGGGAGAGGTTCAGACTGCCTATTATGCAGGGCTCCTTTTACAGAGGTCACAACTGTGCGAGTAAATCACACCACACAGAGAAGGCAGGTGTCCTGAAGACAACCTGTCCTACGAGGATCACCTTGCCTAATGCCAGCTGCTTAAAAACTAGGAGGACAGCCTGAGTTCCTTGTGCAGGCAGCAGAGAGAGGGAAGTACAAACTGTGAGCAGGAGTTTGCCCCTCCCAGTCTTAGATGGCTGTCAGATAGTTTGGTATCTGTGGCACTTGCCTGCCTCTTCTGACTGTAGAAGAGGCTGAATGTTAGTTTAGACCACATGCTATGCTTCTAGAGAGCTGATACAGCAGGGACACTAATCCTCTGTGCCTCAGATACCTTCCTGTAAAAACAGACATCATATTCTTCTGCTCCTTGCAAGGGTAGTGTGACCATCTAAGCTGGGAAACGTTCAGATTAAGGGGAGAGGGTATGGGAGAGCTGTGCAGGGTTAGATGTACAGTGCAGTGCACAGGAGATGCACACCCCTGGCCACAACAGCAGCTTGTGCCTCAGCACCGGGGCTTGGACATTTACACAAGGACTCCAAGGAAAAATCTCATGAGGAAATGTCCTTTGAGATAGCTCCTAGGACTTCTGTCAGTGCAGCTTCCAGTCCCAGAGAAAAAAAAAAAAGAAAGAAAAAAAAAAAGGGTTTTAAAATGTATAAATTTAAAAAGACAATTAATTAATTGGCCTTTTCATACCTCCTAGCGGGATTCTCCTGTAGTTCAGTTCTGGAAACGCAAGTTGCAGAAGTAGCTCAAAGGGCCTGCTTCTCATTTCTGCCTCGATGATGAGCCTGTGCAACCCTGCTACCAGTGAGGCATTTGGGAAGCTGCCGAAAGGAAATTTAGACCAGCAATAGTCTATGCAGCAACACAGTTCCTGAACGCAATCCAGTGCAAGAGTGAGCAGAGTATGCTGTGGAGCATGGAACCAGCCTCCATGTCAGCTTCCCTCAGATTTAGCAACAATTTTCTTTCTCATACTCCATAAACAATGAGTGTGTTTCTCTGGACAATCAGATTTATGACAGCCAAACAGAAACAATGCTGCTCTCCAGGGTATGAGATTACATCGAAATAAAAGGATTCATGATCTGCATTGTTTTATTTCAAACTGGGAGCATGTAAAGAAAGCCCTGTGCCCCTTGCAGCAAAGTTCCCTAATGCCTATTGCTTGAGTCACTCACCTCCTTCTGGCTATCGCTTGCTTTGCGAGCACTGTGATTTAAAACTTCCTCTTTACCCAGGAAAAACCCCGTCTATAATTGGTCTCTGACGTGCATGTCCGCTGAGTGCTTGGGATGATCTCAGACCATCTCTCCAGCCTCCGTGCCTTATGGCTGCTTCCCCTGCTGAAGGAGCCAGCAGCTGCCTCGCTGCTACATGCAGCCCCTGGCATGTGCCCTCCTGCCCACGGACTTGTCTCTGCAGGAAGGCTCTCCAGAGCTTTTAAAGCTCTTGACACAGAGGGATTAGCTCTGCTCCTGTTTCACAGATAAAAAGTTAAATGACGCGCCCAAAGACCATGTGGTGAGTCCATAGCAGAGCTAGAAATAGAGGCTGTCTCCTTTCACTCAGAATCCAAAAGCCTGAGCTCATAGTGGCCCCACATTTCCCCTGGTAGCATTTCCACGACAAGGTAGGAAGCAGTGAGTGACAGCTCGCCACGTTGACAGACAGCTCCCGTCTGGTGCAAGTGGCTAGATCTGTCACTCAGGAGCTGGGTTTTTGGAGTACTTGAGATTCTCCTTTTGGAGCCAGAGCAGGAACTGATGAGCACAGGGGCACTCAGGAAGTACTCTTCCCTGACATTTAAGAAGGCATTTAATATTTGACCACTCTAGGGGATGAAGAGAAGGTGCTGATTAGAGTCTGGAAGCATTTGGTACTTGCTGTTATATTTGCTTAGTTTGGTGGATTAGCTGCGGGATGTGGTGTGAGCATTTTGATGATGCAGAACTTAAGGCTGATCCCTGGAGCTGACGAAATGTGAGATAGGTTAAAAGCATCAGCGTGAGTGAGATTTCATGCTTTCTTCAGTACTTACGGCTTGCTAGCTATTTTAGTTTGGGGCTGTTTTTAAATAGCAACCCTTCGTGGGTAGGTCATTTTTTTAATTCAAGTTTATTTCGCTTCTATTTCTCTTTGTAAGATTTCCATCTCCCTGCAAACTTCAATTGCAACTTTGATCTCCCTGAAGATCTATGTGGTTGGTCACACGACTTGGCAACGGGGTACACGTGGTCTTTTCAGCCTACAAGCACCTGGACTGGCAACTCTGAACCAAGTCCCGAGACTGTGCCTGGTAAGATGATTAATACCATACCAATGTAGGGAAGAGGGAGCTGATGGGCCTTTCTCCATGTGAACAGTATGGCTGATTATTGCACAGCTATTAAGAGTTGTGAAGGCTGTGCAGAGCTGAATGTTTTCTTTTGTGGAAGCTTTCAGATGCTTTGTTTTATGGGTTCATGACTTATTTATAGGACTGTGACTGCTGGCACTGAGCTGTACTAACTGTCCTCTTGAGATAGTCTTGAAGCAGACACTGGGCTTTGAATCCCCTGTGACTGTGTAGGCTAGTCCGTGCTTTGTTCCACATCCTGATCCAAATGTTCTCCATAGGACCCAAAGTTTTTTCCCCAGAATGCATTTCTGCTTTTCTTAAAGGTGCATTTCTTCCTCCCATATGTTGCTCAGATTGCGTATAGACTTCAGCTATTCTGCTCTCAGGGCTTGCATAGGCTCCCCTAAGTGAAGGATGATGTAAGCCCTAAGAATGCAGAAATATGCCAGCTTCTTGCTGTTTGACTTTTGCTCTTTTTCTCTTCTGTGCTTTGAAAGCAGAAGATTTGCATGTGTGTGGCAGAACCTAATTTATGGAGGACCTCACTGAGATGTGCTGGCATGGAAAGGGGCCTGCCTCTGGCGGTGTGGTTGAGAGATCAAGTTCTTCAGCTTCTCATCTTGGAACTCGCTCTGGGACTAGTGCTCTTTCCTTACCTTCCTTGACTTTGTGGCATGGGTGGCATGAAGGACAGTTGCTGGTTTCCATATGACAGTAGCCTGTGTCACTGTACCATCTCTTCTCTGCACTTGTGTTCATTGCCTAGGCAGCCCAAGGCTCTCCCAGGGAGAGCTGGCTGACCGCACCTGCCTTGGCTCAGCCCTGCGCCCGGTGACTCTGGCGTCAGCACTCCGCGTGCCCAGGGAGCGGTGTGTGCCACGGGCTCCCCCCAGCTCTCCCCGCCCACCCCAGGAAGGTTGAGTCTCGAGATGCAAACATTCAGGCGAACCTGTTAGCCACCTGGCAGAGGCACTGGCCAGATTGGCAGTGCCGCCAGCCAGTTGGAAAGCCGTGCAGCCAACACCTGGTAGGCAGTGCTAAAGAGGAAAATATGTATTCCAGAAACATATGGGAAGAGGAGAATCTGCTACATCTCCACACACAAATCACCCCCACACAAATGCACACATCATTTTTCTCTTCAGCTCCTGAGGTGCCCAGCATTTTTCTAAGAGACACAGTAATGCCCTAAGTGCAGCCTATACGGACATCTGACAAATTCTTTGGCGTGACATAGGGTCACAGTGTCTGCTATGGAGAAAAACATTTTCATATTTCAAGTGTTTATCTCTTCAGCATTTGAGTGCTTTAGAAGATTAATATCTGGAGATCAGTGGAGCCTCAGGCAACAGGAGAGAACACTTACAGCCAGCCCCAGACTTAATAACCCTCCCCATCTCATTCGCTGTAATAATGTTTAATTAATATAAGCCTCCTGCAAGTAGGATAAAAATTACTTATTTTTATAACTCAGACTCAATTTTTCATTTCATTTCCTCTCCCCCGAGTCTCCCTACAATTAGTTGGCCGTAGTTTCTTAGAAGACTGTGTGTGTATGTGCATGCACAGCCCGGGAGAGCCTGATGCTTCCTCAGACATCTCAGCATGCAGTTCTGTTTTTTACCCTTCTTTCACCCTTTCTTCTCTTTCTTAGCTATGAATTTCAAGGCCTCATCGCTGCAGCCAGGAGGACTTTATCCTGCTGAGTTCAGTGATCTGGTTGGGGGCCGTGTCCTGCAGCGGGAAGCTCCTTTGGGCGCATGCCCGGGAAGTCACGGTCCATATAGGCAGAGGAAGGGGAGGAGGCAGTGGCTCCAGGGGGCTGAAGTGATTTGCCTGTGGCCATTGAGGAAGACAGCAGCAGAGCAGGAACAAAACAATTTCTGAGCCTCCAGTCGGTCACCTCAGCTGGTGGGGAGGTATCCAGCTGCTCACGGCAACCCAGGGCCAGGCTCTGAAGCAGCACTGGCGTCCCTTGCTCTCATCCTGAGCAGCCGTGGCTGTGACACCAGCCGCAGGCTGAGGGGTGGCTGTTGGCGCTGCCAGAGCCGTCGGCTGGGTGGGTGAGGGACGCAGCCCTGCTTCTGCCCTGCCCGCACAACACAGGGCCGCAGAGGGACTTTGGTCCTGCTCGAAGAAGTTAAGAGGACAAGACACAAAGGGAAACAACTATTTGCTTTTTTCCTCCCTGCACAGCTTTTAAAAAAACCCTCGAGAAACATGAAAAAGAGGCAGCTCTAGCCCCTCGGCAGGGACAGAATCGAAGCATTGTTTGGTTCACACTCCCTCATTCTTCCCCTGGCTTTCCCTCACGCTCCCTCCAGCACTTTGTTTCTACTTACAAAATTCATCTGCAGACTCCAGGGAGCAAGGAATGAAAAGCCCTTGTTCGGGGTGGTCTTTTCTTGTGAATTCCCCACCCCAGGGTGAGCAGTTGGGTGAAGGAGAGCAGCTGTGCTTGGTTTAGAGGCAGGGCAGAAGCTAACAGGAACTCAAAGCCGCTGGAGCCCAATTTGCTTTCATTTAAAGGTGCTGGCCCTGGCTGGAGCCCGCGGCTGCTCCACAGTAGCAAGGAAATGTGCTGTGCCTTTAAGAGCCATGTGGGATGTGTTTCTGTTTCTTTTGAAAATGGCAAAACAAAAATTAAAATTAAATGGAAAAAATAATAATGAAAGGAGGAGCCCTGGCTCAGTCTGCATGAGAGAGAGGGGGAAGGAAATGACCGTGTTGAAATATCCTCTGTGAGGCACTTGATTAGAAAAATCTGCTGAGAGACAGGCCTGAATTCCTCAGATATCTCCTGATTTCATTTTATGCGCTGCTTGCAATTCCTCCTTGTCTTTGGCGCAGAGAACTTCTTCTTGAGACTGACAAGACACCCACTGCTCTCATTCTACTATTTTTATTTCCAAGATACTCTTTCAGGCAGCTCTGCATTTCTTTTTTTAGTCCTGTGTTCCTTGGGCTCTTCGCACCATGGATTAGCTCCACGTCTTCTCGTACAGGCTCCTGTTACATGTCTGGGGACCCTGTTGGTGAACGTGGACCCAAAGTGCACAACTCAGCAGAAACCTAGCATGGTTCCAGCTGTTACCCTGCCCTTTGCAAGCCTGAAAAATACTCTTGCTCCCTTTCCTATGCCCCCGTGAGAGATTGCCAGGATTTTTCCCTCTGCGGATTTTCAGATGCTTCCCCATCTGTAAAAGGATTCCCGAGAGCTGCACCTAGCAAGCTTCAGGGAGCAACAAGTTCAGGTTTCAATGAAGGTTCTTCCCGTCTCCTGCTGCATGCAATGGCAATATGCCATTGGTGTCAAGATAGAGGTCTTAAGGACCTGAAAATAAATCTGGGTTGGTAAGTTCGGCACCTTAACTCTTCACTGTTTTTGAATTTCACAAGGCTTGATCCTGAGGGCTGTACAGATCGTCAGTCACATCCTTAGCTGGCAGGTGCAGTTGCATTGCTCTCAGTGCTGCACTAATAAGCTACTACTGAAAAGCTGGATTAGGCGTGTTTTGCTTGTTTTTATCCCTCTCCTTTTCTTGCAGTCATTTTGTAAATACTTTGTGATCCTAGAAAAGCGCCGTGGCATCTGCACCTCTAGCACATGCTGCTTCACATCTGACCAGAGCCCCCAGCCAAGCTGTGAACCCCGTGTTGTTCAGGCACTGGAGGCCGTGTGTGAGCGCAGAAAAAGAAGCAATTTTAACCTTGTAACTCTCCTGACATGTAGGTCCCGGGATGGGCTGCAAAAACCCACTGAGAGCGTCTGTTGTGGGCCGTGGCCTCGCTGCCTTTGAGGGTGAGGAATGCCGCTCATTCGGGTTGCAGGCACTGCAGGGAAAGGTTTATTTGTTTCAAAGTGTTTCCAGCAGAGGAATGTTTGCAGTGCTCTGAAGTTTTGTAAGAGCTTATTTTATAAGGAAAACAAATGCTGAGCTGTTTTTAAGCTGACGGTGACCCTTTACCGTTCCTGTGTTTTTCCCATGGGATCTTTCAGGGGGAAGGTTTTATATTTTTCCTGCAATCTATGAGAACTTCTGCCTGAAGGCCTTGATCCTGCTCTGCCCAAACCAGCAGAAAGGTTCTTGTGGTGTTAATGGAGTGGGACTGGACTGGACTGGGTCTGCACTTACTCTCGTGCGGCCTACTCTCAGGGCTTGTGCCCTGGGGACACATTTTGAACTCTTGGGTTAATCTTGTCCCCTTTGAAGCAGGAGGGAGTTTTACAGCATGGGGTGGTGTGAAGGTCGAGCACTTCCGTGCAGTGAGCGAGCAGCTGCATGCTGTGGGAAGGAGACCACATACCTGTCCGTGTTTCTCCCTGCTCGCCTCACGTGGGGTGCAGACTGCATCTCAGCAAAGCTTTGAAAGGCTCTTCTTCCCCTGGTTTGTGGAGTGAGGACAGCAAACCCTAAAAAGTCATTTGTGCCTTGGATTTCCCTGCGGCGTGATGGAGCTGGGATGCCTTGGTCCCAGGTCATGGGAGGTTTGAAGAGCAGTGGCTGGGCTGTGCAAGTCCCCTGGGCTCAGACTAGGGCCAAGCTGTGGCCAGGCTTTGGTGTTCTTGTGCCCGTTCATGAGAGAAGGGGCATGGCCACCGTCTGTCCCTGAATTGAAGAAAACATTCCTCTTGAGCTTACCCATTTATTCTTTGCTCACCTTTCTGAGGCCTTAGTCACTTTTTGGACCCAAAAGCCAATGACACGTGCTGGCTATGAAACCAAGCTGGAATACTCTGTGGAAAGCAGGAAGCAGTCTCTCAAATCTTAGTGTGTACATCTCTCTGGAGCTTCACAGCCATGACTTAGCAGCCAGTGAGTCACAGAGCCTGACTCGGAAAAGCATGCGTGAGCGAGCAAGCAGAAAAGCACGCGAGCAAGCTGTGCTGCATGGCGTACGCGGTGGAAGCACTCGCTCAGTGGGTTAATGCTTTTAATTGTGCATGCACAAAAGCCGGGCGCAGGTGGGTCCGCGTGCACCCTTTCATGTAGCCAGCACGCACGGTGCCTGCCGGGCTGGAGGTGGACGCCGCGTGGCGGTGAGTGGCACACTTAGCATAAATGTCAGGCTCTAATTGGCATTTGGTTCGTCAGGGACACTGTACCCTCCCTGCACTCTCCGAGGGAGGTCGTAGGACTTGCAATTGTGCCGCACTGTAGAGGACACGAGGCTTAATTAAGAGAGAGGATGTAATGGCCTATCCATTAGAAAGGCTCCGACGTGTAGGTTGAGGGCTTGGTTCTGGGCAGGTGTAGGGTTTTATGCCTTTTCCTGAACTGATTTAGAGACTGAAATGGCAAGGACTTGGCAGGCTAATTAACACATAATCAAAATTGAGGGGATTTTCCTGCAGATGCACTGATCTAGTTAATATAAATATTAGTTTTACGGAGGATTGATTTCCCGTCGTAAATGGAAGTCTGTCATTGAGGAGAGGCCTGTCACTGCAATTACAGTGGCAGCCTTTTGAGGTGAATTTGCATGATTTGCCAAAAAAATAAAAATATAATAACTACCCAATTTCAATCTGCATATTCATGTGGCTGTCATCCCCTGCTACCAGAGCACCCTGCAGCCACGGGGGGATCTGAGCTCTTCTGTTCCCCCAGGAAAGGCGAGGGCTGCTGCGGCCTACAGCTCACAGGCCTCACAAGGACGGCAGGATCAGGCCCCGCCGGGACGTTCCCCTGGTCCAGAGTGGCATTTGTGGCTGTGCAGGGAGCGGGCAGGGCCCAGAGCAAAGATGTAACACAGGGGATTTGGCAGACAGGAGGTGGCTACCGGTGGGCTGCCATGCTGTTTCTAAAACATGCCCTAAAACGAGTTCTGCAATAAAGAAGAGTGCAGTGACCTTTGGAGGGATGTAAGTGAAGGCAATTCAGCATGGGGCATCCATAGGAGCAGCAGCTGTAAGTCAGCAATATCCAGTGAGGGGGAAATGCTAGGGGAACCTGCAGTCTGGGTAATCGCTTGTGTACATCCTGCCCAACATGTTTTGCTGGAAAACCTCCAGATGTGCTGCCGAGACCGATGAGGGAAAGTGTATTTCTCGGGAGAGGGGCTGAGACGTGCAGGACCCAGCACACAGGCAGGCTGACCTTGGGGAGGGAGCGGCTGCCGTGGCTCGTGGCTGCAGCCTGACCTGAAGTGCAAGGCTTCATCCCCCGCTGCCCCTAATGGCCTCTCAGATGGCTTGCTAGCAGGAGGGCACAGGCACGCCAAGAGGAAACCGCGTTGGCCAGATGGTTTATTTGCAGGGCCCGGCTGGTGATTTATCTGGGATGCACTGCCATGCACGTACAAGTGCCTCCACCATCGGCTGGGTGGGGATGGTTGCACGTTCACGCTCCTCTGGCTCCTCTACGTCCAGATGAACCCATAAATCTTCCATGAGATTTGCGCAGTAGCCTCAGTTGCAGAAACAGCAGTAGGTTAAAATGCCTGAGCTTGTTTGTCCTGCCTTCCTCCGAGCCGGCATTTTGAACTGCCAGTGCCACTTGGGTGGGGGCCGCGATGGCCGTGTGAGATGGAGCACAGGCTGCACAGCAAAGTTCTGGGAAAGAGATTAAAATGCATTTCTGATCCTGGAAGAATTGATCAGCTAATCATTGCAAGACTCCCTTCAAGCGTTTTAGCAGGGGAAATCAGCCTTTCAGGTGCTTTCTGTGCCAAAGCCTTCCATTTACTGTATCAAACAGCAACTGCTGGAACCTCCAGGCTCCCACGTGCGGTTCCAACAATCAGCTCCACAGAGCCCTTGTTCAGTCAGTCTCAGCAAATCTGTGGGGCTCTTCAGAGGGTCCAACTAGCCATTAGAGTGATCCAGCCATTTCATCTTCAAATGACACAGAAAGTCGTGTCTGCTTGTGCCCAGTTTTCTCCTCCAGAGGCTGTTATCAGGAGCAAGAGAGTGTGGTAACAAACACAAGTTCAGTTTCATCCCTGGCAGGAGAAATGTGACTCAGAGACACGCAGGCTCTCTTGCTAAAGCTCTTCTGCCAGCCGGGGTGTTGTGAGGCCAGGCCAAGGCAGCGATCACGAGGGGCTTCCAGCTGCACAGTCAACACAGTCCCCTGTGACCAGCTGAGGGCTTTGGGTGCATCCAAGGATGGCTCACGTCCCCTCACTCAAACAGGCTGCCTAGATCCTGCCACCAAAAAGGTCAGTCCTGAGCTCTGAGGATCTGGATTTGATCATTGTTGAGCCTGGCTGGTGCTTTTAATAAGGACTTGCCTGTGAGACCCTTTCAGCTGTGAGATAATTGTGTAATCGTAGTCTGATTTGCTCTTCCACCTTGCTTGTTGCTGCTTTTTTCTTGTTGTTGCTTTTTTCTTTGAAGAGGCTTGTAGTGAATTACAGAAAGAGGATTTTAATTCAGGAGACCTTGATGACTTATTATGCCTTATCGCTGCTCAGGCATGGAGTACAGCTCGTTCTTTTTTTTTTCTTCCTCCACTTGTTTATCTCCCACATCTCCTCCTGCACCACCAGCACTCCGAGGTAAATCACAAGAACACTCCTCCATTAGAGAACGGCATGGTACTTTCTCAAGTGATTCACTCGAGCAGGAGTGGGCAAACATGCTTTCATCTTTCTTTCTGCTAATGTTTGTTGGCATAAAGTGCCAAGTGACCCAAGTGCATTTTGCAGGTGCTGGAAAACATTGCTGGAAAATGTTTCTCCTTTATGTGGCCGGTCAGAGACAGATTTGTCCTTCATGCAGCAAAATCCCTGAAAGTTCATATGGAGTGGATACGCTTTTGCGGTATTTTGGTCATACATCCCAGGAGCAGAGTGATGGCAAGTCTTTCTGCTCTCTTGCCCTACATTTATTTCAGAAAGCTGTGTAGCTCACGGTGCTTGTTCCAGCCCACCTCTCTGGCAGTGACAAGCGTGCAGCAGGCCGGTGGCTGTGCAGCCACCGACACAGGTCACTCAGGCTGGGACGTCACCCAACTGCTGCGGCACCAGCGAGGTCAGCTCCAGTTTTCTGGATGGGTTCTGTCTTTCAGTGTTCAGGAGCTGGGCTCTAAGTTCAGGTATCTCTCTGTTTTAAGTTTTGGAGGTGTTTTGGGTGCACTTCCAAACATTCTCAGTGCAGACACTGCTCTTCAGCCATTGCCGTGGGCGCTGAAGCAGCAGAGGGAGCAGGGCAAGCAAGAGGCAGGCTGCTGCTCAGAGCTTTGCCCATCAAATGCAGTGGGATAAGGTGTGGGGGAAGGAAGCGACAGACCCTTAGGCATGGCCTGCAGAAGGGGTAACCCTACACATGCTAGCATTGAGCACCGGTTGCACCCGCCGCAGCAAGAGTAAGCGTGTTCATCTCTCTGTTGAATGAAATGCGAAGTGCAGCAACATCTGTCGTTGGCTTGTCTGCCTGACCTCGTGCTGCAGATGCTGCAGTCAGAGCAACCCAAGGGACCATGCCATGCCATTGATCATGATGGGGAGAGGTCAGGGAAGGATCAGATCAGCTACATGGTTGGCTTTCAGTCTGTGCTGAGAGGCTTCAGGAGTCCAAGCTTCAAATGGGAAACTCCTGAGGGGGCTTCTCATCAGAGAGGTTTGGAAATCACTGATTCCAGACCAAACCAGCCATGCCAGGTATTTTTATCCATGGTCTTTTGCTGCTATCTGTATTCAGATCAAGCATCTCCCGAGATATCAAATGTACCAAATCTCCTCCCCAAGGACTGACAAAAAGCATGGCACAATTTTAAAAGTGACATTAAAGAAAGTGAATCTCCTGCAGTCTCTCAGCCACCTTCAAGTCTGCAGCTACCCAGATGTCACCTGTGCTTACTTCACTCACTGGGACTCTGGGCTACGCTTAAAGGCCTGTTTTGTTGCATTATGGAAAAACCAAGAGCCAGGCTTTCATTTTGTCATGGATATCCTCAAAACAAAATTGTCAGCAAGATCCTGACTGAGGAGTATTTACTGCTGGGGATGAAAAGAGGCAGGAAGGACATGTCATGAGACCCCATCCCAAGATGAGTTTTCAACACTTGTGGTTAGAAAAAACCCCACCTCAGGTGTGTTCACTGAGCAAATTCTCAGAATAAACGCAACTTCCCCTCCAATGTCATTATCTTGACTTTCGTTCTTCCGACTGTAACTACCCTTTAATTTCTCCCATGTCAGCCTTTGGCTTTCTGTGGCTGTGGGTCTCCCACCAGCCGGCAGAGGCGGGTGGGGAAGGCGTGCTTCTGGCTGCCCTGGCTGCACACACACAGCATGCCGGAGCAAGACCCCAGTCCTGCAGCGCCTTCCTGGTCACATATCAGGAGCAGGCACGTGAGCCTACCGAGCAGTGCCAAAGCCACCCAGCAGGAGGTGAGCCACTTGTTGCAAGTGACCGCATGAAATAATATAACCGTGTCTTCTTCCTTGAACAGATGGCAAGAATTACCTGCAGTTGCAGAGCAGCGGAAGGAGGGAAGGCCAGCGTGCCCGGCTCGTCAGCCCCACCATCTATCTGCCCCGGAGCGCCGTCTGCATGGTCTTCCACTACCAGGCATGGGGCAGCAATGGGGTGATGCTGCGGGTCTGGCGGGAGGCCAACCAGGAACACAAGGCGCTGTGGGTCATCACGGAGGACCAAGGGGAGGAGTGGAGGGAAGGCCGCATCATCCTGCCGAGCTACGACATGGAGTACCGGGTAAGGTGGACATGGAGTACCGAGTAAGGTGCTCGGGGCAGGTGTGGAGCCAGACAGCATCTCCAGCATCCTTATTGTGGCGGCGCAGAGCCTCGGCCCATTCATCATTAGGGAATGTGGCTGAGTGGGGCTGTTTGCATTGTGTTTCATGGGTTACTATAGTAACTAAACGACACTGTTTGTTATTCAGAGAGTGCCCGTCTTCTGCACAGACTCGGGCCTTTGTTCAGCCTGTTGCCTTTTATATTCCTCAAATCTCCCACTTTGCAAATATTTTTCCTTCTTCTTTTTTTTCTTTTTTCTTTTATTTTGATTCCATTCTGTGCATTTCCCCCCTTTCCGATGGCAGTCAGACAGACAGAACAGAGGCAGGCATGCTGCAGAGGGAGCAAGTGCAGCAAGCAGCCCCTCTGCAGCCTCGGCGTGGGAGAAGGGAGGAGAAACGGGGGCTCACGTGTGACCCCCCTGCTCGGGTACCTCAGAGCAGCTCAGAGGGCTGGGTGCAGCACTGTGGGTCAGGATCAGGGCCCGATCCTGCAGTCGGGAGATCAGTGGGAGAGGATCACAGGCGGCACCCCATGGAGAGGCGGCATCCTGGGGTGCCTGTGGTGCAGCTGGACCCCTCCAGGCAGCGCCCGTCTGCCAGGGAGCCTGGGCTGCTGCTGTCGCTGATGAGTGAGCATCATCAGCACAGCATCAAGCTATGTCAAACATGGACAGAAGCACGGGCCTCGCGAGGGAGGCAGCACTTCCACAACCACCCCAGTGGGGAGCCTTGCTCTGGCCGGCTCCCAGCCCTGACCCAGGGAGGTGCAGCCCTCAGGCCACCCACCCCTCCAAAACGCTGCCTTCCACAGGGGTCAGTGGCCTGCGCTTGGGACCGGTGGCTCTGACAGTGTCCTATGCACAGACAGACACCTGACTTTTGGGGGAGGTCTTGTCACAGGCAGTCACAGGTCCGGGTGGGGAGAGATCTGTGACATACGTAGCCCCAGGAAATTATTTGCACCCTCAGCAGAAGGCAGGGAGATGTACAGCCAAAGATTTGCACTGGGGCTGCATGGCTAGTTTGCATGTGTTTGTCTGGCTTTTTAATAAAATACCAGTAAACACAATATGCCTACAGATAAGAATGATGGGCACTGGCTGACTACTTTGTGCATTAAACATGAATATACAGGCATTAGCTAAATAACGGCATCATTATGTAAATAATGCAAGTCTCTCCACTCAGCAGTTCTTAGAGCTAACGACTCTATTTATTTTTGTAAATATATTTTGCCTGTGATTAAGTAGGAATAAATTGACCCTTCTGTAACATTTCAATACTTCTTATGTAACGTTGATGGGAACAGCACTTTACAGTTAATGTAGCTGTGAGTTTCATGCCCTTTCCTAACTTTTTCTGATCGTGGCCCAGTTGTGGGGACTCTATTATAAACACCACAACACAAATCTGCTGCTGCTGTAAGTCAGCGCTGTGCCACTTGCATCATTTGTGCAAAAGGGGAGGAGGTGGCCTCCAGTGCTGAACATCAATTCTACGTGAGAGGCATTTAACTGAGCAAATTGCAAGCTGAGTGCTGCCAGGACAGGTAGCAATCTCCCTGCGATCCCACCCCTGCAGAGCAGCTTTCCCTGGGGACAGGAGTGGCAGAGGCAGAGGAAGGAAGCAGGACTGGCCTCAGTTCACCGCAGGTGTGCAGGGAAGGCCAGGAGCAATTTCCTGCCCCTTCCCTCGGGAGCAGGAGCCGCTCTCTGTGTCCCAGCTTGACACTGACATTTCTGTCTCAATTTCCCACAGATAGTGTTTGAGGGATTTATACGCAACGGCCACTCAGGAGAGCTCGCCCTCGATGACATCCGGCTGGGCACCGACATCCCACTGGAGAACTGCATGGGTACGTGCGGGGAGTGCGCGGGCAGCCGGGGTTGGGGAGCCTGCGCTGACAGGCAGCCACCGCTCCTCTGTGCCATTAGTTACCGGCAGTTTCTGCATCTCAGCTGGGGTTTTCCTTGCCCCTGAAAGAAGTGAGGGGGAAATCAGTCCCTGGGGGACAGGGATCTCTGACTGTGCTGGTGTGACAGGCAGGAAGCACATCTCTGCTGTGCCAAGCTGAAAGAGCAGCTGAGGGTTACCAAAGACTGTTCCGTGTGATAAGGACATGCACCAAATTTAAAAGGAAAGTACTGGACAAAAGGAACCAGCTGTCAGTCAGTATTACATGCTTAGAGGAGCTGATGAGTTCAAAAGGAGTCTTCTCTAATAAGAAATAAAATAGCAGAGGGGTTTAACAGTGATGCTAACAGAATAACAAAAGACATTCTTGTCCTAGAATTCACCATTCCCCAAACCAGGCCAAAAGCCAAGTAGGTTCACTCAGTGTGAAAGACAGAGAGGACTTTGAGAGAGAGGGAGGGAGGTATTTTAGCAGTTTGGTGCTGGTGGAGCAGTTGCACTGCCCTGTTCCTCCAGCTGGCATATCCACGCACACACTCTGATGGCTCTGCTCACCATCTAGTTTGGGTGTGGACTTAGAGCCATCCCAGCTGAGGATGGGACCAGCTGTATTCGGTTGGTGGGATTCGTGCTGAAAGCTGCCCACAGGAGGGACACCCTGCTCTTCTGCGTACCCTGGGGGAGGCAGGCCTCACTATTAAACACCCACAAACTCCACTGAGGGAGGAGAGTGTCCTGGTGCCCCCTACCCTAAATGGGATGGACGCTCCCTTCCAAGGTGTGTGTCTCAGGGAAAGAGGCACAGGACGACTTGTACATGGGAAGGGCTGGTCACATAGCTTGCTGCCACGGGCAGGCAGGCGATGGTGAAGATGGTGCAGGAGCCAGCATTAATAATAGAACAGAGGAGCAGGACTGCCCCGGAGATGCTCTTGAGCACTGTAGGTCCCAGTTCCTTTGATGCTTTGAACTCTGCTGGTCTCCTATCTGCCAAAGGAGCTAATGCTCCATATGTCAAATTCCCTGTATTAAGGCTTGACAGCAGTGTTTTAATCTCTTGCCTTCTATGGCATTAAAGAGAAGCAAGACTGATGATTAACACAAAGAGCATTTCCTATCTAGCTTCTTTTGAGTGCAGCAATTCACCTAGCTCCAGTGTTATTGTATCTCGGGCCTCATGAACATAAAGCTTAATATTTCAAAACAAATGCATTAATAAATTATAAAGTTTCAAGCATTCCCTGTCCTAAAAATAACACCAAACTGCTACATTAAATTATTTCTCCCATTCTAGGAAGTTAAACGGGAATCTTAAAACCAATAAGGATAATTTGTTTCAGATCATTTCTAACAAAGAGCTTCCACTGCAAACTTTAACATAAATCATGGGTCATTTCCGACATCACCAAAATAATAATGAAGCAGTAGAGATACGTTGCTGCTCTCTCTGTCACAGCCATGAGAATAACTGACTCCAGCACAGGCTACTGTTTTTCAGATGTAACCCTGGGAAGTAATCCGATTCCTTTTTAGCGTGAAAGAACTTTAATAAGTCACAATAATTTTTTCCTTTGACAAAAGTGTCCTTCTCATTCTGAACTTGAGTGATGATTTCATAGCACTCAGCAGAGCCAGAGTCTGCTTATGTGACTCACAGGCATAATGCAGAAGTAATCTAAAAATAATCAGAGGTCTATTACTTCTGCGAGAAAGTAATCAGTAATAAGCACTGATTATTGCTTTTCAGATCCAGTAATTTGTAATAGATTACTTGTTCAAAGTATCTTGGAAAAAGAAGAAATCACTTCCTTTGTTTATTGGTACTGTGAGATGGAGAGGAACATGGCATAGGTACTCAGAAATGGCACAGTTCCCATGTGAATAATGATGCCAGAGTCGAGACAGAAACCAAACTGTTCTTGGAAATTTTAGGGGGATTCAGAGTTTCGTCATTGGGCCAGATTGTCTTCAGATGACTCAGGCGAACCAGCTGAATCCAAACGACCCTCAGCTTACCACACTTTTTTGTCTGAAGCCTGTGTCCAAGTCGAAGCTTTCTGCATCTAGTCAGTTCTTGACCAGGACAGGGTTTCTCCCCGTTGTGGTGGGGTTGGCTAACACCCCACACTTCTCCCAAGTCTGTGGGGCACAGCCACACACCAGCTTTTTTTGGATGCTGCAAATCAGTGGAGATGTGAACTGTGGCCTTGTCTGTAATATCCCCCTCTCTAATTATAAATTTTTGTTTTCCTCTGCAGAACCCATCACAGCTTTCCCAGGTGAGAACTTCTACTTTCCAGGTAAAATTGCACTTCTCTTTGTGGTTTCATTCTGCTGGCATGGGCTTTTAAATCAAAGGAAAGTTAAGTGCTTGCTTGTACAATAAGCAAATGTTCTAAGCAGTGAAATGGCAAGTGTGTGCTAAACCCCTTCTGGTGCTACAGCAGGGGGTGGCACCCTCTGGCTCTTGCTGGGTGACAGGGAGCAGGCAAACAGTCAAGTCCCACTGTCCTGGGGCTGAGCAATGCCAGGAAACCTGCCATCAGGGGTACCTGGCCTCCTGAAGAGCAGCAAAGCCTAAAATGTGAAGGCAGAGGAGTAAAGGAAAGTTACCAACTTAGTTAAACAAAAATAGTAGCCAATTAAAAGTGGAATGAGGTGGCAATGACTTACGTATGTGTGGACGAAGGCTGTTCTCTAGTTCCTGGACGCTCTGGCAGTGGTGATGTTTGAGCTGCTGGTGAAGGATGGTGGGGTCGGTCTGCTTGGAAGGGGAGTTGGGAGGTATAAGTGGGAGAGCAAATTGCTGTGAGGAGCTCTGAAGGTGACAGTCAATAAAAGGAAAACAAGGTGAAATGGTGCATTTAATAGCTTAATTCTAGCCTGAAGGATAGAAACTGGCATTTCTCTGATCCAGCCTACAGAGTAAGATAAAAGGTGGGTAATTCAGAACGCTTCACTATTTGAGCAGTGGGGATGCTGTTTGTCTTGCTCTGGGGTGGGAAAAGCTGTCTACTTTGAGGGAAAGATCAGTTTAGTCTCTTTCAGTTTAGTCTCTTTGGGTTTTTTTTCCCTGTTTTGCCTTCTGGATTTTGTTTTCCTTCCTGCCCCTTCACAAATGGATCCGGGGATGGGCTGTGATGAAGAGCAACCTTGGGGCTCCCCTTAACTCTGAAAGTTGCTTTGCCAGTTTGGTCAGCGTGCCCTTTGCTTTCAGTTGGTCATGGTGTCCTTATTCGTTCTATCCCCTGCTCTGCTGATGGTCTGCTCAATACATCTGGGCTCTGCCCTACAAGCACCTGCATTTCCGTATGGGGGAAGGCTGCGTCGGGCAGGTGTGTGCGCTGGGAGCTGTGGCAGTAGCAGGAAAGTAGGCACCGAGACCGATGGCAAGGGAGCATCTCCCTCCCCGGGGCCTCGTGGGGCAGGCGGTGGGGCACTGCCAGCGGGGGCACACACACGGGGCTGTGCTGGGCCTGCCTGGGATGGAGTTCACTTTCCCTGCAGCGGCCCACAGAGTGCTCTGCACTCGCAGCTACAACAGCCCTGGTATCACACCAGTGTTGTGTCTATTGCTGAGCAGCGCTGGCACAGCACCAAGACCCCCTCCAAAGCCCCAAAGCCAGCAGGCTGGGGGTGGGCAAGCGCTGGGGAGGGAACCTCACTGGGGCAGCTGACCTAAAGCAACCAAAGGGATATTCCGTACCGTGTGCTGTCACACTGAGCAATAAAAGGTGGGGAAGGGGAAAGAGAGGGGGGGACTCTCATTATGAAAACATCTGTCCTCCCAAACAACCACTCTGTGTATTCAGGTCCTGCTTCCCAGGACGTGGCTGAACATCTCTCGTTGATGGGAAGTAGAGAATTTCTTTTTTTCTCTCTCTGTGCTTCCGCATGGCCTTTGCTTGTTTTTTTCCCTCTTCCTTTTCTCTTTAATTAAATTATCCTTACCTCAACCCGTGAGCCTTTTTTCCTTCCAGCGTACTTTCTTCTCCCCTTCTTCTTCTGAGGAGGGGGAGTGAGAGCGTGGTTGTGGTGGAGTTTAGCTGCCCGGCAGGGTAAAAACACCACAGTCCTTTTACTCTGTGTGTTACACTCGTAATAACTAGGAATATGGGCTTGCTCTTTGGTAGGCTGCTTATTTATCCTGCTGCTCAGGCTTGTGGTGTTACTGAAAAGCTGCTGCAATGTTCTCAGCTAGAAGCCAAAGCCTCACAACCATTCCACACTCAAACCACCTCTCCGTGTTCTCCTGGGCCTGGTCTGGGACCTGTTTTGCAGACAGCATCCTCATCTTTTGGGGCTTGTAACGTGCATCATCTTCAGTTTGAACCTCCTTCTGCGTCCTGATGTAGAGTCTGCCCCAGAGTCCTGCTGACACGGCAGGAGTAGATGGGACAGAGGGATGGAATGACCAGGGAAAAAGAAAAATGCAGAGGGAAAGGATGAAGTATGAAAGATGAAGATTGGGGAAAGCATGATAGATACGAATGAGGTGAAGACAGAGGTGCCCAACAGATGGAGAGGGAAAAAGGAGGGGAAGAAATCCCTGGGTGTAGGAAAAAAGGAGCTGAAGAGGAAAGCCTGCAAAGGAAGCATTGAGATGTTCTGTAGCCCCCACTCCTACAATTACATGTTAAGCTGAAAAAGTCAGATGCCATTAAAAATAACAAATCCTTGCTCTCATGGCTCAGGAGAAAAGCTGAAAATGCACCTTGCAGGCTCCGGGATCACAAAGCAAATAATAAGAGAATTGTGTGGGAGGAATACCTTCCAGCTAGTGGGTCGGGATCTTAGAAGACCAGTCAAGTGTGCTTAAACTGCACTCCATTTGAGAGTTGATGCATCTCACCCTGAAAGAAAAGGCATAACAAGTGGCTGGCAGCAAGGAGTTAGATAAATAGCAGGCTAAAAATGAGAGACATCTTCCAGGAAGCGTGGAGACAAACCATGGGGAGAACGCACCTCTGGGACTGGTGATTCTCCCACACGGGGTGTCCCGGCGTCAGGGCAGGGATATCTCCCCGGAGAAATGGCAGGTAGCAGTTAAGGGGTTGGGGCCAACACCGGTTCTGTGGCACTTGCATTAGATGAGTTTAACACTTGCTTTCATCTGTGCTGTCTATACAAATCCCAGCTGTGTTGCTTGTCTGCAGTGGTTTATGTCAGTGATTTTGGAGAGGAACACGAGCTGTGACACGGCAGTGGCAGAGCAGGGCAGGCTGCTCTAGAAGGCTCTCTGGAGAGGAATTTCCCCTTGTTTCTCAGGGTGAATTTTGCTCCTTCTTGTTTTGGGTTTTCACATCTGTTGCACATCTCTGAAATCACCACCCGTAGTCCTCCGTGCCGGGAAGAGGAGGGGTGGCCCTGGCCAGGCTGGAGGTGTGAGCACAGCAGCACACCCACGTAAAACCCTCCAGACTGCAGGAATTCAGCTGGGTTTCCCCTGACCTGTGTCACAAGTCATGCCTTATACAGAGCACCCACGAAGTGGACAGGAACAGAGAGAGGCATTGCTTTGTTAAGACAAGAGCCCCAGCGAGTGGATGAGGAAGGGCAAGTGTGTGTGTGGTGGAAGGCAAAGGGGAGTGGAAGAATTATTAAGTTACGAAGATTGATTTTTTTTTTCCATCTCCCTGAGCAGAGAACTTTTCCACAGATATAAAAGAAAACTTCCAGCAAGCAGCAGAGCCAGTAAAAACAGAGCAGATAACATCAGCTCTGTGCTGAGTGGACTGGCAGCTATATTTAGTGGCTGACAGCGTAAAGAAGAACAATCGTTAATGTTGGGAATTGGCTTTGTTAAGAGCTGGAGACAAGCGAGTGTGATTCCTTAATGAGTGCAGTTGCTAAATGAACTCTCCAGACGCTGCTGTCTCCCCAGCAGGGCTGCGAGGTGCGGAAGCGGGGGCTGAGGCCAGGTCCAGCTGCCCCGGTGACTGCACCACCCCTTGGGCTTGCTCCCAGCTGCAGCACTGGGACATCAGGAGTGGGTCAGAGGGGACCAAAGGTCGTCCTGGGCTGGTGAAAGCCTCCAGAGCCCCCGGAGGATCCTTCCCACAAGTAGGATCGTCTGGGTGCACCACACTGCCTCGCACCAGTCAGGGATGTGCAGGGAAGGGTCGGGGGCACAGGCTGCGTACCACGGCACGTCTCCCCTCGTACTCCCACCCAGTGTGTACCAGCCCTGCGAGAGGTCATGGTCTGCAGATCTCTCACTGCAGGAAGGTGCTATGTAAGCGCAGGCTGTCACCAAGTGTAAACACAAGCGGCCCCTGCTCCGAGAGTGAGCCCACGGTGTTCCCCCCGCCCCGGCGCTGTCAGGCTCTGGCAAGGTGTTGCTGAGCCAGCAGGGATGGTGGTGAGACGTGCACCGACCCGGTGGGGCTGCGTCTGCAGCGGGACACAGCGGTGGGTTGGCAGTGAAACTCGGGCTGTCCCACATGCTTGTCCCGGCCCTGTCGGGGGTGTCACACACAGCCAGCCCCCCATGCAGTCGGGCAAGGATGTGGCAGGGTGTTGAGGGGCTGTGGGGACATGATGCCTTTGTGCCCCTGTGCCGGGGCAGCAGGCAGAGGGACAGGAGGAGGTGGGGGGCTGCTGCCTCCATCCATCAGCCCAGCGCCGGCACAGCCTGGCCCCCACCACGGGAGGGACAGGGGCGGCTGGGGTGAGATGGGGTGAGGGCGGCGCAGACTTCTCATGAGATCCAAATTTCTTGCCTGCAATGACAAATATGTGGGTGGTTCCCAACCTCCTGCTTTGTAAAAGCAGGATTTGTCTTGTCCATGTGGTTTTTCTTTGTTTTAGTTAGGGGTTTTCTTTGGTGGTTTTGTTTATTGGGGGTTTTTTATTGGTGTTTTAGCTACGCATCTGGGTGCAGTTTTCGTTCTCATTTTCACTCCCTGTGCCCAGGTTTTGGGGAGATGGGGAGTGGAGGAAAGCCTTTTGACTAGCCGAGGGAGCATTATTTTGCCTGATCTCATCAGCTAGCAACAGCAGAAAAGCCATCATCATCCCGACAGTGCAGCCAGTGGCTGTGCTGGCAGGGCAGTGCAGGGGGGGCGGTCAGATGCCCTTGCTGCTTTCCAAGCTGGGTCCATCCTGCACTGTTTTGTTCTTTCCCTTTGGCATCTTCTGAGCCTGTTGAGGAAGCCTGTGCCCTGTGGCAGAGCAAGCCCAAGCCCCTCGGAAAGCTTCCCCAGGGACTCCATCCCCCATGAAGCTGCGGTAAATAAACGCAGTGCAGAGGTGCACCTCTCCCAAGGTCCTTACAGCTGGGAGGTCTGAGCCGTGCGTGCAGGAGGATTAGCGCCCGGCCATTCTCCAGCCGTGGGCGTGAGCACAAACACCAGCGCTCCCCTCCTCGCGCCTGCCCGGGACATGCGTGCGGCTGCGGACTGGCAGTGAGGCTCCACACGTCTGAGCACCAGATGTGCGCTGCCGGCCCGTCCCGGCATGACCCGGGCAGCAGCGGCGGCGTGCCCCGGCCTCCCAGCACGCTGCGGGTGCAGGAGGGGCTCACCCTGCCTGGGCTGAGCCCAGGCGCTGCGTCCCCCTGCGTCCCGGAGGCAGCTGCTTTCCCTGCCCTGGCCGGGTGGGTTTTGTTTGCCTGCGTGAATTCGGGGTCCTGGCTTGCTTGAGCTGCCAAGAGCGTGAGCTTCTCATGTGGAATGTCGCAGCCCACGCCGCTGCAGGAAGTCAGCATGCATCATCGTGCATCATCGTACCCATCCTTCCGTGCTTTAAAAAAGAGTAATTAAATGTGAGTCTGTGAATGGGGCACCTAGTGAGAAGTGAGAGCAGGTCTGTGTGCCGAGCACGTTCGAAAGAGATCTTCCTCCCTGTCTTTGCCATAAGAATAACAAATGTTTCTCCCTGTAATTTCTTTCCCAGTCTCCTGCAGTAACTTCCTTGGCCATCTGAGATTACACTCTTCCTCCAATTAGAAACGTGATGAGTTTTGTCACTGCTTGACAACATCTGCCATGCGGAGACAAAACCAGGCGGCTGATCTGGAGAAGGCTAAAAAAAAGAGGGAAAAAAACATTTGTTGATGCCAGAAATAACAGTAATAATAGCGTGCATATGGAATTTGCATTGTGAGCCAGGCAGGCTGATTAATTAAAAGGGAAGAAAAAGGCGCTTTGACACGCGGCTCGGCAAACACCAGGCTGCACGCCCCGCTGGAGCACGCCCCGTACCCGGAGGTGGCCCCGGGACCTGGTGTTGCTCGGCGCTGTACTCTTGCAAGCATGTGTGTTTCTGTTTGTGCGTCTGCATGCCTCCCACCTAGCAACCCTGTTCTGTGTCTCCTCCCCAGGGGCAACCCTCCTGCCAGGGACCGAGCCCACAGTGGACACGGTGTCAGTGCAGCCCATCCCAGCCTACTGGTATTACGTTATTGCCGCCGGAGGTGCTGTTGTGGTGCTGGTCTCCGTCGCGCTGGCCCTTGTGCTCCACTACCACCGGTTCCGCTATGCGGCCAAGAAGAGCGATCACTCCATCACCTACAAAACCTCCCACTATGCCAACGGGGCCCCCGTGGCCGTGGAGCCCACCCTAACCATAAAACTAGAGCAAGACCCCAGCTCACACTGCTGAGAGCCGAACAGGAACGAGAGCGCAAACAAAACACAAAACAGACAGACAGACAGAAACTAAGACTTCAAATTCGTTGCCTCAGTTTTGCACTTTTTTCCTTACCTAGCATACGTGTGAACTCTTAGACATCTCTGTCCCTTCTCCGTCCCCCAGCCCTCCCTGAATCTTTTACAAACTTTAAACTAATGCTGCATCTTGGATCGCCAGAAGAGACACACCGCCCCTTCACTTCAGAAGTGAACGCTCCCTTTCGATTCCTTTTCGAGGACTGTTGGGGTGTCGGGTGGGGTTTTTTGTTTTGTTTTGTTTGTTTGGGGAGTATTTTTTTGTTGGTAGGCTTGTTTGGTTTGTTTTTTTCCTCCTCCCAGTAGGCAACCTGCAAGGAGACTTGATGGCGAGCCTGGAAGTGTGTGTGCGGCTCGTGCGCGCGTGTGCTCGGTCTGGGTGTGTGTAAGTGTGCATGGGAGTGCATGTGTCTGCCTGCCTGACTGAATGTATATTTAGATACAGCCCCTTTTTAATTTGCTTGTTATTGCTTCTACTTGCACAGGGAATGCTTTTTTTTTTTTTTTAATTTTATTTTATTTTATATCCCCCCCTTCCCGCCTCCCCTTGGAAGGACTGGGACACATTTATGGTTAAAACCCTGATTTGTTTACTTGGGGAAGAGAGCAATGCTTTTTTGTTGCCTTATGTAGCTTTGGCTGGGTTTCTTGTTTGATAGCGTTAATGTCTCGGGTGCAAAATAAGAAGAGAAGGCCAGGCTGGACAGTAGGAATGTCCACCTCAGATGGCTAGAAGAATCCAGAGAGGTTCATAGACGTCCGAACAGTAAGATCTCTCCATCTTATTCTTTCTGCAGCCAATGTGATAACACAGCCATTGTTGGGAAGCGGGGGATGACCCTCCTCTTCCCCCACCCACAAGTGAATCTATTTAAAGTTGCCTTATATCAGAGAAGCTCATATTGAATGTTTAGTTTGTATCTGTTAAAGCCAGCCTTAGGGTAACACATAGACTTCAGCAGGTCTAAGGTGGATGCTAAATACTGTAGTTTCTTGAGAGTTGGAGGCTTATTTATTTTGTAAGTATCCTCGCTCTGGGTGCTGATGGTTTTGCTTTTACACAGGGAAGGGGGAGAGGGCTCCTCCTTGTCTTTCTGCTAGAATCGTTGAAGGGACAAGTATAATTCGCCTTTCTGGGTTTTGGCTTTGTTTTTTTCCTCTGCCCGATTCATAGCTGCTGAATCATAAAAGCTGCCAGTTGACTTTCCAGAATGTCAATTAGTTTTGCATTTGCTAATGTTCTGCTTCTTAAAGCGTCGGTAACACCTAGCAAGCAAAGCCTGGCAGGCGCACCGGGGGGGCCGGCCATTGCCGCTGCCTCAGTGTGCCCCGACTGTTGAACTGCCCGGTGAACTGTCATGGAAATGCCTTATGTAAATTACTGAACGATGACATGCAAAAGTGGTTCAAATCGTTAACTAATCCGTTTGCAGGCAAAAAAATGTACCTCCAGTGAGCGAGGTTCTCCCTCTTGTTGGTGTTCCTTTGTGGTGAGCGATCACGTTTCCTCCCCCTCCTAAACTTGCCAGCGCTCCCCACACCTCCCCTGCCCTGATTATTGCATAAAGCGAATCCCGGCACACAGCTCCCTTACCGTCCCTGCCGTCTTGAGCTTCCTGTTGGTCTGGGGAAGATGTGGAGACGCAAACACAGCTGCGTGTCTGTGGCATCGGCCCTCTTGTGGCGGAGCCCTGTCCCCAGGGGACCTCTGCCGAAGGGGCTGTCACACTCCCCTCTCACCCCACGCAGCCTGCGTGAGCCCCTCGTGCTGCTTACCAGGCGGGTTTCAGCAGGACCCCCCTCAGCTGCCTCTAACGCAGAGCAGCCCAGGGCCACTTGGGCCAGTGGGTGCTCCCCAAAGTGCGCAGGAGCCCTGCCGGGCGGCAGGGACACCATGCCTGTCCCCACGGAGCCGGGAGGGCCCCGGGGAGCACTGCCGCCCAGCTCCCCATGACGGGGTTCCCCGGGCCGGGCCCTTCCCCGTGAGTCCCATCTCCCTCGGCCAGACCGTCCCTCGCTCAGAGCAGGTCACCCCGTGGACTTTAGCAAGTGTGCCTCGGTGTGTCAGAGAGTGTGGCACCCTGTCTCTAAAACTGAAATCACCAAAGACAAAACAGGTCACTTCAAGGTTTTTACTCCCAGTTCTCCCCCTCTCCTAGAGCCGTGACATCCCCAGCGTTGCCCAGTTGCCTGTGTGTGAAAAATATCTTGTGGAAATTTGAAACTCTTTGAAGATGTATTGTGTGGAATGTAATAAAATGATGATATTTTTATACAAATATCTGGGGTTTTTCTTCCTTCTTTCTTTGCTAACGAGAATGCTGTTGGTCGAAACAAAACAGTGCTGCAGAAGTTGACGTTTTCTGTCAGAGCATCGGGGCCGCTTCCTTTTGCCGAGTGATGCCCCCGTTGCTGCAGGGCACAGGCCCGTGGCTCCTGGCAGCGCAGCTGCTGCCTGCCCGCCAGCTCGCTGCACTCAGGATCGGGCCATTAACAGTGGCTTTTAGATCCATTACATTTGTAACAGTCCTTGGTGGGAGTTTTGGGCGGCTGGCCTGATGCTTAGGATCATCTGGGGATTTCGCTAGCGTTGCCTAAGTGCTAAATAGCTCGATGTGACTGTGCAGCTTCTCCCGGCCGGGGCCCCTGGGGACAGGACATCCTGGGGTGGCTGCGCTGCCGGCTCAGCCGAGCCCTGCGCTCAGCCCCCGAGCACCACAAATGATGGGTTAGCCATCACCAAAACTAATGGTGGTGATTGCAATGCGTTCCTCTTCTGTAAAACCCTTTCTGGGCCTCCGCGTGTTTGGTTGGCAGTGTCACGGTGCCCAGGTTTGGAAGGAAGAGTGCATCATCCCCTGCCTGCCCTCCACCCCCAACCGCAGCCCATTACAGAAACCTCTGCTGCAGCATTGCTCCTTCCCATCTTGAGGAGCACCTTCTGCCCCTTCAGAGGAGGCAGCAGCATCACGTTTCACGTGAAATCTATTTTGCTGCCAGTTTGAGAGGTTATTCTTTCCCTCCTACATTTATTTTCCTTCTCTCCTACTCTTTACCCTGGCACTGAGCATAGCTGTGCAGTGAAACTTTGTGGCTTTACTTGGAATTCGGGCCATCAGCAAAAAAAAAAAAATCAGCTGTGATCCCTTGCTTTGGCTGTTCAAACACAAAGCAAAGCTGAGGACCCATGCCATTGGGGTGGGGGGTGTAGAGGGACTAGGTTTGGAAGGGTTTTTTTTTGCTCTAATTGTACAGCAAAGCCTGTGCACTTGTAATTTGCATTTCGTACACTTCAGTGACTGTCCAAGCAAAATTCAAAACAAATATGCACATGCGAAAAACAGGGAGGGAGAGAGTGGCTGATGGCTTCCCAACAAGGAGGAAAAAAAATCTGTTAAGTAAACAGACGAAAAGGGAGGAATCATTCAGGGTTTAATTATTCCTTCTGCGCACCACAGCCAGATTGACCGGGGAGCTGGGTGCTGCTCAGACTGCAGTACATCACGGAAAGAAAAGCAGCTAAAATTAGCACGTTTTGTTTAGAAAAATTAAATGCAACTTCATGTGGCTGGGATGCAAGCTCCTCTGCAGGCAGCTTCGGGCATGTAGGGGGTCTGGGCAGGCGTTGGCAAGGTGACACGTGGCGCAGGGCTGCTTCCCCAGTCTGCAAGGGCACGGTTTGCTTTTTGTTGGGCAGGGGGCGGGTTGAAATCCCTGTGCTGGTGAAGGCAGGGGAAGGAGGTCACAACCAGGCTGTGTGGGCTGCACTGGGATTTTCTCCCCTCTAGGAACCCTGTATTAACCCACTGCCTGTCGAGCGCAGTCCCGGCTCAGCCTGTGTTGTCTGAGGCTGGACAGCCGCTGGGCGCTGGGCCATGGCGCTTCCATCAGCAGCTCCGGCGGCCCATGGCAGCAATGCAGGCCTGACCGCCAGCCTGAGGGGTGGTGTTGGCCAGCACTGCCTGACACACAAACAGGAACAACGGGGAGGGTGACAACAGTGTCCGGACACAGGGGGGCATCTGGCTTTTGCCCAGCCGCCGGCCCCTGGGGGAGGCAGTGGCTGTGGTGAGCGTCAGGGAGGTGCCGGGGCCAGGTTAGGCCGCACCAGGACACCTGTCTTCACGCTCGTCGAGGGCAGGGTGCTATGCTTTGAAGGACAGCGCTGGGGCTGGAAATAGCAGCCTGCTGGTGTTGGCCACCATGGCAAGCACCCAGCCTGGCTTCACGTCACCAAAGTGCTTTCAGTGGGGGTCTTCATCTGCCTAGCCGTGCTTCCCCACCTTCTCTGGGCATGGGAAGCCTAAGGGCAGTGAGGGGCATCTTGGTGCCCCCACAATGTAGATCTGAGGATAGGGGCCAGCATTTTTACTGCGCTGCAGAGGGCCATAGATTGAGGAGGAGAGGGTTCTTGTTTGCTTTCCTTAATGCTGAGCTCTAGCCAAAGCATGCTTTTAATTTTAAAATTGGCAGGGAGTTTTGCAAACCAAAAAACATTCTCTGTTTCTGGAGGGGTGTGTGAGGCAGATTTTCAGCTGGAGGTGGAGCGGATGGATCTGAAGAGCGGTTCCTGCCCGAGTGCCGGTGCTGCTGCAAGAAGCACGCTGCTGCCCTCCCAGCGCCGTGCTGAGAGGAGCCGTGTCACGGCAAGGCCCTGGTGGCTGCCCTGCTGGGTCAAAACAAAGTGATGTGTGTTGGAATCACACTGCTGCTGTGGGGAGAGAAGGGCTGGATTGAGCAGAGGGAGAAGAGCGAGGGTGAAGCTTAGGCTCTCTCACCTGGACTGGTAGCAGTAGCTTCTGGCTGCATGGTGGTGGACAGGGCCCTGCCCTAGTGCAGGGACCCAGCAGGAGGCAGCACTTGGTGCCTGGCGTTAACCCAGGCAAAATTGGTCGAGAAAGAAACAGCAATTTTCTTTCTCAACGGTGGTCATTTGCCTTGGAGGAATGCATCTAAGCTCTTTAAAGTGGGACTTGGGTGTCCTTGCCAAAGCACCAACCCAAGTAGTTCCTGGTTTGGGTCAAGGGTTTCTGTCTGAGGCTGTGGGCACCACTGGTGCTGGCATCAGTAGGGACGTGCCAGGCCGTGTGATGCACCCACCTTGGCTTCGTAGAGGTGAGCTGGCACAGGCGGGTTTGGAGAGCGTGCCAGAGATGTGTGTGTGTTGGTGGGAGGCCACAGACCTCCTCCGCTGGTGTGCCTGCGGCCTGCCCTGGCGTCGTGCAGAGCACACAAGCCAGGCCCCTAGCCCACCTTGCCCCGTCCCCCCTGCCACTGCTGCTGTTTTCAAAGAGCTGTACATTAAAGCTCCCTAATCTCTGCAAATACTAATTCTCTCCTCTCTCCCCACGTGAGCTTATAGCACTGTGGTACTTAGGACGCTCTTTGTCTTTGATTAGAATCTCATCTTTCTTTTTTCAGGTCCCATAAATTAGCCTGTTAGCTGGCAGTGCTCTCAGATCCAATATATAACGGCCTTTTCTCAGCATCCGGCTGTTGCCAGCGACATCGCTAACATCATCTTTTCGGCATGAAGGGCTAGGTGCCCAGCCATCCTTCAGCATGTGCCTTTTGCTCAGGAGAAAGCTCTCCTCAAGTTTAAATACGGATCCCCTTAACTTTCTTGCCTTCCATTCTCCGGTGTATTTTTTATTTTCATTTTTATTTATTCCTCTACATTTAAAATGCAAAGTGAATTATGCCAGAAAGTTGCCCTATAAGAAGGACGCTCTCCACAGCCCAGGGAAATACTTTTCCCATTCAGCCCAGCAGTTTGCAGGGCTTTTCTAGGGACTGCTTTCGGGGGAGGCAGCTTTCATGGCCTGCTGCTTGTGACAATATTGCTGAGATTTGTCACAAAGGAGCCCAATTAATGACAAATACCAAGCTATTTGCTGTGACAGGATATCATCTCCACTAGGAACTGTGCTGCGACCACCGGCTTCAATTCCCACAGACAGCCACGCAGCCAGATCTGATTTTGTTAATGACTCAAGAAACCCCAGGATGGAAAAAGACCAGCCGAGTTATTTTTTTTCCAAGGGCAGTGCAGAGCCCTGCGTGACACAACACACAACCCAATAGCAATAACGTGGCATGCAGCAAATGGAAGAATAAGGGTCTACCAACAGCCTGAGGAGAAAGGAGAAACAGCGAGGGGGAAGATATCTTTTAAGCAGAAATTGGAGTCATATTAGCATAGGGAATTGAGAAAATTGCTAGGAGAGCAAATAGATTTGGGGCTGGGTTTTCTGTATAAGCATTCTCTTTTTTCAAGTTTTCCCAGTGCTCCTTTCTTTCAGGCTTGAAGAATTGGTGTTCTTTCCTTGATTAACTGATACTTTGTTTTTTCTGGCCTTTCCCTCAACACTACCCTGGGAAATAAAAAAGCACCAAATTGCTAGAGTGTTCTCAGACAAAATTTAGAGGAGCTAGAATATGGAAAGGCAAAACACTTCCCACTGCTGCTCCCCTGTACGTGGGCTCCCCTGGCAGACAGCGGTCCAATTTCTGCCTCTGCTGATGTTGACAGGGCCGTGCGGGTGACGCAGTGGGATGGCAAAATGTCACGGCTTGTCCTCCGGCTGAGGACCAGCGAGGCAGACAGCTTTGTGTGTGAACTGCTTTGCAAGTTATTTTCCACATGTTCGGCTCTAAATGTTTGCAAGAGGCCCTCAGGCAGTTCTCCCAGCCCTAAGATGTTGCCATCTGGGCCTGTCAGTTCTGGAAGTGTTGAGAAATCACGTGAAATGGCTGCTAAAGTGAGGGCTTGTTGTACACCTATGTTTCTTCAACAAACTACCTGCAGCGTAGTCACTTAATTCCCTGACTCACCAGATGCAAAGCTCAACATCAGGAGGGGCAGGTGCTGTGTTTTGTCTGTTCATGTTGCCAGGTTCACTTGAAAATTCAAAGAAATCCCTTAATCCTTTGAGTGAGGAGGGCAAAGGACACTTCTGCAAGAATGGGTATTTGGGAAGCTACCAGTGCAGGGGATTATTGCTGTCAGTCTCTGGTGGGGAGTCCCCAGTGAACCAAGGCTGACATGCCCTGGGTTGCTGCTGCTTGCCACAGCTTCTAGGACAGTACCAATACAAGTTAAGCTTTAGACTTGCAGCTTTAGACTTCCTGGGTAGGGAGCTGGTCAGGGATGGGTGAAATACTAGGTGGTTCAGCGAATGCAATGCATGTTTTCCCCTTCAGCACGAGATGCTGCCATGCTGAATCGGAGGTGGGGTGGCCACAAGGGTTCCAGAGAGTAAGGTGGCATTTGGGCAGCATGGCACTCAGCAGAGCTGCCCTGCTCTCAGAGCGAACCTCGAAATGTCGCTGATAGGGATTGGCCCATACCATTGCCCATGACAGCAAAAAAAATGCATTTGATGATTCAGGAGGCCTTTCCCAGCCCTAAAGCTTTGTGCAAATACATGCAAGTATTCTTTTATATGGTTTCAAATAATTTCTTCACATATGGCTTTTTAGGAACAAGTTATGTTCTTTGGGTTTAGTTGTTTTTAAGTAATCTCATAAAACTCTTCTTGCTGTTTCTGTACAAGACACAAAATAGCCTTGGTTTTCAACCACAACTATTTCAAGGATGCGACTTCTACTGCTTTCTAGCAGTCCCTGATTTTCTGCATTCCTGATCTGTTGAAGGTGCCTTCTCAGCCGAGGACCCTGAGTTACAGTCGGCTTTGAAAAATCTAAGCAGATCGAAATGAAAGGGCATTTTCTTTTAGAAAACTGAAAGGAAATGTGGTTGCTATACATAGAGATAATGCTGGGAAGACTACACAAAAAAATAGCTTTTTCTCAGATTACAGCATGTGCATTTGGTTACTAGTGCTTGATCTGTGCTGAACAATAAAAAGAAATGTCATCACTAAAAGGAATTTGATCAGAGAGATGTTAACATAAATGCCTAGATGTGGATACCCATATGCCACTCTCCCCATTTCAACCAGCTTTTGCATTAAAACATGTAATGATGATACATGGCTTCCTCAAATTATTATGAATTTATCTGAAACCCAAAGAGAAACTGGGTCATTGGAGCTCTGTGTCCAGTAAGATGTATGGAGAAAGATGAAAAGTAGAGAGTGCTAAATGGATCTAGCATTAGTGGCAAGTAATGATAGGCACTAAGATCCTATTCAAAGTTATAAGGATAATACCCTTGAGCATGTTAATAGTGAATTATAGCCATTATGTAGGCACCAATGACAATATTTTAGTGCTATTCAGGTTATCTGGTTTCTTTTACTTCATTCTCTTTTTTTTTCATCTTAAAAGCTGGTCATTTGGCAGTTGTGAAATGTGATGTAGCAGGAAGGTCCTATTCTCTTGAGTGCACAAACATGCTCATTGACTTTGGCCAATGAAGGAAAAGGAAGAGCTCTCCCTCCTTCTGTGAGGAAGAGCCTTGCAGTAGTTTAACTATTGTTTTCTTCTGGCCAGCCTCATAGTCCAATGACCGGTGACGATAATGCCCCCAAAAGGCCTCTTTAAACAAACATTGCTTCCCGTTTTGTTGTTCTAGTGAACTTCCCAAGAATGGAGGATGACTTTCCGATCCCTGAGCAAGACTTTGAAGACAACGACGATACCGGTTGGTACTGAAAAGCCATGTGGGCTATTTATCTGGGGGAACTTGTGTTTCAGTATTAGATGCTACAGTTACTCACAAACCTCAGCATTAATGAGGTTTAGGAGCTAGACCATGCTTGAGAACATGCACTGAACCGGTGGCTTAATGTCTGGACAAAGACATTAGTTTTCTTTTCTTGTTTTCCTTTTTCAACAGCAAGCAACCTTGCAAAGTCAATATATTGTATTTGTGTTAGGACAAGTGGAACTGATCTTTCAAGCATTAATTGCTGCGTGTGTGGCATTTTGACTTGTAAATGGAGAAAATTAAGTCTGGGATCTGTGACAGGTTGTTGCCATAGTTTTGAACCCATTGTCACTTGAGGGGCCAGAGTTTCAGTGGGTGTAAAATGCTAGCATGCCATTAACATAGCCTGAGGTGTAAAACGGAATTAGGGAGCTTAACTTTCTTGGCATTTAGTTGCTTCATAGTAATTCTGGACCTGGGTTAGAGAGCCCTGCCAAGACATAGCTGTGGGGGAGCATATGATCTTGTGAGGCCTTCACAGCTCCAAGTGAGAAATGCTTCAAGGTGAAAAAAAAATGATCCCTGGATAATAAGTGCCCATTCCACTGCAGATTACTTTGGATCGGATAGGAACGACACACTGTTCTCTACTAACTCTCCAGGAACCCCGAAGCTGGAGAAAGAAAAAAGCTGGCTCTACACCCTGGATCCAATCCTGGTGACCATCATAGCAATGAGCTCCCTCGGCGTCCTCCTTGGGGCCATCTGTGCTGGTCTGCTGCTCTACTGCACGTGCTCGTACGCAGGGCTGTCCTCGCGGAGCTCCACCACACTGGAGAACTACAACTTTGAGCTGTACGATGGCATCAAGCACAAGGTCAAGATGAACCACCAGAAGTGCTGCTCGGAGGCCTGACGGGTGCCCTGGGGATCACCCTTGGCGTTGCGCCTGGTGAGGTGGGCTGACAGGGGGTTACTTTTTTTGCTGTTTTCTATGGGAACTGAATGCCATAATGGGAAACAAGCGGCGTGGGAGGTGCAAGGGGAAGCACTGCTCCCACCGCCAGGTCCCGTCAGCGGGTCGCACTCCACCAGGACCGAGCGGGCGTCCCAGCGAACCGGACTGTGCCGGGCGAGGGGGCACCAAGACCCTTGTTTGTTGGTTCATCTTCATTTTCTGCTGATGTGAGTGGCTGAAACGTGGTGAGGGAGGCTGGTTTACCTTTCGGATGTGAGAAACTAGTTGTCAATCGTTATTTTCCACTTCCTTTCTCTGATGAGTTGCTGAGAAGGCTGAGGGCTTTCTTCAGCCGCCCTGTCTTTAGAAATGACACACACGTGCACACGGAGACCCTGTCCATTTTAGACCCTGTCCAGATACTGGTTTGGCCGTAGGATTTGTGCATTTCATACAAAACCCAGGAAGCTGCAGTTTCCAGTCCTGCATGTAAAAGCCTGTTGTTACCTTTCACTTTCCTTCTCCTGGCAGGGGAGAGAGATAGGATGCTGGGTTTGGTGTCAATGGTAACAACAGCGCTTTCTAAGTCATTAAGAAATAAAATAGAAAGGAACCCTATGTGTAGAAGCACCTCTTTGAGAGAAGCTGAAGAGCCTTAAAGTGATTTGTGAATAAGAGCCATTTATTAAATCCAAATCTTGGATTGAAACAGCCGAGGCCTTCATGAGGAAGGCCTTTCTTTGAATCTCCCACCCTTCTTGATCCTGCCCTTTTTCCTTTCCTTTTTTCTTTTCCTTTTTTTTTCTTTTATTATTTTATTTTTTTATTTTTGTTATAATGAGAAAATTGCAGCAAACAAAAGACAGAGTCTGCCAGGTTCCCTGCGCTCAGGCGTTCAGAAGGGAGCTTCGCTAGGTCTTGGACTCGAGGCACGGCGCCAAGGCCTCCCACCGGTGCCAGGGAGGGAAGACGAAGGGTAACAGAGGCCGGAGCTGTGCCTGCTGCCCCAGGGAGCCCCGCCATGTGCCCCCTGCTCCCCGGGGCTGCCGGGCACAAGCTGGCACCGCCAGCACCTATGGACCAAATTGCTGCCATCTTCTCATCCCCTTCAGAGTAGACCGGCACTGCTCCTGGTCAGTAGCAAAAACGTGGTTTTATTTCTGAGCTGTGTTTTGTCTTAGTTTAAACAAGTGCCTTAGAAGAAGTATTTTTCCTCCATCTGATGACCAGTGCTGTATCGAACAACAAGTGAGGTCTTCATCCTTCCCCGGCAAGATGCTGTTCTTCATGGCTCGATGCTGGGCGCAGCCCGGCCGAGGAGCCTGGTCCTTCTACTTTCAAGTGGTCTGGCTACATCGTCCACAGCTGACACCTCCCCACCCAGCTGTGCTGTGGAGAGGAGTGCTTGGAAAACAAGCTAATGGAGAAAAAGAGTTCAAATGCTGGGCCCTAAACCAATGCCTCCATTTCCAGGTTAGTACAGATGGATTGCCCGTATCAGCTTGCACATACATAAGGAAGAAACTTTTCCAGCACGCTGGATTTGTTTTTTCAGGAGCTCTTCAGAAATACCTGTAACGTCCTCGTTTTACATTTTGGCTAGCATAATATTATGGGTTGGGGATGGATTTTTTTTCTCCTTACTAACTGCGGAGCACTGTAGGTGTGATGTGCTGCAAAGCTTGGTTTACACAGTCCTTGCAAACACATCCTGCAGCAGGCCAGGTGTTCGGGAAGATGAGCAACATCTGGAGAGGAGATGAGCACGGACAGTGCCACAGATGCTCCGTGCTGCTGTGGGAATAGAAACATTTGTCTAGTGTTTCATGAAAAGCTCCATCAGACAGTAAGTTTTTAGGCGGAAAAAAAAGACTTACCCACTCTAAGAAGTATGCATGTTTTACTGGTGAAGCAGATGCTAGCAGCTGTGTCAGCCAGACATCCACATTTCATACACACACACACAGACTCAGACACACACACAGTCCTTTATTTTTTTAATTCATTCTGTGTGCCCGACAGGAACGGCAGTAAGCCTATCTCAGATTCTCCTCTCGAGTCACATTATTTCTTCTGGCATTCTTCATGTACAAATTCCACATGGGTGTTTTCCTATACGGAAGGAATGTGGGCAGTAAGAGGAAATGTACCAGACCATTTCAAAGCTGGATTGCTGCTGCTCGATGGTTTTATCCCTTTCAAATCACAGGAAAGGGGAAGGATGAATGGAAAAGGACCATACAGTAGAAAAGTCAAATTAGGCAAACAATAGGTGAAAATATATAATTAAAAAGGTAACGTTATGGTGTCTAGTAGGCGTACAGAGAGAAGAGTTCGTATATACATATATTCAGAAATAGTGTGTTTGCACACGCACGTGGATTCTCTGTATGTATCGTGTACGTGACTTATTCCGTGGGACTGACTCGTGTTGCTGTATCTCTTGATCCGGGGCAGGAGAGCACGGCTGGTCCTGGCGCTACCTTGGCATGGGCCTGGGGAAGCTGCGCATGGGGCTGGAAGAGGCCGCCCCGCAGGTACCGCTGGCCCCTGGCAGGTGGTGCAGGGACCACGCGTGCACTTGCTGGGCAGGAGCAGGCCGATAATGCTGCAAAGCCGATACCTCACTTACCTCTGCTGGGTGCTTTACTGTTCTACTACAGAAAACTGTGTTTGATTGTAACTTCAACAGGGAAAAAAAAAAAAGGTCATCAGTGCATTCAACTCATTGCATCCTCCTCTGCAAATATATTAGGTTTGCTGATCTCAATTCCCTTTGTGAAATTCAGAAGAATAAAAAAAGAAATCAGTGTTAATGCCTTTGCTGAAATGGGCCATTGCCTCCACACCCTTCTAATGGTGAGGACGTGTGGCCAGCAGGCAGGCTGCAACGCGGAGTGATTTCATTTTGTGGGAAGGTGCTGGGGCTGAGCATGGGAATTAAACCATTAAGAAATTTTATGCAGAAATGGAACTTCTCCAAGGTTTGCAGTTCAAGGTGTTTGACCGTTCACTGGCTGAGCCAGGACTTATGGACTTAAAGAGCTTTTACTGTGATTCTTCGGTGTAAAAAAAAAAAAAAAAAAAAAACAGAAAAAATCAAACTGTGTTTATATGATTTGTACAAAAACCTTTTAAAATTACTATTTAATAAACATTATGGTAGAGATTATGTCTCAGTGGCTTTTTTTTGTTTATGGAAGAAGAACAACAAGAAAACGAAACCAAGAACTTTGGGCAGCCCAAAACCCCTGGGAAACCGCAGCACGGCTGGAGGTGCATGGCCCTGGGCTGCCTGTCGCCCCACGGCCACACACATCCTCCCCATGACACGGCCTCTCCTCCCCGGAGCCAGGGAGGGCACAGAGGCTGTTGTTTCTGTAGGAAACACCACACTGGATGTGGTGTGGGCTGCATGTGGGGCTGGGGAGGCTCAAAGCACGGCAGCATGGGTGAGGCGCCTGCTCTGTCCCTGTCTCCTTCCTGCCAGCCTTGAGGCACCCAGGGGGCCGGGGCCTCCCAGCTTGGGCACCTGGGGGGGCTGGCGCTGGAGCCTGCGAGCCCCCAGCCCATCACGGGGCGTCAGGAGGGGTCTCCTGCAGCTGGGATTCTGGCACCGGTGGGCGCAGGGCTGCAGGGCCTGGGCTGGAGGCGTGGTGGGGCCAAACACATCTCAGAAAGGCTTTTTGTGTTTGCTTATGGGTGCCCTGGCAGACAGAAGGTGATCTGTTGAGCTCCAGCACCTCCAGACCAAGTGAAATCTTGCAGCCATCGCCCTTCTTTCAAAGCGGTGGCTCCCAAAGTGCACGCTAAAGTGCACGCTAAAGAGTCTCCTTAAGCGACAAAGGGCAGCTGGCAGCTTCGATGGAGGTGGCGGTGTAGCTGCAGCCCTGACAGCTCTTCCTTGCCCAGAATAAAGTGCTGGTGTGCGGATCGGTACCTGGGGGAGCGGCTGTCAGGGATGTCAGTGGGATGCAGCAGCAGATAAGTGACTCAATCAGTGTCAGACCTGTCCTGCCCTAACGCCGCCTGTAAATCTCCCCGGCAAGAGACGTGCCTCCGCCAACGCGAGGAGCGGGAGAGCAGGCAGCGGGGAGCTGGGTGGCGCGGGGCTGGAGCTGAAGCAGGAGAGCGGGGCCGCAGCTGCTGCCCAGCACCAGGGGCAGGCATGGAGCCACTCTGCACCGATGACATCTCCAGGGGGTTCAGCAGGAGCTGGGATCCTGCGTGGGGCCCCGGCTGGCAGGGTGAGGAAGGGCCAGGGGACGTTTTCCACCCACCACGCTTCCAGCACAGGTGGGGGTGGCAGGAGGCCAGGGCACTTCTCATGGCACAAGAGCGATCAGCGGCACAGCAGGCCGAGGACTGTCCCACTACAGGCTCTGGTGATGCAGCCTCACCTTGAGCGCTATGTGCAGTTTTGGGCACCACAGTATAAAAAGGACATAAAGTATATAAGGACATGGTATAAAAAGGAGTGTCCAAGGGTGAAAGAAGATGGTGATAGTTCCAGAGGGAAAGACGTATGAGAAGCAGCTGAGGTCCCTTGGTGTGATCAGCCCAGAGCTGAGGAAACTGAGGGGAGGCCTCATGGCGGCCTGCAGCTCCCTCACGAGGGGAGCGGAGGGGAAAGCACTGATCTCTTCTCTCTAGTGACCTGCAATAGGACCTGAAGGAATGGCATGATGTTATGACCGGGAAGGTTCAGGTTGGATGTTTGGAAAAGGTTCTGCACCCAGAGGGTGGCGAGCACTGGAACAGGCTCCCATTTCACCGTTCTCGGCCTGCTCCAAGAGGGGTCCAGCTGCTGCCACGCGTTCTCCAGCACTGATTGCAGCCTTGTGCACACCCTCACCCCTGCTCTCCCCCTTCTTTTAGCTGTGCCTTTGCTCTCTGTTTTAGCAGAAAGTATTTTCAAATAATGGCTTGCTGTCTGGACAGCTGGGGGCTTGGCAGTGAGGGGGAGCCATGGGGCTGCACTAATGAGTAGATTCTTAATTAATTAATTGCAGGCAGGTGCAAACAGAGCCTCCTGTCGCCTTGCTCTGCTCTGTCACTCTGAAGAGCTCCTCTGCCTCTCCAAATCTGCCGCTGGGTGTCCAAGGGCACTGAGCAGTACCAGAGGCTGGCTGGGCACTGCCCCCCCCAGGTACACAGGACCAAGGCTGGAGCTCCCCTCCCCCCCCGCTGCAGCTTCTGGCCTCTGTCCCCCGTTCCTGCCAGGCTCCCAAAACGGCACCAGGCAGCCCCCTGGGCAGGGCTCATTGCACCACGATGTGTGCCTGTGTTGCACAAGCGGCCACCTCACATGTGAATGCAGCCGGGGCGGCGGCGAAGGGCCAGCACTGCTCCCTGGCAGCCACCACGCGAGGTCCGCTGCCAGCGCCCGCCACACAGCAACGCGTTCAAGGCAGCAAGCTCGCCATGACTAAAGCAGCTTAATAGGGAAATAACTAATCCTTAATGTGTTGAGAGGGAATGACTCCTCTCGAGGCTCCCGTATCATAACTCGGCTGCACCACTCATATCCGAGATGGAAAGAGCCGAATTAAACACTTGGCCCGGGTGCCAAAAAACAGGGGAAGAAATATTGCCCCGCTGCCTTGCGCTGCTGCAGTGGGTGGAGGACAGCACAACACGCCAGCTCCACGCTCGGGCCTGTTTGCTGCAAAAGGCTTTGCGCACATTTCCTTGGTTCACAAAACCAGAGGAAATGGTTCTCCCAGATGCTGCTGGTAATTTCCTATCGGCTCCCTCCTGGCTGGTGGCGCGGGGCTGCTTTGTCACCCCCGCAAATGAGCTGCTCGCCTTGTGCTTAATGACGGCGCTGACTGACTCCTGTACAGAGGCTGTCAAGACTTTCAGTGCTGTTTCTGCCCTCCTGCTCCCTGGGGCTTACCCAGAGAGCAGCCCTGCCCTGGCTTCCAGGCCAGCTCTCTCGGCAGCCCTGGCGGCACGTTCCTGGGCAGAGCAGGACCCCTGGGCACAGCGATCCAGAGGCAGCCTGCCTGCCACAGCCCCCAGGGTGGTCACTGCACCCTCACATTTTCAAGGCGACCTGAAACGTGCTGAAGGTGCCGGGGTGCCCAGGACACTGCAGCAGTGGAAGTCCAGCTCTGCCACAGCCTCACGGCCTTCCCTGCTGGCTGAGGGGCTTTGCTGACTTGGGGTGAAAAAAGTTTCTGAGAGCCAAAGCCTCTCTACCTCAGAGAGAAATAAGGATGATTTAAGTAGTCTGCTTGTGTCTGTGGTGGAGAGTGAGTCCCCAGCTGACACATCAGAGGGAAAAGCTGTAAGCCATGGCTGCGTTTATTACAGAAGGAAGTTGGGATCTGCAAAGCCAGCCTCTTTAAGCACTCTGCGATAGCATTTTAATAAAAAGCACAACAAGTCCACAACAAATCACAGCTTTGAAGAAAAAAAGCGTCAATTCCTGTCAAGTTTTGAAGAATTGTCTGAGCTTGTAGAAAAGTGAATTCATGCTACGTTTCCCTCACACTTTGCACTGAGCAAATCCACAGCACAGCCGGGCATGTGGCAAAGCTGCAAACCGTGCCGGGGGCGGGGGGCGCAGCCGCCGATCCAGCCTCTGCAAGTCCTCTGGAAGGACTGAGGCTTAAAGAAATGAAATTTATGGTCCGAGCATTAAAATATTAAAGGACCTTAGGAACAGCCATGAATCTGATCTGGGGGGGAAAGGCAAGTCTGTCATCAGGCAGAGACAAACGGCTCCGGGACTTGACAACTCACATAAATCTGGCAGAGGAGAAGAAATAAAGCCCAATCAGACTCAAAGAGAGAAAAAAAAAAAAAGGTGATGAAAAGATTTTAGGGCCTAAAGAGTGAGAACCAGAGGGAAAGCTAAAGAAGATAAGGACTTGAAAGCAGAGAAGCCATTACAAAAATAGCAGCAGCAGTAGGGCTGGAGGTAGAGGAGGGAAATGATTAAAAATTGCCAAAAGCGCACAGGTCGCAGGGGTATTTTTGATGATCTCCCCCAGGAGAGTGCAGCATGTGTCTTAGTGCAGAGCATGCCTGAGCGAGGGGACAGATGGACAGACAGACAGACAGATGTTGGGGCGGGTGCCAGCCCATCTCTGTCTCCCCGTGGCCCCAAGCCGGTGCAGCCGGGCAGGACTAGGGCTGCACTGAGCAGAGCCCGCAGCTGGGAGCCGGGAAAGGGTGCGAGGAGTGCCGGCGCTAGAGAACACCGCCCGCGAGCCAGACCTCCAAACGCTGAACAAAAACCAACCTTCAGCTACATTTTGGAGGAAAACAAGAAGCATCTGGTTCCCTTCGCTGGTGTACATAGCGAGAGAAAAGTTGGCAGTACATTTGATTACCATAAAAGAGAGAGCTATGCAGAAAAAGCCACATTAGAGTAACGTCGCACAAAACAAAGTTAAATGTCTGCCTTGTTTTGGACGTGCTCATGGTAGAAATGTGAGCAAAGGTCAGCCCCAATTAACGAGAGCTGCAAATGAATTGGCCAGGCTGGGCCTGGCACCCTGCCGCGACGTCTCACCCAGCAATTTTTATTTATCGAGTTATTTATTTCCTTGGACGAGGAGGCATCCTGCAAACATGGAGGAAGCCAGGCCTGGTGCTTCCAAGGGCCGCCTGCCCTCTCCCTGTCCCACGCCCACCTGGCTGCCCGCCGGCAGGGCAGCTCTTTTGGGGCAAGCAGAGGATGCTTCCCTGTGGGTTTGTGGCACAAAGGGGTTTGTTGCATCCCTTTCTGACACACTGGCAGCGATTTACTGCAGAAGTAGCTAAAAACAGGGTTTGGTTTGGTTTGGGGGGAGGGAGGAGCAGGAAGAGGAGCCCAGCCCTGGCTCAGTGAGGCTCCTGGAAAGGAGAAGCCGTGCTGGCAGCCCTCACATTTCTGAACTCGAGCAGGACACGGCTGCTGGCCCTGCTCCTGCAGCAACGTGCCCTGAGCGGCCGGGGGCTCAGGGGAAGGATGGAGCAGCCATAGGCAGAGGCAGCAGCACCAAGCCCTTCCTGCAGCGTGCCCTCATTGTGCCCTGGGGCACATCTGGCCCCAGCCCTGCAGGCCAGGCATGGGACATGCCAACGAGGAGCATCCTCACCTGGCCCCGAGCATGATGAGTGAGTGATGGGCCCCACTTGGGCGGTGTTTCAAAAATAACTTTGTTGTTTTCAAAGAAAGAAGTTATCGCCACTGACATTGGGATTAGAAATAGTCAGCTGGGTTCAGCGGGTGGTTCTGGAGGATGGGAAGGGCTGCGGTACCCTGTATTTCTGATACCAGCAGTGTGACAAGCAGGACACTGCTCAGTGACTTAAAAAATGAACACCTCTGCCTGAGGTTATCGGCCTCAGGATAATGACAAGGTGGTGAAGGCAGCAATGCTGCTCAAATTGAAGAGATTCAGGAGCCTGGCCGGGGAATAAGTTGCGATGATTCCCCCAGATACTCGAGCTGAAGTACAGATAACGCCGATAAACCGCACGGCATGGAGCGAGCCAAGCAGTGACAGTGCCTCATCACAGCTGCCTGGGCAATTTGGCAGGCTAGAAAAACATTTTTGCAAATTTGGCCGATTCCCATCCATGTTTTCCTGCAGCACCTGAGGGATGCCCAGAGGAACTGAGGCTGGATGAGGGCGCAGCCGCTGTGCCCAGCCAGGAAGCCGCCCAATGGCCAGGAATGCCTCTTCCAACACCCCAGTTTCTGCCAGGCTGAGGTCACCAGCTCTTTTTCCAAAATCAGTGTAACCCTGCGGTCAGACCCAACCATAATTCTGTCCCTGGAAAAAACAAACGTGTCTCTTTTAAACGAGGAGGCTGATTATAAACCACCGCCTCCTGGCTCCCCCATCCAGCCCAGACAGGGTTCATGCCATTTCAGTTGGCAACAGGGACAGCACGGCAAGCCTGAGGCTCGTCCCCCCGAGCCTCCTCCCTGTGCACGTACCATCAGGGGCTTTGGCCCACTGCAGGAGCAAAGCCTCCACAAGGGCTCCTTTATAGTGCCCCTGTGTTGCATCACTTTACGGTGGAAATTAATTTAGAAAAAAGCCTTATTAAAAAAAAAAAAAAAAAAAACGAAGTCACACCTCTTTCTCCTCCACCACCCTCCCCAGGCAGTGACGGGGGATAATGAACTGCTGGGACTGTCATCCAAAGAGCTCTTAATGACAGTATTCGCCATGTGTGTGTGTAGCATCGGCTGTTCTCAAAGCTCTCATTATGAGTAGTTTTCAAGCTGTTTTGACTATTATCTCCTACAAAGAGAAACTCGCTGCTAGCTGTTTGTTTCCCTCGCTGAAGCTGCCCAATGTGAGCTGCGTGGAGCAGCAACACTGCTCCCCTTCCTCGCCCCCACCCACGTGGCACCAAAGAGATGGACAAATGCAAAGGGGATAGACGCACTCCCTTCCCCATCCTTCGCCCCCTTCTCACTGCCAGGCTCCTTTTTCAGGCTTGAGCTCCCCATCCCTGCAGGCGGCCCAGCCCAGCCACCGAGGTGCAGAGGCTTCTCCAGGAAGCTCAGGAGTGCCAGCCCCAGAGTGACAAGGCTCTGGGCAAATCCCTGGGGCATCCATAGCCCACCACTATGGCAGCTCTGTTTTGGGGACTGTCCACTTTGCAGGCTGAAAGTCCCCACCACAGGCTCGGCAAGTGAAGGGGGACCCAGCCCAGGCTTCATCTGCGCTACAGAGATGCCACAGAGATGCCACAAAGATGCAGTAACCCATCTGTTTTCCCATCTTTCCCTGGACCCTTTGCCATGAGATGCAGTACTTTGGAGGGGCAGCTGGAATTTTTCTGGCATTAATTTAGTTTCGGTCTGCTCACTGTTAACTTTGGGCTTGCTGTGTTCTTTGTGGCTTCTTTTCTTATAGAAAGCTTATTTTCTCTTAAAGCAGAGAGAGAAGCAGCTTGGCACCACAGACACTTTAAAGATGTTTGAACATTTGCAAGAGGAACCAAACACATTTTCTGAATGCTATGAAAACCACCTTGACCACTGATGTCTCTGCAAGAGCCCTCTGCAGACACACACCTCCGACTCAAGGTCACAAAGTGCTTCCGTGGTGTCAAGCGACCAGTGCTCCAGCTCCATAACACCACCCGAGGCCATGCAGGGACGTGGGACGGCTGGCAGATGCCAGCACCCACCACCACTGACCCCGTCCCTGGCAGGGGTCCGGACGCACTGGTCCCAGCAGTGGGTGGCTGTGCGTCCCCGCGGGCACCAGCCGGGTTTACCCACTGAAGCACGCTGTGATGTGTGCTGCTCTGCTCCATGACAAGCAGCTGAAACAAACCTGCGGGAGGCCGAGTCTGTCCGAGAGGCTTTTATTACATCAGCCCTGCCCGTCTCCACACCGGTAACAGCTACCTTGGCAGAAAATTGCAAGCTGTTCCCCTGCGTGGGGCCAAGCCCGAGACGAGTTTCCCAGCCACACTTTGGGACTGTGCTCAGATATTAAGGGGACCAGAGAGTGTCATTACTGCCAGGTGATAAAAACAGCCACTATTTGTGAAGACTGATGGCCTTTGTAAGAGCTCCCAACAGAAGCTCTGCTCTGCACAGTGGATAATAACAGCCATCGTGGGCTGACATCCCAAAGCAGCTGCATTTTCCAAGGCTACAGAAGTGACTTCAGGATTCCTGGCGCCACGTTTCTCAAGCATAATTTTTTGGCAGTTGCAAAGCCAGGATCAGTTAATATTCTTAGACGATCACAGCTTTAGGATGTCGCCTGCTTTCCCCCCACTCACAGCTCTGCTTTCTGGATTTCCTCCCTGGCCCAGCAAGGCTGAGGTCTCACCATGAGCAGCGACTGCTCTGCGTGGGAGTCCGTCCAGCAGCCAGCAAGCAGCGCTCCCTCTCTACCTTCCCCTGTGACACGCAGAGGAAGGTTTAAGCCTCCTTCTCTGACAGTAACATAACTACCAGATCACACTATGAAGTCATAAAGGCATCGCAGCATCACGCTGCAAAAGTCACCCTGCAGCAGTGACGCCTGCGCTCCCGGAGCAGCCTGCACCCTCACTGCCCTCCCAGCCCCTTTTCACCACCTCCGGACACTGCAGTGCCCCGGCCGCATGGGGACCATCCCAGGTCGTGTCACCCTCAGCCACCACGCACATCCCCAGCCCCGGGCACGGCCAGCAGGGACAGAGCCCAGCCAGCTCAGGAGGTGAGGGCTGTGCACAGCACCACACAGAGCCCCACGCACCAGGTCCTGCCCACGCCAGGGACGGCTTCGGCTCACGCTCACCACAGGCACCCCGCTGCCGGCATCCAGCCCTGACACCTTTTCATCCAGCTCAAGCGCTTTCTTCTGCGCGGGTTTCCTTGGCTGAGATGAAGACTTTGTGAAGACTGCTGGTTCCTTTCTAACCTTTCAAGGTTCCTTTCGGTATGAAGTTCTCTTCACATCATCCCCAGCAGATGCAGGTAATAAAATCACAGCAGATTTATGACTTTGAGAATCTCATTATGTCTATCTATCCATCAGGAAAAGGAGCTGGTTTTGAAAGAGGCAGGAGATGGATTTTGCTGTTATTATTTATTGTTTAAAAAGAAAAAAAAAAAAAAAGAGAGAGAGAGAAAAAAAAACTTAAATCCTTCCCAGCCCCAATTGTAGAAAAGCATTTTCTTAACTTACCAAGAGCAGCTCCTGCTCGTGCTGATGCAGGACATGGCACCTTGACTCTTCGGCGAGACAGGAGTCCCACGTCTGTGCTCCTTGGCTGAAGTGTCTCCCAGGACCAGCTTGAGCCCCAGCAATGGTGTTGCTGTGGATGGCAGTCAGTCCAGGAGGGTTGTGCTGCTGGAGATCCACTAGAGACAAGCCAGGACTGCTTGAGGAAGGACCATGCAGGCCAGTCACTGCTGCTGCCTGCCTGTGAAGGTGAATGTGCTCACATCACAGTGGGGTGGGCAGAGAGAGCCTCATGTGTTGCCTTTGTCCTTGAGGAACCCCATGGCCACATTGGCATGCCCAGGTTTTGGCTGTGGGGCACAGGTAGGACCTCATCCCATGTCCCTCCATGCCAGCACAGACACCATGGCACAACCCCCCCCACCCCGGGAAGTGCTTTGCCACAAGGGGCCAAAGGCTGCAAATGGGGGATTGGGTGGCAGGAAAAGACCAGGAGGGACCACAAGCCTTCAGAAGCTGTCACACACCAGGGGTGAGGTGACACCCCCAGCAGCACTGGTGCCACTGTCCTGGCCAGCGGGCGCAGCCTCGCACCGAGCAGCCGCCCTCGGCTCTCTGCGGGACGGCGCAGGAGGCTCCTTGCCCTGTTCCCATGCTCTCCACTGCTGCTTTCCCAGCTCTCCTCCAGGCATATCCCATCTGCCCCTGCCCATAGGGATTTGGGATTTTGCGCCACAATGCTGGCTGCCTCGCTGCTCAGCAGCAGAAGCTTCTGGGTGGTGTCAGAGAGGGTTAAATAAGTATTTTAGAAGGATCCGGGCCGATGGAGCATGGTAACGGGTCATGTGTTTGCCATGTCCTCTGACCACATCAATAAGGGATTCATCACTACTAAAGTCCCCACTTGGGAAATACATTTTCCAAGTGTCGTTCCAGCCAAAAGAAGGCTTTGCAGACCTATTGTCAACATGATTTGGCAGCTTGCTTGCAAATGCTTGAAGACAAGCAAAGCCCATTCCCAAAGCCCTCAGCAGCCCCTGGTTTCCCAGCCGAGGAGAACAGGAGCACAAAGGGCCCAGTACAGCTCTGGGTTATATAGACCTGGGCAGATCAGGGACAGGGACTGGGTGGGACTGGGACATGATAGACACCTGGCACAAAATTGTGGTCTTTGCAAAGTCAACAGGAATTTGGTCATCAGATTGCTGTCTTGATTTCAGCTCCAAAATAATACTGGGGACTAGGGCCTTCAGTCACTCCCTGCTCTGTTTTGTGATGCAGAGCCCCTTTCTCTGAAAACAAAACAAATCAGTTTTGATCTTTCCAATCAGCCACTTTTGCAAACACACGCCCTGCTCGACGTCTCTGTTCATACATCAAAACACTTGGCGAAACAAAGCAGAAACCTGCTCTTCCTGTCAACTAAAAAATTAATTAAGAAAGAGCCCTGATTCTGTGGAAAATAAAATAAAAAATAATAATAAAAAAAAAAATCTCCCTTAGCTCTTTAAGCAAAAAAGGCCATGCAAAGATTAAGCGCTGTTGAACACCCATGGCCATTTTATTTGAAAGGTGACGTGTCTGTAGCTAAAGTTTGAGAGCCTGCTTTGAGAACCCTTTCTGTTTCTTACCAAAAAAAAAAAAAATCTCTGATTGTTAGGTCTGATTCAGAAATGAGGGAAAAAATAATCCAAGAGAAAGAGATAGCAGCTTTGGACAAGACACCATGGGCTCCATTAAACAAAAACAACCTGTCATTTGCATTCACTTGGCAAGTGACTAGACCTGAAATTGGCTGCACACTTGGTGCCCCACCATCACTTTCCAGGGAGAAGGCTGAAATATTCTTATCCCTATTCATTAGGCCAAAGCAATTCTCTTAATGCTACTGAACCAGTCGGGGACCAGATCCCGCACGTAGTGTCATTGGCAGTGTCACTACATGGACTCCCCCTGCAAGCAGCCAGGAGAATTGATCCTTGTTGCACCCTGTCCTTCCACAGCCCCCTCCCACGCCACCCCACTCCCGTGTGGCACACAGCCCGGCCGGCTCCTTCGGCCTCAGCCGCATGAGGGACAAGGATGTCCGGGTGCAGAGCGGAGCTGAACTCCCTGCCATGGCCTAGCAGAATGAAGGGTGGGCTCTGTACCACACAGCAAAGAAGAATCATGGCTTTTTCCAGTAATTGGAAATATGATGAACCCTTCATTAAATTATTCGCCAGAAACTCGACTTCTGTTAGGCGAGGCTGCCACTCTGCGGCAAGCACTCGAGGCCGTCGGCCAGCACAGCACCCTGAGCTCCTTGCGCATCAGCTGAGTAAGTCCTTACTGCTTCCCGGCCTGTGCTTTGGGCCACATTAAGCAGCAATATCGCAGCACTCAGCGTCGCCCGATAGCACAGCAAATCATTAGCAGAGGGTGAATCATTGTGAAAAGGCTGGCAGCTCCCTCATGCCCTGTGTGAATGCGCTGCTACTGCTGCAGCTGCTGGCGGCTTGGGGCCAGGCTGCGTGTCCCTGCCCGTGGCCAGTGGTGTGTGGCCACAGCAGGGTGGCAGGAGGAGGGTGGCCCCAGGCAGACAGCGAGGTGTGCCCAAGCTGCACACCCATCCCAAACACCACAGCCAGCAGCCCTGCATCCCACCCATGCAGGGAGCAGAGGAAGGAGCCCCTTCCAGCTCCCCCATGCATTTCCCTTTAGTGTTCTGGCCGGCCATGAAGAGAGATATTTCTTCATATATTTTCTTCAGTATTACCAAGTCCAAATCCTTGTGTTTGTCTTCTGCTGGCACAATAACTTAGAAATGTGTTGCTGCAGAGAGCCTCGCCTGCCTGCCAGCAGCTCCCGCAGCGGCGTGCCAGCAGCAGGCAGGACTCCTCACAGATCCTTCACAAGCTGCTGGACCTCACCGAGCTTTCCTAGAGACACAGAGGGGACAGAGCCCCAGCTGAAGTAAACTGCTGTAATCGCATTGCTATTCCTTTGTTGTTGTGTTTTGTTTTTTTTTTATACTGGCTACCAATTTAGCCTGCTCATTCAGCAGCAATGCACAGCCGGTGGCTCCACTGTGTGGAAAAGCTGCCGCTTTCTCCCACCAAGGCAGAAATTGGTGTTACCTCCTCTGTCAGCAGGGACGGGAGGCGGTGGCAGACTGACCCTGCAGCCTGGGAGGGACTGATAGAAAAAGAGAAGTGTGTGAGCAAAAACCCTTCACTGACACAACAGATCTCCTTACTGGGTCAGCCGGATGCTGCATCAGCATGGTCAGATGGTGTGTATAAAGAGATCCCACAGCTGGTTTGGGGTAACAGCCTCACCAGGCGGGTTTCAGGCTGCTCTTCTCACCCAGCTGCAGAAGGCCAGCACCAGACATGTCAGCGAGCACCGCAGGCAGGGCTGCGCTTCCCACCGCCAGGAGAAGACTCCCATTTCAGAAAGCACCTCATGGCCTCCACGCTCATTTTCCCTGCTGCCAGAGATAAAGGCTGTCCCAGATGTGCTTACAACTTTGATATTTTTTTTTCAAATCATTTGAGAAAGCATCTTGCCAGTTGGAAATGATTGTCCTAAGCACAGTTGGCTCAGGTGGCAGTCTTAAAAATACAGCCATTGTACCAAGAGTTTAACATGGAAAAGTTAATGGTCTGGCAGTGAGGCAGTAGAGGGAAAGCTGATGCTGTCCTGGGGTCTTGCGGTTTGAGTTAACCCCACTCACCACAGGACGAGGGCATGGCGCCCACCTCCACACTGCCAGCCAGCACCACCCCGCTGCTTCCCCCTGCTGACCCCAGCCCCTTCAATGAGCACCAGGACACCAGCACCTCTCCCACATGGAGCAGGAGAACACCCCTGTCAGAGGACTGGGGGTCTCTAGCCATGCCGCAGAAGCTGGATCCCAACTCTGCTATTTCTCGGCTGTGTGTGTGCTGTGCTGGCTGCAGGCATGGGGAGCCAAGCGGTGGGGCAGTGGCCGGGGGCAGCCCACAGGGGACAGCTTCTTCCCTTCCTTCAGTTCCTCACAGAGAGACAGGAAGTCGAGTGCAATCAGTTTGGCGCGTATCTATTTACTATGAGCACATACGAAAGACTCACAACAGATCTCCTCCCCCACCTTTGGCAGGCAGCCTACGTGTTGGCAAGCAAAAGATGTTATCTTAAGGATACGCTGTAATACCCTGAGTCATGCTGGAAGCCTGAATCCGTGAGGAAGCCTGCTGAAGCCAAGGGCCTAGTGCAGGGACGCCATCTTCTTACCTGCTGCTGGTGGGGCACACACCGTGCCAGAGCACCACGGGGCTGACAGACAGCAACACCTCAACACCAGCGGCTGGGAGATACGAGACCTGGGCCCGAGGTCAAGATGACAATAGCATAGCTCCACTGGAGCCCTTTCGCTGACATCCCTGGCTAAACCGTACCGTCCCGGCAGGGCCGCAGTCATGTGAGGCAGCTGCGGGGTCAGCCTCAGGCGCTGGGTCTGTGGGCCGGGCCCCTCACAGAGGAGCGAGGCAGCAGAGCTCAGCCGAAGTACATCAGTCAGGGAACTACCACGTGGTTGGGCAACAGAGCATAGCAATCCAACTGAAGAATATCAAATGCAAAGCCCGGCATTAGCACAGCACTCAGCTTAGCAACTACAGGACTCCAAGGAGAGGGAATTCAAGCCCTGAAGCAGCCTTAAATGAGGAGAACTTGGCAGCCAAGAGCTTTAGGGGCATGCCCCCATCAGGCAAATTTGGACATGACCATCAGAAACCTGAATATTTCCTGGGGGCAAGAGAGGACTCCCTCTCCTGGACTGTAAAGTTTTCTAGACAAGCAGGTATTGGCTCCTACTGTTTCAGTGACGGTCACATTTAGTAGTAGCCAGAGAACAGCACACGCAGAGCCTCTGCGGGTGATGCTGCATACTGCAAGAGTCCTCAGCAAGCAGCAGAGCCCAGACCACAGAACATGCTTTCATCAAATAGTGCAGCAGCAAGTCCTCATGCATCCCTGGGCAGACAACTGGAGAAATGGTGCACCACTGAAATGCGTTGAGGGGAAAAGGGGGGGCTTTAGGGGCACCCTGATGTGTGCAATGATAAAGCAGTCCCAATGGGGCAGCATTTTGGGGTGAGATGGACACAAAATATATCATATTACTGCCATCTACAAACTACCAGATGGAATTAACAGGTTTGTGGCAGCTGCTTGCTACTGCACGTAGATGTATAGATCTTCAGGCCAAAGGATCAAATAAAATCATTTAATATGAACTCCTGCAAGAACCAGGCCACAGAATCATGAGTCCATAATTTCTGCCTGATGCTGGGCATGTCTTTTAGGAAGATCTTGAATCTGGATGTAAAGATATTGAAGGATGCAGACTCTACAGTCTCTGAATACATTAGCAGATAACCTTAAGCAGTAACAAGGGAGATGTCACTTTTTTGCCTGTCTTCAGCTTTCAGGCATTGTGTGTTGTTATGCCTTTGTCCTCCAAATTAAACAGCCCTCCGCCCCCATAAATCTCATTCCTAAATAAGTATTTCGAGATGATGATCAAGCTGCCTCCTAACCTTTCCTTTGTTACACTAAATTAGTTTAAACTTCCTTCACGACTCCCTCCAGGGACAGTTTTCCAGGCTCTGAACCTTCTGCTCCCTGCAGCGGCCTCCCCTTGGCTGCCTCCCCTCGCTGCCTCTGCGGCGGGGCAGCCAGCGGCACAGTGATGAGGCAGGAAGCTGGGGCTGATGAAGTAAATCACACTGCTGGGTCAGGAAGCGACTCCTGGTCATATCACTGGTGTTCAGAGGTCTCCAGAAACCACCTTGGCCCAGCACAGACAGGCTAATACCCGGCCTCCGCTCCTCCGGCCCTGGCCTCTGCCCCTTGCCGCCGCCGTTACCCCCACGCCAGCCGGCACCAGGCAGCGCTGTGTGCAACCGAGTCTGCAAAGCAAATAATTAACAGCGGTAATTAACCTCTCTGCTTGCTTTTATGCAGTCCCATCAAAACTCTGGGGTGCTTTTGTTTACTTGCTGTGTGACAACAGCTTGATGGATTTATATGAAGAAAATTAATAAATAGGCAGTACCCGCGGCAAGAAATAATTGGGAGGACTTAATGCCACTGATTAAATTACCCATTCAGAAAGCAAGAGCTCTAGCTAAGCTCCCCTCCTTTCCCCTGCCTTTTCTCCTACACCTCTGCACCAGGAGCCCTCAAAGCAGCCCTGCTCGCCCCTCAGCTCAGCACAGCTCTCTCCCTGACCCCCATCTCTGTGTGCCCCATCTCTGTGTGCCCCCATTTCCCTGTCCCCCCAGCTCTGTCCCCCATCTCCGTGTCCCCCAGCCCGGTCCCCCCGCTCCATGCCCCCCCGCTCGGTGCCGCTCCCGTGAGCCCCGAGCTCCCCCTAGCGGGGCCGGCCCCGCCGCTGAACCCCCCCGGGTGCCCCGGCCGGGCTGCGGTCCCCGGGCACCCCCGGGCAGCTCCTCCCGGCACCGCCACAGGTTGCTCGGAACCTGCCGGCTGTGCAGGTGTGGTTCCCGCAACTCGTCTGTGTTTTGTTTTCTCTGTATGCCTGGAAAAGGGAAGCACACGGATTCAAGGCGCAGGTGATGTTTTCAGGCACTGTTCTGAAACGGCAAGGTTTGAGCTTTGCACCCCATTGCCCACGGAGAATTAACACGTCCCTCCCTTCAGAAAAGGAAGGCTAGTTACTTCTGCCAGCACTCCATCCCAAGGGCCACAATATTTTCTGTTCCTATGGGGTCCTGAGTGCACACTTTGCATTTACCCCAAAGGGCAGGAGGAGCTGCCTGGGCACTGCTCCAAGCCCATGTTCCAGGTGGCTGCTGACAGGGGTGGGTCCGGTCTCCTTCCCCCACCATCTGATCCACGGTCTGGCTCCTTCCTCCATCCAGAGCTTCAAGAAAACAAGGTTCCGACTTAGAACATGATGAGATTGGTACTAAAAGTTAAAGAAAGCAATGAGACTTGGGTTTACTTACCCTAAGCCTATGGGGCAAGAGTTTTGTTTTTTCTCTCCCGACACAAGATCAGCCCCTTCTTTCCTCCCTATGAGAGAGCAGAATTTCTCTCTGGGACCTCAGTGAAGGTCCAGCTGCTGGAAGGACTGACAGCAGAGAAGCCCTCCTCGCTGTATGATGGAGAAGAAATGCAACCAGCCTCTGTGCTTCTCCAGTTTTGTGTTGACATTTCTATTCCGCGTTGCTCCTTATCAGCTCAGGGCCAGCCTGGCCCACAGGCAGCTGATGACATTTTCAGTCATCGGCATTTTTCCAGTTGAGCTGAGATTAAGCCAGAGTCTTCTCATATGGTGGATGGCTGAAAAAGCGCTAACAAGGGCCTCGTCCACAGCTGAGACTGTGCCTTGGTCTGGCAGTGCTCTCGCTGCCACACGTGTCGCATTACAGAGCCGCAGCCACACACGGCACCTGCACCTGGGAAGGGCACAGGGGTCTGGTGGCTGTGCTAGCGGGGGCAGCACCAGCACACAGACCTCCAGCAAGGCAGAGACCTCGGCGTGCCGCTTCCATTGGTGAGTCAGCTGGATCCAGGCATGCCCAGGATGTGGCTGTGGTCGCTGCCGATCTCTGAGGGACGCGTGGGGATCCTCCAGGTCCTCAGCAAGAAGGGAAGCACAGAGAGCTGTTCCCAAAGCCACTGGAGGGCAGGGTGAGAGCAAGAGCTGCTTTTTCGGCAGGGACCACAACACCGGGTGTTTGCACGGTGTGCCTGATGTCCACGGCCAGCACGTCTGCTGAGCGGCTTGCAGCTACTGGTGTGCTTACGATATGCACATGCATGAGGGCACAGGCCTGCGATCCCCAAATACCCGATTGTACTTGCAAATGGAGCCGCATGGTGTGTAAGTGCACGTAATTTGCAGGTGCCGTTAATTTTCTCCGCAGTCTGGTTTTAACTGCAGGCAAAAGAGTTGTCAACAGGAGAGCGCACCTGCGGGTTTGGAGGCTGGCTGAAAAAGCAGCAACAAAGCAGCAAAAAAAGCCAGGACCAAGCAAGGCAGCCTGACAGAGCACATGGGAGAGCTGCATCAGCAGGACAGAGCTGATGCTGCTGGCAGAGCCGGACAGGCACAGTGCTTTGTCCCCAGAACAACCATGGGAGCTGCTTACTTGACAGCCTAATGACACTGGAAGTGCTGCTGGGGGGGTTGTCTTCTCACCTGAAGGAAAGCCAAGGTGACAAATACCAAACAGGAGCTTTTTCGTCACAAAGGAGGAAAAGAAATCTATCAGAAAGCAGCACACTCATCCAGCAAAGCCTCACTCCCATCAGACTGTCATGGGGAAGTGCCAAGATATGTACAAAGTGGAAAATGAGACAAGAAGCAGCTTGGAGAGGTTTGTGGCGCCTGAAAATGAGCTGCACACTCAGAACAGCGGCTGGGAAGGGAGGAGAACCCAGTGCCACCAGTGGGACCGGATAAAAAAGGAAAGCTGAAACTTTGTCCCAAGTTCTTGGAGCGTGAAGGAAGGGGAGTAGCTGGGGTACCTGTTTCAAACTCATCTTCTAGAGCTGACTGAAAACAAGGAGAAGGCTTCCTCTACTTGCAGATGGGATTTTGGCAACCACAGACAATTGCCTGCATCAGGGCAGCCACTGGGAAAGGTAAGGATCTGCAGCCGTGCTTCACAGGCTTGTGGAGTGAAACAGTTCTGAAGGAAAAATGGGCGGTGGGGGAACCTTGGACTGCAAAGGCCACGTCAGCTCCCTGGGTCTCAGGGTGTTGGGAGGGGACCCCGTCTTTCCCTACACACTATAATATTGCAGAGGAGGGAGGAGAGCAACATGCAGACCTTGGATTTTTGGACTGTAAATGAAAGCCCTTGTAAGAGTGCTCTGCAAGATAATCCATGGGCTGTCCTCCAGGCAGGTTAGGTGGTTCTTGGATTAGGCAGTGCTGAGGAGGGTTCCCCTGCAGTTCACTTTTGATAATGCTCTTTTTAAGATCCTGTTCTTTTCATAAAACTTGGCCATAAAAGTAACCTTAGTGTAGGAATGGGCAATACAAGTCCACCCGTGGAGATCTCTTCCAGCCTGAGAACCAAGACTGCACCTTCCTGCAGAGGAGAGACAATGAAATAGCTTTTTGCAAGTATTCAGAATCAGCATCGTAAATCATGTCCTGACACCAAATCTCCATTGGCAGAGGTAAGAAACAGCCCAAATAAGAGGTTCTCTCTGGGCAGGACATGATGGATGACAGACAGGGAAGTCTCAAGGAAAAAAATGTGTTTGTGGGGACAGCAGGAGCCTTACCCAGTGAGTCTGGAGCTGTCAAAACCCAGGTTGTCAGGATAATTGAAGAAAAGCAATTTCCTAAAGCGTAACGAGCTAGAGCGAAGGAAATGTATTTCCTCAGCACTGGAAACAGGATATACTGAATTATCACATAGTGGAAGAACCTAGTGAGACATTTTGACACACGTCACTCAGGCATTATAGAGCCGCAGCCTCTTTAGGAAATTAAGTAATGAGGGTGAATAGGAATAAAGGAAAGTGCCTGTTTGGAGAGGATGAAAGGCATCCAGATGTGCATGCGGCCGTGACTGCTTCATATTGTTTGAGACTTTCAGCCCCAGAAACAAAAGAGACAATCCTGATGAAATATGTAAGCCTTCACTTGAATGCTATCAAGACAGAATCAAACCTAATGTTAAAGCACAAATAAAAAAAGGAAACGCAAGAGGAAATGAAAAGTGAAAGAGAATCTCCCCTTGAAAAAAATAATAAAGATATTCCACTTCCCTGCGCTTCCCGTTATCTGCTCTTGCTTGGGGAGCATCAGTTCTGCATGCGGCAGCCTCCGCACAGACCACAGGGAATTTTGTGGGGTGCAGTCTCTGGGTGCAGGAAGAACAGCCAGCTCTGGCACCCCGTCCTGCCCCTTAGCAGCCCCGTCCTGCCCCTCAGCAGCCCTGCTGTGCCCAGGCTCTGCAGGGCGCACACCGGCAGCCCCAGCACAGCCACTCCGGAGCAAACTCAGAGCAGGTCAGAAATGGCTTTGCCTTGGTTATTAAAAACTCAGGCAGTATATAATTGTATCTTAAAGGGTATTCTAGAAATATATTCTTTGAAATGGGGCTCTGCTGAGCGCCTGACTGCTGCCCTCATCTAACTGGTGCCTCCCTCTGCTGCCACTCCAGAGCAGTGTTTCCCTCAAGCATGGACCATGACAGTAAGGTTACTATAAGTGGAGTCCAGTACATCAATGGATAGGAACAATCCCTAGATAAATCATTAGCGAATTACCTGCTTGAAAATAGAAGTAGAAAAATTAATTCTATATTGTTAGCAGCGTGACATCCTTCACACAAAAATAACAGCCACAAACTGATTTTACAACGCAGGCCTTGTACAATAATACTTTCCTTTGCCAAGCCATTTTCCCAGAGTAAACAAAAACCTCTGTGAATGCTTATCTTGGTATAAAACCTTGCAAGAAAAATAAACAGAATGATGTCCAAAATGAAAAATAAAACAGGACGTGTTGGTTTTATCTTGCTAGAAAACCCATAAAACTTAATAGTCCGAGTGTGAGAGGTTGATGCCGTTTGCTCTGATCAGTGTATCCTTTCCATCAAACAGCACCTTCCACAGCAAGTCAGGTCCCAAACAGCTGCAGGAAAAACAGAGAAAACGAGGCTGAATTATGAGTGATATGAACAAGTAGATTTATTTTCATGGCATTCATGACCAACGTAAAAATATATTTTTTTCTATTGTTTTGACGTATTTAAGAATTACACACCACAGGTACAAATCTCAGCCACCGAGTAACATGTAGGGGAGCTAATTAAAAATGCACCTGTTCTCCTGCCAGGGGGTCTCACAGCCTGCTGGCTGCCTATACAGGACAGGGTGGGCAAGGTGGGATGGGAGGACTGATAAGGCAGCAAGAGGGTCAAAAATTCTGTCTGTGCTAGCTCCAGAGACTGCAAAGCGAAGCTTTGGACATGAGGCCAAAGCAAGCAGAGAGCACTGTTAGCAAGAGCCAGGCTGCAATGAAGCAGGCTCAGGGGAGCAGTGCAAAACCTGCAGGGTGCCCATGCCAGGGGCAGCCGGTGGGCGAGGAGGAGGATGGCAAGTACAGTCACTATGAAAGGTGCTGCTCGCTGCAGCACGACGCCTGCGTGAATGCAGCAAGGCATGGATTGATGCTAGCAGGACTGCTAGCTTTAAAAGTATTTGTAATGGGAAACAGCGTCTGATAAAGGCATCATCATTTTTGGCATGTCATGACAGGAAATTTGCTACAGGCAGCCAGCTTTGCAAGGCATGCAAAATATCACAGAGGCTTGGGTTAATTTTTCTAAAAGTGCGGGAAAGATGACTTGTCAAGATCCTCATCTCCATCGTCATTGAAGGGGTCTAGTCAGACGACATACTTATGTACTAGACTGTGACTGATTCTGATTTCATAATTACGGGTACTAAGAGTAGCTGTGCCAGGCATGGCCATGTACCTGGGCAGCACTGACAGAAACAACAGAGCTGCATGAGGAGGATAAGGTCTGGCAAGGAACAGCTCTGAGCTCTAAGAATCTAATTTTACTCACCAGAATCTCCACAGCAGCAATTTTAGTTGTAATCTGAGGGAATGGAGGAAACAAAACAAAAACATTATATTGAACGGGCAAAACATTGGGAAAAAAAAGAAGGAAAAAAATCAAAAGCTATATTAAACAGCAGGACCCAAGGGAGAGCAGAAGAATGAGATTAATAACAAAGGTAGCTGGCTGGCTCCACTGAGCAAATGCTGGTTAACAGAAAAATAATTTCTGCAGGATTAAACAAGGCATTAAACTGGTTGGGGCAGGAAAAAAAAAAAAAAAAAAAGCCAAGTGCTCTCAGATATAAGTCAAGTGGCTTTACTGACTTCGAACACTCAGCTGGACTGAAAAAGCTCTTTACTAAAGCAGCCGTAGCAAATGCATGCAAATTGCTAAGAGTAAAAATTATAGAAGCCTACACACTTGGGGAAACAGCCTCTGCTGATGGTAATACATGTTGCTCTGGATTCAGGCAGCAAGTTCAAACATCTGCACCAACAGGCAGCAGGAATGTGCACAGAGGAACCCAGGTGCCTCACATACCCCATATTTAATCTGTTTGCATGCATCTAGAAAGCAGCACCCCTCAAACCTTTCTCCCCATCCCACTTCAGTTCTTCCTAATATGGTGGTGGCAAAGAATATTTTTTATTAGCAAACGGAAAGTAAAATCTGGCAAAGGCATGATTTTGAAGACCTACTCAAAACTGGATGGAAGACCTTCAAGGCCCCCAGCCTCAGCCAGGTCTCCCAGCAAAGGGAAGGACCAGCACCACCATCCTGGCCATGGAGAGATAATGGGGAGTTGTCACTGGATACCACAGGCTCGGTATAGAAATGATGACAATATTTGCTTTGCAAAATACTCATGAAGACTTCCAGCATCCTTCTCTTCACAAATTCCACTTTCACGGCTGTGGACCAACTCTGCTGATGTGGCAGTATTGTAATTGAGACCCACAGTTCAAAATCAAACTTTGGCAGAGTACTGGCCCATATCTGACATAAATAAGTATCTGTGTTGTTGTTGATGCTTTAGCAGCAGCTGAGGGAAGCAGGGTTGCTCCTACTCCTTCAGCTGGAGTTTGGGCCCAGTACATCTCCTAATGAGCACTGCCACTCAGTGCATGCAAAGCCACAGCACAAGAAAGGCACAGCTTAGAAAGAAATGCTCCAACACTTCAAGGTACGAAGAAATGCTGGAAAAATAGTCTTTATGAAGTGTAGAAGAGCTTTGTAGAGCTACAGGGAAATGGTCATGGTGCTTTAGACAACTTCCTGCTTGGCGCCATTTTACCTGGTATAAGGTCACTGCCAGGAGTAAGACAACAAAGTGTGTGGGCTCTGAAACCAAGGTTTTTGTGCAGCCATGAAGCCCTTTATGGCATGAGCAGTACAACAGGTAACTTTAACAGGGAAATGCTGGGATGCGTTGACGAGGGATTATAGTTCTGAAACAGAGAAGGGAGAGTGCCTCAGACAGAGGTTAGCTCTGCCCCCCAAGGGCTTTCTCTCTGGTGTGGAAGGCCTCTGCATGCAAAGGAGGTGCAAAAGGTGAGTGGAAATGAAGTTGCTAAGACCATTACACCCTCACAGGAAACACAAGGGAGCTATGAGAAAATACTGGTCAACATGACAGCATTTTTGCCTGTATCAGCAGCCTAACCCCTGTCCGTGTCCTAGGAGGTGTCACAGTACAGAAAGCCCCGAAGATCAGATTTGCAAGAGGCCCTGGGACAGCCGCCTGTATGGGGGTGTGTGATGGGGTGTATGTATTCTTCCACCAAGTGTTGCACAGCTTTAAGTTGTACGTTTGAGCAAGCAAGGACCTGAAGCCGGTGTACAAGCTGAGCACAAGCAGGTAGCAGAGCCAGACTAAGCTCGGGTGACAGGACTCCCCCCCACCAGTGGCTGTCAGCCTCCGCAAGTGAGATGTGAGGGGTGAAAAGGACCCATGGCCCCTTTTCCTTCAGGGACATTTTAACACAACACTTCAGTTTTACCAAGTCTATTCATTGACACCTTCTACAAGCCATAAATTAGCAATAGCAGTAAAACAAGGCAGCCATTCCTGGGCTGAAGCTCATGGCAGTAAACAAAACAATCACCTCCTAGCCCTTCAAATAAGCATCATACATCTCCAGTTCAGATTTGACAGCTGCAGAACACCAGCCCCGTGTTTGGGCGGGAGGACCCAGGAGGGAGCGTGGAAGATCGGTCCCCATTATTTTCTGCAGATGGGACAATTGCCGTGGCCATGTGGGAAGAGAGAGAGGCTGTCTTCACCTCTGCAGGAAGCCAGCTCCCACATTTAGTCAAGGTTTCTCCTTCCAATCACTTCACTGAACATGAGAGCAACACTTGCTCTTGTAACAAAACTTGTCACCTGCTTTTCCAGCACAAACTAAATGAGCTTTCCTGAGAAAATAACTGCCAGCTATTGTAAGGCTACTGTTGAAGCTCAAGAAGACTGGCACAATACAATGAAAGATGTACCACATTCTTCCTGATCTGATACTTCAAATAAAATCTATTTGTGTTTCGAAATGCGGCACTAGAGAAATGACTGCTTGGTTTTGTAAAGTTGCAGGCTGAGAGTCATGCAATCATTTTCCAAGAGCATTTCTTTGTTGCTCATGGAAATGTTGGAAGAAAAAAAGAAGAAAAAAACCCACTCAGGTGATTCAGTTGGTTTCTGCCTTACTCAGTACAGGAGCATTTCTTCCCAAGCCCATGCTGGAGCACACCTGACGCAAGCACAGGCAGCTCTTTCTGCTGGGAAGTCTTTCCCCATGAGAAGCCTGCATTTTCCTAACTTCCTCCTTACTTCTCATTGTGGCCCTAAATCTTACACCAAATAGCAACTTTTGCTGTCCTGTTAGAAGCACATTTTTAGTAACTATTTTTTCCCCCGTAAGAATCAATTATTCTACCTTTCGCCATTTTGTTGTCTTTTCAAGGGCTACTCCTGTCTCCCATGAAGGTAAGATATTACAGCATAAACTCATACAGCCTTTGCTGCGAGACCTTCGCAGTGTATGTTCGCATAGGAGACCACATCATTCACTGTCACCACTTAACCCTCAGCCTGAATTACAATCAGACACTGCAAAATGCAGCTCTAATTGCACTGTATTGAATGGCTGGGCCACTTTTTTTAAAACACTGTTTTTTTTCTAAAAAGAAAAGTCACATTACTGAATCCTCTCATCATCAGTCTCTGTTAATAGTTATTCTGATGATCAGAGCAGCACTAAGGGAGACTGCCTATGAAAATCAGAACCTGGAGCATGGTCACACTGAGGACGTGACTGCTTCTCCCTTGCAAGACAAGTCCAAATGCACTAGGGAAGGAGACTAGAAAAGCAAACATCAGTGGCAGCACATACCCTCAATGGCAGAAGGAAAAGGGGAAGACTTCACAAAACAAATACTGTAAGGAAGATGCAGCAACCACCTACTTACTGCAAAGTGTCCAGGGCACAGTTCTGGTTAAAAGAGCACATCCTTCATGCTCCTGTGGAAAAGCAGCTCTCAGAGAGCGGCCACTGCTCTGTAAGTTTTGTACAGACAAGGTGGCCGAGCTCACAACGGCCTCAGCAGCATGGCAGGAGCTGCAGCTTTTTCTTCCTGCAGAGCCCTGTCAGAAATGTGGTAGCAAGGGTTCTCCATGCTATGCATCCAGGCAGCCACCACATACACCCCTGCCCAGCCATCCTGCCTGGGGCTGAGGCAGCCCCAGTGGCATCCTCAGCATCAAACTGCAACTTACCAGTTTCAGTGATGAAACAGATATATATATATGTCCCCGAAAACATAACATCATGTGATAGAATTTTGTCTTATATACCCCTTAAATAATATTTCAAGTACAGCTCTGCAGCTCACAACAGAAAACAAGATGAAGAGGATCTGCTCCCTGGGTCAGTAATCCAGAGCTAGAAAGCACTATAATTAGAATCAGGAGTGAGACTGAAGACCCCAGTTTGTTTGCAAAACTAATTAGCTAATGTTATTAAAAAGCAATATAGAATAAACCAGAGCACAATCAGACTCTACTGCTACCCAAAGGACATTTGTACTTAGGATATTTTTTAAAAAAAAAAATACAACAACAGCAACAAAAAACCCACAACAGTTTATGGATTAGATTTCAGCCTGGGCAATATTCGTACAATTTGGGAGTTAGCAAAATGGCTTGGAGAAGAGGGTTTCATCATAGAAAACACAGCTACTTCACAGCAAGTTTTATTAATACATCCAAAAGAAAGAAAGAAAATCATTTTGTCACACTATATACAGATAATACATACAGTGTTTTATACACATATTACATCAGTTTTTACACAAGAAAAATATACATAAAAATGTAAACTTTTGTATACAAAAACCCTTAAACAAATTAAACAAGGACCAGATAACAAAAGGAGACCAATCTATTATCATTTCATTGATTTTTTTTTTTTTTTAATGGTAATACAGTACATTCATTGAGAAGTATGAGGAACACGTGAGCCAACTTTTCCTATTTAAAGGGAAAGTACAAACAGGAGCTCTCCTGCCCGCCCCTGGAGTGCTGTTGGCAAGCGCTCTGGCACCAGGAGCAGCGCCAGGAGCTGTGTCGCCGCTGGGACTGCACCGAGTGACCGCTCTCCTCAGACACCCCCATGCTCTGCTCTCTCCAAAAGCGGCACACGTCCCAGAAGCAGACACGACTGGGCTTTCTGTGCCCATTAGCTGGTCTTCCAGCTAACACCGCGGTACGGGATGCGGCCGTGCAAGTTTGTATGTTCCCTTTAAGCAGTCATTAGGTGGATTTAGCTTTGCTGTAGCAAGTTATTTTTCCCAATGTACGGTATGCTGAACACATGTCAGGGATGAAAGGGAACAAGGAAGGGGTGTAAGAGACTGCTAATCCTTGCTACCATGCAGTTACTTCAAAATCAGTTACGTTTGCAAGCTACAATTCACTGGTTCAATTACACTGCCTCACCTTTGCTTTCCCACTGCAACTTTATGCTTTTAACTCTAGTGGCCAAACAACTGTACGAGGCTCTTTGTTACAAGGCTGTTTCTGATATCAAAGTGTGATCAAGCTACCTTTAAAATGACACCAAACACAAACTTCTCTGAGACAGCCTTAAAAAGAGTGACCAATCCCTCTAAAGCACTTCAGATTGTCCATTTGCCACCTTCTCTTTCATTAAACCTAGGACAAAGATATTTATTGTTAATTGCAAAAAGGATATTGGTTGGGACTCTGACATCTGTTTTTCTCCACTTGCAGATAAATATTTTGGGGAATTTAAAAACAGAGCAAAGCAAATAAAAAAAAAACATACACAACGATAAAACCCAAACCCTAAAACCTCAGGCATCAAATAAGAAGGGAATAACTACCTCGTACAATGGTGAAAAAACAGTTGCAGAAACTCTTTGGAAACAAACAACAGATTTCAATGAAGGCTTCTCACATTAAATAAGTTAAAGACTTGTTACAGACATCTTCATAAAAACATCCATCCTCCACAAAGTATGTTAAAACGTAACACAATAGTGATGCACTGGTATTTTTCCTGGAAAGGACAGAAGAAATAAGATCTCCTTAGTGCTATCAGTACTACTAAATTTAGTAGGTGAACGATGATTTAAGAAGTAATGGGGAAAAGTAATGGGGAAAGCTGTGTAAAAGACACCATGAATCATTAATTCTATTTGGACAAAAGGGGGATGGGGCAGAATGTGATTACAGTATGCCTCAGAAAACCCTGAATGAAATAAATACTTAGGAATTTGTTTTTCCATTTCTTTCTTATGACCATCTAAGTGATGGTGGGAGTAAGGGCTTGTCTGCTTGTTTTTGTTCTTTTCCTTTTTCTTTTTTTTTCTTTTTTCTTCTTTTTTAATAACAACCCTCCTAGTAAAAATTCAAAAGACAATTACAAATGGCTTTAGATAATTAAGTCTCCTTTTTAAAATAAAACTTTGATAACACATTTCTCCGTTTCTTCTATATAATGCAGCCTCAGTGAAAATATTTCATAAGGGCCAGCAACTTGTAAAAAGTAAAAAAAAATAAAAATAAAAAAAATTGCCAACCAAGGTTCATAACATATACACATGTATATGCAGGACATCTACACTCTATATACATATTTAATATACGTATGCATGAGTATATATCAGGAGAGAACCAATGAGTATGTTCTCCACATATATAAACTGAAATAGCGTAATATATGTGTGCATATAAATATGTATTATACACACACAGTACACAGACATACCCATACACACGCCCAAACATATGTATCATAGAAATTGTCATGTATGATTGCATGAAAGCTCAGATGGAACAGTACATCAGTTACCTTTTTCTAATAGAAATGCAAGGAAGACAAAAATTCCATGGCTGAATCGTGGCCAAGAAAAATAGTGCCATACCCAGACTGAAGGTGTGGAATGCAGGAAGGGCTCGATGACAGAACTGGAACAGCGCTCTCCATTGAAACCAAAACGTAAGCTAGCTATGAGTTTCAACAGTGCTTACATGTGACTGAGCAGGTTTCTGACAGCTGCTTTCTGCTAAAAGGATATGGGAACTCAATTTAGCCAGAAAACAGAAAATAAAATACTTAACAATTTCCTTGCATAAGCAAAGTCATTCAAGACACAATGAGATGCAAAGTACTAGCATGCTAATGGTCAACTCCGCAGCTCATTTTAAAATGTTTAATGATAAAATGTAACAAGCTGTGTTTCTCTTGATATGTTTGACGACACCACCACTGCTCGGAACACAGCACAAGGCTGCCTTCCGACTCCTGCTTTCCTTACGGGAAACACATACTGAGCTCCCTTTTCTACCTAGGGCTGAAAATTTAAGATCTTTTTCAGACAATTTGTTTTTCTAGTTTTGAGTATTCACCTCTAAATTATGGTGCTGGGTTAACCTTTTAATATGCTAGGTAGCTTTGCATCAGTTTTCTAAGAAAAGCTTGTGTTCATCTGCAAATCAATCACAGTCATGGTCAAGCACTATTGAGTATCTGGAAAAATCTGCCTAAAATCAAGCAAGTGCTTAGGGCCCAATTCAGCTGCCACTACAGTCACCAAGAGAATTTCCCTAACGCATAAGAAGAGCTGGATTGGGCCATTAAAGCCAATTACTGCCAGCAAAATAAGCTTTAGGGATACTGGGGCAAAGAGGAGCTGGAATGGAGGCAATGAAGCAGCGAAGCAGAAGAGGTCGGCATTGCAAGAGGCCTCAACACGTATTAACATAAAGAGAGGCAGAAACGTACCAAGGAAATTCGACTTCGAGGGCTGAGGTAACAAAAAAACAATGGTGACCAAGATCAGACCCATTACTGATGTCATCCAAATCCTTCAGAAGAATTAAAACCACCTTGTTTGGCACAAGTGCTTACCTCTTACGCACAGGCTACACAGATAGTCTCTCTCTTTAGCTCACACACTTATTCATGTTACAACTAATGTGTGTGATACTACGCATATTCCATCTACGTATCTGTATGCTTGTATATATAGACTTAGATCGATTGCATTCATATGTATTTATTGTACATCATGAGGGCAAGTCCACATTCAGCAAAGTGCTACCAACATCTCATATACAGATATCTCTCTCTGTACAGGTATACACAAAAATGGGCCTATTTTTCCACATAAAGGCATAAAGATTTATGCTGCTGACTCCCACATTACCACCAAACGATGAGAAGGAAAGGCCTCTGACAACTTCCACCTCCCTGCCCGTTCACTTGTACATGCACATGCGCAAGAAAGGAATTGTAGGGGGGGGAGCTGTGTCTGGGGGCACCAACATACTGGGAGGGAGGGGGATGTACAAAAACATTGACATTCAATTTGCAAATGCACTTCAAAAAAAAAAAAACTTCAAAAAAAAGTCTGTGCCATATTGGAAGCTCTGTTTTTCTAAACAGATTTTAAAGTCACCAGGATCACCATCACTAAAAGTGATACTGTATGAATGAATAACAAATAGGTTTTTATTTTCTCCAGCCTAAATATTGTAACTGATGAACAGTATGAAGAGTAAGCAAAAGCATGAGTATTTCTGATTCCTCACAGTTTTGAGTGAGAACTCCCATAAAGAAATTTTGCTTCTCCAATTATGAGAAAAGCTAAGTGGACAAAATTAAATTCAGAATTTCACAGCACAAGTGAAACTCCCTGGACTGTAAGTATATATTGCTCTGCAATCCACAACAGCAATTTTTTTGGCAAAAATCAATACATACAAAGACCTTCAGGAGAGAAAAGAATCTACTTTGAAAACAAGACGCTTTTACAGAATGGAGATCAGTCCATAAACAGTACCCCTTACAACCTAATTTGAAAACACAAGTACAACTGATTGACCACATTTTCTAAGTCAGACCATGGGAGATTCGGGTATTAATTTGCAAAAATAAAGTAATCCCTCTGTCACACCATCCCACCAAATACAGACCTTCCCATTTGAATTTCTTCTGAAAAATAACACTCAATTCTCCCATCCCTTTTCCTCCCCCATTTATTTTATTTAAAGGCTGTCTTTGGAAACTTGGTATTTTCATGGCATTTTAAACAGGGCTCAATGCAACTCATTCAAAAAACAGTAAAATTGACATGATATCAGAGTTAGCCTTATAACAGAAGATTATGTAGTAGAGAGTTTGAGTTATTTATACAACAGTGAGGACATAATAACCCCCTACTAAATAATCACATTTCTACAATACATTCCATCACCTCTCAACTACTTCTCTCTATACAAAACTATGACCTACATACAATATACACATTCGTATCGCACATACATCCCCCCCAATGCATATCTTTTGTGTGTATATATAATACATACATGCACACAAGCAGTCTAATTCTATTTATAAGTCACAGTGGGAATTCCTTTTGTGAGGAAAGGAGGGGGAAAATTCCTGAATAAGACACTGTAGATTCCTAATGTTCTGACTTTTCAAATTCCAACTCACAGAGCTAACTGGAAATAAATACATTAAAAAAAAAAAAAAAGGTCTTACAAACTTGGTTCACAACTTCCAGCTACAGTAGTTGGATTTTTTTAATTTGATCTATTTACCCTGTAACTAAATTTCTAATCATAGGTACAAACCACAGATAAATTATTGCAGAATGTAACACTCAAAATAAAATTTAAAAAGAATTATAGGAACAGTAATATAAGGGTTAAAAAGAGTTCTATGCTTTGTTGATACAGGATACCATTTTATTTTATTTATATATATATATCTATATATAGATATAGATATAGATATCTGCAAGGTAGCAAAGAATAGCTGTACACCTTGACACGGCAAAGATCCAGTGTAAAAAGGTGCTTCACTAGTTTGTTTTTTCCAAAAAAGCTTGTATATAATTTTATAGCTATTAAAAACACATATGCAACATAATTCATTACACTCAATACAGCTTTAGTATAAAACTTATAATTTATGAGGTGATGTTAATAGCATAAATTAATATACCATTTCTCTTAAAATCTACAATAAGTATTCTGAAAGCTCATTGGGGAAGGGTATCTTTAAATAAAAAGTTTAAAGCTGAGCGTGATGAAAAAGATTCTGTATGTTGAACTTGAGATGAGAGCCCCGAGAAGAGAAAGAGTCCCTAAGCCAGACACTGGACTAGAAAACTGAACAAGGATTTCTCTTTCTTGCGCTCTCACTTAGATGACGCTCTACCTTAAATTATTATTTACTTTTAAAACTATTTACTTTTTTTTTTTTGTTAACTGCCCTTATTTCCACAAGGAATCCCTGAGACATACCCAAAACTGTACAGTGAAGGTAATCACTGTCAGAGAAACTGGTTCAACCCCTTCTGGTAGGATGTAGGTATTTTGCATGAGAACCGAACTGTCTGTCACTTCAGAATGAATCTGTTTTCACTGGAACCAACTACGCTTTGAGACGCAGGTTAGAGTCATTTCAGGGTAAATCAGTCCACTCCAAAGTAGAAGCAAATGACATAGCAGTCAGCTACATTAGAGCAATCTGCACCGAAGTTAAAGTTTTCCAGAGGATATCTGGGGACATCACCTATCCAGAATTCACTTCAGTGGGCACCGGCTGACAAAGACAGAAATTGGGTAAAGCAATAGCATTGCTGGACCAAGTTCAACATGCGCATTTTCATACGCATGTACTCTGTATAACTCACCGTGTGTTTGGGGGCCTAGCAAGGGAAAGGAGTATGAAGAATGCATTTTTCTACATCGACTATGTACAGTTTTAAGGTCAAAAGCCTGAATTTCATCCTGTTCACTTCCAAACTGAATTCTGTGAGCCAGGGAAGACTGAAAACTTACTTTAAGGAGATGGAAAAAGAAAGACGTCTCCAACTACTGATGTCCATCTACAGCCAAACCCAATGTCTTCTCTCATGCTTCCACTATGTCACCTTATTCCAAAGTAGCCAGACAACAAGTATGTGGAAGCAGAATAAAACAGGGAAAAGCAAAGAACTCAACAAGCATGAGACAAGTAGCAGAACAGCAAAGGAAAAAGCTCCCAAAACCAAGTCACTGTTTTTTTTTTTTTTTTTTTTAAAGTGGCTGAAGACATGAGTGAGAAAATTGTTCCAAGACACTTCTTCTGCAATTCCTCTTTCTTCCCCAAACTTTTCTTTTCCAACAACATTATTGTCTAGTTGTAAAGACAAAAACAAAATACAGCTGATAGAACTAAGGTCTCTGATGACCATGACCTCACCTAAAGTCCAGATTTAAGCATAGTAAACACAAATGTAGATTTTTTTCTCCACCAACTGTCCTTACTTTTAGTTGGACTTCTTCATGCAGGTTATTAAAAAGAATCACCTAAAATTTGTCTTCATTATTTTCTACTGATGCACTTCACAAAACAAGAGGAATCTGTGAAAAGGTAGATGCTTGCTAAAAATGCCTACACATTTACGGCTAACGTGTGCACTCCTGGGATCAAGGTGGCACCACAGCATCTAATTCATAACGTATCACTCACTGTGTTATGAAAAAAGATCTTACTCACTGCTCTGAGAAATATTTCAGGTCGTTCTAGCACCCAAAATGTGTGCTATGAATTGCTGGAATCTCTCCTCCTTTTCGTTTTACAGTCACATTCGCTCAAGACCAAGCCACAGAAGACTTACCGGTTGGCATTACTTATATTGGAGAAGTATCTGAGAATGGGAGAATAAAAAAAAAGAATGGTGAAGAACGCAGAGGGGAAGTAAACAAAGGACTGAGGAGAGGAGAGACAAGAGAAGCAGCCCACAACACCCCACTACTAAATGTCACCCAAAAGATCAGAACAACTGTATGATCAGATCAGAAAGACCTAAAGATATGGTCGGTGCATTAGCCCAAACGTATTCCTTCATTTAGTATTTCCGCCACCACAGGGCCTTGCAAAAGACCTACACTAGGAGGAGACTCCCCTTCACATGTAATGGCAAAAATATAAAAGCAAAAAGAAATATCCCATCAGGAAAGCTGCCCAGACACCCACACAAACGCCTCACTGCAGGTTAAGTTGTCCGAAAACTCCTCCTGCCACTGTCCCTGCCCTCCAGAGTCTGCAAAAAGTCGACACCAGGACCTGACTCTTCTGCTGATGAGCTGGTGCTCATCAGCGCTGCTGAGGCCTACAGAGAAATGCAACAGCCATGCTGCTGCAGCAACAGGTGGAGCAGCTGGAGTTTTGGATGCAGACCAACAGCATGTTTTTAACCACTAGGGCCAACTTCTCAGTGAAGACACCTTTACAGGCTTTATTTTACTTCTTCTTGAGACCCTGGCAAGCCAATTCAATTCTAGACTGCATTTAAATGTGGTTACAGCAAAATGAAGCTCCAAAGTGAATTTGGCTACTAGTCTGCATGTTCAGCTGCAGGCCCTTTGCCTGGGCCATGTCCTGGAGCCAGCTGCATCAGACTGTACCTAACAGCTTACATCAGGGCTTCCAAATTACTGAACTAACAGCTCCTCCCTCTTCAAAAAAGGCAGCAACTTCCCTTGGCTTCTCTTTCCGGTTATGGATGGCTGTTAATATCTTTTTCTTTGCATTTGTATTTGTGACACCATCTCTGATTTTCACCGAACAGGCTGTAGCCTTCAAGGCATTTTTCAACGTCTGCAAATGAGAGGTATGATTCCTCATTCGCTAGCCTGCTGGGTGAAGTGGGACATCTAGCTGTCGCAGTCTTCTCCACATGGCAGGAGGCAGACCTACACCTGTGCTACCCCTCAGCATTATCAGCTTAAATGTTTCACTAACTTCTCTGCCTAAAGATACAGAGAAGCTTGCTACCAACAAGAGAACTAAGCAAGAACCTGGGGGGGACTGGAAGGCAGGACAGGACAACACAACGCATCTTTTCCATCTTCTTGCATCACAGCAATTACAAGGCCCAAGAACAAATCAGCCTTGAGGTATCAAAGTACATACAGCTCCCCTCAAAGCTGGCATGAAATCTTCCTAAGTGAAAGGAAACATCAAAGCATGTCTAACAATGTCTTAGACACCAGGCCGGCACGAGGCTGCTTCTGACCAGCCTCCATACACCATTACGTGTCATTCTGTCAGTACTTACACTTTTGTACAAAGACTAATTGAGGTGCTGCTATTAACCAAAACCAATCTTACTGGTATTTTTTTCTAGGCCTCTCTTTTTCCCCTCTATTCTTTAAAACTGAAATCTTATGTCAGGAAATTAACTTTTAAGTTAAACTAGCTTTATTCAATTTGTTAACATGTAAAGGACGAGATAGATATTGACCATCTCAAATGAATGGACTGAAATTGCTACACTGACTCTTTGGTGAAAGGGTGATTAGAGTGCTAATTGCTGTATGAGGAGATGATATTCAAAAACCTCTGCAAGAGAGCATGGACTCTATTAGGGAACCACAAAAATAGCAACTGTAAGGACTACCTTAACTAGACCTGCAGTATGTCCCAGAGGAAGAGGTGTGAAACATCTCTGGCTGCACAAACTCTCAAATTGGGTCTCTCATACCCAACAGCAGGATGCTGATTCACTGAACTCAGTGAGTTGTGTTGGTGTAGAAGCCCACCTGCAGGATTCATCCTGTAAACCTAAGATCAAAACCCCTAACTGCTTGGTAGGCTGTATTGTTGGCCGTGAAAAAATGGGAGGTGAACCAGGAAAAGGCAAGAGTGGTGGCCCATTTCAGAACTCTGTATCAGACCGGACAGAGGGATTCCTATTTCAAATGTATACAAACAGAAATTTATTTTTAATAGTGCAGCTTTATTGCAAACTTAGTTTGCTCACTGAAAAATGTTACGTAGTCACTTTTCTGGGAAAAGACATCTAGGGATATACAAAACTGAAGTCTAAGTGGGGGAAGAGAGTTGATATCCTAGGCTGCCTTAAAGGAATACAGGTACATAATGGCCATTGATTTCAAATGGGAATTATGAACCCGCGTAGTTTTGACAATTTTTAAAATTTCCTGACTAAATCAATGCTTAGGTTAGGAGCTGAATTTTGTTCTGAGTTACACCAGTACAAACACACAGTGACCTTAAACCAAAGAGCTCCTCGGAAATTTATAGTGATGTGAGCAAGCAGAACTTGACTTCAGGTTCCTCTCCTTCCTTCCCACCCAGCACTTGCTAAGAAAGAGAAATCTAATGTGGGGCAAATTAATCTGCACTAGCTGCAGCTTCACTGGAGAGTTTGATGGGCACAAGAATAATTTCAAGACCAAAGTCCTGAAACCAATTTAAGAAATTAACATCCTCTAAAATGACATGAATACACAAGCAGATTAAAGAATTAACCATTTGGTATACTAGTTCTCCACTCTTTTTCAACCAGTCATCCAGAACACATTGAAGAAGGTATATGGACACAAGGAAAATCATTTGCAAATCAAACAGTTGTCTCCTCAACAAAGTGTGGGGAACATAATACAAAAATAAATAAATGCCTTGTCAGATTTGCCTCATTTCACAATACCACTGGGCATTCCTCAATCAGCAGGACAATCACAAGCAGGATTTCATAGGCTTCAATTCAACTTTTTACATGATTTAAAAACATTTAAATGTTACAAACATATTTAAATCACCACTTAAAAATATTCGGCTTATATTATTAAGATCTATTTTACCAAGTATGAAATAAGGACTTCATAACAACAGAAGCATCAAAATCATTTTTGTTTCCTCCACCCACATACACTTGCAATTTCAGACAGGACATACGCATCATCCATACTCCTTTATGTTCAAGGAGGACAGATCTTTCAAGAAATGGGATAGTATGATTGCTATGATAGTAAAAAGACAAGACCTGTCCCATTTAAACTCCGTTCCTTAACAAGATGAAAGGAGAGGTTTGGGTCAGAGATTTTGGTGCGGGTCTGACTGCTAAAAAATGTATTTCTATACTAATTAAACTTAGTTCAATGATCCCTTGCTCAAACAATGTATTAGGCCTCCCTATAACATGTGCTTGGTATCTCCATTTTCTGGATTAGACTAGAATACATGCAGGTAGGATGTTTTATTGTAAGGTAGAAGGAAATGTCTTCTACAGTCAGAGACTGAAATGTGGGTTTTTCTGTTCTCTCTCATCTGCATCTCAGAAACAAACCAAGAAGAGTAAAGACTTATACTAATTAAACAGAAGTTACTGTTACAGTCCAAGTCAGTGTACAGTAGCAAGTTTGAGCCCTATAAAGTCACAAGCAAATTTCTTTTCTCACTTCCTGATAAAGAGATACAAGTAAACACCTCAGGATTTCTGTTGCTGTTACCCCTTGGATTAATAAAATAAATCTAAAAGCTAGTGGACTCCATTCTTCAAGAACTGAAATTACTACCAAAGAGTCTTAATACTATCCTTCAGCAGGTAGGCAGTAAAAGCAGAACTGTCCTGCAGACAAGAGGAATTCTTATCTCCCTATTTTGCTTTAGAGATTTCTCTTTTGGTTAGCCATGACTACTGATAGGTACCTGCTAGTTCCTTACGTACATTCAGCTTCACGTACAGAGCATCAAATCCCATAAGTGTCTCAAAAACTATATGGCTCCCAGGAGAAAAAAAGCTAACCAAGAAAGTCTCAGTAGCTAGTAATAATTTGAGAAATGCATCCATTTGGAACTTACCAAAGGGTCTGAACTAGACTTGTGTGGATGGGCAGAATACCAACCGAATTCTTCCAGTTTCAGCTGGGAAATACCTGTCAGCCTGTCAGACAAAGAGTCTGGGACAAAGCCACACTTGAAAAGGCAAATCATCAATGCTACAAGGCCACAGTAATTCAGCAAGGGAGGGAATTTCTGCACAGGAATCCTCACTGTACCATGATTCTGTTTCAATCTTTCTGGTTTTCTTTTTTTTTTTTTTCTTTTTCCCTGGGCTAACTTTGCATCAGCCTTCAGATTTCTGGGCAACCAGTCAATTGGTCCCCTTGCTGCTCAATGAATTAAAAATCATCATCACAAAAAACAAAAGTCAGCATGCAGTAAGAACAGTGACCAGTTCTGGAAGGGAATAACTCCCACTTCTTCACCAAAAGAAAAGGAACTGCTGCTCCCTGCACCCCAAACACACACACGCACACGGAGGAGGTCAAGACACTATTTTAAGAAACTGTCAAACTCATCCCAGAACCATGGTCTTGTTTTAGGACTTCAGTGCACCATTCTCAAATCAATGTGTGCAGCCAAGTTTTCAATGCCAGATGCTACCTTTGGAAAAAAAAAGTTTGTTTGTTTTTTTTAAAAAAGAGAGAAAATCAAAAATTAAAAAATAAAAATCAAGACTTCTGCCCACAGGAAAACTTTATAGCAGATGCTAATGGGATGGCAAGCACTGATCCGAACCCTAGGAAACAGTAACATGCATCAGTAATCTGAGGTATCTTCCCAATTCTAGGTCTTACTGCTAAGATCAATTACATCCAGTAACTGTGCTGTATCCTTAAGGAATTATTGGGGAACGGTGAACCTGCCTGCAATAAATGAGCACCGGTGCATAACAAGCACATGTGAACGCTACAGCAAGGTTCACAGGGGGCTAACCCTGGTCAGTACTGAAGCAGGGGTTTTCTTCTTAACCCCCTCTTAAGAAAAAAAAAAAAAAGAGAGGACAGAAAAAATAAAGAAAAGGAAGGAAGGAGAAAGGAAAGATAGAAAACACAGGTCCCCCATCTACCTGCACATAGCCAGGCAGACAAGCTCAGTTGGAGGTGGTGAAGGGCACGGATGCGTTATTGGTACTGGTAGCGGTGGCACCGGTCACTGCGAAGCCCGTGGGAGGAGCTATGGAGCTGTGGCTGGGCTGCAGGTCCTTGGGGATGCCACTGTGGGAGCTCAGCTGGTGCCCAAAGGCTGCGCTGAACTGAGGGAGCTGTTGCTTAGGGGAGGTGGAGGCCATGAGTTCAGCGGAGGCAGGACCCATGCCACTGAAACTGGTCTGCGGTAACCCCGGAAGCACACTGGAGCTGTTGGGGGTCACAGTGGCGAAGGCAGGCTGTGTGGTCTCTGAGTGCGAGGTGGTAGGTGGTGTGGACAGGGAGGTGGACAGGAGGTGTCCATCTGCACCAAGAAGGTTGCTAAACGGAGAGGGGTCCCCAAGATTGACAGGAAGATTTCCCCAGTGAGTTCTGGGGTTGACCACCCCGCTAAGTGGCACATCCAGCTGAGTTGGGAGCAAGTGCTGTGCCATCATGGGCATCTCTGCTGAGAAGGTAGCTGCCAAGTTATCACCAGGAAAGGATGTGGTGTGAGGGGATGTGATATGGTCACTGTAGGGAGACGGCACATGCTCACTATCATAATGGCTTCCATGGGGTGAGGAGTGTGAATGGTCACTGCTGTATTGCTGTCGTGAGGTGATCAGGTCATCTGCCTTGCTCAGCAGCTGGGCAGGGTGGGGCCTCTGGGAGGCATGGCTGCCATCATGAAGTCCATGAAACTGTCCTGGGAAGGCTCTCTCCCCAAGGCCACTCTGGCTTATCAGAGTGGCAGAAGTAAGGCCGACGTTGGCTGGGGCTGAGAATTGCCCCTGGATCTGCCCTGCCAGGGGCGTAGGTGGGTTGGACAAGGTAGCAGAACGGAGCAAGTTCTCATCCAGCTCCAGACCGGAGAAATTATCATGTACTATACGCCCATTCAACAGCTCCCCCAGATCGGTGTTAACCTCTCGACTCAAGGACTGCATTCCTGGAGCTCCAGCACCTGTAGAGAACACCCCTATCCCTCTATCTGACAGCTCCTGAACTGGCACACCATCTGTCTGTGTAAGTACTCCAATGGTACTCAGGCACTCAAGAGAAGTTACAGCCTGTAGGGCCCGTTCCAGTTCTTCAGCCTCTTCTGTAGTCGGAAGGAGATCTCCATTTTTACCTGCAGAAACAGAGCAACCAGAAATTAGAAAACTCATCTCAGGTAAGCCCAACACTGGTACTCTAAGGATGCAAAGGTGAAGAGAGCTCAGTACAGAGCCGCAGTGTATGATAAGCTTCCAGAATGGCTTTGCAGTACAGAGAAAGTTTCCTTCATGAGCGTTGACTAGGTAAGCAGTGTAAGAAAAACTAGAAATTACACCTTCATCTCCTGTGGAATTCTCCCCTTCCTCTTCCACATACTGCAGTGCAAGATACCCCCTGAACTCACTAGATTAAAAAATCAATGCTGCAATAACACAAGCAGTCCCTTCTGTTTACCACACAGCCTCAAATGTACACGATCAGTACAATTTAGGTTAATTTCAAGTCAAACACACACTGATGTCATATCAGATCTGAAAATGAGCAAAGAAATCACATCCCCCAAGTCTGGGCTGTTCTAATTTCTTTGTTACCTGTGATAGGTACTGAGCTTTAGAATCCAGGAATTCATGCACAGTTCTGATCAAAAGCTAGTTTCAAAAATGCATTTAAAGACTTTATTTTCACTCGCTTCTCCTTTGATAAAAGGCCAACATTGACTGTGATTCCAGCCCCACTCAATGGCAGAAAGATGCCATTACTGTGAATATGCTTGATTAAACTGCAAGGCTGACAGGCAATAAAAATGCAAAATGAATTATTAAAAAGCTAAACCAATTAGGATTTACAGAGCAGTAATTGTAAAAGCAAGCAGTGAACTACACACACCAGCCTTTTTAAAGTCTGGTTTATTTCAGAGCTCACAAACAAACAATAAGGCAGATGCATTCTCCCTTGTCTAGAAGTTATTACCTTTCTGGGAAAGCAAGCAATCCCTCAAAACATACGTTTCAGAAATACTTGCTTCTTCAGTTCACAGACTGTGTTCGCACTAGTATAGAATAAACTAAAATAAAATGGTACCTTCAAAGAAATCAAAATCTTGCAAGTCATCAGGCAGCCGTGGCAGGACATCAGAGAAGTCCTCCTGATTCAATTCCAAGTCATGTGGAATGTCTGTAATTTCATTGGCGATATCATCAGGCAGCTCATCGGCACTCAGCTCTGGGGTGGAGGGGCTCCTGTACAGAAAGTACCATTAGTCCTTGGTTCTCAACTTTGATTCCTCCAAATGAAAACTATGAATGCATAGCCAACTATAACAGATGTTTCCCCATATAATTAAAAAAAAAAAGCATCTAGAAAAAAATGCTTTTAGGAAGTTTACACTTAGTCTACCGATTAAATACACAAGATGTGGCATTAGAAGCAAGGTACTGTATCCATCAAATTTAACATTTGTTCAGATCTAAAATTACCCACTCTAAGATTTTTTCAACAGTCACATGGAGATGTAGTTTCTAGTCCTGAAGCATCTCACTGCTCCAGATGCTGATCAGCACAGCAACATCACACCTTTCTAAGCTCCTTTACAGCGTTCGAGCTAGCAGTGAGCAGAGTGGGACAGGGCTGCCACTGACCGTATGTGGGGCATCTCTACTGGCAGTGAGACACTGGCAGGCATGGTGAGGTTCCCTTGGGGCACTGCAGGAGGAATAGGTTTCTGGGGCCGGCGTGGGCCTCGCCTTCTCTTCTTCTTATGTTTTTTGGTAAGTGCAGGTGGCTTTGTTTTTTTCCTGGGTTTCCTCTGCTGCTGGTGCTGAACTTTACGGGAGCTGTCCCCTCTCAAGAAATTGTCCTTTGGGAATAAAACAATAGCAACGGGAGAAAATTAAGAACAAATATTACCTTCCTTGCCCCGGTCGTTCCACATACATTTACACATAATGCAAGAGAGATTGCTAAATTAAACCCAGGCAAGATACACAAAATAAACTGTTTCCTTCCTCACTGGATCCCAATGGCAAAAATCACATAGACCAAAACATGAGGTATGGTAAATAGTGTGTAATGTCACTTAACAAAATCATCATAGCAAACCCTAACCAAACAGAGCAAAAACTGTAACCTTTGGGAGCATTCCTGTGGTGAGGTGACAATACTGGGGTTAGTGTGTAGCAGCTGAAGCCACCATCCTCAAGCACCCACTGCCATAAAAGAGGGACACCACACTAGGGCTAGGGACTTGTAAAGGGTGCGGGTGAACAACTGAAGCCTCGTTGCTTTTGAAGAGCAACCCCCTGGCCGATTACAAAATGAAACAAAACAACATTAATTTTCAGTTGCCATTATACTGGGAATGGCAGAGGATTTTATCTGCTGCAGAAGTAAGTCTTGAGAGACTCAATAAAGATTGCCTGGGAGAGGGGGAACCAGCCCATACAAACCTTTTTGTGCAGCAGAAGCCCTCACATTTTAATCCAGAAAACTCAATAATTCACTATTATTGGAGATTAGGGGCCAAAAACCATCAACAAACAAACAAAAAAAATGCAATCCAAAAATAGAACAAATGAAAAGGGCAGTTTTATGCTTACTGCCTTGAAGAAAAGGCAAGACAGTAGTGAGCGTGTGAATTATCTGAAAAATTTTGTTCAGGAAGACTGAGAGCATAAAAGGTGAGTAGAGGACATCATCTTAATTTGTGTATTCTCTCAACTTGTTGTAGGCCACTGCTTTTCCTCTGGGATGCACAGACCCCTGAAGGGGATCAAAGAAAACTTTTCTAGTCACCAAAAGGTAAATGAAGAAGCAAAACCATTATCTTTATTCTTGTAATTGTTATCTACATTTCTTCTAGAAAATATTTTGGGCCCTGTGTAGTAATGTTGTTTGAGAAGTGGTGCTCTGACCATAACACACTCATGCTACGTTCAGATCCAAGAGCCAGGAATCAGTCCACATAAAATGACCACAGGATCTCTCACAAAGATTTCTTATTTCTTGATTCAGGAGAGGAGCCAAATATCTTTCAGTGAAGGATATTCTCATGTGGACTTTATTATATCATCAAAAGTATATAAAAGATTTTTACAGCATACTTTACGCTAGTTGGGAATGTCTTATCCTCTTAAGAAAATAAAAGGGAATGAACTCCTAAGTTTGTAAACTTGCTGTCTGTCAGGCAAGAGTTCACCCAATACAAAGAAATAATTACATTTTTGGTTTTGTTCTTACCATTTTTTTGGCATGTTCTTCACACAGAGGTGTCTGATGTGTAATGTCAAAAACTGGCACAGAGCACTGTTGACCATCTGCAAACTTGGCTGTGCAACTTGAGAAGAGCTGCTGAGAACGGTTCAATAAGATATCTGTGCATTTCTGCATCAGGAATAACACACAAGGCAACGATGGAGAAACGCCCTTTGATTTATCAATCTGATAAAGATCAGAGCCTTCAACTCTATCTGTCCATAGATGCTATTTTTAATGAGTATCTTAACTTTGTTATTCAAGTTCAAAGCTAGGTAAGGCTCAAACCCAACTTTTAAAGTGAAAAACTGCATTCATGCAGAATCACTAATGATTTTATTATATATTGAGATAGTTTTATGGAAGCAGCTATTTCACTAATGAGTTCTTAGCAAAAAGAAGCCTTTTCCTGGAGTCTTAATCAATAGATCAATAGTACCAGTTGAAGCAGTGTAGTCAACAGGACTATTTCCTTACAGACTAATGACAATCCTTACTGAAACATTAAAGAAAGACTATTTCTTAATTCAATCTTTTGAGGTACATTCTTGGCATTTATCTTTAGAGCACAGACAAAGAAGTTTCAAGATTCTTCCCGCTACTCTGAAAAAAGATGTGCAATCAGACAGAAAGGTCAAGTAAATCTAAACGTAAGCTCGCTGAGATTTCCTTCAGAAAAATCCCCTGCAGGAATAAAAATGTTTCTCGTCTTAAAGCAAATCAAACAGATACTTCATTGTGTTTTTTCAAACATTAGAAGTATTCTTTCCACCTTGGAACAGTTCTCAGACTGATTCTAACCTCAGCATCACTATGTATGTTCAGAAAATGTTAAAATGCAAAAAAGAAAGGACAAAGAAAATGGAAAATGCCTGGAGAAGGCAGTCTGGATTGCAGACTTTGACAGAAGGGCCAGAACCAAAAGCTTCCTAATTTTAGGAGAGGAAATTGGAAATTTCTTCTTAGTGAAGAAAGTGCAGAGGGAACAAAATGGGAATGAATGCAAAATTGAGTATTCTTGACTTCTCTACACTACATACACCCACAAACAAGACCTCTTGACCTTAGAAATAAAATAAAATAAAATTCTAAATCACAAGGAAAATCCCCAACACAGCTGCACACCATGATACTCTCTCAGAGAGGTTTTTGAACTATTCTGCAGACAATTTTTTTTTTTTTAAGACCTGCAAAAATCAACCAAGAAAAACAAGGCATTTGTAACCTAAAAACTGAAAAGGTGCTGCTGTCTGATGGCAACTGGAACAGATAAGCACTAGTCACTTAAAATACCAAAAACAAAAACACCAAACAAAAGGAATTACTACAACAAAAACCTCCAACAAGTATTCATCTATAAAAAGACAAAGTCTGCAGAATTCTTAGGTATTCCAGGTCAGAGGCAAGCCTGTTTATAGCCCTCAGACTCAAACCTCATATCTAGTGTGCCTCCTCCTTTCTGTGGGCCTCGTGCATAGGACAGGACTGATTCCACCCCTGAATACAACTCTCAAACTTAGTTAAGAGGATACGCTGAAAACAATGCCTGGTGAATGGAAGGGCCTTGTTAGTGCACTGTTCTCCCTTCGAAGTCCCACTACAGGTTGTCGGTTCTGCATCTCTCTGCCTCGCTTGGCTTGTGCTGAAACAAAAGCATAAAAGAGTTTGAAGTCAAAAACGCAGCCTCAGATGGTAATTTAGCATGACTATTCCACTGACTGTGGCACAGTAGAATGAAACTTATAGCACACGTGTGTGTATGTCATGATCCAGATGGGTGCACACTACTACCACACTCTGAACAGGGATACAGAATAGATGTCAATGACAGGTGAAGGTATGATGCAGTTAACGGGATTATTGTTTATTTCATGGGACATTAATTGTAATGAGAGGTGCTATGTGCTGCTACCATGTAAATACTACTATACCCTGCAACAGAGTCCAGAACAGCAGTAGGTGTCACCATAGGCGACCCTTAAAATAAGGTCAACCTTCAGAATACGATGTATTGGGTATGCCCACACAGGCAGTCGAGTGCACTTTCAAGCCTGTTCATAAATCAAAACATGCCGAGCATCCCCAGAGCTTACATGCAAGCATGTGCTCAGACAAACTCAGACTGAGCTCTGGAGTGGCAGAGCCTGAGCGTGCTCAACATGGGTAAAAGCTCTCCTCCATCAATGTGCTACAGCCCAATCCACCAGCAGGTGCCCGGAGCTGAGCGTTTCTTCAGCACAGCCTCAGTGCTTTGAGCCTGAACGCAAGCAGGCGACCAGTCAGCAGTGTGGATGAGTACTGCAAGCGTTACACAGCTCGCTTGGTGTTAGCCTGCTCTCAAGGCATTTGTCACCTTCATGTAGATAAAGCTGGCGGTTCCAGGGCTGAATTTCACCTCTGTACACGCTGTTTTCTAGGTTGACAAAAAGCTGTCTGTAGCCTGACTGTTTTCATTCAGCCTTTACTGTCATCAACTGCACTTTGACTGAGCAAAGTTTTAGTTAGCAATATTACCCCTGTGAAACATTTCATAACTGAAAAGACTGTGGTTACTTAATTCAACCAGAGCAGTGATGACAGACATACCTGGCTTTGCTAGTCTACCCAGAACAATTTAATCTTTTGTGCGATAAAAGGCCTTAATAATGAAAAACCCAGCAAGCGTTGTCAGTTATGGCAAGGTTTTTACTGTAGGTTAAGTTTGGAGACTTTTATGCATCTTCATAAACTAGTCATGTACCTCTACATTACACCTCTGAGCAGCTCTCCCAGCATCACTCCACTTCCCCAGCAATAAACCCTCCACTTGCCACAAACTACAGCCCATTGTTCAGGAACGAGAGCATCCCATGATAAGAATATACTCTCAGCACCCTGCCTGCCTCTCATGTCAGCTCTCCCCACCCCCATAGTCACACACTCTGTAAAGCAAAACCAGAAAAACAAAGGAAACTGCTGGCACCCAAGACATAACACCAGAGTTCAGACTTACTCTGTCTCTGTACACATATGAATCAACCAACTCTCAGTACGCTGAGAGCTGGAGGGATGTTGACATTATCTAGAAAGAATTCCCACAGAAGGTAACCTTCAGAGTTGTTAGAAGATATTTATTTTGTTGCCGAGTTTCATTTAATGTTAGATTGAGTTAAATCTAACAAAAAGCATCAGCTTAAGTTTGATTTGCTGGGAAGAGAATTAAGAGGAGATACTGACTTTAAAAAAAAACAACAAAAACAAACACAAAAAAACAATGCTGTCTGAAAAAAGAAATCTATTGAAGCAGGGAACTAAAGAACCAGACTGGTCACGCTCTAAAGAACTGGACTTATTAAAGTACCAGATATTTGTAGCTAGCCAAAATACATAGATTAACTAACAACAATAAATTTTTGCGGGCCACTAACTTCTCTCATGACATTTCACAAGTCAGGCCCAGCTAGAACTGAACAAATGATCCACATTTTAGAACAAAAAGCTGAAAAATGCCTGTCTGCATGGAAAATACTGTATGCCACGTTTATTTTACCCTGCAGGCAGACATTTATATGCCATGGCTGTTCTGCCTTGTGCATGCCTACCAGTTTCACAGTTCAGCATTCCAGCTGCAGCTGCTAGATACTCTGCCCATCTTCACCCTGCCCTGACCCTGGGTTACTGCAGTTGCAGAGGAAGGTCTAACCTGGTACGAGCACAGGTCGCTCTCCGGAGCTCTTGTATCAGTTGCCCAGCACGCTCCGGCTCTCTGCTGGCCGCCTGCAGCAAGGCTTTCCGGAGTGTGTGCCGGCATTTCTTCTGACGGGATTCTGCCCGCTCCAGGCGGCAGAGGTGCTTGTATTTCTGCTGAAAGTAAGTGCAAAGTCTGGTCACCCTGGAACTCCTGTCATCTGCATTGTCATCATCGGACCTAGAGGAGGGAAAATAAAAACAAATGGGCTTTAAGCATATTTTTTTTAAGGAAGTAAATTTGTCAGTTTAATAGAACTTTAAGTTGGTGTCCATCTTCTAGTCCCACAGACATACAAAGGCTGGTATCAGGCAGGGATGCTCTAGAAAGGGTAAGAACAAGATCCTTTTTTAATTCTAAAGGTACTTACCCTTCTTAGTATGTCATTATTAGAGATTACATCAATTTATCATCAATTCTGACACATTTAAATGTCTGGAGCCTGCTGTTCAAAAAAAAAAAATCTATACTGTTAACCTTTATTTACTGTAAATGTCTCAGCAAATGAGACAAACTCTTAAATCAAAGTGCAATTAATGGAGAAGACAAGGGTGGGGAACTATGTAGCGGAAATTTATTGAAGAAAGGTCATGTGGAGAAGATAGTCAAATTCTAACAAGTACCAAAACTGCTGACCTTTACCTTTTCCAATTTCTCTTACTTTGCGCCAGGCAGTGTTTTCCTTTCTAAACCAAAATACACTCATACAGCCAGCATGAGGCTCTACACACTCACTCCTTCTTGCACTAGATATATACCAATGACATGCCCACAGCTGTAATGGAGTTATTTCAGCCTTCTTCTTCAGAAGTGTTCAGAAAGCATCTCTTGATTTTTATCATCCAAACTCAACCCTGCAACTTTCATAGTCAAATGAACCTGGACTGATATCCCAGTCCTGTCACAGTCAACTGCAAAAATGATGTAGGGGACAACACCCACATGGGACCAAAGTCCCCATGATTCCGCCAAACTGTTTCTGAGATGGTTAAAAAAAAAAAAAAGTGGGGGGAGAGTGATTTAAGTACCAGTGATTACTTTCTAAGGCGATTTTAAGACAGTTGATGCAGCTTCCCCCTTGCTCCAAGGTTAAACTTGAGTTATCCTACAGCCACAGAGAAGAAATTAATGTTTAATTCCAAAGTCACTGAGGAAAAAATCAGACCAGTGCTAAGCAATGATCAGAAGGAGGACTGATCCCACTCTTTGTTTGCTTCAGAAAGCCTTTTCCCATTTATCTTGGCTTTCTGAATGTCCAGGCACATACCAACAAGGCTATCAAAACCATGTCAACATGTTCGTAAAAAAAAAAATCACCAAAAAGAATGAAATTATCACCGGGACTTGTTAAAACAACAGGTTCCCTGAAGCTGCCAAGCAGTCCTACACACCAAGCACTCGTTTGCACAAGGATGCTCTTGTTCCCAGAGCAACAGAGTGAGCTGAGGCTAAGCGAGGCAGACTTTGTTCAGTTTTCCTTTAAGTTTTTCGTTATAGAAATGAGGAACGTTTTGTTAACTTTCCCACCTGTAAAACAACGGAAGGGCAGGGGCGAGAAAACAAATCCAAACAAACGAAACAAATCCAATCCTAATAAGGTTCATACTGCAGGGCTTGGCTGGTGTGACTGAGTGAACTGACACCCAAACCTGCACACGGCAAGGCAGACCACAACTGGCTGATAGCAGAAGGATGCAAAATACCAGCTGCGATATTTAGTAAATAAACTAAGATCCAGAAAAGCAGACAAAACAGCTGTCCCTGAAAGGCAATATGACTAAGACCTACTTTCCTTTGTGGAAAATCTTATTCCATACACATGCAGACTAAATTTAAGAGACGATTTAAAAAAGGCATCCGTCTTCACAAAGACTGCCCACAAAAACTCCACGTGAGCAAACACTGCCTTGGCATAAACACACATTTTTAAAGGTTTTATGTAAAGCCAACCATATGATGTATTTTGCCTGTTAAAACAGATTACAGATTATTTTCAAGAAACGTAAATTGCAAGTAATTAACCTCTGGAATAAAATGCTAAGCAGTAAACATAACCTGTTAAAAGTATTTAATGTATGCAATATTTAAAATATTGAAGAAGAAAAGAAAATACACTTTTAAGCTCTCTTAGGAAATAATGCCTACTGGGAAAAAAAAAAGAAAAAAGAAAAAACACCCACAGCCTGATTAGAAAAGTTAAATTATGTACTATTTAATAAAGATTTTCCTTCTTTTAATGTACTAAAAGAAAGCAAAAATATGGATGGGGTCAGTTACACATAGGTAGGTCTAGGGTCTTAAATGTTTTGCTATCTGCTCTAGGACAAATTACTTAAAGAACTTTGCAGACATATTAATTTAAAATATGGTTATAAAAGTTAATTTGTAATTAAGAAAGGAATATTCCTTAGGAAAAAAGTGTTTCCTTTTTTGAGAGAAAAGTGTTTTTTAATGCAAATTTGAGATCTCTGACCTGACTCCCATTGAAATAGACAGAAGTCACGGTATTTTAATGCATTTTGAACTGAAATTTATGAGATCATTTTAAAAAGCAAGATTAAGATATATATACAAGACAGAAAAAAAGTCATGCTTGCAACAAACAATGATTTATTTCAAGGCTAACAGCTTCTAAAAACCTATTCTGAATTTTGTTTCCAGGCCAGTTAGGTTAACCAAAACATATTTATTTGCAGGTTCAAAGAGACCTAAAAATAGCACAATGACACTTTTTTTTTTTAATCCTAGGCAAGTATTGAAACCGAAAGATACTTTTTACTGCTGTCTGTTTATAAACAAGTTTACCAACTTCTATTTAGCCTATTCTCTTAAGGTGCCTATATAATTTTTGAAGTACAATTTAACGTGTGGCATTTCATTTTTTAAAAGAAAACTGAAAATGCATCCAAATGATCTGATAAATAATCCAAAAAGCTTCTTCACAACCCTTCCCTTTAAGGCTGTCGTGTGTAATCATCAAGGGAATTCTTGCTGATTTCACGAAGAAAACAAAGACGGCACAACTTAGCAAAAGGGTAGAGCGAGCAGGCGGGCACGGTGACAGCGCCGTCAGGGGAGCACTAGAGCAGGCTCTCCTTTAAAGCTGTTTGTTTTCCAGTACTTTCTAAGCTACAAGACCCCGTGCTGGAATCACCTGGGGGGCACCCTCCTCTCTGGCTGCAGGGAACAAGTCTCATTCCCCCACCGATGACAGTGTCCCCACCAGCTCGCTGCCTGCGGCCAGCCCCGCACTGTCACTCCCACTGAAACACCCACGCGTGCCTCCAAGTGCTGCCACGTGGAGCCCTGACTCCGCTGGAACCCTTTTTAAAAAATAAAATATTGGAGGAAAGAATAACGAAAGCAAACATTTGGCTTGTGTTTCCACAGATGATGGCAACAGTATAACTTTTATAGATTAAAAGGGTCAGAAGGCAAGCATACTCAAAATGTATTGCTGTTTGTTTAAACATTAATTTTAAACCAATCCAGTGATTTTCTGAGAGTTTAGGAGCCACTATAGTATTGCATAAGAAGTCCAACAAGAAGTCAGAGGATTCTGCCCATTATCAGCCAACCAGAAATGCTGAAAACAAGCTGTCCGATAATGCAGAAATGAGCTGTTCGCTTTCTTCTTCTAATCTGCTCTGAGAAGCATTCCTCCTGCTATCTTCCGCGGAGTCAAATGGAAAAGGACCACAAGAGCAGACACAAATGAAGAAACAACTATCTTTTAACCAGCTTTGCTATGGAAAACAGTAAGTAAATATCCAAAGAAATAGTTTGAACTAATTCATCTTCAGCAGCAGACAGACTATAGTGCAAAAATGTTGAAGTAAAATAGTTCAGGTAATAACATCCTCTACAGAAGCTTGTAGAATAGAAATAAAAGTTTTAAAAGGCTGGTGTCAAGTGAACATGTCTGTGTTTATTCATAAATAAAATTAGGAAAGCTGCTGAAGAGCTAATACTGGGCAGACTGATTGAAGTACAAAAGCAGCTGGTACTATACAAAAATATATCCATAGTGATCAGTTAATAAAGAATTTAATTGAAGTGCATAAAATGCTAGAATGGAACAGAAAATGTCAAGACAAGGTATCAGTATGTGAAAACAAGGAAGAATTCAAAGGAAGTTAAGACAAACAGAAGACAAAACATACACAGATGACCTTTAGAAGTTGATGAAAAAAGAGGGATCTATGGAAGAACCAGATCAAATGTCAAAGAGAAAAGAGTGTAAGGGAGTCATTTGATAGATATATCTGCTTTGAAAATTATCTGTGATTTAAAAGATGAACTGAAAGTTTGTTCGTATTTTCCCAAAACATTTTAGTTCAAAAGCTACCTTTTAAGTAAAAATAATATTTGTGGAAGTTTACTCTCTGACTACTGATTCCCTAAAACCAGTGGTTTTTCATAACTGCAGAAATCCTTTCTTTTAAAAAAGGAAAGTAAAGATCTACACCCTGCTACTAAGCTTTGATTCGCTAAAGGCTCTCAGTAGTTACTGTCTTGGTACCTGTCTTGTTAACTGAGATACAGCTCTCTTGTTCACCTTGTGGACAATCTTTAGAGATGGTTAGAAGTTCTGGTGAGTTTCAGGATTTCCAGTTAATCATGAGAATAATGATGTTAAATGTTACTTAACTGTGATATTTAAAGATTCAACAAATGGAAGAGAGCTGTAGTATCAGAAAGTCCATTCACACAGTGAAAGAGAACCCTGTTATAGAAACGACAGTCAAACCTTACTGAGACCCCAATTACCTTTTGTTACCAGTTTCTTTACAATACCATGCTTGGGATGCTTTGCTTTAACTTTGCACCTTAAAATTTACATTAACAGAGATATGAATTATCATATCCTGGTGTAAGTCCAGACTCATGGTTTATCAGAATAATTAGAACACTGCAAGCCTTTCCGCATCAGCTGCTAATACCTGCTCTGTTTATCCCTTCAGTCACAACACTTCCTTGCAGTGCTCCAAACTATTTGACAAAGGTTTATTCAACACTTTTTAATTAATAAAAGAAATACTATGCCCTTTAAAAAGACACATTAAAGCAAATATCCTACGCAATTACCATAAGGAGTAACAAGTAAAATGCAGCAGGTTTACTACAAACCACACACAACTCCCTCCACTTGGTTACAATTCAGGAAATATCTCTACTCAGCAAGGCACACAAGTTCATGAATAAACTTCACTAAACTCAATTAAATTTAGGCAAATAACCTTGAAATTCTTTCCTGGTGTATCCTTCTAATAGCAGACTGCATAAAGGTCTCTAAGTTAGGTGAAAGCTGGGACTGAAGGTGGAAAGCTGTTTTGTAGGTCTTACAAACAAGGTGGAAAGCTGTTTTGCAGCTCTCGCAAACAAATGATTCAAACAATCCTTTGTTTCAGCAAAGCACTTAAACAAGTGCTTAGGGTCCAGTGCCTCCACATAAAGTAAAGCTCACATTTACATGATTTACTGCATCAAGGCCAACATGAATACTGAAGAATCATACTCACTCATGTCTTTCATAGCCGAGGCTTTCTCGGATAGACCACGCGACCTGGTAAGGGGAGGCTTGCTCTGAATCCTCGAACTCCTCTCCACTGTCTTCAGACCAATCCAGCCCTAAGAGAATTGAAAACATGAAAGCTGGGTGAAAAGTGTATCCACCTCACACAACTCTCTGAGCAACCCACAGCACAAAGGACAAACGTGTAGTATAGATGCAAGCAAAATTATGCTTGATTAAATATATAACTTTGTCAATTCACTGGAAAGTTATTGTAGCAGCTTCATTGTGGTAATAGCATGCACTGATTTTTTTTTTTTTTCCAAATTTGAGTCTTCCATTTAAAATTCTTATTGGCCTTTTTATCCATAAGCAGTGAAAGCAAAATCACTAGCTTTCTTACCTACAGAAAATATTACAGTTTCTGTACCAAGCACATGAAATCTTTAGAGATGAGGTAAGAGAAGTCCCTGCCACAAAGAACTGACTGCCTGGTAATTTTTAACGCTATATGATCTAAATAGGTCAATTCCATTTCTGTTTATATTCTGACCACTGCTCTGTGCCAAAACATGCAGAGAATAGGAAAACTGTAAGACAGCAGCATGGACAGAGAGAGATAAGGAGCTACGCAGGACATTCCTCTGCTCAGTCTTTGTAATTGCCTGCAAATGCATATATTAGCAGGAAAAGAGAACTACAAAGGTATGTGAACACTCAGGCACTTTTACAGAGCAGCATGCTTTGGCTTAATGATGATACAGTAGGATCAACTCATTGTATGCACCAGCAACCTTTGTTAGACAAACTAACCGGACTCTGTTTCTGGCTTTCCTGTTAAGTTCTCAGGTGAAAAATTTCAGCTGAAGCATCATCTTTTACATTTTTTCCTACTCTCTCTCCCCCACATCCAATGATACTCTTGGCAATCTCTTGCCGTTGGTGGGATAAAAATCCTGTAGCCACTTTTACAAGCCATCGTTATTGCTTTTTCACTTCCTTGTGTGCTCCTTTAAAACGGAGCAGCAAGTTGGACAGAATTAAGAAGAATTTTTGCTGAAAATAAACCAAACAACTATATCTGAGATGATTCTGAAGTCAGATGCTTTCAGTTTGGGAAACACATCAGTACTTGGTTGCCTACTTTCCAAGTTAGAGACATACATACACATTTGGAATACAATCATCAGGAGCCCCTCCAACATTGAGACATTTAGAAGCAACACTAACAATAATCAGAAATATCAGAAACCCTATTTTTCAGTAATATCAGCATCCTGAAAATACCTTCTTAATTCTTTTTTTTTTATTATTTTTAAGATATGCATATGAATTAAATTATTTCAACACATTTGATAAAATGCTAGAATTATACTAGCAACTTAATTGTTTTCTACTCTACCCCCATTCATAAAGGAAGGGAAAAAAACTTCATCAGTGGATAAAGACTGCGCACAATAGATACCATCTAATAAATCATTTACCCGAAGTTTAAAAACAAAAATCAGAGGTTGGGTTCTTTTGCTTCCAATGGGCACTGCAGAAATGAAGGAATAAAATCTAATCCAGACTCAGCAATACTTACACTGAGGACTGCAGCTACATTAATATCCAGTAACATGCCTCTAATAGAAAGTACACATAAAACTGAGTGCATCTCTTTAAAGATTCTGTGCAGCCATCTCTAGTGCTACTCCATCATTAAACAAATCCTAAAATTTTCTGAACTGCCTAACTACTCTTTAATATTAAGGCATATTGTGAAGAAGTAACACATACATTTTCCTGGTCTGCCTTGTTTAATACATGAATTCTGTTACTTTGCCAGATATGAAGTCTTCCAAGAGTATATATTCATTTTCACATTTATTGTAGCATGGTATTTGCATAACTCTACATTTTTAGGTCTAATCCATTTTTCTACTAAGCCTCTTTTTTTTTTGGAAAACATATTCCCTTCAGTGCAAACATCACTTGATAACGTAAAACATTAAACACAGAAAGTGATCTTTTTCAAGACACAGGTCACTTTTCAAGCTATTTGGGTCTGTGACACTTGAAAGCGCCTCTAGAGTTGCCATTCCGCAGAAGACCTGCATTACACAGAGGGCCATCAAACAGGATTTCTGAAGAACAATGTCCTTTAGAGAATGCTATGGGATGCTAATTATCTTCTAAACAAATAGTCAAGCTATCCCGTGAGTGCCAAAGTGAAGATCTTAACTGCAAATTAAAAAAGGTTAATTGAAATGGCAAAAATTACAGATGTTTGCAATGAAATAAGATATTATATGAAGTACTTCCAATTTTTTTGAAGTCTTAAAAAAAAATATATCAACACCCACAAACACATCATAAATGGCATTCCTGCTCTAATATCACACACTGACCTCTATTTCCCTTTTTCCTATCAGCATTTAACTTGTTTGGAAAATACAATCTAAAACTAAGCAGAAAAGTACGGTAACTTTGGAGAGTGAGGGAGATGCAAGGGCTGCTAGGTGTACCTAAGTCTGCATTCATAAACAGACAAATAAGCCCTAAGGTCTGCTGCCTTTTTAGAAGCTTCATAGAGCACTACAGCCATAGCAGCAGGTTGGCTATTTCCACTTACATTTTTGCAAGCAGCAATTGATTAGCATGGTTTCTAGATAATAAGGAAGGAGGAGACTATTTCTGCACTGATATGCAGACAAGTCTCCACCTCTCTAATTACCTGTATAACGGCACTGCTTTCCTGCCTGGCACAAAGACAGCCTTGGGCTTTTGTTAGCCAAGTTCCACATATGAACAGGCCCAGTCATGAAAAACTCTCTTGTGCTCCAATTTTCCTAGCCACGTTAACCAGAAATTTACATCTGCACAGAATGATGGGCCAATCTCCAAACTTTCACTTGCACTTATTTTGTAATCTGCACTTGTCATATATTTAACATTCAATCTAACCTTGCCTACTCATGTAGGTACAGTTTGCACTACACCTTTACTACTGCAGTTGCAAACCGTCCATACAGTGCCTATGTGATTAAGCAATGTTCTTCTATACCTCAGCTTGATTTCTCAAATGGTTAATGGGACATTAAGAAGAATAAACAATAAAAATGTCATAAATCATATATGATAGGTCCAGACATTCCCTTCATAGAGAGCAGGGCTAAAGAAAACATCAAGAGTTCAGGTTTCTTTCATAAGGACCACACGTGCAAGCAGGACGGAGCTATGGAGACATTCCTCTTTTGTGTTCTGGTCTCAGGTTAAAAAAAAAAAGAGAGGCAGTGCATTTATTATCTACCCACCTAGATGTGGAAACAGATCAGTGTCCAGCTGCTGTTTTCGAGTGCACAGTTTCACCAGTCTCTGTAGCCGGCTCATGCAGGATGAGTGCGGAGAGAAGGCTGTGGCTTTCATTAGGACCCGATCAGTCCTCGGAGGGTCCGTGACCGGAGCCCTAGCAGGTGGCAGGAGGGGCAGAGGTCTCTTGTTAGACAACTGCCGGGCTTGTGCTATAGTGTGTGTGGTGGGTGCCACTCCCTGCATTGGTAGGCTGGTGTTCGGAGGTTGAGGTGACTTGCAGACTAAGCCCTGCGGTAGCCCTGTCGGCTTTAACGAAGCTGATGAAGGTGGCAGATGGGAGTGCTGCTGCTGCAGAGGCTGCTGCTGCAAAGGTGCAGGAAGGGGGCTAAAGTGCTCTTGGCGAACTTTTAAAATCTCTGTCTCTCTCTGGCGCTGCCGGTTTTGAGCCAACTTGCTCTGCAACTTTTTCCTCACCGTTGCCCCTTTCTTTAGGTCATCATCCTCCTCGTTGAAAGCAAAGGGGTCTTCTAGTTCTGCCTCCAGGTAGTGGAGAGGAAGCCTAGCCCCGGGAGGGGAGAGGGACATCCCATCCAGCCCATTGGGCATCTTCAAGGCCAAGGTGGGCACTGTCAGACTGAAGGCCATAGTATCCATCTGATGCCTGACCTTTACCTCCTCTATGGGATCATTCTTTTTCTTCCTCTCCTTTTTCGGTATAAAGCCAAGTACCTGCAGGTGGCTGTTGCAGTACCTTTGAAAAGTAAAAGCAGACAGTTCTTAATTCAGTTCTTGTAAGTAACACCTGAAGAAAACAGTCCACTAAGGGGAAATCCACATACAACATGAAAAATTAATCAAAACACAAGGGATTTTATAAAAAGTGTACACAATCACTTCTAATACAACAGCTAATTGTGGTGTTCCCGACCTATAGCAGAAAATAAACTTTTACGAGTGACAATTTGAAATCTTAAGATACAGAAGTATTCACTGGTTATTCGTTAATAGGAGATTCACACACTGTATTCAAAATATTTACTCTCTAATAGGGTAAATACTCACAAACCAAAGTGAACAAAACAAATGGCCTGATAAAAACACAGTAAGAACTCAAGCCATTAATTCTGATCATACAGAACCATTTCAAAAGCTCCCAAGAAAGAGTACAGGGAAGAATACTTCTTTCATTTGGCTGTCCTTTCACTGGAAGTAGTTAGCATTTTCATCAACACCCACATCATTCTCATGAATCCCAATTGTAGTAGGGAGCAGTTTCTCACAGGGACAATCTCACTGGAGAAATACCTTCTTGAGAATGGTCACTACTTGCTCTTCATGAACAAGAAGCTTAAATATTAAGTCCTGTTATAATAATTTAACATAACAATTTTGTAGCCAGAGGATTAGCTGAATGTTCTTCAAATAAAAATTCAGTTTAAAAGAAATTCTCTGTTCTTGGAAAATGTTTACACAATGCCAGGAATATGTATACATACAATCCACAAACACAGACTCCAAGCTTCTCTAACGTAAAAATCTTTTAAGATAATATATATATAAAAAAAAAAAAGGAAAGCCTTTAAAAGTTTGTTACAATTTATAGACTCAGATAACATACTAAGAAATAAACAATTATTTTTTGTCTGGTTAAAACAAGCAGGTGTTAGAAATACAAGAATCACAATCTGATCCTTTTGATCTGATGCCTCTGTAGAATGCCCCTAGCAATCAGGCTTCTGCCTGATCCCTTGCAGGATCCTATTTACAACCTGCAGCTCACAGCAGAAAACAAAGATATGAGGAAAGACTGATGTCTACATCATGGTATTTATGGACAAGATAAGGGAATATCCATGAAAGTATTCCAAATCGAATACAATCAAATAGAATCTCCTGGTCTTCATGGAGAAAAAAAATAACACAAAAGTCCAAATCAACTCCCCAGAAGGTATAATGCTTTTGTTTAGTAACTTCCAATTTGTTGTCCCACCCCTAAAGAAGCAATGTGTGAACTGCTTCTAAAGGGTCCATAAAAGGTAAAAAAGAAAAAGCAAATTCTTATATGCTCTTTAGCAATCTCCATATATGTAGTTTCTTGAAGGATTCACACCCATAAGGTTTTACAAATCAAAAAAGGCTGAAAAACACTACTACATATTATTGTCTAAATAGTTTCTTCATTACATTAAGTTGTAAGTAATAAATATATCTAAATGAGACAGGATGAAAGCCAGCATGGAATGGAGTTCTTATTAGAACAGACTAGAATACTGTAAGGTCATACCAAGAGGTGCACTTTTAAAAATTAAATTCTGTAATGAGGTCTCAATAAAACTTCCGTTAAATTCAACAACACTATTCACATAATTAAAATTAAGCATTTTCTTAATATTTTTTTTGAACAAGGCTCAGATCAGTTAGAATAGCACTTTCAGCATGACAGAAGAAAAACAACAGACAAGAAAAGCACAACATTTTTTTTCCCTTAATCCAATCAAAAAAAGTTTTGCTCAGTTTGAATGTTTCCCTTATATTGTTCACATCTCCATGCTGTGTTTGTGCAGGAGTGAGAAGGTAAAACTGTGAAAACCAGGAGAAAGCAAAATATAGAAAAGGTGAATAAACCCATGAAAAGGTAATTAGTTTATCATCCTTCTCTGAGTTTTAGGCTGTTATGTGTTTTGCTTGTTTGTTCAACTCTAACAGGATCATTTTTACATGACAGAGAATAAAGCTTTGGTTCTTACAACCGACCGTGCTGCATTACTGAAAGCCAACAATATCTTACACAGGCATCACCTCTGGACACAAATCCATAGATACCAGACTACAGCATAAGGAAAATACAGATCACACACTTGCAGACTCCAGTACCCACTGACTTGGCTCTGCATCAATTCCCTGTTTTCCAGCATAATCGAGGCTGATACACTTTGCCCACCGGATTAGAAGGAGCAAGAAGAAATGGGGACTAAGTCTTCTCTGGTAGCTCTACATGCAAGCAGCTTTGGCTAGGCATAATTTACGGGGACCAACTCCACCATGGCCTTGCCACACTCTGGCCGGTCCCACGTGGAGCCAGGTGGGCATGCACACTGAATTACTTCCCTGCCCTGCAGGCTCCAAGGCAGCTCTTTAGCTGGCCCTGGCCCAAACTGGCTCTGGCTTTACGTGGTGCTGCAGAGCCTGGTGCAGATGTCAAGTGGCTCTGCTGGAAGCAGCCGAGAGCCAGCTGAGTTGAGGCAGGAAGTTCTTTGGATCAGAGGTAATGCCAGGGAAACAGCTCATGCTCTGTAGAAGACAGACTACCAGGAAGACAGACTAGCTCCTGGAAGTAGCACAGTGCTTTCCACGTGGCTCTGAGCTGGAAGCCCAGGAGGGTGAAGCTGGCCCTGCACAGAGCCAGCGCTGGTGAGCCTGCCGTAGTGGCACAGTTTGTCCTTTCTGTAACCTGCCGGTGAGTTATTCTCAGCTGACAGCACCATGCTGAGTACCTAATACAGTTTCTTCCCCTTCCTTATTCAGCACTAAAGGCACCTATTCTGGAGCAGGTAAGGTCAAATGCAGCCAACAGGTACTTCAAGAGCAGTGGGTTGATATCCATTAAAACCATCATAACACAAAGCTCACAAAAGGTGATGGGCCACAAAGGCAGCAGCTGGACAGTTTCCCACATTATGGGGAAGTTAAGAATCCAGAAAGCAAGGTTTTCTACCTACACCTGCATCGTGCTTCACAATACATCCCAGGTTTGTGTTGGGTTTGGTCACTTATTTCAAGGAAGATCTAATTAAACTGCAGAGTAGCTTGCATATTAACAAAATATGTACAGACTCGCTTGAAAGAAGACAGATAAAATTATGTTTAACCTACCTGAAGTATAACAACTCTATAATAAAAAAAAATAAACTGAACTTTATTATCTATGCATGTATTTGAAAAAGAAAAAATGAGGAAACGTATTCAAGAGGAAATGCAGATTCATAGCCCATGTTAGTGTATGTTCTTTCAAAGCAAAATCGTGAATATAGAAACTAGACTTCAAATAAGGCAATGAAGTCATGCACTATTAATAGATTTAATTTGTAGAATGTTAATGGTTAATAAGAAGTTTAATAATATAACAGAATATTAAACATCGCCGTGGCTAGTGGCATCTCATTTGTCCGGGGTCAAGGGATAATTATTTTTAATTATCTGTGGAAAGACTATGAGGCTTTTGGCATATAATGCATGAAACCTGTCAAGACTTCTTACTTTTCATAATCTTTAAAGATATATAGGAAGATAGCTGTCAGAGCATCCTGCTTCTGATCATGTAGTTACATGTCTGAAACTGACAAAATGACCATCTGACAGAAAATTTGTACACAGAAAATTAAAAGCTGAGAGTGAAGAACTCAGACAGAGCAAACATTTTTATATTGAACAGAATGTGAAAAAAGTCTCCTAAGAAACACATACAGGTTCGCCTGCCAAAAATAAAAAAATAAAAAAAAATGTTTGGAGCAGGCGCAGTCTTATCACTAGCATTCATCAAGTTTTATTGTTAAAACTAAACTCTGCCCTGAGAAGCAGTCTTTTAAAATATTCTTTCAAACTATCACATCCTCTCATTTGAAATTAAAAGTTTATTTTCTCCTTCAGACACCTGCTGTCCTCTTCAAGTACTGTAATGTGACACTCGACATGCAGTTGAATTATTCTAATATAACATACACCAGATGTCATGACCACACTTCACTTTAACTTGAGAAAAATCAAAAAGAACAAAGTGTGAACTCGATTCAAGGTGTAAAGAAAAATCTCAAATTCCATGGGAACATATGAGACCTAAGAAGTGTCATTAAGTATTATCATTTCTATTGTTTTTAAGTATGAATCCTTGTAAACAGCAACTCTGGCTGAGTCCGTTCTTACATCAGAAATTACAGCATATCATTTGCTCTAACAATGTCTACGATCATTTTTACAAGCTTATTTCCAAAGTGCCTCAATTGTACAGCAGCAAAGAAACAGTCAGCGACTGTCAAATTACAGCTTAAAGTTATTCATCTTGTGCCATTTGAGCATTTGCCCTACAGCTTTTGACAAACATTCATGCTTTTTTCTCACTTCATCAGTCTCCTCAACTGAAATGGCAGGTGAAGTGCAAGTTAATTTAGAGCACAGTCCAACTGTTATTTCAGACAAGAGAGGGAGCTGTGAGCCGAGAAGGAAGTTATATGTAGGGCACAGTGGGAACACTGCTAATAATGCAAAAGGTTAGTGAATGGCAGCTAATAATGTGAAAGGTCAGTGAAGAGTGGTTTGGTTCTTTTTTGGCATATTTTGTTTATATTTTAGTTTAAAAAAAAAATGTTTCTAACAGAACAAACCTCAGGTAGTTAACAAACACATTAATTAAATACTGTGGTACTGGCAAAACCTGCAGCAATGACTGAAAATTTAGTCATATTTACCAGCCAAGATCAGAAAAAAATCTGCTATTTCACCCCAAGCAGCACCAATGAGATTTGCCTTCAAAAAGTCTTAAAGAGAAGAAAAAAAAAAAAAAAAAGCCCTTGTGGTTACACTATAGGCTGCAATTCAGGAAAACGTGTTTGAATTCCCAGCTCTCCAACAACTTCAAGCATTATCTCTTGCAAGCCATTTAATACATGGGCACCTCAGGCATCTTCATTTGGGCAGGGAGAGGGAGAGAAAGAGAGGAAGCAGAGAAGAAAGGGAGCGAACAGCACTTTCGCAGCTGGCTGACTGTTATCAAGCAGTATGTATTTTATTCCAGTAATACACCACCACAGATCAGTACTAAAGCAAGATCACTGAACTGTAATTCTGCATTTGTCCCTGTGTGTCACTGCTCCCTAAGCCCAGAAGGTATGCACTTTTCAACTGTTTATCCTGAAAAAGTAGATGAAAGTGTGCTTTTGCCACAGCTGGCCAAACAAGTGGGCCCTTTTAAGAGCACATACTGTGAGTGACATGGCAAATTAGTTAGATCAGCAGATATTGTGTAGCAGGTTTGATCCACAATTTATAGTGAATTTGAGCGAAGCAATGAACTCTTCTGAAAACTTGGGACTAAGTTCCTTGGGAGTAAGTTACTGTCCCCTTTGTGTACTTGACACCCACTGAGAATAAAATAAAGTTTACTGGTCTTACAACAAAACCCTCAAAGAAACATCCTGGAATTCAATACACTCAGGCCAGTTCCTCCCTTATCCTGAAACCACACACAGTCTTAAAAGGAAGCTCATGCCTACATCCCAGCCACTTCCCACATCGCAGACAGGCAACCGCCACTCACCTACGATCCTCAGATTTGGGGATGGGGTTGGTGCAGCGTTGGCTGTTATACTTGGCCACATATTCACATTGCTTGAAGGGGGCAGTCTTGTCCTCCAGAACGTGTCTGATACAGAAGGCGTAGCCGTTAAGTCGCCTCTGCTTGCACAGTTTGGGGCTATACGAGCACAAGGGCTTATTGTCAACCTCAGAGAAGTGTATGTGTTTGCCTTCATACATCACGTGACTCTATTCCTTGTGAACATCAGCTGAAAGAACCAAAATATTAAGAAAAATCACATAAGGAAAAGAAAATGCATTCAGTTATACATTGCGTGTTTCATGTTGGTGGGAAGAAGGGACCCAAAACAATACCTGATTTTAAATCTTCTGTATCATATCAATGTTAAGAGAGAGCCCCAAGGACACCACTATCCTGGAATGATGAATCAAGATGAAGCAGATTGTCTACGGAAAACATCAAAAAGGTCAAAGTCAGTCAGAATACAACAGATAGGATCATCCTGCTTAATAAGTAGGTGGCCAGAAGCAGCCATTTAACCTGTGATTCAGGTAGCATCCAATAAACCAAAATCATTAGCACAATAGTTTTCAACTAGCAGTCACAGATCTCTGGAAACCATAAAGGGAAATTATTGAGGAAAAAAGGTTTACCATCACCTTGCTTAAACCTGCCAAAAAAATTCCTCTCATCTACCAGTAAATTATTAGGAGCTACAAGTTGAAAAAGGTTAAGCAACGAATTAGATCACCTGTTTTCAGGAATCATATTGAATGCTAGTGTAACATTAAACCAATTGATCACAGAAAGGTTTTCCTTCAAGTATCTTTGCCTACAAAAATGCTGGAGACTATCTTTGCTCTACCAAATATTAATTTTATCATGCAGTGCAGGATTTTTTTCTTTTTAAGCTGTCTTAAACCAGCTATCACACCTGGTGAACAGACTTCATATCTTAAATTTGCACAAGCTTTTGCAAGCATCATTATGAAGTCCTTCCTAAGGTCATCACAGTCCTTCAGAGCTTCACCTGCCTTATTGTGCTTGCTTTAGGTAAATGCTGCCCTTAATGATTACCCCCATTGACCCCAGGAAGGCTGAAATGTCCTTTCAGCAGGAGGCCGTTTTCTTCCCCATTGCCCCAAAACAGATTCCCACAGTGCAATGAAATACCAAATTCATGAAAACTTAAGGTACTCTTCACAGGGATCTCCTGGAAAGAGTCCAGCGGAGGGCCACAAAAATGATACAGGGCCTGGAGCATCTTCTCTGTGAGGAAAGGCTGAGAGACCTGGGTCTGTTCAGCCCGGAGAAAAGAAGACTGAGAGGGGAGATTGATAAGATATCAATGTTTATAAATACCTGAAGTGTGGCAAACAGAAGGATACGGCCAACCTCTTTTCAGTGGTTTATAGGGACAGGACAAGGGGCAATGGCTACAAAATGTATCACAGGAAGTTCCTCACCAGCATGCGAAAGAACTTCTTCACGGTGAGGGTGACGGAGCACTGGAACAGGCTGCCCAGGGAGGTTGTGGAGTCTCCTTCTCTGGAGATATTCAAGGCCCGTCTGGACGCCTACCTGGGCAGCCTGCTCCAGGGAACCTGCTTTGGCAGGGGGGTTGGACCCGATGATCTTTCGAGGTCCCTTCCAACCCCTACAGTTCTGTGATTCTATGATTTTCTACCACTATGCAGTCTTTAGCAATCAATTTTTTTAACACACACACAAAAAAACAATAAAGCAGCATCAAGTAATATTTAACAGTACAGACAACCTGCAGCTCCTCTGCTACAGCCAGCTTAGCCTGCATAAGGCAGCTCTTATTCAGAAAGGCCATCCTGAAGCACAGGAATAAACTGAAGATGGTGTGTTCAGCACAGTTCAGTTTCATACGCATTATGTATCAAGCAAAGGAATGTACATAGAGGTGATATTCAGGAAATATGCAGTAAATGAAAGACATGGGACAAATGTACAGATTACCACCTCAACCGACTTAGTTATTCCCAAGGCCCCAAATGGCAAGGGAAGGGAACCTACGGCCTTTACAGAAAAGATCCCACTTCCTCTGGTGAAGGAACAAGCCTTCTCTCCCCACTGCATAAAAACACCTTGAGAAAACAAGAAGTACCATGACATCTGGGGATCCAGGAAAGTAACTTTAAGTCACTACGGTAAAACCAAACACCCTAATGTACCTCTACCAGTAAACTGCATAAACCAGACACTTCCATTAGCATGCATCTAGCTGTACAGCCAAGCACTAAAAATTCAAAGATACACTTAACAATTACTTAAATAGTTTTACAAGTACACACGCAGCACACACAGCGTGCAGGTTGGAGACTTGCCACAAAACGTAGGTGGCACAAACGCCAGCGACCTGATTAATCATTTGACAATAACGAGGATCGTCCCGTATTTCCTCTTCATACACATAGTTCCCTTTCCACACTCTGGGGCAGGGGCCTGGCACTTTGTTTACACCAAACAGCCAAAACACAAGCACAGATATCAAAAACAGTTCCCATCACCTTTCCCTTGATGCATGGGAGCACAGGAAGGAGCAGACTGCATAAATTTGAAACTGATCACTGGAGTATGGCCCTTCACAACACATTCACCCTACAAGCAACTATGTGGAAGAAAAGAAATCCCACAGCCTAGAAATAGGTGGTGACCTGGGTTTGGGTCCCAAACGCCTGACAAACAGCGCTCTCCATTACTATGGTAGAGAGAGTAATCAAATGGGTCTTAACTAATTGCATCTCTTACACAGAGTGAAACTGACAAAGTCTTTTGCTCTGGAGTTTGCTGCTCTCAACAGCTACCCAAAGCTTGTATTTGTGACATACTGGACAGGGTGAAAAATTGGAAAGAACACCTGAATCTTGCAAAGATGAGGTGACCCACATGCTGCTCTCTTTCTCTTGTATTTACCAGCACCTTTTAAGCTACTGCTATTATGCTTTGTAGAGTTTTTGATTGATCAATGACCTCCTTCTCTTTTGCACAACCCAGCAATATTTCTTGCCTGAAGTTTATCAAGCAACAGACAAAAAAAGAGTTTTTCAGAGCAGTTCCAAAGTAAACAACAAGAAACATGTATCTGGGGATACTAAGTTAGGTTTCTGTAAGAAAAATACACTGCAGTTCCCAGCCACTATAATCCTGGATTTATTCTTGTGCCCCCAGTCTTATTTTTGGATTTAGCTCACAATTAAGTCTTATTTTTACACTTGACTGTGTCAAGGAAGGCGCAGTATTTTCCATCTCACTTGTCAGAAAGATGCAGGACACAAGTATGATGCCATATGAAACATTTAAGCAAAAATACTAACAGTAATCCTCAGGGAAGCCAACGAGCTCAAACATGTATTTGGGGTCTATATATACACTAAGAGAAGCTCATAAAAATATAACCATATTAAAAATCCTGATAGGAATCGAACAGTGCAACTCCAGAGTAATGAACAGAAAGAGAGCTAATACACCTGGCAGCCAGTGTTATATAGAAGAACTATAGCAATTCTCTCAAAGTGCAATGATATCTTTATTGGCAGACTCCTATACAGACCTCCAAAAGACAGCAGCACTGTGCGGACACACTGCCGGAGACTGAACTCATGCTATGCCTAAAACAAGCCTTTCCTTTTAGTTCCATGCTACATACATATACACACACACAAACACAACAAAGACTTTTTAATCTATCAATTCTGATTTAATCTGACGTAGTATTTTATTTCGAGCAAAATAGACAGGAGTTATTAACAGAGCTTTTTGCTGCTACACAAAAGTAGCACAAGCATGGAACAGGCACAAGTCGCCTAACTGAAGAGAACTGAAACTACACTTAGCTAAATAGTGGGTGGGGGAGAAATTATTTTTGTCCCACAGGATTCAGTAAGAGATGACGGAAACATGGACTTCCCCTGGAAAAATCAAAAGCTCAAGCAGCTGTACTTTGCTGCAAAAATATCAGGGTAGAAAACCTTTTAGAAGTTGTTTTGGGGTTTGCAGTTACACTCCACACTGAAGCTGTAGACAGGTTCAAAACAAACACAATTCATGCCTGCATGTGCTCACACTGGCTTTAGCCACAATTCATGAGTGAGAAACCAGACGCTACTTCTTGAGGAACCTACATTTTCCTTAAACTGCTTCTAAACAAATGATTTAGAGAGTCTGAAGCAACAATGCAAAGAACAGAAGAGAACCCAGAAATCTGTCATTGCCAAATGATGTAGGTAGGACATGAGTGATGCTGAAAAAAATGACAGTGGTAAGGGATAAGGTGAATACAGAGCAGTCATGTACCAAATCACACAACATTAGAACTAGCGGTACTTGAGAAAGCTAGGTTGACTCAAAATATATTAAAGAAATATTTCTTTATTTTTGCTACTCGCAAGTGGTGAGCTGCTGAATTTGCTGTCACGGGAAGCTACAGAAGCAGACAGCATCAGCAGGTTCAGAAAGTTCACAGACAGTGGGGACAAACAGATACTATAGGAAATGGGCAGTGACATACCTGCCAGCATGCCTAATTTAATAAACACGGATGTTGGAGGAGCAAGAGAAAAAAAAAAGAAAAAAAAAACACTAAAAAGCAGCTGGGCTTTCATACTGTCCCTAAATAGCATCAGTTAGTTCCACTGTCCAAGACAGAACAGTGGGCTGGATCGACTCCTGATCTTACCCAGCAGGGTACTCCTTATGTTCTTATAAGCTTACCCCTAACATTTGTAATTTGATAACATTAATTTCTCCCCTTCTCCCACTTTTTACACCCGAACAGATGACTGGAAGATAATCTACTTGCCGTGGTAAAAGCCTTATCTGGACACGTGAAGAGCAACAAATTGAGTGTCCTAGCAAGGCTTTCCAGCAAGGACAGGCAGGACCCAGAGCAGAGTCACACTCTGTGAAAGCACCACTTTTAGCAGATCTACTTGTTCCTGCTGAGTGCAGCCACTGGTGGCCTGTAAGATAACAGGGAGTGGTTTGTAAAGTGACTGTGAAAGAGAAATAAAAGACTTAAACACACACATGCACACACCTGTGCAACTGTCAGTGCCTGCTGCCAGGCATTGGAAGAAGCCAGCTCCCAACTGCTTTTAGGACTCGCAAAAAGCATAATAGGTTTCCTTGCAGCGCACATCAACTCCAAGACAACTAAGCTGTAGCTCTGCACTCCACATACCCTCTCCTCAAACAGTTAAAGTCCTTTGGAGAGGTCAGGAAATGCTGTCACAGCAAACTTTGGGGAAAAATCTTTGCTAGATCATACAGAGTATCGGCATCATGTCACACAGAAATTTGGTACCTTGCATCATCAGTATTTTACAGAGAAGTTAACGGCTATTAGAAAGCCTGAAATTTTTTTTACAGTCCCAAGACCCATCAGTAATCCCAAGAAAACCCTGTGCAGAAAATAATTTAAACCATGTGGGTTAGACACACTCTTAAATGTATGCTCAGAATTTGACATTCAACCTAAACAAGACCAAATTTAGGCAATGGAATCCCCAAATGCGTTATAAATTGCAACACAATTACACATCCGTGGTTAAAAGATGTATAATTAAGAGGAGAACTTAGAGGTTCACAGACTGCATCCAAATAAAAGTCATGACTAAAGACATCTTAACAGTGTTGGTTTGAATTTTCTAACACCAGTGCAGATTTAATGCTGTATTGCTTGGTGTGTTCATGAGATTTCACAGACAAGGTACAATAGTCTACACACGCTTCCAAAACCATCAACCTGAGGCTAGAAAGCAGAACTCAGATCTCCCTGAACCTCAGCTTTTCCACAAAAACAGGCAGCATAAATAGTAGCTTTACCAACTCTTCAATTTGACCAAGAGATGAATTCCCTGTGTTCCACTTGCCTGACCCTTTTGCTGGGACCAACAGTAAATACATGGATTTTAAAGTGTTTTGGCAACATGCAATCTAATCCACTCAGAGATGAGCAGAGACCATAAAAAATCATGACAAAAAGACACACATTTAAAGCTACCTTACTGTAAAACCTTCCCATCAGTACTAGTAAAAATATAAGAAAGAAAGAAAGAAAAAATACTCCTTTTTCTTTCCATTTCATACTAGGCAATGAGCACCTCCCTGGGAAGAGCTCTGTTCTATCAAGAGCAGCTACACCACATCTAATTGTGGTCAACATCAACGCCACAAAGCTGTAACTTCTGTCCCCATCCTACGATCTAACCATAACTTTGGCTTAGCTCTGGTCATTTAACAACTCAGGCCTCTACTATGCTCAGCTACCAAACCGAGCCTGCTGTAATTCTAGAAACAAAACAGAGTCTTATTAGTAAAAACATCCAAAACGAGACAAAAAACACTTGGAAGCAACCAAAGTCAGCTACGTGAATGTTTATAAGGGACAATTTTATTAACCAGAGGAAAATCCTTGTTCAGTAAGACCTCTGAAGAGCCCCACACAAGTACAGGCATTGCATACGTGTGCCTGTACCCAAACAGATCTACCTGCAAGACCAAGGCACTTAACATATAAGATAGTACAAGACATTTTTAGTCACCACCTAGAATCATATTTTGGACTAATTTTGCATGTGAAAATCTACCTAGGAAGACAGAAGCAGCAACAATTGTCCTCATTCTGCCTTTTTAGAAAGCTTCTACTCTGCAAAAAGACAATTTATATTGCATAAGAACGTCCAGTGTATTAACAGAAAAGCAGTAGTACATTTTAAGCAACACTGGCAATATGAATTATGCTTCATAATACAATACAATAAATACAAAACTAAATTTTAGTATTATTCCTAATAATAACTAAATAACATATAGACTTGTAACAAGTTCCAATCGACAGCAGAAAACATAACTAAGGAGACGAGGGAAGAGGCACTTTCCATTCCAAACTGATCAGGTTGTTGTTTTTGTTTTCCTATACAAAATGAACTTCAGCAGGCAATTTAATTTCACCGGATTCACCCATCTGATAAATAGTACCTTAAATAAAACGTGACAAAGACAGCCCAAAATCTGAAGACCAACAAGCTTTTAAGACCGCAGGAATTTAAGAAACTTCAAAGGATTTCTTAAGAGGAAAAATGCTCAGTAGGAAGATTTGTAACTGAAAACCATAGCTACGAGCACACTCCTATAGATTTCAATAAAACATTTCCTAAATACGGTTATTCCTGATCTAAGTAAGGCTCCAGACTGGTTCCATATCACTGGAAGTCTTTTGAACAAGGATTTCTCTATTTGACCTGATGGTCTAAGGCCCCAGTCCTGCAGTCCTATCCACACAGGCAGATTTTCATGCTTGCACAGAAACACAGTTATTTCAACATGGCTATAAACAAGACCAGGGTTTGCCAGGGAGACTGGGGCTGCAGAAAGAAGGCCTTCAGACACAGCAATAAATGGGACATTTAGGCAATTGCAACATCACAAAAAATGCACTTTAAAATGTTATCTCAAAATATCAAAACCACGATCCAGAGAGAAATCAGAGACTAAAACATACCACAGTATACCTTGCATCTGTACTTGAATTTACAAAAAAAAAAAAAGCCGTAAGTCCAAGTCTTTTATTTATTCAAATAACAGCTAACCTGCACTTGCATATGAAGTTAAACAAAATGCCTTAGCCTTATTTCTAGTCCCAATGGTGCAAAGACAAACAAACTTATTTTCGCACAATACCAGAGTATCATTCTTGCTTCAGTGGGAACACTCAATAAATAAAATAAAGCAGCAGAGCTCCTCACAGAGCAGCCTTTTAGCAGTTGTAAGCTATCGAAGTTTCAATACAGTATTACAATAAATTTGTACCTCCTGAGGGTCTACCATACTGCGAGAGCATGGTACATGCAACTCTGTAGGACCAGGCCCTACATAAAACTCATTCATTCATCATAAAAGTATTGAAACATCAAAATCACTCCTACTAAGTAAATTTGGGGTTGCTTTCTGTAGACAATTTAGATTTACAATTAAATTTATCTTACATGTGTATACATTACAAACAAATCACATAAAAGGCTGAAGATGGCTGCAAAAATGTCACTAGACTGCAAGTAACAGCTTCACACGAAACATTAGTGTTAGGGTTTATCCATCACCAGCACTACCCGGTCAGTAAGGTCTTAGTATGACACTCTGACAGTACAACGGTGCCCACAGGATAGGACGCTCAGCTGTAAGGGAATGATGCATTGCCCTAAATTTGCCAATTTTAAGTATACCAATCCTCAAAAATTGAGAGCATCCTTAAAATAAACCCTCATCATATGTTGTTAAGTAACAAAGTTAGAACTAACTATAGATCTACATATTTTAATCAGATGGTGTAATATAAGGCTTTAAGCTAAGTGTTACTGTCATTCCCCAAATTTATTCAAGGTTACTTGTACAAAGCAATTAGCCTTCTAAACTAAAAGTCATTTTAAGGAACATTTAAACCAAAGTACACATCTCCAGCATTAGAAACCAGAGCTATTTCACCTGTGCTGGGTGAAGCGTGTTGGCTGGCTTTCCAGTGGGCTCACTTCAGAACTACCAGACGTTCCTTCCCCTGAAAAAAAGCATCCTTTCATTCCCAGCTCCCGGCAGCAGCACCAAGTAGGCAACTCCTGCCCCACACCTGCCCCAAGGACCGACGGGGCCCCAACCCACGCTGGGACCCCTTGCCACATTTGGGGACGCGGGACGGGGCCGGAGTCCGAGTTCTACTGTGCCCTGGTTGTTGAGGGGCCTTGAGGGGAGCCCCTTCCCCTGGCTGGGGGGCCGTCACCCCAGCCCACTCACACCCACCGGCCGTGGCAGGGCTGGGGGTGACCGGGGGACCCCGGGCAAGCCTGGGGCAGCCACCAGCCCTGGCACATGGCAGGGCAGGGAGGCGAGGCTGAGCTGGCCCCTCACCCCCCACCCTCGCCCCCGGTTTGGGGGGCACCCCCGTGCGGGGGTACAGCACTGGGGGAGGGCACTGTAGGCACTCTGACGACCTCCCCGCAACCCCAAAAAGCCCCCTCAACCACCCCAAAAAAAAGTTGCGGGGCGAAACCACCCCGGGCGAGGGGACACAACGGGGAGGGGTGCGGGGGAGGTCGCGGGCAGGGGGGGGCGGCGGCCGCGTCCCGGGGCACCCCCGGCCCATCCCCGCGGCCACCGAGGCGGGGGCGGCGAGGGGGGCGAGCACCCTAAAAACGCCGAGAAACTTTCCAGGCCGCGGCCGGCGCGGCCCCGCACGCCCCGCGGGACCGGCACCGCCTCCACCGCGGCGGCCCCGGACCGGGCTAGGGGCAGGGGTGCCCCCCACCCCCCCCCGCACCGCCGCCGCCGCTGCTCATTAAAAGTCATTTTGGGAAATTAATGCCGCCCCCGGCCCCCCCGGCCCGCGCCCCTCCCGCCACCCCCCCCCCCACCCCCCTTCGCCGCCCCGTGGAGGTGGGGGGGTGGAAGCAGCCCCGCCGCGGCGCCCCCGCCGCCTTCCCCCCGGCCGCCCGGCTCCGGCGGCGGCGGGGCTCGGCCCGCTTTGGGCCCGGGGCCCGGCGCGGGGGGCCCGGCCCGGCGGGACGGGGAGCGGAGCGGAGCGGCCAGGCCGCGCCGCGCTGAGGCCTAGCGCCCCCCCGCCCCCGTTCTCCCCCGCCGCCCTTCACCTCCCGGGCAAAGGCGCCGCGGCGCCGCGCCCCGACCCTCCCGCTGGGTCCCGGCCACCGTCTCACCCCCCTCCGGGGCTCCTCTGGGCGCCCGAAAGCCGCAAACCCCCCCCGGCTCCCCTCACCCCCCCCGCTGCGGCCTACCCCGCCCCGGCCGATCCCCGGCCTCGCGTAGCCCGCCTCTCCGCCCGCCCTGTACCCTTCGCACCGCCTGCCGCGCTACGCGAGCTCGGGGATGCAGGCCGGGCCTGGCTTACCTTTCCAGCTGCTTTTTTTTTCTCCTCTCTCTCCTCTCCCCCCTTTCCCTCTGTTGGGCTGACAGATCAGAGTTTCCTCCCCAGCAGAGGGACTGGGAATGGGCTCGGGCTCTGTGCTGAGGAGCTGCTGCCCCCCTGGCTCTGAGAAGATCCTGATTTTTGTGGGGAGGAAGCTTTGGGGGCTCTTTATTATTTTAAAACTACAAAGTGCTCAGAGGGTAGGTGATTATTAAGGGGAATCCCTGAATATATTCTCCAGCAAAGAAGGCAGGGCTGCTGGGGCTGCTCAAGAAGAGAGCCAGCAGCCTCCTACAGCACCACTACAGGCACCGAGAGGACATAACATCAGAGAGCGGTTCCTCTGCCCTCCAAAACAACAACTTTCCTACCATCTTGGAGGTAGTAGAGGGAGAGAGGGAGGGGGAAAAAAGTACAGAAGGTTTTTATAAAGTGTCAATTTGGGGGAGGGAGCCAAATGGCCAAAAACAAATTTTTAAAAATCATTTATATGACTTTTTATTTTAAATAAAAATAAAATACAAAGGCATGAGGGTTAAGAGATAATTTTCTTTATAACGAAATAAGATCAGCTTTCTGGGGAAAAAAAATTAAAGAAGGTATGGTCATTTTTTTTTAATTTTTATTTTTATTTAAAAATTTATTTAAAAATTAAAAAAATGTATTTTTTTCCTACAATTTAAAATGTAGATAAGTTTTTATTGCTGTTTGATAGTTCTAAAAATTTATGTACAATTGTGAAAGTTGGTGTAACTTTTTTGGTGCTGCTGCTCTCAATAGAACAACTGAAATTGATGTGGGACTGTTTGGTAGAACTGTATCGTTATGTCTTCTCTCTCGAGGCATTGTAAATAAAACTGAATGTACAGGTAGGAAAAAAAGCTCTTTTAATATTTTTTTTTTGGGGGGGGGGGGGAGGGGGATCCTGTAAAAAAGCCATGGGGGATTTAATGCAAGTGAGTGGAGCCTGTGATATGTATCTGAAAAATTCTGCTTATCTGTCATAAATTTAGCATTGTCTGCTCTTCAGTATGGAATGTGAAAAATAAAGCTCATAGAAAAAAAATGGAGGTAATAATTGAATTTTCTTTTTAATATTTTCAAAGCACTTTACAGCTTTCTAAAAATCTGTTTTGGTTCTTTTTAAGTTTCTGTTTTGATTTGGGGGCTTTGTTCCTGATATTTATGAATAGCGTTATTCCTGACTTCTTTCTTACAGAGTTGAGAAATGTTATTAATTTATACTATAATACCTTGTAACGCAGAATGGTCGTTGTGTTTTTCTTTTTTGCATAAGCTTTTATTAAATTGTTTAAAATGTATGGAAAGCTGTCAAAATAATGTGAGATGCTACTGTGTATCTATAGGTGAAGACACTGATCACTGTGTTCAGCAGACCTATGATAATATTGCTTGTGATAGGTTTATACTCAGCCCTGTACAGGGATGAACTGCTAAAATATCTATTTATTTCTCCTGAAGGAAGATGAAATAATCAGAAAACTAATGAGCTATATATATAAAAAAAAAAAGCGTTTAATTTTTTTCCATTGTAAAAATTAGTCAGGTGGTATAGGCTAATTGAACTGCAATCAGACTGAAGTCATGTCAATGAAGGTATTGAATTGTTAGTATGTTATCACCCCCTCCCTTGCCTCTGTCAGATCTGAAATATATTGCATTATCTCAATTACGGTAAACTTTTATTTAAATATATATATATTTCGCTGAATTTAGATACATTCCCTTATGAAAATATACATTGTGAATTGCCTTGCTAGTATCGTGAGTGTAGTTTGTGTGTTTATAGTGGCATTTTCATTTAGATAAATCAGTTTGAATTAAAGTATAATTAAAAGTCACTTGGTCTGTGCATCAAACTGCATATTTTTGCTCGACTGGATTATTTTTTTTTAAGATTATGGTTGGTCCAATTAGCATACTTAAATAATGTTGAGTTTTGCATTCTGTGGAGTTATTGCAAAGCTTTTTTTTTTTTATCAGATTATTAATTTATTAAATGCATTATTCTGCTCTGACATTAGGAAAAAATAGTAATAATCAAATGCGTTGCTACTACATCTTGTTTTAAAAGTTTGTGTAGAAGTCATGGCATAAGTAGGGTACTTCATAATCTTACCAGTCATGATTGTGTTGTTTGAAGCATGAAATGTAATGATTATTTTTGTAGGATATTTAAACAAAAATACTTTTAAATTTTATATTTAAAATTCACTACAGGAGTGACAGGGATTACAAATGTTGTTTATGATCGGGATGATTTAAAAAAAAAAAAACTTTTGAAATACTACAAATAATTGATCTCCTGTGCCAATGGATTCAAAAATTTAACAAATGCAGCATAAGCTAATATTTCCTTTTATTCTAAAAAAAGTAAAGGACCAAATTCTCAGACCCCAGTTTTTTGAAATGCTTGGAGGCCTGATTAATAATTGAAAAGTGTTTGAAGAATCACTTAATACTTACTTGCATAAAACTCTTACGAAGTCATTAGGGTTTGATAGAGTACAGAATTCAAGTTTCTGCACTAAGTGTTTTCTTGCGTATAGCTATGTGTTGAAAAGAATTGACACTTCTAACTAGATCAGTAGTTTAGTGTAACTCAGATGTAAGTTTGTTCTCTTTATTGCACAGTTAAAAAAATTTTAGTGTTTTAGAGAGGGAGGCATAACACAAACAACCGATCTGTACTGAGACTTTCTGTGGCACTCTTGAGAATGCCCATACAGCACACTGAGGACTTTTTAAAAATGGGACATAGATGATACAACGTGTTAAAGAAAAGGCTATGAAAGCACTTGAGAACCCAACTACAGAGACAATATTAAACCCTTTCTTTGGTTTATGTGCTTGACTTCGCGGGTACTGACTTTAATCGGATTACATGCATGCCTAAATTTAAATATGTATCATAGTAGCATTACACATTTTGGTGACATCCTGAGATCTGTTTGATGTGTGTTAATTGCAAAACCAGAAGCATAATGCTAAAGAAAAAGAGAAACATTTTGAATCTAATTTGTAATAGGAAAACTGGAAAGGGATATTTTTGAGTGTCTTTTTCTAGGAAAAACAAAACAAAACACACAACTTTTTAAGGAGGATAAAGTAAAGAGGAAAAAATCACTAGATCTTAGATACACGGACTGTTGTGTAATTATTCAACAGAGAAATGAGTATCTCCACGCTATGTACAGAGGAATTTATTTAACACAACTTTATTTGTCTGAGAGAATTCAAAATATTTACTTTTTAGCTACTTGCTAAAAATTGCAAATATTATTTTATTTGTTTTGCTCACAACAAAATGTTACACTAACACTTCAAAGGAGCAAATTCTGTTAGGTTTAGTAATGTAGAATCTTAAATATATAAAACATTTATGGACAAGACTCGTAACTTGTGAGTCGCATCATTTTGACAGAGTGGCTCAGCACTCTGGAGTTATTTTAGAGAAAAATTCGGTGTCTATGACTCCTGTACAAGGACGGCGTGTGACCCCAAAGCAAGAAACATCCCCTGTGCAAAATGCAGACGCGAATTCTGGAGATTCCATTTCCTCATTACAGAATAGGTCTGTGTGGCCAAACCCCTGGACCAACCGCTCCAGCCAGTAGACATGCTCTGTGCTTGAGCACAGGGTGGTCAAAGAAAATTAATGTTCCCTAAATCACTAGTTCCTAGCTAATGAAGCATACTTTGCAGATGTGCCTCACTAGTATTAATAGTGAGACAGAGGGCAGCATCATAGCGAATAAGCTTTGTGAGTCTAATAACAGAAATTAAATAAATGCTTTAGGTTGTATACCAGTTATTGGAGGAGGCTGCTTCAAAAAGCAAGCTTTGACTCTCTCCCAAGGTCATATGCGGCCCAAATGCAGACCTCAAGCACCCCTGGAGCATGACTTAGATTTGATGCACGTAGTGAAGGTCTTGGCTTTTCAGCAACAAGTGTTGTGATGTTGGTGCCATGGTATTACTGCGTGACAGACACACAGGTTCTGAGAAAACAGTTCCAGTGTCTTTAAATGCTTGTGAAAGTGATCAGCAATGTATTTAAAATACGTGAGAGTATTGGAAAGGGGAGGAACAACTGTGTGTGCAGACTGTTAGAGATTTTCATGCGTAGAGCCACATTTATGTATAAGATCTTGTCTTTAGGAGTTTAAACACTGACGAGAAAAAAAAATTCTGATAAGATCCATTCATCTTAGTAAGACCTTGAGCAGCAGTTTTATGTAGTGTTGGTTTATTTAATTGTGGTGAGTTCTGGAGTCAAGATATCCACAGGACAAACCATTCATAGAGCTAACTCATTTTGCTTTACTTCATTTAGTCATAAATGCTAGCAAAGCCACGCAAAGTACAAATGACTATCCTTGTTTTTCAAAGTCTTAGGATCCACAGTAAGGCTGATTGGAGCAATGGGAATTTTACTGTGGATTTCAGTAGGAGTAAGGTTGCAGAAGTATTTAACCAGTTGGGAGCAGACGTGCTAGCATGGTAATGTAATTAACTGATAGTGAACTGAACTGAAAATAATAATTAACTAAGACTTTACTAATCTGTTCATTATCAATGTGTATTTTAATCTGCATTAAATAAATGGTATTGTCTCCTAAATCTCAGCAAAGACAAAATAACATGACTATCAGTTGTAGGAATGTTGTCCAGAGTACATTGCAGGCATCTGTGGAGATTTCTTTAAATAGAAGACAAATTAATGGAATAAACTGTCCCAGCAGAATGCTCTAATACAGTCCTATTTGACTAGGAAGCCCACTGTTAATTGAAAGTATACTACTGTATTTTTACTTATCTATCAATATTTCATTAACTGTAATCGTGGCGGTTAAGAAGCTACACGCTTTGTGAGCAGACCTTCTTTCAGTTATTCACTTACATTCAGGTTATGGCAGGTCTTGGTCATCTCTGCAAATTGGACAGAGGAGAATTCCCACTCCGTACTAAATCAGTGATCTGTTAGTCTTCTGACAGTGACCTGTATAAGATGCTTCAAAAAAGCTGTGGAGTATCCCATGATGGATAACTCGGAAATGAAAAGCCTGTAGGACAGGATTTTTCAAACAGTTTAGCTAACATCAAAGCATGAGGCTTAATTAGTTCCTAGGGTCATGAGATTCCAGTGGATTTTGAAAAAAATTATACATTAAGCTCTTTGGTTTTAGTATGTTTCTTTTTGATGTTTGTTTCTCATCTCTGATCCCTTTCAAACATAGACACAGATGTGACAGAAGGTGACAAGAAATAATAAAAGTGTTTCTTTGAGATACTGGTTGCATTTATTCAAAATGTTGAATTAGCATTAGAGTGCTGGGATGTCTCTACCAACTGGTATTTCTTAGTAGACCAGGAGGCCTGACCAGGTAAATATGGCACAGTGTTAGGTGCTGTGGTAGAATGGATGTTTGCATGTAGCCAGAGAAAAATGTTTATTAACAGCATTTAGCATGGGAGGCTTTGCAGAATATGGAGTCACTCATAAAGAGTTTAATTTGCAAGGTTTTATGTACGTCTCATGACTGCATGTGAAGCCCTTCTACTGTGGGGAGTTCTGGATACCCAGACACTTTAGGACACGTTGCTGACAACATCCCCTCAGTTAATATGCATCATAGTAAAGCTTCTTTTGGATAAAACATTACACAATGAAGAGGACCATGATTTGTACTTGTCCTCAGTGTTTTGTTTCTGGACAAGAAATTTCCTTGTGACTGTAAATTTAATTGCTTCTTTCCCCATGGTACCTTGCCTCATTGACATTATGTGCAGATAGCTGCAGGAGATAAATTACATATGTATTAGTGGTTTGTTTGTTTGTTTTTGTTTCTAAACAGGAATTACTTTATTAGGCAAGACAACTTTTCTGTTATCTCTGAGAGCTTACCACATAGAAAGTGTTCTTGTACTCCTGATAACAACTTGTTAGTTGTCATTGAAGTCAACTTCCAGGTGCTCTCCCTTAATCACTTCTTACTTTTTAATATATATATATATATATATTAAAATCTCCTACGATGGTAGTCACAGTTAAGCTTTCTTCTATCAGCTTGCTTGTTAACACTTTTTCTGTTCATGTCTTATTTGTGCTTTGACAGAGTCACTCTTTGTGCCCTTCATCACTGAAGGAAATACCTATTTAAATGAGATCACAAGAACAAAACATGGTTTTTAAGGGACTGTTGTGTTTTAGGAGAGGATGTTTTGGCTTAGCCCTTCATTGGAGTATTTTATAAGGTGAAGTGTCTGGGGACAGGGATGGAGGTGAGGTTTTATTACTTTTCTCTTTAGATTAAGGCTGATGTTAGGCTGCTGCTCCGTATGGTTTCAACAGTAACACAGAGCACATCCCCAGACCAAACAGATTCTTGCAAGACAGTGGCTGCTGTTGGTCTCAGAAGAGGCACTGATGCCAAATCTTTCACTTCCTGGGGAAATGCTACAGACATTTCCTTCTCTGCCTTTAGCTACACTTGAAAATACATTTGAAAATGAGGCAGTTACAACTATTTTTATGAACGGCCTAGTTTTGTTGGCTGTTTCAAAGTCTTGCTGAGAACACACCTCAGTTTGACTTGACTTTCCATTTGGGACCACTTTTTTTTTTCTTTTTTTTTTTCAGTCAAAGCAGCTCAGTGAATTGCCTAGAATGTAAAGTGTCCCTCTGGAATTACAGGGATGTACCTGGGGGCTGCTGGTGCTTCTGGGAAGGTGGATATTGAATGTTCGGTTGGTGTGGTGGTTTTTTTGTTTGTTTTAAATCACACTTTAGACTTGTGCTTAATAGGGCTTCACCTTGAATTAACACACCCTTTTCCTTTTTCTGTCTCTCTACAACCCTCTACTGAAGACAGGGCTACGTAAAGGCAAGGTTTAATTAAATTGGGGTTAACTGCATGAATATGAGAGTTCTGTTTACATAGTGCTACATTAAGAGAAGAGGGGGCTTAGTAATTAAACCCATCCATCTCTCCCAGACATGTAATTGTTCTTTCTCATGCTGTCTATGCAGGCAACAGAGTACAGGAAAAAGAAAAAAAAATCAAAGACAGAAATTAGAAAGTTAAGAACTCTATAGCAGCATTCTCATACACTTAGTATTATTCTACACTGGAAAAAAATGTAGGTTTTCCTCTTTAAAAGAAAAAAATTAAGAAAAAAAAAACTTTTAAGTTGGAAATGATGGCCTCATCATGATGGCCTACATTATCCAACATTACAGAGCAGAGACTCACTGTTCTGTAGTCATTCTAACGCTTCAAAAAGAAAGCCCACAGCCCCCTCCCCCACTTTGCTATAAAAAGATCAGTGCACACAGAAACCATACTGAGATCTTTCTTCCCTGTACTTGTACCGGTGTATCTGAAGGCCTTTATCTTTTGCTAAATTTTAAAAACAGTTTAGTATTACAAAGCTGTGTGAAAACCACTTACTCTTTTTCATGACATAAAAATAAACTGTATTCTTGAGTATTTTCTTAACTGCAACTAAACAGAGAAACATACAAATAAATATCTAGAGCAGTGGGAGGTGAACACTGACACAAACCAGGTATGTTTGCCTTGTTCCTCAAAAGAGGAACAACTTGTTCTGAAAGTGCATGACAAAAATAGCATGTTCACACCCTCAGCAGTGTTTAAGATAACTGAATGCTCTGGAAGAACACTGATTCTCAGTTGCTTACTGAGTTCTTCTCCTGCAAGAAGCATGAGCTATATGAATTACATAGGTAACAAACTGTTTAATATTATAATTTATTTGTATACAATCATCATGTATTCTGCCTCTAGGTACGGTAAGTTGAATGCTGCATGTTGTCTCCAGCCACAACAACAGTCCTATATTAATGGGACTACTTGAACTGATGAAAATATGAAAAGAGAAATACCACTGCCTAACAAATAGATTTTTTTGGGGAAAAAAAAAGTATCAGTCACAGTTGTTAACTGCAGTAAATACTTGGATGAAGTTGGTAGCAGTGTGATAGTAACTAACTAGCAGCTGGCTGGCTCTTCCACTGCATGAGCACCTTCAACAACAGCTTTCACACACTTGGCCATAGTCTGGGATGCTCTACTGATTGAATCTGGAAAGGAAAAAAATAAAACACTTTTGTGTAAACTGTTAATTTTCAGCATATAACGATACACACAGAATATAAGAGATCTAGTACAGGACTGCATACAGATACAATATAGAAAAACACTTAGCTGAAAGTACAGCCTTATGGTTTATGGAAATTCCATATAATTTTATCAGAAAATCATGTTTGAAGAAAAAGACAAATCCTACATATCTTACTGGAAAGTTTCAAATGCCTCAAAAATCACACTGTAGAGCAAAGTAAAATGTATTGCTGATTTTGGATTGGAAAGGCCTTACTATACATACCTGTCATATAGAAATCTTTTATTGTGAGCTGTGGTGGAACAAGAGGATCAGCAAGAAGCTGCTGCTTCACTAACTGTGGCAGGAAAGTTTAAAAAAAGAAAAAGAAAAAGGTCAGCCAGCTGTATGATAGGAACTTGGTACAAAAGTATCTGTTTAGTGAAGTCTGCATTCACTATTCAGTGCAGACCGAGGTATGTTTACAATACTATGTGTGAAGAAGGCCCATTTCTTTGAAAAGCATCAGGCTACATAGATCAAGCTTAAATGCTTTGCTTCTGGTTACCTTTGATAATTCATTTGCCTGCTTGAAGTAGTTAGCCTCCTCCACATCATCGTATCGGACCAGATTAGGAGATACTTCTTCTAAACGCTTCCGTATTTGATCAAGGTTCTCATAAGGCAAGGTCATACCAGCCATCTAAGAGATTCACAGAAAGAAATGCCATCAAGTCTAGGTGTTTAATACATAGTATTTTCAGTTACCAATGCATTAACACACCTAAAATGAAAAATGAGGAAAAATCTACGCTTCTGAAAACATAAGCAATTATAATGTACAAAATAAAGCAAAGTTGCAATATTCTGTTGGGCTTTTGATGCCTACGGTTAAAACTACCCTCTTAAAAAAAAAAAAAGAGTTAGGCTTGTCTGTTATACAAAGGGGAAAAAAAAAGTACTTTTCTCCTTCCATATAGATAATCTCATTTGTACTTTCCCTTGCTTACTACCAAATGTGATAAATTGATGCAATTATCAATGCATCATGTTTCCAGTGACATGTAAGCATATATTTGATCTTATCTGATACCAGATCCTGTCCTAAGCACTGTTTTCTTTCTAAAAAGCAAGAAACTATCCTCCCACCAGTTTGCTCTAAAGTGCTTTGTGAAGACCAGCAGAATTTGCAGACAATGCTTCAGCCATTATGCATTCCAATAGCAAGCAGCAGCTACAACATTAGTGCTAGCTCCAAAAGGTAAACAGTATAATTTAACTCACAGAATTATGAAAGGATTCAATACAAAACACTACTACTTAAGACTACAAGCGTGCATTTCCCTGAAAATGTACCTCGTTTTGGAAACACTTTCCAATATGAAAGGAACTTAACCACTCACTATACTTTTATTAGAAGCAATTCATAGCAGAAATAGTACCTCAGAGACAGCTCTAATAATTCTCCAGTCTTCCCTTGCCATCCCAGGTGGTGTTACTGCTACTCTTGTCTGCTGGGCCCTGCCTTCAGTGTTCACATATGTGGCTGCCTTCTCTGTATATGCTGCTCCTGGGAGGATAACATCAGCCATGGGAGCTCCCACATCCCCATGATGTCCTAAATAGATGGACAAAGGAAACAGTAAACAGCCATGTAAGACATAAGTCAAACTAAAGAGGAATGCTTTACTAAGGCAATACAGAATTTCTAAGTTCCCAGAAAAAAAAAAAAAAAAAAAAAAAAAGAAGTTTGAGGTTCACTTAAACTGTGACATAAACCTATTAGGCTGATTGCTCTGAGTTTTTACATGCCGACTGGAGAAAATGAACAGCCTGCAAGCAGTGGTTAAATGGTGGTTCAGCCTCTGTAGTCATTCAGCTTTGGGGGAACTTCTGAACAAGGATATTTAGTGAATTAAGGTAAGACCATGTTTTGGTAAGATAGGACAGCTGGGAACCAACACACTTTTGTATGCCAGGTTTGAAGCTATGCTCCAGAAGGCCAAACTGGTCTATATTCTCATATTAGTCATCAACATTTTCTTATTTTTACCTAAGAAAACAGATAGCCAGTATCTCAGCTGTTAGTTGGAAGTTTCATTTCATGGCAGAAAATAAAGGCCATAATTTATCAAAGGGTCAGATATGATTGTAAGCGTATGACACTGTAAAGGTGTTCTCTCCAGCTTTTAGATGGTAACATTTCTAAAGTTACATCTACTAATTACCTTGATAGATGATAAAGCAATCCTTCGGCAAATCCTGCCGTGTTATACAACCCGAATCTGCTCCCAAGAGGTACAGTACTTTAGGAGGATTCTTCCTAATTGCTTCCACTCCTGGTTTGAAACCCAGATCCAAAGCAGCTACCTGGCTTGCAACCCTGTAGGAACAAACATATTGTAACCGCAGGTTATTTCAGAATTCTCCCTCTCCCATCAGAACAAGCCTAACTTTTTTTGACCAAATATTTTTTTTGGAGTGTCATAAGATGTCTCTAACAGTAATAGGACAAAAATGAAGCATAAATGAGAATTTTGAAAAAAAAAATATTTGATAGAATATTAGGTTGGTTTTGCTTTTTGACAAACTGATGCTGTCTTCTTTGGGGAATCTCACCTATTTATGACGGGATAGCAAAATAAAGGTAGGCATTACGGGTGAGGGCCTAGAGGCAGACAGCTCACTTGTCATTTAGAACACTGAGGTTCACATTTTGGCCATGAACTGAGCTCAGCAGGATTTTAATTTAGGGCACTCACATGGTAGATGAAAGACTAATTACTAGCCCATCAGCCACTCTGAAGCATCTTAAGTCCACCATTTCATTGCTATTCATTTATTCACACGCACAAAACATTTTAAAAGAATTAAATCATCATTCTTGTTTTCCAGCAGTCTCTTTCTTTTCCAAAGAAACAGCTTTGCATAATCCTACATAATCAGGTACCAAGTTTGTGATTATATGTAAAAGAAAAAAATACCAGTACACATCTTCCAATGTTAATGTTGTAATAAGTAAATTGAAAAAAAAATGTTTATCCTGTCATACAGAATAAGGATTTTTTTTTTTTTTACCTATTAGTATCCCTCAATCAGTTTTGAGTTTGGCTTCTAAAAACAACCAAATGTGACTTTTACACCTTTTGAGTCCTTTTCTCCTTATGTTTTTCTGATACAATCAATAATACAGGTTCTATTACGTTAAATTCCTTTTTACACTTAAAGCAGAGAGATGGCACACCAAGAGCATAAAAGTCTTGATAGTATGGAAGACTGGCAAGCCACATGTGAAAAAGGTAGCGTGGGTGTTCTTTAACAAGTCAGCACCTTGATATTAAATGTTCCAGTTTGAACAGTGGGGTTTTACATTCAAGTCTTCTTCAGAGGACCAAACCTTCCTTTAGCTATACTAGTTTTACATCAACAAAGCACCTTTTGGAAGGACTTTGTTGTGTCTCCAAATCTGAGAGCAACTGTATTTGCTGCAATCATTTTTCCTTTACAGAGGTTGTCAACTTGAGTTTTAGAAAGAGTGGGGAAGGATTGTCACAAGAGAAGCTTGTCTATCAAAATGAGTAATAGCCCTTGAAAAGCTTTAAAGCACACCAACCACTCAGTTAAGATGCTGCACAATAAAAGGAATATTATAAAAAAAACGTATTACTTAAATACAATTGCCATTTTGTTTTTCTTCCTCTAGATAAAAAAAATGAATTACTTAGCAAGTGATGCTGGTTTCACTGTCTTTTACTGGGCACTGTGGTATGATATTAAGCTCTCCTATATTCTGAACCTCTAAATTTAAGCATTTAATTCTGCATTTAAAAATAACAGAATAAGAATCTAATATAATCTCATTAAGACCCTGAAAAGTTTGCCAGGTCAAGAAACCCATTTTTACTAATAAGTTTCTGCTAATTATATTCCCTGCAGGTTCTAACCTGATAAGGCACTTGTGTATACATAAAGAAATATATGCACATCTATTACGGTAACTTATGTAGGCCCAGCATTAAGTGAATGAAAATGGCTCCCAAAAAAGCTTTAAAAGCAAACCTGTGAAGGATGTTCATGACTTTCCAATCGGAACCAACACTGCTTTTAGTCCTGGCATTTTGTGCAATGGTGGAAACTGCAGCATGGATAGCTGCTCCATCGCTGCGCTGCAATGCTGCACTACCTACCACCACCACTGGCTTTTTGGCCTGGTCGAGTACCTGTTAAGAATCAAGACATGAATGCCAAGGCTCTGAAGACAACTCTTGGTGCAGATAATGTAATAAATCCCATCATTTCTACAGAAGTCTGCCATGCAAAACTACAGTTCTGAAATTGTCATTGTTTCATGTAGAAATAAACCCAAGAGAAATGACTGTAACAGTAAGCTACTTTGTCAGTACTGAACTATACTCTTTATAACCAGACACCTAAGTGGAAACAGCAGTGACTGAAGCAGCCTGTTCCACATCAAGAAGTATTTCAGGAGTTTCCTGCACTGGAAAGTTTTACAAACTTGAATATATTAAACAGTTCACACACACTTGGTGCTCACCAATCATTACCTCATCTCTGCACTTGATTAAAAGCAAATAGCCCCATATACAATATGGTACTTCTGATCAAATCTGTCTCTGTAAGGAATTCAGGTTATTATTAAATTTACCCAAACTCTAACAGTCACATTCCTAAGTTGTGCATACCTTGCAGAACGCATGTTTTCCAGAAGCAATGTCCTGTAGTATCTGCGGAGACTCTCCTAGGTGATCGTATGTGTAGGTCAAATTCACAGGAGAGCCAACAAGGGCCACGTGCAAGTCATTGTGAAGCCAGCTGAAAACACAGCAAACATTTTATAACATCAAAAGGAATACAGATTTAGTCAACCAAGCCTGCTAATGTAATTTCCCCAAATAGGACAAATTCTTTCAAAGCAGTTTAAATGTCATTTACTGTTTTCGTAACACGTAGCTTAGCATTATTTTGACTGTTAGGCAAGATCATGGTTTTTAGAGCTATTTCTCTGTGTACGTTCTGGGACCAGTGCTGCAGTACACCTTATAGGAGAAGTATACGACTCAGTCTCCTTCTCCCTCAAACTTTTGCCAGTTCAGTGGAAAAAGGATGCACAAAATGAGATGCTACACCTTTAAGCCATCTTTCACAGTGTTAGGCAAACACAAACAAACAGAACAAACACCTACAGCTAATATTAAGTTTATTCTCTTCTTTAACTCCTGATTACCTTAGAATTTAAATTGATTTGTACAAGGAAAGCATTTTGAGTTTGACAATGCTCACAGTTTTAGAAATCCACTTACTTCTCTGATACACAGAAAAATCTAGCTGGTTACAAATTTCTCATTTATTGCAGCTTCTCGTAGTAGTTTCATAAAAGACACAAGTCTTTCATAAATCTAATTGCATCTTTCTTTTCCCCTCAACATTTTAAGGTTGTCATTGTTTAAAATTATGTATTTTGGAAAATCCCTGAACATTTGGTAGGACAGAATTTTTTTTAAACTCAGTTACCTCCTGCTGACGCATCTTGTTAAAGATGAATTAGCAGTGTTCAAAAGTTTGGAAAACGGCCACATTACTTATCAGAGAAAACATTAAACTTGAATTACTGCTTCTAAATCAGCAAGTCTGATGTGTTATAACAACAATACAAAAAGGCAGCAAACTGATACTGAAAACTGTTCTTTAAAAATATGCTTTAACAAATGTCTGTGAGATGGAAAGTCTGAAGTGTCTGCATTACCTAACAAAGGAATAAATAAGTGTATGGACCTGTGTAAAATGTCAGTAAGAATGAACAAAATACAGCTTACACACTATGGGGAGAAGAGCTGTGCTTTGTCTACACGTCACCATCCCCCTTTACTAAAAGGGTGAACAAAATTCCCTGAGTCCACCTGGATGAATGCTCTCAATGTACTGCCTGCGGCTCCAACCAAGCATTGTGCCAAATCCAGACGCATTTGCATGCTCATTCACCACTAAGGGATACATACCTCTTTCGAATTCTAGCATTAAAAAGCGGTGCCTCAAAGCGTGGATTGGTGCCAACCAGGAGCAGGACATCTGCCTCCTCCACTCCAGCAATCTTGGTATTAAGCAGGTAGTTAGAGCGTAAATCTGTGCTATAGCAAAGTGATAAAAGAATAAAAGAAGCAAGGCAATGAAAATTCAGTACAGGGAAGGAAAGAAGAACTAAATGAGAAATAAAGATTCTAGATCACAAAATATTTTTTCATGTCAGGAAGAGAAAGAAAATATTTTTTGATTTGAATTACTAATCCAAATACAATCAAAAGCTTCTCTCTTTCCTGAATATGAGACAACCAAACATTAAAAGAATTACAACATAGATATTTTCTACGTTTACAGTTATTATAAGCCTTCACAGACTCCCATCTGTTATTACACAGCTTACAAGACTGCTATTGTCCTATGATTTCCACAAAACTAACTAGAACTAAAATGACTGAATTATCAAACTTCTTGTAAGAGTATAAAACTAGCCTGCAGTAGCCTATTGTTGAACTGGAGCAGCGTCTCTATATATATATAACCAAGCAAATCTTGCTGTAGTGGAGACTTTTGCCTCCATTCACAATCAATAAATACTCTATAAATGAACATTGCAAACTCATACAAAACTTGCTAATACATCAGCAGTTACTATCCTTGGCCCTTTCAACATCTTACCATAAACTTTCCAGTCTGTGAGTCAGTTCATTAATGCAGTAATTACAGACAAACTTTCCCTGCATTCTTACCCAGCTCCATCAGTAGGGAAGATCTCTTCAGTGCAGAGCGTATCGCAATTTACTCTATTCAGCAAGTCTTTTAGAGCTATTAGTGCTTCTGCATCCACCAGTCCTCCTACAATTGCTGCTACATCCTTACCTTCAACAGCCTGTAGCTGGAAAGGCAAAAGGTATAAATGTGAACAAAGGAAACCACTGAAATAAATTCCCTTTGGACTTGGGTAAATGTTTGTTACCTTAGGATGAGCCAAAGCCAGCAGTGCAATCTGCTAGCCTGGAGTAACACCAAGTAATCAGCAGTATCTGACTTCCGCAAGGCAGCAATTCCAGCTCCTTCAGAACTCACAGCTAAAGCAAACAACAGCTCCTTATTCTATGCAGATCTCTCTTAGTTGAATTACTGCTCAGATGTGGCTGATTTTTATTTGGTGTGGTGAGGTTAGGAAGACTGGTTAATGCTTTTATTTTAATGAAGCCACAGAATAGACAGAAAACAAACTTCCAAAAGACAAGCTCAGGTAGTAAACTCAACTCAAAGATATTGTCTGAGAAGCAATAGCTTTCATAACAAACCCTGCTACTGTACCACTGGGAAAAATATCCTTGAGGAAAGTTCAATTACAGTTATTCAATTCTACTTTATCCCACATAAAATTTTTAATCAAAATCCAGAGCAGTCATGCAGCACTTCATGTGAGCACCAGAATCAATCACTGCTGAGAGAAAGCAATGAGGCAAGCACAATTCAGATAAGTAATACAGAATTAATGGCTTTGATGGCGAAAGTGTTTGATAGCACAATTTCAATAAATTTAAAGATTCTGATAGATCAGAGTAATTCAAGAAAGTCACTTTCTCCTGGATTTCTGAAGTAGTTTAGCTTCCTATTTAAATAAAAGTAATTTCTCTCCCAATGCCTTAAATTATGCACTGCCTGCATGTTCTTGAAATAATAAGACAAAGTTCTTCAGATGGTCTAATCCACAAAATAATAAACCATATTCAAAAGATAAGAGTTTTAACTGGAAATAAAATAGAAGCCAAATTCTCCCTACTAACCTTAAAGAAAAAAGCCCTTTCCTATATGGCTGTTTTCCTATTAATAATTTTAATATGCCCAGCTTTAGAAATTAATTTTACAATACATATATTGAAAATTATTCTTACCACACCAGCAACACGAGTTAACACATCCTCCCATGAGGCATAAACAAATAGTCCTTTCTCATTTTTGATCATTGGCTGAGTAAGCCTCTGACGCTTCAGACCATCATAAGCAAACCTGAGTGAACACCACTAATATTAGTAAAGATCAAAGACAAGGATAACTGTGTATACTAAATATTTTGTAGGATTGTTCTTTTTTAAAGAGCTTGCAGCAATTAGAAAAAGAAGCATGAGAAATATTTCCTCCAAAAATTCAATTTTCTCAAAAACATGCAAAAAATCTGGCAAATAATTATTGGGAAAAAAAGAGGCTACAAAAATGAAAATATTACAAAAGCCAATAGCTTCAATTATCATATTAAAGCTATGTTTTTACCAATTACACTTCATTGTACCTTCACAATAGTAATAATGGAACTCAGAAATCAGCACTACTGTCCACGTTTATGATTCTGTGCATGTTGCACATGCATGCAAACACCTCCCACACACCTTGTTTTGTCAGATATCCATTCCTCATTGATATCTTCATGCAGCCTTGGCAAAATTCTCATCACTTCTCCAGTCCTTGTGCTTACTACAATGTTGCTTCCAAGTGCATCAAGAACATCAATTGACTCTACCTTCCTGTTTAGGAGAATAAGTAAACCATTTGCAGTTTTCTATATGCCAGCAGCAGCAGACTGGTCAACAAACATTTAGAAAAAAAAGTGGTGTAGGTTTAGCTTTAGATACAGTTAAGAGCTTAGTTTCACAGATATTTAATTTAATATCGTCAACAACTACCGAGTTAATGAATTTGAATTTTACTTTATACACATTTTTTCTAAAAAGCAATCAGCATAACCTACAAGATTAGCAGTATATTTTACAGACTATACTTCACAAATTATAACATCTTTCATTTTTAGAATGATTTTTGAGTCAATAACAGAATTTGTGTTAGATTCAATCTACTAAAAAGTCTACAACAAAAACGCAGAGAATAAAAATCTGAGAAAGCTCTTGGTATCAGGGATGGAGGGATGGACGCATTCTTAAATAAAAGTATTTAAGAAAAACAGAGAAAGCTGCATCTTCAGTGTGAGTTGAGATACACACCTTGTCTCCCATGGGCGTGCAGTAAAGGCATACGGCTTGGAGGTCAGAGCACCAACTGGGCAGATGTCAATAATATTTCCTGATAACTCAGACATGAACATTTTTTCAACATAGGTACCAACTTGCATATCATTTCCTCTTCCGGTTGTTCCCAAGTCATCTACCCCTGCAACCTCACTAGCAAATCTGGTAGACACAGAAGGAATGAAAAACAAATCTGGAATGTACAACAGCAACGTGGCACATTTTTCAACTCTTATTTTCTGAGGATAAAAGATTAGCATAATCTTAGTCCATATGCCCGAAAGAAGAAAACAACTATTTAGATATATTAGTCAGTGCCATCACATGCAGGACTATACATCTGCTTAATTTCATTTAGACGAGGCTACAAAAAACAGGTGTAGTTAAATTAAAAAAAAAAAAAAAAAACAACTGTGGTTCAGTAGTCATTCGATTTCACAGTTTAAGTCCAAGACCAGCCATAACTAAAAACTTTCTAGCACTAGGTGGGTACACTGTATTCTTTTCCATCAGGCTAAAGTTAGCTGGTACTGAATCTCAGGACTACAGAACAGCATAAATAGAGCTACCAGAGGCTGTCAAGAATAAACAAATCTTGCAGCTACGGCTGAGGACATCACCAGTTCTGCCTCACAGAATCCTGACTTTGTTTTCGTGTTTTGGCCACCTCTCTCTACTTCCTGTATGACAGCTGTCTGGTAGCTCTGGGAAACAAGTCATCAGTCCCTACCAGAATAAAATTCTTCAGCACAATCAGAAAAGAAATTAAGTTTGACTACCCCTCATGTTACTTTCACAAGTAATAAATTAATACATATATCCTTGCTCAGTATCCTTCTCCAGTGAAAAATAAAGGACATTACCTGATACATCGAGTGCACTGTATACACCGAGTCATGATCGTTTTGACTAATGGACCAATGTTCTTGTCCTCAACAGCACGTTTACCCTCTCTAAATCTACTCCTATCACTGCCAAACATCATCGATTGATCCTAGAATAGACAACAGAAAACAAATGTATCCAGGCTGCTGGACAGCACCTAAGGCAAGAACATAAATGCATGTCTACGCAATTTAATTGGATGTTTTACCTGTAAGTCACATTCTCCACCCTGATCACAGATAGGACAGTCCAATGGGTGATTTGCCAGCAGGAACTCCATTACACCCTCCCTGTTGAGTTCAGGAATACAGTTAATGTTAGTTTTATACCCGTTAGCAGATAGTACAAATAATCAGCTACAGGAGGCTAAAAGAAAGGTACCTTGCTTTCCTGGACTTCTCAGAATTTGTTAGTATGTTCCAGCCCTTCATAACTGGCATGGCACAAGCAGCTACTGGCTGCAATCATCATAAAAAGCAAGAGTGAGCACAACATATTTCTTCCCGGTATGGGCAGAAATCCCTGCCTCCCCCCCCAAAACTCTTACATAGGCTTCTGTTATTAGTTTAACACGTTGCAGAAATAAAAAGGTATCTGCAAGGAAAATAAAAGAGAAGCAAACCAATTCACAGTCACTAGAAATCATACATAGTAAATAGTTGATGTAAGTTGATGATTTTGAAAACCCTTAGTAGTGAAGTTTGCAGCATGCATCATTTGTTTACTGGGTATTTATTTGTACACAGCATTTCCCAGAAGTCTTAGTGAAAGTTTTTTTCCCAAGATTACTGCAAGATTAATAAAAACTCATGCTCAGAAAATGAATCCCTCCTACTTTTCTCTCACTTCGTGACACGGACTATCTTCAATCTTTAGTGATGATCCAACATTTCCAGAAATGCAAAGCTCACACTACTGAATTCAAGTTGAGGTGAGCTAGAAAGCCTTACGTATGGTAAGCGTGTATTTAAAGGTGTAATCCAAGACTATCTCTAAAAGAATGCCTTAACTATCCAAATAGATTTCTTAGAACAATACTGCTGAAGACAGTATACAATCATGAAGTTAATTCTATTTTACAGCAGACTTCAGTGATACAAATTGCATTAAAATACTGAGTAATAAGTAACTGCAACCTCCACTTAGCTAGAATAAAGCTGCAAACACTAATCTCACAGCTGAATTCAAACATTATCTGAAATTTACTACTTGTGTAACATCAACTGAAAATCTGCAATTGAAGCCTTAACTACAGAACATAAAAACATATCCGACTAAAAATACACAGCTATCAAATGCTCATCTCCAGTAGCAGGATAATCCATAAGAAACTGAGTGACTTTGATCCATAGGTCTAAAAGTAGACAATTGCTACAGTCCAGCGTCATACTTCACCTTAACGCATATAAAACACAGAGATGAACTTAAATGCAGACGGGAAAGACCTGCTTGCAGCAGTTGAATTACAGCAATTTGTGTGCTAATAGCGCAGAAAATTATTTATATGATAAAAGCAGGCCCTAAGCACAGCAGAAAACTGTAATTCCTATGAAACGCATACAATACCTTTGGAGCTTTCTCTATTTCCACAAGACACATCCTGCAGTTTCCAGCAACAGAGAGACGATCATGGTAACAAAACCGAGGTATCTGTATTCCAGCCTTTTCACAGGCCTACAAAGAGTAAGAAACAACAGAAAATTCAATTTGAGTTGGATCTTTCAGTTCCACCTCATAAAACATAATGGAATTTTTCAAGGAATACCAGTTTTAGTGCTCAGGAATATAGTGCATTCAACCTTTCAACTTAAGTTGACTAAACTTTTAACTTTCGTAGGAAGAAATTCTAAAAACTGTAGTCAAGCAGAAATATGTAAAGTTATTAACTATATTTTTTCAAAAATGCATAATTGAGGAAATGCGAATTGACCTTTCTTCATTCTTTCCTTTCCTCAAAGAACAACGAGAATTATTTTTAGTAAATAGGACACCAAAAGTAAAAATAATTCTTAAAAAAAGCATGCACTATTTGAACAAAAGCACATAAAAGAGGAAATTTTGAAAAATATAAAAGAAACAATGGGCATAATGACTTCAGATAATTCAACAACACGGACACTCTGCACATAGGTCAATCTTCAACCTTAGTAGAACCCCAAGCCCAAAGAAACATTCCTCCATGTCATGTCTGAAGAGGGGACAGGAAGACAGACAGAAGAGATTTCCAGAGAACAGAGGAAGGCCCTTCTTGTATAGATGCACCCTGTCTAATGGGATTGATGCTATAGCACTAGCTTCACCTGCCAGGTGAAACACCATCGGTCTGGGCTACTACTTCAAGATCAGCATCAAAGCACAGTCAGGTTAAAAAAACTAAAAAGATCTAATTTTTCTGATGATTTCTACCAGAAAAATTATCATGCGTAAGCACAAACAAAAAGCTAACAAAAAACATAATTTAAGAAAACATTACACTAGACTCCAGCTGGGGGCATCCTAAAACCCAACTGAATTAGTAACTTATCCAAAGATGCAATTATCTAAGTCTGCTATTGTATTGCTTAAGCTTTGCAGTTTGGATTCAAGCTGTATGGATCTTCTTTCAAGCAGCTATGACAGACGCTTCTTTATCAAATTCTGAACTCCTCCTGAAGGATCTCTACCCACATGAAATGTCACCACAGACAGTGAAAAAACCCCTACAGTATTTCAAGAAACAATACAAACAGGATCTTTGCTACTGAGAATCTGAGACACCATAAAGAAGTGAGATGGGGGGATCCAAGAAAAATTTAGGCATGCCATTGCCCACACCTGAAGTACTGTGGTGCCCGGGTTCACCAACACAGGCTGACCGTCCACAAACACCTCTATTTGGTTGCTGGCTGCCGTGGCAGTTGTACGTCCTGAAAAACATGGAAAGGGCAAATAAATAAACGTCTGTCAAAGGCCGCTAGAGGCAAGCTGACAGACCCCGTGCTTCTCATCTTACAGTTATACATTACTGATGTAATTCCAAGTGCAAAATGCACTATATAAAAACCCAGTTCTGCAGACGAAATACCCATACGTGCCCTCCAGCAAGCCCACTGAACATATGTGTGTTTTACCACCGCACCCGCACGCAGACACTTACCACATACTCTGGAGGGCTGGGCAGCCCCGGCCAGGGCCCTGCGGACGGCGGGCAGCCGGAACATGGCGCTGGGAAGAGAAGAAGGCGCCTCGGTCTCTGTCCCTTCGGTCGCTGCCCGACGGGCTCTAAACAACCAGAGCAGAAGGGCCGCCGAGCCCGGGGTCACCTTGGGGCCGCCCCCGCCGCGGCTCCCGCCCGCAGCCCCCGGCTGCCCGTCAGGGGAGGGGAGGGGAGGCAGGGCCGGGCCGGGCCGGCCCCGTTCCCGTTCCCCCCCGTGAGGCGGCGCCGCTGCCCCCGCCGGGCCCCGGCCGTTACCTGCTCGGAGGCCGCCGGCCCTTCCCCCGCAGCCGCTATGGCGGCCGCTTCGGCTCTTTCCGCCGCCCCCTCGGCTCTTTCCGCCGACGCCTCGGCAATCTCCGGGAGCGCCGCCCTGCGGCGCGCACGCTCGGCGATCTCCGGAGCCGGCGGCTTCGGGTATTTCCGCCGCCCCCGCCGAGCCCTCTCGGCCGCCGTCACGCATGCGCGCGCCGCCTTCGGCCGTGCTCGCCCCCTTCCGCTGCCGCCCGGGAGGCGGGGGGGGAGGGGGACAGGACGTGGAAGGGCGAATTTCTTGTTTAAGGCCGCAAAGCGCCCCGGGCCCGCCCGTAGCGTTAAGCGCCTCGCTGCGATCCCCCCTCCCCTCTGAGGTTCAGCCCCTGCGCGCCCCACGCCACGGCGGCGCAAACCCCGCCAGGGACTCTTTTCCGTCCCGCCGTGCGGAACGATACGCGCGCGTTCGACGCGGCGGAGGGATACCGCCGCTATATAAGGCGGGCGCAGGGGGCGCCGGCCCTCTTTGCGCGGCGGCGGGGCTGAGGGTGCGGGCGTGGGGCGCGCCGCTGCCGCCATGGGCTTCGGGGACCTCAAGTCCGCCGCCGGCCTCCGGGTCCTCAACGATTTCCTGGCCGATAAGAGCTACATCGAGGGGTGAGGGCGGCCGGGCTGCCGGGGGCCTGGCGGGGACTGGGGAGGCCTCGAGTCGCGGGGGGGGCGCTGGGCCTGCGGGTCCCGGCCTGCTGGGGCTGGCCCGGCGCCGTCCTGCCGGCGGCCAGCGGCTGGTGTTCGCCGTCCTCCGGCGTGCCGTGAGGAGAGGAGCTAATTGCGGCTTGTTTTCCGCAGGTATGTTCCATCCCAGGCCGACATAGCCGTTTTTGAAGCCATTGGTGCCCCGCCTCCCGCAGAACTGTACCATGCTCTGCGGTGGTATAACCACATCAAGTCCTACGAAAAGCAAAAGGCAAGGTATGGTTAAAGCACGAAACGAATCCATGCGCAAACAGGCCTAGGAAGTGTTGTGCTTGTTTTTGAGGGGTTAAACAAAATTGCACTTTTCGCCAGTACCACGTGGGTTTTTCTGCTAGCGTTGGAGCAGGAACAGCTCTAGAAGCAGAGCAGACCTCTTCTGTCAGTATGTTACACGGGTCACCTCGAATTTCAGGAAGCTGAATCTGCTTGCTGACACTTTCAGTTTCTGAGACTTGAAGCTTTAGGAAAGGCTTGAGTTGTGTTGCTGCCTATTACACAGATAACTGCTGAAAGCTGAAATTTCTTACCAGTAATTTTCCTTGGGTCTCAGGACAAACATACAAGAAGTAGATGACAAAGCGTTTTTTAATCCCAGAAAATTAAACTAAATCAAAGATTTACAATGCAGAAGCCCATATGAAGAAGGGAAACTATAAAAGCAAATGTTATCTTTTCTCTTTTTTAGTGATTTTAGTGTTCATGAAAGGTGCTGTATTGACATCCATGGAGACTGCAGGCCTCTCTAAAAAGGTACAGCATAGGTAGTGTCAGTTGCTACACTGCCTCCTTTATGTGCCTCAGTCCTGTTGTTGAGGGAGTTCTTGTAAAATTGGGTAGCTCGATCACCAGTGGATTTTTGAAGCTCTCTTAACTCTAAATGGGACTGAGATTATAAAGTTGCTTGAAAAAGTCTATTCTATGGAAAACACTGCAAGTTACTGAAAACTAAAGCTGGTTTTACGACATTAGTAACAACAGTTCACAGTAACAATAGACTACAGGCTTAGAATGAGACTACAACACTATGAGCTATATTTAATTCATGGGATTTTGGTCCCACGTACACTGTCAACATGTTTACTGTTTTTTAAATGAAAATATTTTTAGGTAAAGAATTTCATAACTTTCTACGCAGAATACAGAGCAGATAAATTGTTCCATTACAAAAGGTTTCTCTATCCATACACACAGGGCAGCAGAATTGCGCAGGATCCATCACTGCTTAGACAAGCGATATTTTGACAATAGGATTTGCTGTAGTTTCAACTAGTGTGTTTTCAGGAGTATTGGCAATTGTTTGGGGGGAATTTCTGTTTTCAAGAAGCAGGATTACTGTGTTTTTAGTTCTTAACATGTTTTTGCTATGAATGTGCTTGTAGGTTCACTGATAAATTGGTAGTACTTGAACTGACATGTGAGAAGCTTCTTAACACCTGCTGTTTTCCTTCAGTTTGCCAGGAGTAAAGAAGGCTTTGGGGAAATACGGTCCTGCTGATGTTGAGGACACAACAGGTGCAGCCACAGACAGCAAAGATGATGATGACATTGATCTTTTTGGATCTGATGATGAAGAGGTACTGGTGACTTGTGTGTTTGTTTTTTAAGAATTTCCTGGATATGCACATTCTTGCCTTACTAGTTTTGGTCACCATAATTTGTGACCTTAATAACAAATCCTGCTCAGGATCCTTCTATCTTTGAATTCTTCTGGATCAGGATTCTTCTATCTTTGCATAATATAGAATTTTGAAAGATAAAAAATCTGGGTTAGAAGGGAATGTGTTGTGATGGGATGAAATGTTTGACTGGTTACATGATGAATAAAACAAAATCACCATCTTTCGGCTGACAGTCGTGATGATTTGTTTTTTTTCCTGAGTAGATGCCAGTCAATCTGGTAGTGATTTAAAGATCCAGTGTTTTGGTGCTTTTCTATGACTTTGTATTTCTCTTTATCAGGAAAGCGAAGAAGCAAAGAAACTGAGGGAAGAACGTCTGGCCCAGTATGAATCGAAGAAATCCAAAAGTATGTCTGTGAAGAACTTTTTAACTCTTTATGTTGGGGTTTTTATGCATTTGAACAGGATGGCTAAAGACATCAGTTGTAATAGATAAAGTTGACTGTAGTGAGACAAAAGTAATTGGCTGTACTTGAGTTGTCTGTAAGCTTCGCATTTCCCATAGCAAATCACTGAACCTTGGCATATTTTTTGTCCTGCCTATCATACTTCTGTTGGTCTTACTAACAGACTGAGCCTTGTCTATAAAAAGAGAACCCCAGGATTTTCTCTGATTACAACAGGCATAGAACTGGTATAATATATGTCTGCATGGGAGTCTCTGCAGGTTACTGTAAGAAAGCTGGTCTGTAGTTACTGAGGTTTTTAAAGGAAAGGCTGTGAGATGCAAGTCCTCCACAGTTACTGGTCTGAAACTGTTCAGTACTGTAGCAGTTGCAGTATTCCCTCTGTGGAAAATAAACTGTTACCTAGTATTAAGCTCCTTCTCAGACTCTCTGAGAAGGACTTCCTATGTAACAAACAGTGTTAGCTTACTGATGTTTATTTTTTTGAGTATTTCTTAAAAGTATGCACCTACATCTTAAACACTGGAATATGCATGTTTTAAGTTCCTCTTAAATGTATGTTGGTGCAGGAGGCCTGCCTGATGAAACAGGAAGTTACTCTTTTAAAGCTAGCTTTGCAAGTATATTCATGAGTTTTTTAGAAATTTCCTAGCTGTTCATGGTGATTCTCTTCTCTTTTTCCCCCAGAGCCAGCCGTTGTTGCGAAATCATCAATCTTGCTTGATGTGAAACCCTGGGATGATGAGACAGACATGGCCAAACTAGAGGAGTGTGTTCGAAGTATTCAAGCAGATGGCTTGGTCTGGGGATCTTGTAAGTAGGACAAAATAAAACACAGGGAGAGGGAGATAATGTGGTTTGTTATGATACTGTATGAATATGTAGCAGTGTGGTCACTGCCAATCTGAAAATGGAGGTAGTTAAAACAGTGAACAAATTGCCATACTACAGTACGTGTAGCACGAGCTGTGCACGTGTGTGGTGTTTGAACTAGCACCCTCCAAATAGCAAACTGGTGTTTCTCTGCAGAATCTCACTTCAGTGATAATACAAATGGGGTAGTCAAAAAGGTGTAGTAGTGCAGCAGCCAGGTTAAGATTCAAATACTAATTACACCTTTTGAAGCAGCTTGTGATGAGTGCTATTAGCCAGTTAAATCTTTGGTTTGCAATTTAAGGAGTTCTACCAATTCAAGAGAATTAAATGTTTTCTTTTTTTTTTCAGCCAAGCTCGTACCAGTTGGCTACGGTATCAAAAAGCTTCAGATTCAATGTGTTGTTGAAGATGATAAGGTTGGAACAGATATGCTGGAAGAAAGAATAACAGCTTTTGAAGATTATGTACAATCAATGGATGTAGCTGCTTTCAATAAGATTTAAATCTGATATATCTAGAATAAACGTAATTGCAAAAACCGGGCTCTGTGGTTAATTCAAAATCATAGGACTATAAAAAGCTTTGGGTTGGGAGGGACCTTAGAGATCATCTAAATTCCAACCCACTGCCATGGGCAGGGACACCTTGCACTGGAGCAGGCTGCCCAAAGCCTTGAACACTTTCAGGGATGGGCATCCACAGCTTCTCTGGGCAAACTGTTCCAGTGCCTCGCCACTCCTCATAGTGAAGAATTTCTTCCTAATACCTAAATCTACCTTCTTTTAGTAATCCAGATTGTTAATGTAAAACTTGGTTGACAGGTAAAATAGAAGGTAAAATTGAATTTCAAGATTGCTTCAGTGCCATAGTACCCTAGACTAAAGAGTAGAGGAAATAGGAAGCTTATGTTCATCATTAATCTAGACATAATTTTTTATTTAGCACTTTAAACAGGAGTATAAATTTTGTTTCAAGATGTTGGTGAATAACCAAAGAGTTGTATGGTGGGTCGGTCTGTTTTTTTTAAAGCTAAAATTTAGCTTTCACAAAAGGAATGGAGGTAAGTTGAAGGAAACAGGGAGGACTTCAATGCACTGGAGGTGATGTGAAATTGAAAATAAATTGTTTATCTGAACTGAGACTTGCCACAGTAACTTTCTACCATCTGTTGTGTGGACTTGGGCCTTCTTTCCTCTGGTGTTTTTAAAAAAAAAAATCAATTATTTCAAATTTTGCATCGTTTTCCGGGCTTCTTAATTAGTTCAGCAAATAATGGTGTTGATAAAAAAAAAGTGATAACTTCCTGTTTTCATATTCCAAGGTGCATCTGCACCTTACACATCGTAGACAAGCACTTCGTTAGTCTGAGGAGCAGGGCTGAGATCCGTGGAAGGTGCTATTAACTTACTGGCGACTAGGGGGCAGCGCATCCCTTCCAGAAGGCCTTCCGAAAGCACCGGCTGTCCAACCCCACAATGTGCTTGAGGGAGGACTAAGGGGGTACAATAAACTATGTGCTACAGCGACTGCAGGTGGATCGTGGTTTGATTTATAGACTGATTTTGCTAAAACAGTGTTGCAAGCTGTCCATCTGAACTACACTGGAATCCTTCATGCGTGCTTAGCATGCATGTACAAACTCCAGTTGGTGGGCATTTGTTTGTGATTTGTTCCTTTTTTTCTGAAAGCAGAAGGAAACTTGCTGCATGGGAACAACAAAAAGCTTGAGAACATGGTCTCCCCAATAACAAAACAGACAAGTAGGCAAGAATGCATTATTCTTGAATGACTGACCAGTTATGGGTCTATTTACTATTATTTTTTTTTCCTGCAGTATCTTGCAGCATAATTTGATAGTTCTCCTTCCTTTGGCTTTTTTCCCCATTGTAGAGTTTTGAATGAGCATTCCTCAGTCCAAGTGGTGCAGGCGAATAATTGGTATTTTTTGGTTATTCTTTGTAAGCAGAAATCTAGAATGCTATCTGTTTTGTTTAGGTATCTTCCACTACTCTTGCAGAAATTATTTTGGAGATAATTCTGTAACATGATCTTGGTGTGAATGAGGTAGTATTTACACTGCAAATATGTTAATCCATTTATTTCCTACAGATGGGGGTGACCTTGGCTTTATTCAATTCTGCTCTGTATCTGTCTACTCTAGGGGAGGCTTTTGCTCAAGGTGGTGGTTAATCTTGTCACTGTAGTTTTTATCTAAGGAGCTGGTCCTAGCAAAGCACTGTGAAACATTTTCTGACTGTTCTCCCATTTGAAAACCAAGCTTTTCTCTGTATATCTTGGTATCTGTGCTCATGTGGCTGACATGCAAGAAGAAAATTGAAATAAACCTTAATTCCTTCAGTAGAAAAGGTCAGGGTTTGCTTTCATCTAAAACTGTTGGGAAGGTGTGGTTCTAAGAGTGGACAGTCACTGCAAATCGCTGCTGAGAAAAGTAATGAACACGCTCTTTGGAAACAACTATTTTATTACTCCACTTGGAGTACAGTCAGGAAAGGAGTGCTAACACATCACTCTTAGAAAGATGTCAGGGAATATGTGAAGAAAAACTGCAAACAGTTGATGTAGGCACATTCAGCTGCATGGTACCAAAACATTATGATGAGTCACTATGTACTAGGCAGCGAATGACTCACAGGGAAGAATGCTGCTTACCAACTTTCCAGCCCAAAGTTAAACACATTGAAATTCCACTGATCCTGCCTCATTCTCCCAAATTCAGACCAGAGCCCAAAGAAACAGTTACAGACCACAATCAGACAGTTTCTGTTTGTACAGCTACCAATTCTGGATGTGCTCATCCATGCACATATATATGCTATTGTATAAAATATATTCACATATAAGACCTCGTTTAAAGTATGAATGCTACTTATGTGTGTTGGCATGTAGATGATCTGAAAGGCAGTTTTACTCTAGATACTTAGGTCAGGAACAAGGAAAAACTAGTTTGCATTTACCTAAAGCTTTATGCTTTTACTTTTAGCAGAGTTTTATCCTATGTACAGCTTCTTAGTTAAGTGGTATTGCCTCAGAAATTGGTTCACTCAGCATGTATATTTGCATTGGTGCATGTGTGATTCTACAGCAGGCAACAGGTTAGAACAGGATATAATACAACTGGGACTGCTGCCTCTTTCTTATGGGAGTGGACAGATTACAGACTTGTCAAATAATATTGTTAAATTCACTTAACGACACTGAATTCAATTCACTGATTTTTTTTTTTTAGAAGATTAGCATTAAGACAAAATGTTATACAACTTCTTAAACTCTGTTTGCAAGACCAGTAGAGAGCAACTGATAATTGTAAACCTCTCTAAATGTGAAAGCTTAAACATAGAAAAAGAACATATGATAGGGACATCCCAAATTCTTTGGGAACCATTTCTACTAACTGCACATTTCAAGTGAGCCAAAATCCTATATGAAACAGTTACTCAGTATTTTGTACCCAACCGGTATTAAGAGCACAAGACTAAGGGACCAGAAACCACAGCCTCCTTGTATAACTTTGAGTATAAGACAAAGAACAATGGGACAACACATTTTATTTCCATGTTTCTCTTGACAAGAGAAGGCAGCAAGTTAGTCTTCTCTGTCCTGGGACACTTCTCTGATTGCAGAGTGGAACTATTGGCAACTTCGCTGGGCTGGCATGTAGCCAGGTGATTCGTACTTTAAACAATACTAGATAATCGGGACACTCACAAGCCACTGATGTATGGCATGACCTCTTGGAGGAGGATGCCTAGATCAAAAGTGTTATCAGTGAGGATGAGGGGAATATTTTTGTGTGTTATTTTAATATCAATAAGCTACAGAACCCCAAAACAACAGGATTACAACAATATTCCTCATCAAAAACCCAGTTAAAGCAATTCCACTTACGCTGACAACTTTCAGTTCAGGGTGTCCACATTGCAACCACACCACACCCAAATGATGTGTCCTTTAAAAACATTTAAAGGAAAGCAGCAAGCACAGTTAAGCCAGCTGTTTATATAAAACTGTATTTGCAAAGATGCACATCTGACTGGCAGATGTGAAGTCAACTACACCTCCAAATCTGTCAGCTATTTTAGAGACAGATGGTGACAAGCTGTCACTGAGCAGTTTCGCAATAGTGCACAGGTGCATGGGTGTTGTCTGAGCTCCACAGCTGCTCGCTGACAGTTCCTGAGCGGCTCACCTCCCACAGTGCCAATTTCAGCACCTCAGAGACTGTTGTCTTGACCTGGGCCTGGAACTTCTTGCTGATGAGAACGTAGAGGATTGGATTGAGGCAACTATTGATGAAAGCAAGGCCAGTGGAGAGGGGAATGCCATCCTGCAATAAGTCATGCAAGTTTTCATCATGGTGAGCAGAAAGCTCCACAATGCTGAATATGTGATATGGTGTCCAGCAAAGAAAGAAAGCTACAACTACAGCAATAATGGTCCAGAAAAGCCTGCTCGAAGTCAATACAGTTCTCTTCTTCACTTTAACGATCAGCAATGAGTAGCAAATGACCATGGTCACTAGAGGAAAGAGGTAACCAAATGCAAGCCTCACCCAAATTAGAATGTGATGTCTCAGCATAACGAGTTCTCTATCATGCACGTGGAAGTTGTTGTAGCAAATGGTGACGTTGTTGAGAACTGTAGCTGTGTCCCTAAAGTATAAGGCAGGGCCACCAATAACTGCAGCTGATATCCAAATGATCCCACTGAGAATGAGCGTGTTCCTTATAGTCCGGTACTTGTAGGAAAAAACTGGGTGGACTAGGCGGATGTAGCGATCAAGGCTGATGAACGTCAGGAAGAAAACACTGGCAAACATATTAAGTAGTGCAATGAATGAGTTCATTTTACACAGCCACTTCCCAAAAGGCCAGTGGAAGCCCATTGCTACGTACGTGATATAAAGGGGCAAAAAGAGAACAAAAATGAAATCTGCAATGGCCAGATTGAGGAACCAGAGTGTAGAGACCGATTTATCCCACTTGAAGCCCATAAACCAGATGACAATGGCATTACCTGGGACTCCCAAAAGAAATGCCACACTGTAAAAGGAAAGGGAAATCATATGGGCAATGCTGAGGGTGGACTGGGGTGATTCTTCTTCTTCAGGCAGGTCATAGAAATAAGAGTAGTTCTCAAAATCTTCAAATGTCATGTTGCACAGCTGCTTTCTGGAAAAGAAAAGAAATAGAACAATCAAAGGAGAACTGTCCTATTGCATTGTAAATAATAACCTGCAATTCCTTTGAGTTCAGTTTCACATACCTATCACTCCTTAGCTGTCAACTGCTAGTACAAAGCTTGTGGAATATTCTGGCTGCAGACATTTCAAAAAAATACTCAAATCAAGACAAGTATCACTTGAATGCAAGGAAAACAGTTCCTGAAGACTTCATTTCTTAAGAGGGTGCTGACCACAATATCACTGGCAGAGTTCTGTGAGACTAGCTGCAAAGTTTCACTGCAAGTGTGATTTGTATACTTTTCTAGTTGGGTTTGGTATTTTACTTCTCTGATCCTGTTTGAAACAAGTTTTATGGACAGTATCTTTGCCAGAAATCAGAGAAGCACCAGGAATCTATAGAGGTGAAAAAATGCCAGAAAGAAAATGTTTTTTTTTTAAATTGATGTCCATCCCCACACAGCTAAAATAATAGTTAACAAAATATAGACACCGTTTTCTCCAGCAACTGAAAGTTCATAGGTTTATTCCTGTCTGTCATGTATCCGTCTTTGTATTAAGGAGCGACGATTCTCAGACCCACTCAAGGTATTAGATTCCCTAAGGCTGGGTGCTGTTCTTGTCACCTAGCAGTGTTGCTGACTTCAGGATGACTTATTTAGGACACAGCCCAGTTATAATATAGCAAAGGATGTAGAGAAGGAAACATAAGGAATGCATTTAAGGGCAATGCATACAACTGTGGTACTCTTCCATTATGATGAAAAGAAAAGTTTCTTAGGAGAATAACACACCCTGTAAGAGCTATAGCTGGAAATGTGTTGTGGTGTTTAGTTTGTGTATTTTATTGATTTATTTAAGACAAAGACAGACAGTCTGTTTTCTTCTGTTGCAAAGCTTCTGGAACTTACAAGTACAACACAATTTTTCAAATAGGAATTTTCCTCTAAAATCAAAGCAGAAGAGTGTAGGAGGGCAAAGAGTGGTAAAAAGGAAAATACAAACCACCAGTAAAATCAAGAAGAGAAAAAAAAAAGACAGGAAAACATCAAACAATGGTTGAACAGGAAAAAGCACTTAGAAGTTCTGTATTCATTCTACAGCATAAAGAATAGCACAGATGACCACAGTCTGACAGAAGTATCTGCCGTACTCAAAAGAAATATTCTGCTAAATTCTGTTTTCATTTAAAGCTATGTTGTTTGACTGGACTCAGCTGCGCTGAGAGCAGAATATGACCAACCTATTGGCCGTACGATGGATAAGCTCAGTGGTACATTTCTCAGCACTAGCTCAGTTCTGAAATGGAGATTCAGCCTGCACTTTTGGAACCCAGCTCTGCATTCCTGTAATTCCATTAATTCTAGTATGCTAAAGGACAACAGGAGCAGGATGTTGGGAGTGTGCTGCCTGCAGAAGCACATCTGCAAGTTTGTATTCATGTATATAACTTTCCTCCAAAAAAGTAGTTTGCTTACTTTGAAAGGATTACTCACATAAGCTACATATGTGCACACACATTGGTAGGATTAAATTTCTTATTTGTAAATGAAAGGAACAAGGTTAAAAATAAATACAAAAATTGTGTAATTTTATATCTCTTTAAAAAAATGTAATAAAAGTCAATGCAGTCTGTTTTATCAAGAGACTATGATAACATTTGCCCTTTGCAATTTACATCAGGTTTGAGGAATGTTATTTGGTTTGCTGTCCTGATAAAATGAAGTTTACTGGCCTGCATTTATGTAATTACTTGCCCGATGGGGATAGATTCTGCATCAAATACTGGTACCACCCTCCTGAGTAATTTTTTTCAAACAGCATAACTTCTGAGAAATAGTATAAACAAGAAGCAGTACCATTAACATCTGGAACAACACTGTATTTGGATAGCTTCAGAGAACACTGAGATTAATAATCCAATTTTAAGGGTCTTTGCCTGCATACAGAATTATGCCTTCAAACTGAATTTATTCAACTAAATAAATCAATGCAATTTTTCAGTCTCTTGCTGATTAGCATCCCGTATCCTAGTCACTAGTCAGGTTTGCTTCTAAGTTTCTCAGTAGCTAGCACAATGCAACAATACCAGGATTCAAGCATTTCCTCCACATGTGTAACCCCAAAACTTTTATTTCCCTCCTAAGTGCTAACAGTAATGACAATAACAATTGTTTGCCTACCACCCAACAACGTTCCTTTAATATTTAGAATTTCCAAAAATGATGTATAGCAGGAGAAAGAAAACATTGGACAACATTGCTCCCGAGGTACAGATACTGAGACTAGGCTCTATGGCTAAGGCTTGGCAAAAATTGCCAATTACACTTGCAAAGTCCAGAAACTTCTACATTTAACACATACACAAAGTACTCCTACAACAAGATTCATCACATTAGGTGCTGGTCTGAAAAAGATATGCCATAGGGGATATTCAGTGGAGCTATGTTGGTTTACTGCAGCAAGGACACGGATTTCTTTTCTTCTGGGCTGTTAGCCATCATTTAACGGGGCCATTTCTTTGTATTACACATAGTCCCAAATACGAGCTTATTTATTAATAAACATTTAGAAGCACAATTGTCTTGCAATTCAAGTCCAGATCTTGAAAGTGAAGAAATTTAATTATATTCCTTATTTTGTTTCTTATTTTCTGCATGTTCTTTGACAAATGGCCTAATTTCCAGGCTGGGAAGACACTTTGATGAACCTGTCTGCAAACGGAGGTCCAGCAGAGAAAACAGACTTTTTGAAAATGGTTCCCATTTGGCTTTCAGGCCTACTGCTAGAAAGTGTAAGGGAGATGATGCAGTTCACTGTCTCAGTCCCTGATGGTCCAGGGTTGTAAAAAGGGGCCAAGGTAGGAAAATATTTTTCAATAAACAGGAAAGTGTGGTCAGAGGCCTGGCAGTAGGATTTGGGGGCAGCTACAGGTTACAGAACAGTGTTGTACTGCATTTGTATGAATATAACCAAGTTTAGACTTCATCCTGTCTTCTTTTTAAATACACAGTCTGTGTAAAATGTATGCTTAGCAGTTGTCCTTTGACTGGAGCCTTTTCCTGTTTGCTGAGGTCACAAGCAGCTCTGAAAACTGAGCCTCAGTTGCCTTGACTCAGTTGCTTAATTATGAATACAGTTGTTTAATTTTAAGTAAATAGGTTTCAGAATGTTTGACCAGGAGGTTTCATTTCCTGTCCTCTTCAGCAAAATTGAAATTAATTACTAAATGACTTCATAAGAATATGTAATATCCCTACCCCACCCCTGGAAGTGTTCAAGGCCAGGTTGGATGAGGCCCTGGTGGCGTCCCTGCCCATGGCAGGGGGAGTGGAACTGGGTGATCTTTAAGGTCCCTTCCAACCCAACCCATTCTATGAATATCACAGGCTGGCGCTCAGTGCTAGTGCTTTTCAGATCCTAGGACAGAACAGCCTAAAGAAACACATATTACTAATAAATATATCTAAAATATAAGGTCACCGTACTGCTGGGAAGAGATTTTACCACGTACAACGCCTTTCTCCGCATTTCAGTGTGGGAATGCAGAATCAGATCTCAATTGACAGATTCACAGCTTTTTAATTGCAAGTACCTGGAGTTTTTCTCTGCAACAAATATAGTATTTTAGAAAGTTGAGCCATAAAGACAACTCAGACAAATGACTGAAACTGCTTATAACAGAACAGCTTTTGTCTCAGTAAGAATGGCCTTGCAGTTATGACACGGGACCAGGGCTATCTATGGACTCTATTCCTGGCTATGCCACATGCATCCTGTTAGACCAGGGGAAGTCTTTTGACCTCTCCGTGCCTCAGCCTTGAGGTCAGTGGAATGGCTTTGGAATGAAATTAGAATGGGTTTTCAGTCTAAAATAGGAGAAGACAAACAAAACAGTTGCAATTTCCTTTCACCTCACTCAATGTAAAGTCTTCCTGGGGGTTCAAAGTTCTCTGGGCACCATGCAAGTTAGGGTTATGGCACATGTTTGGGCTGCAGCCCATGCAGCCCCTACCTCACATTTGGCCCTTATAATTTTAGACATTTACAGAGCGGTCCAAGGGAAGAACTTATTTGTTGTCTGTGTTAGTTAAAAGTTAACACAAATGTTTGAGTGGCAGTCTCTAAATCTATTTGTTCAGTGTGATGAACAGTGCTTGGAGCCTTTGGGCAGCTAAACTGATTTCACAGGTGGACCCTAATTAATAGGAAAATTATGGAACATGGAGTTGGCTGTCTCAACAGTTTCAGAGAGGGTATATAATGTACAATCCTGCCTTTTAACATCTTCATGAATAATTCTGAGCATATCACATTCCAAATGTATGATCTATGGCTAAAGGAAAGCTTATTTGATTGACTCACTTCAACATTTGCCATTTGCACAAGTCAGATGTTGGAGAACAACTAGCTTTTCAAAAGGTCACCCAAAGCCTGCTCGTCATGCTGTGTCTCAGAAAGTTCATCTGGGTATCAAATTCATTTGAGAGCCCTCAGAAGAAAAACTGTGGGACTTTTGAGGCGCTAAATTTTGAATGTATGTAGCTTCAGAAACATAAACTACTGGGTGAATTTCATGTTTATCCGTGAAGTTCAAAACACAGATGGTTGAGCAAGCTTGTTAGAAGTATATATGTATTTCTGGAAAGTATTCTACAAACACGTAAGATCCTAAAACTCACAGGGAATACTGATGAGATTACAAACTGTCAGGGTCCTATGTATGTATTTCTCTCTCAAAGGCACAAAACCAAGATGACTGTTTGCCCCCATTCTTACAGCAAGAAGCACCTGGTACACCCATACTACTAAATTAAATCATAGCTATGCTACAATTAAGCCTAAAGCTAACCCTGCAGACAAAACTACTAGGAAACTGGCATTTTAATCTAGTTTACAAAAAAAAAAAAAAAAGGCAGAATCAAGGCTTGTGTGCATGTTTCACTTCCACAGAAATGCTCAATTGTTCTAATGGTCAGTACGCATATGGTAACAAAATGACTTTGTAAGCTGTTCTGAATTCAACAACTACAATGGATTATGATAGATATGATATGTGATTTGAAACCTTTTCAAGACACAATGTAGATGTATTTGTTCTAGCAGACAAGACAAGAATGCAAATAACCATCACTCACTGTTATGTCTCTCAGTGAAGCAGTGCTAGAAATGCATATGCAATGTACTAGCCAGATATCTCCTAAAGTGTATGCCAAAAGAAACTGTCTTTGAGCAAGGCTAAACATGACCTTATTAGTCAAAACACACCACTTCATCTGTGGTATTGAAGTCACCAGACCAGATAATAGCCTCATAACATTTTACACAGACAAAGTGAGTGTTAGAGCAGGATTAACAAACTCTCATAGAGCAGACACAGTTAATACCGGTAAAGCAATGATTTCAGACCAGGATTTTTGCTGCCACAGAAATGTTAAACAACAAATGGAAAACCCATCTTCATATCTAAATCATGCTGCTGTAATAGGAAAAATATCTACTGTAGGTCTGGCCTGAATATAAAAAATCACCCAGACAACTGCTGCAATTGAGCAGCTTACAATTTCCACAATCAGGTAACTCATAAATGCCTAGAATGAGCAACTGCATTTGGTAAAAAGTGATTTATTTCATGCAGATCCCAAGCACCAAGATTTTCCATCCCCAAAGAAAACATAGAAACTCTGATGTCCTTGGGATATGCACTGGAGGGGGGGGGAACCTGGTAACCATGTAGTTGGCACTGTCTCCTGCTCTCATTTTTTTTCTGTTAATACAGCTAAAAGTACAAATATCTCTCTTAGTAACCTTTTGAGCGTAAAGGTTTGCTGAAATCTTTGCAAGTCCATGACGTGAACATAACAAATTACAAAGTAAAAACAGAAGTTTACAGAAACAGTGCCCCTTGAGATTTAAAATATGGTCTTATATCCTATATGTCAGCACTGACTACGTATTTACATAACCAGTCATAACACCTAAGCATTCGCAGGCTGTAGTGAAACTGTACTCACATGGAAGTATCATTGGTCTGGTTTACAGACAAATGAGGTTGAGAATGACCTACAGGAAGTATCTGATCAAACCAGGTGCTAAACCTAGAATCCCTGCCTAGTTCCTGAACCACAGTCCAATCCTCCTTTCTTAAACATAACACTGTTCCCTCACTCATGATGAAGTAGAGAAACCACAGCTTCACCTCTGGGAAACCTTCATCCTCCTGAAGGAAGGCCCTGCCCTGTGCTGGTGGGAGCCAGCACCTACCTGGGCAGCCCTTGCAGATTCTGGTTGGCTTTCTTGTTTTCTTCTCTGGAAAGGAACCTGGATCTCTGCCATTTGTCTCTCATATGCATTAATTTGACTCTGCAAATCCACGATATAACTCAGAGCCACTAAGCACATCCCAGATGACCAAGCCCAGCAGGGACTGTGGGCTCGTGAGCTACCCAGATACTGTATTGGCTGTGCCCTCAGCATGTGGCATGTGCACACCAATGAGATATTGTTCCAGAGAAGTTTTGTATGTATCCTGTTCCTCCCCAAATGCCATCAGTATTTTCTTTAGCTATAAGCCACCACAATAACTACATATGTAGAGTAACGGAGACACCCACTTTAATTTTTTTGAGGTGCCTCAGCTTCACAGTGACTGGATTTCTAAGGTAATAAATGCTTGCATTTCTAATCAAGTATGACTTTTTATGTTTTTTATGTAAAGGTTATATGCAACTTTTACTTTGCAACTGTTGCATATGTTTGGAACAGAAGAAGATTTTGATGAGCTTTCCTATGATCATTAAATAATCATGCAATTCTGAGCATGTTTTTTTAATGGTTGCATTCCTTCAGCAAACAAATGTGTTAATCACAGTTCCCTCCTAACAGGAAATAGGAAATGAGAATAAAGTGAAAAGTTCAGACTATGAACTGTTGTCTCAGCAGACTGATTAAGGCCAATTAAATGTACGTTAGACAACAGCCATTCTGAAGTTACTGAAGGGTGACAACAGGTCTCTTCAGAAAAATAAAAATAACCTTCTCCAGCAAGATACAAAACCTCTATCAAATAACATAAGAACAACTTACAATCTACTATACTTATAGTCCTTTTAACAAGAAGAATTAAGAGCTAGTCCCAGGAAAAATTAGTAACACAGGTGATGAGATAACATACTTTATTTTGCCCTCACAGTTAATATACTAGAATCACTGTGTCCAGGAGATTAAGGGCTGTCTATATCTGTACCAGTGTACCTCTAATATTCATACAAAGATAATTCTTTTACTGACTTCAAGCTCAAGTCTAAAATAAGCATGGCCACTATTCTTGCAAAACTGGAAAAATCATATCAAAACAATTTCAGGAGGACTGGATTTTTATCTGTGTCCCAAATATGGCACAGGGAACACTCCCTAGCAGTGATAAGAACAGACGATGCCTATGACTTAGGAGCTTGGAAATACTGGTTTTACAGGCTTCCCATATTACCTTTTCAAATCACTTCTATGTCATGTTGAATTTGATGCCACCAGATATGGTACAACACCCTCTGGTAAGAATTTAGGACACCAACATGCTACTCAGTTTTCTTAAATGGACAATAGTACTCCACTAGCGATACGGTTTAGTGGAGTACTTAGTGTTAGGTCGGAGGTTGGACTCGATGATCTTGAGGTCTCTTCCAACCTAGAAATCTGTGATACTGTGATAGTTCTTAATATTTCTGAAACGTCTCACTAGAATGATCTGATCTGTTTAAAAGAAGATCACCAGAAAGACGAAATGGGAATGCAGAAAATGGTATTACATTGATGCTTCAGGGCTTACTACTCACCATCTTCTTCTCTCTCACCTAGGTGGCTTCAAAAGTGAACAAAACTTGCTGTGCCAGGCTCATACTTGCTGAAAGAGGCAAGTATTTCATGTTAGGAAAATACCCAAAGGCCCTAGCCTTTGAGATCAAAGCTTCACTGGGTCTAGGCACAGTAAGCACATAATGAGAGAGAATTCCTGCCTTGTTTATAATTACATGAGAATAAACAGCCACAAGAATAACAGAGAAAGGAACAGAAGCATCTTGCCCAAAGCCAAACAGTAAATTCAGACGTTGAGTTTGAGGCAGAATGGCCTGGCCAGAACAATGAAGAGGCAACTACCTTTTGTGGATAAGGAGAAAAGGTGCTGGTTCTTCATACTTTCATCTTATCACTCTTGAAATATATTCTCTGAGAAGTGTCAGAAAGTAAGATAGGAGAAGTCAGGAGAAAGAAATTAGGGAAGGAAAGAAAGAAACAAAGAAAGAGAAGAATATGGGGGAAGACAAATGAGGTTAATGGAGACAGGAATACATTGCCCCCTGTCTCCCAGATAACCATTCTGTGATTTAATCATGAATTCCAAAAGTGAAATTAAAAATATTAATTCACTTCCCATTAGATTGTGCATGTTTTTCTCCCCCACGTATAGACCTTCAAGAAACCCCCAGTGATGCCTCCTTTCTCTGTAAGTGTGTCCAGAAGTTATCTATGCACCTTTGACTGGCTGACCTGCCAAAAGGGAAAAAAAAAAAGAACAAAAAACAACCAAACAAAAAAAAAAAAGGAAAAAAAAAAGAAAAAAATTAAGCCAAAAGAAGTTAGCAGATGATGAAACTTTGGGGCCCACCATGGGAAACCTAATTGGTTTGGCTTCCATTCTTGTACAAGTAAAGCTAGGTACTAGATGGTCTATGGCAGTGAATATGTTAAAATTGCATCTACGACAACTCTCAATAGCTTTAGGGTTAGACAAATATAAAAATTAATATACTAGTCTTTTCTTCTCTTGCACTGATAACTGATGAAATGCTACTTTGACCAAAGAAACAAACAGAGAAGAATCCCACAGAAGAGAAGGAATGACTACTTTTCTCTGTGTGTGTTTAAGTCATCTCTAAAATGACCTGGATTTTTATAAAGAGATGCCAGAAAAAGAACAACAGTGGTAAATACTGGGAGCTGAGGGAAGAATAATGGTTTTGACAAATAACTTTGAGGAAAGACCTAGTAGTCATGCTGATGTATCGAGTGATCACATCTGGGGAAGGAGTAGGAAAGAGATGGATAAAACAGACAGAAGGACACTGAACCTTGGCTGGTAAGCAGAGGTAGGAGAAGGCTGCATACTATTTGGGAACTAAGGTTTCTGTGAAGGACTAGAGACTTCTGGAGTGCTGGCCCTTGCAGATACCCTTGAAATGAAACCTGACTTGTAGTGACGCATTTCGTTAGCTTGCCTTTAAGCCCGCTAATGAAAAAGTATCATATCTGAAGCAGGCCTGCTCATTTCCTCTAAAGAATTGTAGTACAATAAAATGGTGGGTCAGGTGTAAAAGACCTGCAACAAGCCAGCAAAAATGGTCTCTCTGGAAGAGAGCAGCCATGGGCTCATACAAAGCTTTTTGGTCCTGCCTCCAAGCCCACAACCTCTGGAACATACTGAAGATACAAAGAGCATATTCTGTGAGGACACAATTTTTCTGTTTGTCTCAGGAACTTCAAGCGTATAGTAAAAGTAGCAGCGAGTCTTGGAGAGTTGTTCTGTGCATGATAGTATCTTCCCTTCTAAAAGCAAATGTCTCTTGGTCACTGCTCACCCCAGCCTCAGCAGTTTCTTCTGGTACAGTGCCATGAGAACTGTTCCTCCCACTCAGTTCTCTTTTGCAAAGCCATCAACAACAGAGCCCTGCACTGTTATGAAACTAGTAGTTTCGGACTGAAAGAACGCAAATCAAGCCATTATCAGAAATAATGAGTGAAAATTAGCCTGACAACCAGCCACCACAGTGAGAGAGACAGCTGAACTGTTGGCACATTCCTGAGACAAAATGAATAAACAAGCTGATAACAAAAGCAATCATCAGATTGTAATCTTCTGCAGAACTAGTTCCTTACTGTTTGGAATAGCAGTTATTCATAAAAAAATAGTATCTAAGAACAGATCACAAACTTTTAAATCTAAATGTAAAATTATTCAATAATACAATTTTATTCAGCTGGAACAAGTTTTAATTCTTAGAGAATGTATACATCTTCTGTAAATCTACAAACATAATTCTGGGATATTGCTTCATTTTGCAAGATTGCATTTATAAAGGCTACAGGGGACAATGACATGGTTATCACTAAGTCTGAATATGAGGCAGAATCTAGCCCTATCTCATTACACTGCGATAAATGAAGTTTCAAAACTCTCTGTTTCCTAGAAAACACTGTTCTATGGACTCAGTGACAGCTAGATCCACAACCTTCTACTTATTTCATGATGGTTACGGGAAACACACACACCTTACATCTCAATCATAGGAACCTTTTTTAATTCTACATGACTAATTATTCAGAATGATTTTATTAGACTGTTCATAATTAAAGATTTGTTGATTGATAATTAATTTTTTACTTGAAATTGAAATGATTTCCAGTTTCTGTTCTAGAAGCTGTTCAGATCAGAACCAATGTACTTATTTTAAATAATACTGCAATTTGTGATAGCTGTAGGAGACATACTACCACTAAGCAGAGCAAACGAATTAAAACCAACAGGGTGAGGGGAAGATATTTCAGCCAAGGTCAGCTGGCATTCTCTAGCAGGATAAAAGGCTTCTTGAATTTTGTTTAAACACATCCAAAAGTTATTAAAAATTAAATTCACACATACTTTCATATTGTTTCTTGCTGCAGGGTTTGTTCAAAATAACCTTTGAAACAAATGAGAATCACATTCTTCATTTTAAGAAGTTCTTTTAGCCAGCATATGCTACACTACCTTACAGAATTTGCCTGCAAGTGTTGTTTTGTCACACATTATTCGGAACAAAGTGAGAGAAAGATTTAAAACATTAACAGAAAGATCAACCTACCTTCTTTATTCTTCAGAAGAAAGCGCACTGTAATTCAGAGATGTGTGCTCTGTAGCAGAAGGAAGAATGAAGTGATCTGTAGAGTTCAGAGTGACTTCAGTGTGATTCCAGCTGCTTCACTTGGCTACTGCCTTCCTTCTAATAAAGCTGCAGAATGATATAATGACGTGTTTGTTTTCAGCTGTGAGGAAGTTGTTTCCAACTTCCCTTGGTTTCCTAAACCCAGTTTTGAAATATTGCCCTTCTGTATAATCCCACTATTTCACCAAAATAAATGTTAGACGTGAATGAATCATTTTGGCCAGTGTCCAAGCAAGCAACAGATGTGGTGGCTGATGAATGGAAATGGACCTTACAGTTGCAGGCTGCTTTTTGTTATGCAGAGAAGCTGAACAGTATTTCTCTGTTTCTGACAACTCCAGTTTATAGAAAATAATTGAATGAGGAGAAAGATGCTTAAAAAGCTACACCAAAAGCATCGCTTTGTAACTGCATGGTGAGATACGTTCATTTATGTATTTATGATTAGTAGCTTCATCTCCTTTTGGATGTAAGAGAGAAGTGAGCTTCTCAAACTACCAGTCGTAGTCCCCTTGCCCATCAGTCAGTGCAACTCTGTGGTCAGACATTTGAACTGCATTTTAGGAGACTTGGCTTGAATCCCAGTTCTGTCAAGAGCCTACTGAGTGTTTGTGGTCAGGCCTCATGATCCCCATGAACCTTAGTTTCTCAGTAAGTAAAATGTGAATATTATTCGACTAGTATGGACATATCATAGCTTCACCTGACTCTGATGGTACTACACTCATCATACCATTCACTCCTTCCAGCAAAACTACCCTGTTTTGTCTTTCCTCCATGCCAGCTCTTCCTGTCCCGCCAATATAACTTAAAATGCTGATAGCTTGTATGTGAAGGGAAAAAGTATGAATGAAAGGAGGATGGAGATTATGCTATAGTGGGACACAAGTGTCCCTGGACCAGGACGAAATGACAACAGGGGGACATAATGTCTGTGAATATGTAACACAGGAGACAGACTACAGGATTGCTTGAAGAAAGAGCAGAGAACGACTTGAGGACCTCATGGTATGGCACCTAACTTGTCTATTTCTCTCTGTTTAAAGATTTCCTCTTTTTTCTAGGTAACAGATAGGTGAAACTTTGCTGATAAAAACTAATAGCAGTTTAATAGCAGTTCTCTCTCTCTCTCTGGTAAATATTGGGATAGGGTAAACGTAGGCACTATTTAACTGCAGATGTGCAGAGAATTTTGCCTGTAATGGCACATGAGTCTGTCTCTAGGTACTTTGCCAAATGCAGTTAATGTAAGGCAGTTAATTTAAGGGCTCGTTCAGCACTATTTCAGTAAGACAAAAGCAAAAATTACTGGGTAGAAATGCCCACATATGATCTGCACTAAAAGAAAAACCTCAGCAAGCAAAGTAGAATTACATACATGCCAATTACACTTCACCTTCTCAGTGCAGGGAGCACTCTGGAGAGTGCAATGGATTCTAGCAGTTTTTGGGTGGTGAGGAATCGTCTCTAAGGGGCTGTTTCCTTCTCCATAAAGTAAAGCACAGTGGAACTGCTCTATAAAGGTACTGGGATGATAGGTCAACTCCTTCATTCTTCTGAAGCAAGGGAAGATAGCAATTTCCTTCACCCTTCCTACCACTGTGGCAAAAATAAAATCAGAGCTGCTAAGGATCCAGAAGAAATTTTGTGGAGACAAGTTTTCTTTGTAAAAGAGTTTGTATCCCATCCACCCCACCCCAAACAGCAGGTCACTACATTTCAAAGAGATTTTTTTGCCAGTGTGTTCTACCTAGATTTTTTTTGTTTTAAATTGAATGGGATTTCTGATCTGATGAGCAAATTACCAAATTTCTACAGTATAATCAGCATATGCAATGTACCTAGGAGGAAAAAAAGAACAGAATTTTACAGACAAAATTTCACTTAATCTGAAAGGATTTTGTTCTCCTTGTTTTCTGTTCAGAGCTAAATATATCACTTTATTCTTCTACAGTTTTGATCAGTCACAGTGGGAATTTTAAGTCCCTGAAAAATGAAAGGTTGGGCCCTAAAACTTTAATTTTATTTCCTTCTATACTGAGACATAGTAAAAACTTGAATGATGAATCCAAAATTACATAATTTAATATATACTTGCATGCAACTCATTAACCATGGATCTTTTTACTAGTGTGATCTTTTTAGATATTTTTGAATGTTATAAGCTTGGAAGAAAGTTAATGAAAAAAAAAAAGCACCTTATTTGCTTTTTTGTCTTCTCATTTTTATACTTGATTGTATTTTATTTTGCCATGTCATTTGTGTTTTTCAACAGGGTATGTTAATGTGGTTTGGGAGTTTTAACTCTATACATTGGGGGTGTGTGACAATATGCCAGTGTTGTTCTGAAGTGGGACATGCATTCATGAACATACAATGCATGTAGGACTTGCAGAGCAGAGAGACAGTAATTTATACCTGGTGAAAAAATGAACAAGGAAGAATATTTTCATACAAATAACAGATTTTGGGTTGCCCAGCAGTGAATAAACTAGGTTTATTAAAAAGCAAACGAGTTTTAAAAATACTTCTGATTCTTTATTGTTAAACCCTATAAAACAAACCAAAAGCAGAGAATACATGGCCTTCAGAAAAAAAACTTTAGCAGTATTAAACTAAAGCACAAACTACAAACCAACTAACAAAACCAGCTTTAATTTACCAGGATTACAAACAACTGTCTGATAGTTCTGATAATTATTTCCCACTGTAGGACCACTGGGTTTTATCAAGCTGCATATTAGTATGTGCAGATAATCTGAAGAATACTGAAGAATACTCCAGACTAAACCCAATTTGCATTAATTCAATTAAGTCATATCAACCACGAATTTCTAAATTAAGTCTAACAAAATATATTTAGTTTTTCACACTTTCAATTAAACTGAACAAGAGAATAAAGAAAGAAACTACTTACCTTTTGAGGTATGCAGTTGTTTAATTCTTCCCTGTTCCTTTGTCATTACTTTTTCAATTAACACCTCATCGATTAAAATCCATTTTGGAAAGACAGAGTTTGACTGCCTGACAATCAGGATCAGGAAAAGAGTAATTTCCTCCCTTCCTGTAAAACTAATGACTATTCATGCCTATCCTTTTGGTAAAGCTGTAATATTTACTTGTGGCTTAACTGTGCACTATGTACCATAGTCAGAAACTATGACAACATTCTCCAACGACACATTTAAACCAAACTACCTGGTGAAGGGAGGTTTGGCTCATACAGGAAGGTCTGTATCCTTTTTCTATGCAGATGTTAGAAACCTGAAGATTTTCATGCATAATGTGTGAAAGAAATCCAACAATTGTGCAAAAGGCAAAATTCCTCATTTAGCTGTTACTTTGGTCTGGTAAAAACACACAAGCATAGAAATGAATTACTATATGTGGCTGTATATATATAAAATGTATATACATACAAGTTTGAGAAGCACCTGTAGAAGCAGCACTCAATGCAACTCCTGCAAACAAAAAGAACGAAGTGTTTCATTCTATGAAATCATTAATATTAGACAGTAATTTACAAAGAAGTCAATGAAAAACATATATTTGATGATTAAGAATGATATCTTGAAAAAAATACTATTAGAAATAGCCTGTTTCTCGTAGTTTGCTTTTATACTTGCACTTTTTCCTCCCTTTCTACAAATAAATAGGAATGGTTTTCTACGTAACTTTTAGACCATAGCTATCCAGATTTTGTATTCATATGACAATAAAATAAGAGATTATATCTGCCACTTAGATAATACTTGAAATTAATGGAATTTCCACAGTGCATCAACATGAACGTTCTGATATGTCATTGAGCACTAAAGGTAAGCTGCTGTTACTCAATGACTATAAGTAGCCAACTTGACAACAATATTTTTCCATTTTAGCCGAAGCTCTGTCTCCTTCCATACAAAGGAATGCTGTTTGGAATAATTTCAGAGAGAACTACAGAGATTACAGAAACAAAACAAAAGGCAAAGCAAACTATAGTTGTTTCACTATGTATTTCACAATCTTCAGTACTACTGTAGGAATGAATCAACTTGCGCTTTTTCACCTTACATAAATTAACAGGAACTACAGAGTTACTCAGAGATCTTAGGAGACAAATGCTCAGAAAGGAAGCCAGAGTTTACTGTTATGCATCTAAGGCACCCTGGATTTATATTCTTTATGGATTGAGTCACACGTCTCAAAAACTGCCCAAAACCAAACCAAGCTAGGTTAGAAAAAAACGAAAGCACAGAGATGAACCTCAGCCACACCAGAATTTTAGCTACCTCCATCTACTCAAGATCTGAGTCACCAGTATAGTTGCCTATACCTATTCTTCCAAAGAACTTAAGTCTTATTTTCCATTTAAAATACAAGTTCTGAAGGTTCAGTTATCCATCTTTTATATAACAGGTCTTTTGATTAAAAACCCAAAGCCAAAACTCAATTTGGGATTGCATGGGTATTGTATTATTAATGGGATTATATCCTGGTGATGCACACAACAGACATGACTCTCACCTAGAAGGAAATTAAATTTAATGTTCTGCAATCATCCCTTAACAGTTCACAGCTAAGTTGTTGAAGTTTGTCATGATGAATAACAATGCAGAAAACAAGCAGGTTCATAGGGAGGAGAGGATAACAAGTACCAGTCCCTCACTAGTCTGCAGTTAGACTGTTGCTCCTAGCTGCTCTGCTAGCTGTGACAAAACTGCTCTGAAACACTAACAAACTGTAAGCAGCAAAATTGAAGAGTTCTCATCACCTGCAAAAAAAAAAAAAAAAAAAAAAAACACAGCAAAGCTAAGGTTCAGTACAAAATAAAAAACAGCCCCCTGAAAAAAATACGCTAACAGGCTGGGTGCCTATGTAGCACACATGGGTGATCAAGCAAGGTCGCTGCTTTGCAGCATTACTACTCAAAATCTTAACAAAAAGAAACATCTACACATGGAATCATGGAGCCTGCTGGTTACCCTCTACAATGCTGTCTAACCATTGACATTCCTTAGGATTTATGGAGATGCAAAGGCTTTAAACTGGACAGTAGCTCCTTGCATATAAATGGAAGATGGTTCCTGAACACTAGTGCAAAGCTGATGCAAATCAAGTCCAAATCAAGCTCAATCAACTATGGATGCTCTGAGAAGCTGTGGTCAGTGGTTTAAGCACATATTCATTTGTATTTTTAAAGTTGCTTTTTATAGTCAGCTACATTTGTCAGATTGTTTTTCTGCTTAGTGGATGTAAACGCCTTTTGTGAAAGGTGCCAGGTGACCTTGACTCCTTGGGTATTTAAGTTATTTATCCATAGCAATGAATGTGAGAAAGGGAGAAGCAATGTGAGCTCTGCTTACTGCTCTGCGTTTGCCCTCTCCTCTGATCACTCCCCAGGGAGAGAGCATAGTTTTACTTCTACAGCCTACCCAGCCCTCAGCCTCTCTAATGAGAAGGGAGCTGATAAATCCCAATAAGCATGCTGCTTGTGATACAGGTAAAGCAAATTATTAGAAGCTCTGAAAAACACTTTGGTAATTAAGGGCTCAGTTCTGTGTATGAATTCCATATTAACTCTTCTACTGCCTTCAGTGAAAGCAAAATTAGCATAATCTCTAATAAATTAACAGTGGGCTCAGGGAAGGAAGCACAGGAAATCAATTCAACCAATGAGGCAGCTGAAAACCCAGCGTTTATTTGTCCATCCTAGTTCCTTAAGCTGCATCAAGATGCACAAAGATTAATCTTAACTCCTTATTAATTCACAATTATTATTTTTTAAGAAGACTATGAGCACCAAATTCAGCACTTAGCATGAACTTGAAAGTAGAATTTACAGGAATATTGAGACTAGAATTGCCACATTTTCTGTAAAGGCTATTTAAGTAGCTATTTGTCTTTTCAAGCTTATTAATTTCAGCTATAACTGGGGGCATATTGCAGATCTTCTGCACAGATGAAAAATATCTGAAAATTTTCTGAAGATACTACTGAAATCATTTGAGGAAGAGAGGAACAATTTTTAAAACGTTTAGAAGCCTATAGCTCTGCTGTCTGTCATTCAAGAACAAAAGAACCCAGTACTGCCTTGCCACGAGAAAGCAGAGTTTGGTACAACATGGCTCAGAGGCTACTGGCTGAATACTTTGCTGTAAGAACATTTCTTTGCTGTGCACCACACATCCCACGAGATGGGAAAATAGGCAAAAGGCATAGCTTGGGTCCAAACCAGAAACTGAACCCCAGTTACTTCAGTATTACAAACACAGACCATCCAACAATGTGGAAGAGACTTCTGTTTTTATTGATGGACCAGAAAACAGAGACACTAAACTCTGATCCAAAGAAATACTACAGTTCCAGTAATAGCATGCAAAATGCTGCAGAAACACAAACCCTACAAAAAAGCTTTTTGTTCAAAAGGTCTTTTTCTTTCCCCATGTTCAAAATTTTCCATGAAAACATCTCTGTATTTTCCAACCATAAGAGAAAGAGGTTTCTTTCAAAGGCTGCTGTTTTTGCTTATCAGCATCGCTAGACTAAAAGTAAGTTTTGTCCTTGGAGAAAAACAGAACTTCTCTATTCTACCTCATTTAACTTCCTGCTTTTTTCCTGAATAGGAGGATAAAGAAATCTTTCTTCAAATTATTCCTGAGGTAAAGCAAGGCTGAGCGTCTGCTTGCTCTCAGATGTAAGAAAGTACTTTATGTGGTTTATTGTGGGAACAGAAAAAAAATATATATATATTTTAGAGCAGCCAATGTGGGGGAAAAAAATGCTCATTTAACTATCTTGGGAATGTATTTTGACCCCATCTTAAATTGGCTGCAGAACATCCACTGACTCAACATAATAGGATATACTATTTACAATTCCTTGACTCCTATAAATTACACTATGGACAAAGAAGCTGCAGAGGTATTTTACACTCAGGGTCATCTTACATTCATCTGCATCTATTTAAAACTGGAACAGATCCATTAAAACTGATGGATATAAACATTTAATTCAGAATATTCAAAGGAGGCAAGGCAAGTAGTCAACTTCTGGGAGTCTGAAAATTGAACATTCTTGAAAAAGAGAATTAATAAAACTCCAAGAAGCTTTGAGAAAATTACCTCTATTGGAAATACATTATTCCCTGCCTGTAAAATGGGATTTAATATTTACTTTTGTGAAAATGCCTTGGAGTTCCTACTGTGATAAAAGGTGAGGTGAGCTAGAACTCATCTATCATTAGTCATCTACCATTCTTATTTAAAATATCTCAAGACACTCACATTAGCTCCTCCTATAAAACCTGCATTAAGTCTGTGCCATACCTATATTAGAAAAGAGGATGATTTCAAACATGCCAATCAAAACATTTTGCCACGCAGATGAGAATAACTGTTCTAAGTGTGTTTCACTCCCCTTATCTGGCTGTGGTTAATACTAGAACGTATTGTTCTGTTTTCTTCATAGCTGAAGGCTGTCAAGTTGTATAGCTCCCTTCAGCGTGGGGGAATGAAGTCACGTTTCTACTTTCCACGGCATTTGCTAGCATGTACCTTTCCAAAATTACTCTATATTTCAGGGTAATTTGGTAATGAACAACCATACTTGAAAATGCTGTCAGTTCTCAAGGGCTGATCTGACTATATCAATCAGGGAAATTTATTCTGTGTTATTTTTGAAAATAAATATAAAACAAAAGGAAAATAGAATCAAGAAATTAAAATTTAGGGACCATTAACATAGTCCCTTAGCATTAAGGGACTATTATTTCTGAAGCTAAAAATACTTCCATGCACAAGCTGAAGGTGAAAGAATATCCTGTAATTCATGATCAGTCACCACTGGTGGCCCCCAACCTACTTCCTGACCTAGTCCTGTTCTTTGTGTCACATTTCTAAAAACAAAGGCACAGTTATTTCAGAGGGATGAACTGGCTGAACAATTATTAGCAGAAAGCAGAAATAACTGTGGATGCAATACTAAACTATTTAGCATTTTATGATGAACAATGCGTTCTCTGAAAGCAAACATTCTTTCAGGTTACAAACGGGAAAAGGATCCAGAGGTGAGAGTTTCCCCTTTACTTTAACTCCAGTGAATTTTATTTGGTTCCACAAGGGGGCTGCCTGGACACCTAGACAACATTTTCCCCGTGTTCTCCTAGGTAATGTGGTTATTTGGGTCCAGTAAAGAACGAATTCCATGCAGTGCCAGAGAAATGCATACAAACCTCTCAACTGCTGCTTTAATTTCTTAGCAGAAATTCTCTTCTGAATTCTGCTTTAGGACAGAGTGTCCTAAAAACATGTTAAGCTAAGCTATTGGAAACATTTAAAACAATTGAGCAGTGTTAGGGTATGGTTTTGAAAAGTAAATTAAAAAATAATAATAAAGAACATTAGCAGACCATTATGCAGAAATTTTCTGAAAATGCTGAATTCTAATAAATTCTATAGCCTCACTGTTTAGTGACACATTTTGAGTTGTCTCATCAGCTGTTCCTTCTGGATGACTTGCCAGCAAACAAGCAGCAACAGCAGCTGTAACAGCAACAATAATAGGCTCTGGAATGAGCACGAATGCCACAGAATGTTGCTCAGCATTATTATAATCAAGATCTCTGTATTTTCTAAAGTACATACGTACAAAAATACGTTATTCAGAGCAGTTTTAGTGCAAGAAATGAGGAGTTAATCTAATACCCCAGATATTTGGGAAGTTCTTATCATTAACTCTGATAAAGTTGTTAGTTTAAAATTTATGGAACCTTTGATTTTTACACTTAACAAGAATTATTCTTTTTTACATAACTGAAGTGATTACAAAAGAGATAAAATACCACAGGATATCAGATCACTCCTCCGTTTAGTCTGGTATCTGATATTGAACAGTAGCCAGCAGCAGATTCTTCAAAGATACCAAAATTACTTTAAGAGAATTTTGCATTTGTTAGTAATTAAATGTTTCAGTATAATGCCATGTATTATCGAACACTCATTCTGCTACAGAGTTGAAGAGATCCTCCTTTCCCAAGCCTACTCAGAACTGAAGTGCCCTACAACCTATACATGTTCTTGGACTGTCTTGAAATTTGCCATACTTTTTACAATCCAGGCTAGGTCTAGCAATCCACAATTGTGGACATTTGGCAGAAATACTCTCTGCATTCCTCAGAGCCCAGCCCTCAAATGCTGTTGAGTCATTCAACCTTTTGCTCAGATCCTCTGAACAATTTTACCAAAACAACAATTCAAGAATAAATTAGGCTATTAAAATCAGCATGGAAAGCAGATATACAACAAACTAAAAATCTAGGCAAGTTTCCTTCCTGATAGTTTTATCAACCTTGATTTTCATTTGTTATATTCTCACTTTACTAGCTGAAGCATACTGCTGGAAGAAATTTGAGACTCTAATTTTTAGGAAAATATCTATTGTTTATCTATTGATTGTCGGAAGTTACTTTTTCTTAATGTTTTTTTCAGAGGTATAACCTTGACATGCATTTGGCTAACAGGTGCAGAAAAGCATATCAAATCAAAGCAAAAGTAAAAAGCAAAGCATTGAAAGCTGTATGGGACAGTTTATGGAAACTTGATAGATGATACCAGGAAAGGGAAAAAAGTGGAATGCTTGGATCAAAAGAGTGTAATTTTTAAAAGGCAAAAGGAAGTTTCTCAGCCCTGCTTTAATGTTCATGCACGTATGTGAGGAGGAGGTTAGCTGTTCCTATAGTTAAGAGGAGAATAGAGGGATCTCTCTCAATACCTTACCTGAGCTTAAATCAGATTGCAACCTCAAGTTGATAAATACAAAAAGAGTTGGAAGGCAAGAAATGGCAGAATTTAGGCTTGTGATGTCAGGTATCTTTGATCAATAGTCCAAAAGATAGAATATTCCAGTCTATCCTTGCAAAAAATATACAGGAACATTCCAAGGGCAAGATACACGGCACTGTGGGATGGACTCTGCAACCTTCTCTTTGTCAGAACTTGAGCTACACTGAAACCTCCGACAGGTATCTGAGCTTACTTTGTTTCAACAAGTTATGAAGGGTTGGTTAGTGATCCACATTAACTCACAAAGCTTGCTGCAAACCCGTCACAAAGGTAAACTATTTTAGCCTGAGATAACATGTTTCAAAGCGTCTTTGCCACAGCGGGAGTACACACCTTCAAACAAGGCAACTCTGCAGACAAGAAGTAATTTGGGCATCTGCCTGAGCTTTTACATATGCAAATCTTCTCCACAGAAATACTGCATCTGCAAGATTTTATGACTGCTTTTTACAAATCTCCACTCCTACCCACAGGATTCTGTCTAAAACTAGGCTTTCACTTGTCCATCACTGAAATCAAAAATTATTTCCATGTTACTGAAGTGACTGATTCTCCCTACATATCCTTGTATCACAGTCTTATGTCTTTCAAGATGCCTCAGCTAATCCATCATCTTATTCAGTTATGCCCAACAAAATAAATGTAGCTAGAATGAGTAAATAATGATTAACGGATCCTGTCAGCCTTAAGAGGCGTAAACACTATGCTGTACGTACCTCAATGTAGTATCCCCCACTTTTTTAATCAGTTTGAGCTTTGCCAAGTTCTATATTAAACCAGGTAACAAAATATCACCAGGCAACTTAAATTCTGCGCTAGCTTCTTTGTTGGCAATGAAAATATCTCTATATCCATTCACATATCAAAATAATTCAACAGCAGTTAAAGTAGTTTCCCTCCTAAAGAAAAGCCTTCTCCTGCTGTTCTTCCATTTGTGACTTTTTGTGTTCAATTACTCGTTCAGCGTGGGTGGACACTTCTAAGCTATGGTTTCATAATCACACAACAGCAGCCCTTTTTTACAGCAACCTCTGTTTAAATATTTCTTATTATGGTGAAGTCAACTTCCCCCCCCCCCCCATTGCACAATCCAAGCCTGCATCTGCACCTGTCTTCACACATAAGTGGTGATAATCTTTGCATCTGCCCAGATTGCTTAAAAAAATCCTGCTTCTTCAGCATAATATGAGAGAAATGTGCAATAGCTGCTTTCCCACAGGAGATTAGATAAAACACTGAATACCTACAACTGAAAACAAAAGATAACGTGAGCTATGGTCGCATTTGTAATCCCACTCCTGAGGAAAACAAAAGCTTTTTTCATTTGTATGGAAAGAGAGCGGATCTGGCATTAGGTCAATCAAAAAGTCAAACCAAGACTTTTGCTCTGTGCTAAGAGCCAGCTACAGAAGGCTCATCACGGAAAGCAAGCTGTTTTGTAATGATAAAGGTATAAACCCTACGGTCACGCCTCCAGCATGTGAAACAGCGTGCTTTGAAGGACAAAACAACCAGTACGTTTGGCAAAATAAAGCCTGTCAAGGCCACTACCTCCCAGAACTGGAAAACCACGACTCGAGCTCGCGAAAAGCCGCGAAGCTCCAGCTTGCTGGAGCAGGTTTTGGAGGCACCAAGGCTTTTCGGGGTCGTGTCACGGTGCGATCGCGACTCCCCCGCCAGTAGCCCTCCGGGGCCGAGGGTCAGGCGGGCGGCGCCGCGGGGCCGGGCCGGGGGCCGGCGGGAGCCCGCGCGGGCGGAGCGAAGCGCCGAGGGGAAGGCGCTGAGGGGAAGGCACCGCCCGCCGTCCCGCGCCGCCCCGGAGCAGGAAGCGGGGGATGGCGGCCCCTGACCCCGCCGCGGCACGGAAGAGCTTGCGGGGAAGGGACGGAGGTGAGGCGGTGCCGGGGAGCGAGCCGGGCGGCGGGCGGGCAGGGGAGGGGCCGTTGGGGCCAGCCCGGGCGGGCGTTAACGGGCGTGGTGGTGGTGGCGGCGGCGGCGGCGCCCACTCAGCCCCCCGCGAGGGGCGGGCGGAGCGCTCCGAAGGCGGCGGGGCCCAGCCCGCCTCGGCTCGCTGTCGGCCCCGGCGCTGCCCGCCGGGACCGGGTGGGGACGGGGCGCGGAGCCTGAGGCGGCTCCGCAGGGAGCGGCCGCCTCCCGGGGCGCGCTGCCGCTGCCAGGCGGGGGGCTGCGGCTGGCGGGGCGCTTCCCCCGTGCTCCATCAGTGACCCCGGGTAACGGAGGTGCTGGGGAGGAGCAGTGCTGGTCGGCCTCTGCTCCTTTATAACCTGTTGCAGGACGAGGGTGGCACTAGACTTGCTCTGAAGCCTTCGATGCTTGTGTACGCTATCAAAATGCACTACTGGTTTTTCTTTGTGTACGTTTCATGCCTTTTGTTGGCTTCGTTGTGGATTTCTCGTTCAACACGCTTGTTTGAAGCTTTTTGTGCTCTGGCTGCTGTACACAAGTCATTCGATAAACCCAAAACCAGCATTGGTATTCAGATACAAGAGATATAAACAAAACTTCTGTCTAGAGATCTGTGAAATCAAATGTTTCTGTGTGGAGCCTGTTCTTACGTTCACAGTTTACATTTTTTTTTCCCACTGGTAAAATGCTTAAATGAAAGCTTATGCAGATCTAATTTATTTTTTTAATCCATAAGTTTAAGATATTTACAGTTGGAATACTCTTAGCAAAGCCTGCAAATCTGAAAAATCCTTTCTGCATTTATAGATGTAGTGTCTGATTTGATAAACTAAGGATTGTAGTGAGGCTTGCCAGATTTTATTAGTATAAATAAGGCATCTACATAGAATGCTTCCTTTACGTTACTAGACCATGATTTGAGCTTGACCTCAGATGCCACGTAGGATCTATGTCGCTTCAGTTCAGATTTTCAGCTTGTTCTGCTCATCAGGGTTCTCATAAAACAGAGACAAGGAGAATTGTTTTTTGTCTCCTGTCAGCTTTGCAGGGAAGTATGTCTGAAAGGCTTTTCTCAGATGTTCACCTCTCTGTTACTTAGTGGTAGCACAGGCTTTTACAAGTTTTCCCTAGCATGACCCCCTTCCACAGTGAGAAAATCTGGTCCATCAAATCTCCTTGAACTGCAGAAAGTTGCCAAGGAGATGTAGACTGGAGTAACTCAGCTATTTTAATAGTCCTGCACAGTTTGAAGTTACTGCACTTGTAACTCAGTTTAAATGTGAGTCTGCATGACTCGATTTGGAGGCTGTTGCTTACAGAGTTGTGCTTGCAGATGAGCAATCTCTCTCAGAAGAGCACCAAAACCACGTAAATTATTCCTTGAAATAAGAAAGTAATGAACCACTGTAGTAGTTATCCTCCAACATACTGTAGTTGCCGCTTTTTGGCATTTTCTGAGATGAAACTAGGTATTTTTATGTTGAGGTGTCGTAATCCAGTTTTGGGGCAGCGGATAAATGTTTGCGGTGCCCTCTGCTGACTCTGGAACGAGCGAGCACTTTCCTGTTTCTCATCAGTTGGAGTGAATGGGCTGGCCTCCTCTGTGGCCACTGCACTCTTACTTCACTACATAGTTGCAACTATAGCTTAAGAATATATGGATAGTAAGACCTTAGATTTGCAGTAAGTTGACTTGTTTACAAACACAAGGAAGAAGTTATTCTCCATAATGCATTATTCATGAAAGATAGTGTTGTGGGCTTTTTCTTCGCATCCTTCTGGGTCCCAGCTGTGTATAGGGCACTGAACAGGGTGACTTAGACCTGTTGATATATCAAGAAAGCCTTTTTCTTGGTTGACAGATGAGCTTGTTTTGCCCACTTGCAGGATCAGATTGATTATCAGTAAGTAGTTTCTCGTGGGTCAGATTTTCATGGCCACAAGGGATTTTTTATATTCTCCTGAACTCTTGGATATTGTTTGCTTCCAAGTATTGTCCCATCTCGTGATTTCCATATTGTTCCTGGAGCTGTGGGCACTACGTGTTCTTGCTGTCTGACAGTGATATGCATCAACTTTACTGAAACCCCTGATGCTGTTTTCAGTTTATTGCTTTCAGGTATAAAATGGCAATGCTAAAGTGTTCCATCTTCTTGTGGCTGTGTAATGTATGTCCGCCCTGTGCTAGAGTAATCACCTTTTATTAAAAACAAACAAAACCAGAAAAACAAATACAAATTGATCTCAAAGATCAAAAGCACAATAACAGTTGTACATACAGTTGAATTTGAGTCCTGCTCTGAACTCTGATTTGGAAGAGACAATTTCCTGACCACATGCAAGAGCACAGGCTTCTTGTTGCTCTTCATTAAGGATCCTAATGGTGGTGGTGTAAATGTTCCTTATATGCAAACTTGGTGGTGGCAATAATATAGTCAGAGCAAGGTTTCTAAGAACAATTATTATTTTTTTATTACATGAATTAGTACACTATACTACAGGAATAGTATGGGGGGGTTCTTGGAATTGACATTTTAAGGTATTCCTTTCTAACCATAACTGCTCTAGCAGCCCTACTATTTTATAATGTACAGTGTGTAGTGAGGAAAGAGCCAAACAATTAACGACAACAAAAACATAGTCGTAAAAAGCAAAAGTCACTGACTTGAAGCTCTAGGTTTGTCATTTCACAATCACATAAATGGTAAGCCAAGGGCAGGTCTAGGAATTACTAAGTCCTGAGTTTTAAGACAGGATGTGGTACTTTCACTGTGATGCTAGTAATGGGGGTTGTGGAAATTATTGTGGCCTTTCCCTGTCTGTAATATGGAAATTATGATACTTCACTGAGTATGTAATGATTAATTCATAAAAATGCTTCGAATATCCAGGATACTGTAAGAGTTCAATTTAGTATTTTGCTGCAATATCTAGTGGATTTACATAACCTAAACAAAAGAAAACGTTTTTCTGAGTAGGTTCATGAATGATGCTCAAAATAGGTTCATTTCAATTTGGTTAATATTGATGAATTTATTTTATGTTGCTGTAGAAACGTACTTAATTTCATGAACAATAGCATCAACAAAACTTAATATGTAGGGACTATGAGGAGAAAAGAAGGAACAAAGTTATTCCAGAAGGAACAGTTAACGTTTAGGAAGGAAATGCTGTCAGAACTACTTCCATAATAAAAAAAGAAAGATGTACTGCAGACTTCAGAAAGAGGTTCATTAATTTTACTGTTTGTAAAGTGGTACAGAAAAATTTACATGCCCGAGGGCATGGAAAACATACATTATTAGCTCTATTTTAAAAGTCTTTTTAACTTAATTGTTGACAGATGGGATGAGAAGAGATAAGTGTCCTGCACTGCAAATGGCCTCCCGTTTGGCATTTACTGGGTGCTAGCCTGGAATCATCTTTGGTGGAAGAAGAAGGTTGATGACACTAAGGTTTGTACAAGAAGGTTGACTTTTTATTTTTTTATTTTATTCTGTAACGTGAAAGGACTGTGTGAATCTTGGAAGCTTTTTGTGTTTGGGAACCCTAGAGTATGTTGCTGCAGTCAGGTTTTATGTAAAAATTGTGGGGTTCAATGTTGGTTTGCAGGTATTCTGAACAATAAGGATTACTTTTCCAGCCTTGATGATTATTTTGTTTAGTGTAGATCTTGTATGGTTTTTATTAGCATACCTCTTCCATCTTTAATGTAAAGACAAGAAATTAAGCAATTAAATGAATTTAATAAGGTTACTGCTTAATAACCTAACACAGTCTAAGCTGTATTCATAAATATAGTATTTGATTTAATTAATTAGATCATAAATTGTCCCATTCTCCTGTCAAGGCTAGCATGAATACTTAAATATAGTGTTTGGGTAACCTAGTAAAGCAGAAATTGTTTTTTACAGTGTAGATTAAATTAAGTCAAGGTCTATAGTTGAAACAATATAGTGCATTTGAACAGCTTGGAGCTTGGACTGAAGGATGAACTTGAGGATGGGTGTGGGTTTTTTGTTTTTTATTCTCAGTTTCATTTTTGATTTACAGATGTTTGACAGAATCAAACGATCTGATGAAGCTTCTGCTTCTTCAGCACAAGGTGAGGAGATTAAAGTACATATTTTTTGTTGCAGCTTTTTATTAACATAATAATAGTAGACGCATTGGTTTACCTTAAATTCAGTTGTATAATTCAATTTTCTAAATTTCAATATGGAGCTTAGATGGAAAAAGTGGCTTCTGAATTATCCACAGGTTTCCATGCAGACATAATTTTCTTGTCTTTTAATAAGCTGTTTAAGACATTGTGCGTTTTGTCTCAGTGATCATGGATGTATGAGTCTATCAGTACACATTGCCAAATCTTGATCCCAGACAAATCAGAAAAATACCCACTCACCTCAGCCATGAAAGCATAAAGTTTATTTTATGAACCTCACAGAGCATCCTTGAGGATGAAAGGGTCTCTCTAAATGTTTTTTTGAATTTCTAAACTTTTTAACTTCCTTTAAAATATTAGTTTTGACAAGTACAATTTAAGGGAGTTAACTGACTTCCTCCTCTTTGCTTTTCTGTGTTTTTTTTTTTTGTTACTATAGGAATAGAAAGACATGGTGTTGAAGGTTCGCTACAACAGGACAGCAATAGCAGGTGAGTTAGGTGATAATCTAACTGGCATCCAGTTTACTGCTTGCAAAAAGTAAAACAGGCATAATCTGTTTTTCAATCTTAACTGTCATCTTGTGTAATGGATGACAATGATGTGATACAGATCAAATATATCATGGAGGTCTTTTGTCTTGTATCCACACTTCATAAAACTAGGGGTGAGGGGCACTGCGACTTTTTCTGGAGAGACAGTTCTCTTCAGACTACAGTCAACTCAAATTAGAATATGTGTTAGCTGTACCTTCAACCTGTTATCCTTTGTTCTGCATTTAAGAAAAAGTTTTCTTTAGTTAAATTTGCTTGGGAATAGCTTAAAATACATATTCCTACTTGGCATTGTAATTCTGAAACAGAAATGTTTATCTTGCAAGTTTGTTGCAGCTCTGTAGTAAGATAGATATTAAGAATTTCTATGTTAAGAACTTGAATTAACAAACCAATGTTGTTTTTTATACTGAAATGTCTTGGTAATATTACCTGCTTCTTTCAGTTTGCATACGAGAGGGCAAGAACATCCTCAGCCTGGAGTATCCACCATGCAAAACAGGCAAGGATACTGCAACTGCTGCCATGTACACTACAGTAATCTGGAACAGGTAAGAAGCCTACGGCATAACACAGCAGTAGATAGCAAGAAGTACAAATAGGCTTTATCAGCTTACAAAATGTCATTCTCTACACTGAACAACCAACACTGAATGGAAAATTACCAATTTGTGAATTGTACTGAGTGTGCACAGAGAAGAGGAATCCCTTTTTACCTGTTAAAAAGAAGCTGGTGGAACAGCATGCTTACTGCAGTTTGCTTTTCTGAAGCGTCACCCTGCCGTGCCTTACACTCATTAGGTTTGTTTCAGTGGTTTTTAATTTTAAGATTTGTATAGACTGTGTCAAATATTAGGGTTAATATGTTAGATATGAAAGCTGAAGACATTTGATCAACTACTCTATTTTTAACTCTGTTGGTCTCTTGTCTTTTAGACTTTTCTAACTAGAGAGTGGAACCCTATTTAATCTTCTATGCTGTGAAAAGTCTCCACAGTTTGAATGAATTTTGGGATGTTTGCTCATATGAAGTTCAAAAATACCTTTAGTCATTGTTTATAGATATGTTTAGAGTATTTGTACCAGTCACAAGACATTTGTGAGCATCTCTCAGATCTGCTGATTTACGTTCCATTTCAGAAGGGGTTTTAACACATTTTAGTATATTATTTGTGACTCCCTAAGCATTCTTATGGCCTTGATGCAATGAGATTTTTATGGTAGAAAAGACTGAAGATTTTCCTTTCCACTTAAACATTTTCATTGTAAGGAGAAATGTTTAACCTGGGAAGTAACTTTTCTGAGCAGGTCAGTGCGTCAACAGTGATATTAAACTAGCAATATGTTTTGTCTTTCCATCAGCATATTTTCAGCTCCCAGCACAGACATTTTACCACTTACTGCAGGAATCGTATGGGTACCAGTAGCTTGATGGAGCGTTTCCTGCAAGATGTTTTGCAGCATCATCCCCACCGATACCATGACAACAGGTATAATACAGTTCATTTGTTTTTAAATATATCCTAGTAGAATGCATGTATTGTGAATCCTTATTTCTGTTCCATTTCTGAACAGTAAATTTTGCCCATTTGAAGTGAAACGTTCATATTGAAGGCAATTTGGAAAAGAGTGTATTTATGTAATCGTTGTCCAAGTGTATTCCTTTTGTGTTGTCTCTGCACTTTCAAACTTGATTTCACTGCTTAAGGATTTGATATAACACCATTGACAGCAATTAAATATGAAGACCTAATAAAAAGAAGGAATATACGGGTCAGCTAGAATATATACACTGTGGGCTTAATATATATATTTCACAGTATATTTTATGGTATGTATCTAGTTCATAATTTTGGCTTGCTGAATGTGGTGCTTGTCAGGTGAATATGTATGGTTATTTATTCATTATTCTTGGAGTTTGTTATCTTTAGAGTTACTACTTGCATGAATTAAGTTAATCGGCCAGTTCATCATTGCTCAGATTTTGAAAAGTGTTCTCTTTATTTATCACGTGCACATTTAAGAGTGATAAGGGGGCATATAAACTTTTTTCTGTACAAAGGCCAGCTGAAAGGAGATCTGTTAAGTCTCATTCCTTGTTATGTTCTGCAAGGCAGTCAAAAATCCTGATCTGAATTTATCATTGTATTTTGATAAATAACTTTTTTTCGCTACTTTTTCTATATCTCTCATAGAGGAAAATACAGGATATACTTTAAGGCAACACCCACATTAAAAAGGTAGATATCTCCTGAGGTGTTGCTAATACAAGCTTATTTCATTTGGTGAATAAAATCCACTAATTAGTAAAAACAAGCTATCCGTTTTCCTCTAAGTTGGTAGAATGAATAGAATAAGCAAAATAATGTACAAGGCCTAGATAAAATAGGATGGCAAGTGGGGGAGGAATAATTCCAAATCTATACAGAGTTTGGAGGAAGAAAACCAAAGATGGAAGACAGCGTGAATAGACTTTTGTTGTGATTCTGCTCTGAAAAAGACTGAGTCAGAAAGTCATTTTTTTAAGTAGCATCTGGGATAAGAATAGGATTCTCTTCTTTCTTACATAAAATCTCTTGGATTGATGCATAGTTTCACAAAGGAAATGCTTATACAAACCATGCAGAAGCTGAATTCACACAAGGGATCTTAAGACTGTCATTTAAAATAATTATACAAATATTTGTGAGCCTTGATTTATTTTGCAGAACCAACCAGTATCACTAGTAGTGGTGTGGCAGAAGGAAAAAAATTCATCTGAGCTTTGCCTTTTGCTGAATTTCAGAGGATATTGGTGTTCTGCCTTTCCTCATGGTCAAAAAAAGGAAAAAAAAAAAGGGGGGGGGGGGGTGAGGGGGGGGGGGGGGGGAGAGGACAAACCATCCTTTCCTCCAAACTCTTGATATAATTGTTTTTTCAATAAAGAAATAATATTGAAATATTGAGCATTTAAGAGACTAAATCTCTTTGATTTTTGGTGTATTTTGTTGTAAAACTGCCAAAAGTACCTAACTTCAGTTAACTGAAGTTTTATTTCACCCCCCAGAAACATCTGCTTGTTAATAATTTCTGAAAATCATATGGTATGCTAAGTGAGCGAGGATCCTGAGAACTTGCTAGTTTATCCATATCAAAATCCACTTAGTGCTATATACAGTCTTCTAGTAGCATCCAGATGCTGAGTGTTTCACACAAAGATGGAAGAACTCTGAGAAAGTTAAAAGATTATTTGTACTGTTTTTGTCTTGTCCTTTAGATTTAATTCTGATCTATAAGATTTTGAAGTTAAGACAAAGATTTTTTACCTCAGAGCTTAGGTGCGTGCACCAGTAGGGCACAGCAGTTCAGCTCACAGGCATAATTTGGTCATCTGATGTATTTCATTACATTGCATTCAAATGATAATAATCCTCTTTTTTAATGCCTCCAAGAACTTTCTTCTTGTGCTTAGTCAGTCCTAATAACTTATCTGTACTCCTATGAATTCTATCCCCCCCCCCCCCTTTTAATTTTTTTAAACCAGAATTCCACTGTATTCTATATAACATTTCCTCAGCCAGTGGCGTATAGTCATGTATTTGGAGTTACAGAAGGAATATTACAGATTGTGTCATAATTTGTATTCATCCCTTTTAAAGTAACACTGCATCTTGAGCAGGGAGGAGTTGTGTACTGCTGTTGGTAAATTGTTGTGGCTTGTTAGGCTCATGCAAAGTGTGTTTTAAGTTGTATCCATTGTTGTTTATCAAAATTGAACTAAGCCTCTCCATTGCATTCCTTTATTTGTTCACAGGATTCTTACAGCATTTCTTTGTCATCTGCAGATTTTAATACTTTGCAAAAATTTTGAAAGGGCAAGTGAGTCATAAAACTTAGTCTGAACCAGAGGGTATTCTGCTTCTGATCTTTTTGTCATGGTGAAGATTGTTTAACCTATTTGATACTAGCAATCAGTTTCTGTTTTTTGATTGCTTATTATCCTCCACCAATAATTTTTTAGGTTTTTAATAGACTCTAAAGGACCTTAATGAAAGATTTTTGCGTTATCTAAATAGTCCATCTTCTTTATCCACTCCTTTATCACTGCCTAATGCATCTAGTGTTTGGACTTGAGAAAAATCTGAAATCAACTTTATCCATGGAGCTGTAGGTAGTGAGTCTGTAATAACAAACTTCTTTGGGTGTGTTAACGCAATTTGCACTATTAGTTCAAAACAAATATTGACAGCCAATAGTTGATATGTACATCACTCAACTGAGTGAAGAATAATATGCCAGTTGCCAAAGTATAATACCCTTCAAATTACCTCGTTATAAATAGCATACAGTGCTTTATCACTTTTTTATATAGCCAGTGTGTTTTTTTTTTTTTTGTTGTGAGTTGAAATGATAGGAGGAGACTTTGATCAATAAGACGTCCATGTGAATGCTGTTGTGTTTCCTTGGGAGGCTTTTTATGTTTGATGGATGTTGCTTCAGTCCCTGCTCTGTGAGATACCATAGGTCTTGGTCTTCTAATAACTTCAATTTCAATACTACTTTGCATTAAAATGTTGTTTTGTTTATGGCTATTAGTGACTCTGTAGTTCTCCTCACATGACTTAATTAATAGAGATTTCAGCACTCTGTGAAGGAGTCTCGGAGCTGTTAGTAATTATTTTTGAGAGGCCACAGAGACTGTGTAGGATGTTTCAGAAGGACTGGGGGGGGGGGAAAAAACAAACAAACAAAAAAAAACCACGCAGAGATTGTCAGTTGTAAGTAAGGGCATAGAGGACCTACTTGGAGACTTCTTTGCTTAGATTATGGTATTTCCCTGGCAGTTGAATAAATGAGCTCTTCATAGGAGTCCAGAAGACAGTGAATTGATGAGTAATGGTTACTGCTGATTTAGTCAAGAAAAATCACATCAGGTCGTCTTCAGCAAGGTAACAGACCTTGTGAATAGAAGAGAATCATCCATTTCAGCACCATCTGTCCTGTTGCATCTATCATGCCATCTATCAAAACCCCAGATTTTGGCATGTTCTTGCATGAGACTTATAAGCAAGCTAAGGAAAATGTGATAGGAGATTAAACAGTGATTAAATGAGTAACTGGCTGGAAAAAAGTATTTGTAATTATTTCTGGCTTGGGGGGGGGAGTGGGAGAGAGATCATGAAAGATCCAACAAAATCTCATGTTGGGTCATAAATGAGCCCTATCCTGAGGCTTGAAGTATGTGGTTTCAAGTATGAATTATTGGTGCATTTTTTTCTATTTGTTTTGCTTTACTTTTTGTTTCTGTTTTGGTGATAATCCTATGAAGTACGTTTTTGTTACGCTAAGTCTTGTCATCTCTGTAGAGGCCAAGTCACCTTTACTTTCAAATAAAAATATTTTTTGAAAAAGTACCCAAACCTGTTTTTAATTTTCAACCGTAAAACAGTAGTTCTAATGTGAGAATTCTTTTTCTTCTATTTTTCACAGTAAAAGACTGAGACATAGCTATATTCAGAAAAATTCTGTGATTGTTTTTCAGTATGAAGTAGCTAGTTGGAAATACTTGCTATAGGCTTACTTGGTATCAGCTGGCTTAATTAATAACTTTAGTAAACTCAGACATATTAGTGTCTGAGTCTTTCAAGGACTTCTACATGTTGACTACTGAATGCTTATAATCAAGGAAATTACTATACAGTAGAATTTATTCACGGTACTTCTTTAGCAGATGAATGCACCACAAAAGGTGCATGGCATGTATTAAAGCAAGCATCTTTTTTGACTCTTACAAGGTCTGGTCAAAACTTTCAGGGGAAGCATCGTATTCTCCCTTCAGCTGTATTTGCTACACTTCAAAACTATTTTCTTATTTTAATTTATTTTCAGCTGTTTCAGTATGTGTAACCTTGTGGGTTCCTGTGGTATATAAGAGAAATGGTCCATATCTGCCTGTTCTGTTAATTCTGCAAGAAATTTTATTTGAGGCAGTCCTAAAAACAGAGTGGCCAGTCCTAGGATATATAAAAGTGTGCTGTTGTCACAGTGAGCCTGAACAATCATAACTTGGCTTCTTATAGAAGTGAGTTAGAGCTGTGGTATGTCTGTGAGAAGCAATAAGCATGGGACTCCTTGGTGGGAATGTGTACAGAGTTCCTATCAGGCAGACATGTTTTGCAGGGAAAGGGGCATTCATACTCAATAGTATTTTTAATGCTGTGCCTTATTATAAAGTTCCGTTTCTTTACAAAAGCTCATTATTTAATTAATTATAGTTTTACTAAGGAAAGACCATCTTTCTAAGCTCACAGCTTTGAACAAACGAAAACTCTTCAGTTTTCTTGCTTTATTCTATTTATAAAATTATTATAACGTAAGTTTGGCAATTCTTAATGGATAGTTGCATGGAGAGAGGGTAACCAACCAATGTCCAGGTTGTTGTCTTTTGCTTTGTGGAACGTTTCTTGTTCCACTTTCTAATGGAATTTCTCTGTTAAAGTAGTAGAGCTGGAATCCTGTGTTTGTTCATTAAGTGTGGTGCACTCTAGGTAATTACTTTTTAAAAGCTATCGTTAAAAAAATCTTAAGCATATTTACAGTGTTTATATAGTTGGCTTTTTTTAATCCCTTTTAGGCCGACCTATGATGACATGCCACTCCAAATCACTCCAGCATCTGCTAGGATTGCTTGCCCGTCTTCAGAAGAGACGGAGAAAAAGAAGAATAGAGGCACACAGGAGATTTCCAGCAAAGACCAGGAGTCCATTGATGACATGTGCTCTTCTGCTCCATGCCCCTCTCATGAGGGCCCACAGGAAACTTCTGTAACACAAACACTTACTCAGAAATTAAAAACTGAGGAGGAACGTGTTATAGGAATATCCCAGCAGTCTACTGGCATTTGTAGCAATGAGAAATGGAATGTCCTGAAAGATGCTCAAACTGCAAATCATAGCCATGAAGACCAGTTTACGGCTGTGAGCTCCATACCTCAGCACTTGTCTGTCAATCCTTTAACACATAGTTCTTCTGTTAATCCTAAAATAGAAAAAAATGTTAAGAATTTGTCATCATCAAATAAGATTCCACATAGTGGATGTGATGAAACAGAAACTGAGATAGGCAATAGGGATGTGTTATTGAAACCATGCTTGAATCCTGCTCTGGCGCTGGCTCACCCCAAATACCCTTCAATTTCACAACAGAATCCTGTGTATAGGCACAGGGATTCTTTACGTATTACCTCAGGTCAATCTCTTTTAAAACAAGATGGTTTACAAACTCAGGATGAAACTTTGGTGTCTGATTTCCATCTCAGGGATACTGTGGGTGTTAACAGCTCCCTAGATCTTGGGACTTCCCCACAACTAGCAAGATGCAAAAATGTGAAGACAAACAGGGGTGATGAAAGTTCGGTGGATGAAACTATTGAAAATGTTATTCTGAAGTACTGCCATGGAACCACATATGAAGAACTTCATTTCAAAGAGGAGAACAATCTCTGTTTAACCGTTTCATCGCTTCTGGATCGTACTCATTTAGAGGGTTCTGAAATGAGTTTTGACTGTGATGCACCTATTCAATCAGGAACAGACTTACCCAAGGCAGCTGTAAAAGACATAGAGTTGCTAAAAGAGGTCCAAATAAGTTTGCAAGATAAAGACTATGGAACACAGCTCTCTTCTGTTTTAAAAAGTGAGTCATTGCAGCAAATAGAAACAGTGAAACGGGATGTAGTAGCTCATACTGAAGAACCAGTTCTTCCAGCTCTGCCTCATGTGCCTCCTTCTTTTGTGGGAAAGACTTGGTCTCAAATAATGTATGAAGATGATATAAAAATTGAAGAACTTGTGCGTGATTTCAGGGAAGGTCGTTTTCGCTGCTACTTTGACAGCGAATCGTCAGCCAACTTTAGGGGGAGGAGAATGAAGAAAAAAAAGCAGAAAGATGAGAAAAAGAATGATACTGCTGAGGGTAACAGAACAGAAAGTGCATCAGTTAAAGCACTGCCAGAATTTAATGATGCTTTAAGTGGTGTCTCTGATTTCGATAACCAATCTGTAGCTTCAGATATGCTATGCAACCAACAAATTCTTAAAATGCCTAGGAAAAGGACATGGCGCCTAGCTTCAAGATGCCAGGTGGTTAAAGTTAGCCATGGCACACAAACAAGTCTATTGAATTACCCTGTAACAAAAAGAAAAATGGCTAGAAGGGAGTCTGATCAAGCTGATCAGAAAGAAAGCATCACGTCGCCAGAAGGTGAAAAGACTCCAAACATGAAAACTAGACTATGTGCCCTTAAACTTCCTGAGTCCTATAGCAAGATTATGAGCCCTGTGCAACCCAAGACAACGGTGTATGTACTTTCATGTCCAGAGATTAAACAGTGTAAAGGTAAACCTGTAGACATTCCCCAAATGAGAAAAAATCGTAACTCCACAGATAGCAAGGACTCTATAAGGTATAAATACAAACAGTGTTCTTTGAAGTATTATGACCCACTGACAAATAGAATTCTGAAAATGCCTCCCAAGAGTTCTGTTGGAGAAAAGGTCAAAAAGCCCTCCCATGTTAGACAGCTTTTCAGAAGTCTCAGCTTTGATGCAAACATGAGGAAACTAGCTGATGCACAGAGAGAAGGCACACCATCAAAGTCCTTGAATTGGTCAGACCTCTATAGCTCATCTTCAGCAACTCTTCTGCCAGACCCAGGTAAAGGGAACGATACAGCATCAAGTCAAAAAGCAGATGGATCTTCCACAATTTCCGTGGAAAGAACAGATTGTCTTGTATCTGGTCACTCTGAGAACTCTTCGAAACACCAGTCTGTGGTAGAAGGAGACAGTAGATTAACTCCTTTGAACAGCAGAGTTACCAAAACTCCTCTGACCTCCATCAGGAGTGAGCGATTAGAGAGGGAGAATCCAAAACCAATGTGGAAGAGAAAAGAAGGCACTAGCATAGAACCACTTTTTTCCAAAAAGGCTGCAGGAGCTATGTCTGTCAGATGCACTGTTGGGAGAAGAGGAAACAGAGTAAACACAGGCAAACAAACTTCCAGAACTATAAAACAGCAAAAAGAGGGAATGAGAAGGAAACTTTCTCCTTGTGCACAGAAATCTTCTGCTTTCTCCATACACAGGCACCAGACAAGGAAAACTACAGTGGGGAAGCACCTTAACAAAGAAAAGCCTGATGCTAAAAAATTAAAGGTGAGGAGGAAACCAAAAAGGACTTTTCTGAACACAACAGTCGTCACAGGGATTCCTGAAAAGGGGCAGAAAGTCACGCCAGGATCTTTTCCTAAAAAGCCAGAGAGCTTCTTCCAAAGTCAGAAGCTGGGAAGTAAGTGGAGATTGGGGTCACCCTAGCACTGTGAACCAACCCTCAAGAAGAACTTCTGCTGTACCATTACTTCGAAACTGTCTCGTTCTACCAGGTGAGAGCTAGCCACCAAAACATCTTTTTTTTTTTTTTTTCTTTATAGCCAGCACCTGGAAAAGAAGGGAACAAAAGGAGGTCATAGACAAAGCAGTTGAAGTGTTAGAGCTGCAGAAAGTGCAAAGCCAGTCTAATGTGAAACAGGTACAACTTTAAACTGAGTTCTTGTTCCTGATATATGGGACATTATATATGGGGCATATATTGCACTGTTCTACTGTGTAAAGCTGCAGAAGTTGTGCATTTGAGTTAAAAGCACTTAGAACCCTATTTACTAGACTTCACTTGTGCATCAAAACAAATGAGCTTGAATAGTATCATATTGTTTTTATGGTATTATCAGTGCGTAATAGTGCACTACAATAGGGTAAATTAGAAGCTGTACTAATTGTGCCTATTCTCATTTTTTTCCACATAATTTTAAAGTGCAAAAAATGACTCATGCTAAAAATTAATTTAAGATATCTTAATCTGGGGTGAATTCTGTGTATGTATTTTGTGTTTGTATATATGCACACCTTGTTCAACACGTAATATGGTATATACTTGCCTATGGAGTGGTATTGAAATTAATACAGTATGATGCAGTTCAGATCAATTCAGTGTTTCCTTGAAATGAAATACAATTATACGTGTTTTTATACCAACGTTTTCTTGAAACCATGTCCAAATCAGTTATTTTGGGCAACAAGTCACTGTGGGCTGTTATCAAGCAATAATGGACCATGCTGGTAAGGAAATATGTCTCCCTTGGGTACTGTTCCAATGGTGGTGGCTATACTGAAACCTCAAATTCCAAAAGAGAATACAGGTTTAGGTTTACTTTATTCTGCTTTTTTTTTTTTTAATAGCTTATTGATAAAGTTTATAGGTTAATTTTACATTCCTTAGTGAGGGTATGGAAAAGTTAGAGACAAGTAACAGTGAGTTGTTCTAATCTTAAATTTGAGATCCAGTGGGTTTTTTTTTGGATTTTAATTGGGCATACTGTTGGTTAAGTTTTTGTGTACTGTAGTTAAAACTATTTTAAATATTCAGTAAAACATTTAAATAAAACAAACCTGAAGCGGCATCAATCTAAATGTATTAAAATTAAAATATCTGTTTAAAACGGATATTTAAATAAGCTGAATTTAATAAATAAATAAATTGTATTCCATTAGTGATTTTTGTTAGGCCATTGATGCTCTATGATTTTGTCTATGGCAAAAAAAAAAAAAAGACCATAGTTCTGTGGCTTTCGGTTATATTTGTTTCTGGCTTTTGTTTTGGTTTCTTTGGGTATGTTTTTGTTTTTTGTTTTGCTTTTGTTTTAGTTGTTATGATGACAGCTTATTTAATTAAAGTGTGTTTAGGAGACAAACCCTAGTCTTGAAGATGTTTCTACACTTTAAAATCAAAATGAATTGTTCACTTGTATTAAATTAAGCACAGAGTTAAATGTCGTCACAGGCAGGGCTCTGGTTTGCAAATTTGCAATTTGGTATATTATCTAATCTATCCTGTTGTAAAGTTATTTGTAAATTCTATACTTGTACAATACATCTTTCTTCTATGCTGTAAGAAAGCATATATAAAAGACTGAGACCCTGCTCTCTCTGCCATTACACACTATATGTGTGCTTTCCCCCCCCAAAAAAATTCAAAACACGTTCTTGATTTGCTTTCTGAAGTGTCAAGGGTCACTAGTTTGTATTGAGATAAAGCTGTGCTATGAAATGTTGTATTTTGAAATACAGCATCTGAATGAAATGTAAAAGCTGTCATCATAAGCCACTCATTGTTAAAAAAGTAAATCAAAAAAAGAAAAAAATCCAACTATATAAATGTGCATATTTCCCAGGATAAGTCAACGATGTGCATGTACTTAAGCCAGCTGGAAACTAAATTACAAGTCAAATATCATCTGACGCTTCTTTTTTTTTTCTTTTAGTTTTGAAATAAAAGTCTGTTTCTACGGATGAGTTTTCCTATGTTTGTCAGTTGACAAAGAATCTTATGACTGGATTACAAGTCACTGGAAAAAAAAAAGGGGGTTATGAGTTCTTATAGCCCTAAACTAATTGTGCCTGTATAATTTAATATTTTGTCTAATATAAAACTGATTTTTTAAAGCAAAATTTTAATGGAATGGTTTTTATAGAAAGCCTAATTTTTAGATTAAAGTTTTAAAGCCAAAAAAAAAGATTTTTAAGATAAAGTTTGTTTTAAAGCAAAGCTTTAAATTAACTCTTAAGTCCCATTCTAACATATTTTTATGATACAAGAATGTTTTCCTATCTAATTTCTTCAGTCTAATTTTTCACGATATTGTACATATGAAAAGTATGGATTGTTCTGTTTGAGTAAGGTTTAATGCACATTCTACTTTGATTGCTAGTGTGTATTTGTTTACACTCAAAAATACTGTTTTCCATACTCACTTATTGCAAGCTTGTTTCTCCAGCACAGAAATTTCCTTGAAACATTGAGAGTAATAAAGTATATTGTGGACTATACAATGACTAACTTTTTTAGCATCTTTTTTTTTGGGTGGCGGGGTACATGATAGACCCCTTTGTTGAGGTGTTTTACTTTTTTTTTTAACAGAGAAAAGTTATTTAATTAAAAGTGTAAGTAGCTATATATTTACATTTAAAAAAAGAAGATGAACTCTAACAACTTTTATTAAAGAAGAAGACTTGAGGTCCAAGTCTGGAAACAATTCTGTGGTTGAAAATGTAAAAGTGAGATTTAATGTATGCTCAGATTTTATTCTATGCATCTTTTATGATTGTTTAAAAACCTCTTCTGTGCATGCTCAGTGACTGCTAGGAAAGAGGGGAGATTGTGGTATGAGAGAAGCAAATGTAGAATCTGCCTTGGAAGAAGAGTTGATGAAAATATGTATTAAAAAAAAAAAGGCAGATATAATACCATGTGCATGAAGGACAAAGGAGTTTTTTGGGGATCTTGAGGAATTGTTATACTAATTCCTCATTAATGTTATATATTCTGCTGCTGTTATTGAGTAGCACGCTGTTCATTGACATCTTGGCTGAAACTTCAAAACATGGTTGTAGAGGCTACAGCAATGGAAAACTTGAATGCTGAAATACTTTCTCGCTGAAATACTTTCTCACTGAAATTGGAAGGATTTTTTTTTTGCATCATTGGACAAAGGTGCTTACCAGTATATTTGCATGTCTTAATGTGCAAAAGCAAGAAAAGATAACTTGACTGAAGAGGAACAAAGTCATGCTTTTAGAATCTAACTGGCAGCAGTTAGATGCAGAATAGCTTGCATAGAATAGAAAATAGAATAGAATAGAAAAATGTTACTATTTCTTCTGTGCATGTCATTTTTGACCTTCCATAAGTTCATACTTATAATTTCAATACAGTTAATAATTTTAAATAAGTCTCTCTCCGTAAAGTACTCATTCAATTTTTAAACCTCATTCTAAGCAGATTGATCTTTATCATTAGTATTGTGATCATTGAGTGTGATCTAAACTTTTACTGTGCTAGATGCTAAGCAAACAGTATAATAAGTCCCCCAAAACTTAGATGTCTGATGCTTGCACCTAGCAGTTCTGTTTTTTTTTTCTGACTGGCTTTTTCATTTTCTAGTTCTTTTTGTGCTTGTAGTATCAAAGTACTCCTCTCTGGGACTTGCATGCAATGAGATATTTAGTTGTCTTTATAATGTGATTATGACTTAATCCAAAGATTCATGCTAAATTTGTGCCTAAATGAGAACACATTTTTATTGGTATTCACATTCTTACAATTGGTAATGTATTTTGAAACATTTTTGCCTGATGTAGGTAGGTTTTTTTTAACCTTTTTTTTAATCTGCTTCTTTATCTCTACTGTTTGCGGTCATTTGACATAGTATGTGTTTGTAATAACATAGTGATGTCACAGACTTTTCCAGTGATATTGCTGGATGTTCTTTGTATCGTTGGCTCTCAGACATGCAATTGAATTTTTTTTCTTAATGTTATGAAGAGCTACAGGACAGGATATAGTATCTGGAAATAAATTAGTGACAGGTAACAGAAGGGGATGCTGTCCTGATCTGAAGTGTAGAGGAGAGGTTCATGTTTGTGTTTCAGTGCTTCGGAGTCTGCTTACTTCACTGACTAGTGCTAAAAGGATGTGGGATGACAAATCTTAATTTATTTAGCTGTTTTCCCTTGTCTTTCACCTAGGGTAAATCTGCCTCACAACAGAGCAGTCTGAATTCATACAGAACAGTGTGTCAGCTCTTGATGTTTTGGGGATAAGAAAAGTAAAACATACCTCACTTGCTTAATGCAATTAAAGTCCAGCAATTTTTGTTGTCAGTGACTTACTTGCTGTGATTTACAGCATTCCAGATGATAATTTTCTGAAAACTCTGTACTCGCCTAAGTTTGAGCATGCCCAGAAGCAAAGGTTTTGTTCCTTGTTTGCTTATATTGTTTTACAGTTACGACTATATTCATTCCTTCAGCAGAACCAATCTTGTTTTAATAAAATAAAAAACAAATTTGTGTTTTTGTAGTCTTTTTTTTTGAATTCTGGATGTATTAATTAACTTGAAAATAGTTATAATTTGTTGTGGAGGGAACACCACAAAGTGTCATTCAGTAAGCTATGTTTCTGAAGAAAGCTAATCATAATTTAAACAGCTGTTCACAACTACAATATCTTGATCCAGTGACGTCTTCTGTTGACTTCAATGAAGCCAGGATTCATCCCATCCTGTGGTAACTGAAGCAATGACATCCAAGGATAGCACTGAAAAAGCATTGGAGGTATTTTAGATGTCTTCAATTGCATTTTGGCAGCAGGAAACCAAGAAAACCAACCAATTGGCAAGGTGCCCACAGAACTTCATGAACATTGTTGGCTTTTAGTTGTTTTGTTTTTGAGGGCATGTTTATTAAAGAGGGCAGTGCCTGAAAGTATCATAATATTATGTAGTTTTCTACTTCACAGAGAAGCCAATCGATTCTGCATAACTGTAGACCAAATAAATCCTGATTATGATGATGATCTTGCAACGCATGCAGAAGAACTGCCTTTAAAACTGTGTGTAAAAATAGTTTAAATGTTTTCTGGTAAATAGAATACCAGAATTGTACTCTATACAATTTTATTGAACAATAGACTACCTTGCATAGAACACCTTGTTCTTTAAATTTAGTAGACATTTTCTGTTTGTAACAGTGCCTGTTTAAAACAGCATAATCTTTTGCAGGAGTGATGCATGCAAATGTGTCAGCTTGAATTGGCAAATGGCTGAAAAGCATAGACGTATTGTTTCTTGAGGCTTTAATATGTCATAAAATTTCGGGATATGCTTTGCAATTTTCAATCCATCCTTGAAGATTATGTATTATGTTATCTGAGTGTAATTATCTACTTCAGCACTGTTGTGCTGTCAAAAAGTGCCTCATTAAATGCATTAGATACAGTTCTACCTTCTAAACCTGGAGTGACAAATATCATACTGTAACCAAATTTTTGATCTGGTGATTGCATCTTTCCTGGGAGATGTGAGCAATTCATAACATGTTTATAGAGTGTCAAGTATAGTAGAGATCTAGTTTAAATTGGAATATTTGAGAGTTATGATGAAACTTATGTTTTAAGTTGGTTTTAGATTCATTGGAGTCATTAGTGGTTTAATGCTTGAAATTATTGTATTTGTGTGACACTGGAAGTTGTAATGATTTCCCTGAAGTCCAGAACTGTTTTTGATTTTTTGATGAGACACGAACACAAGTCATTATTATACATTATTATAGCTCATATTATTTGTCAGGCTTTCTCTGTCAATGTTCCTTCTTTAAGGAATACTGAAAAACAGTTTTTCACAAATACTAGCATCTGTAAATAGCTTTTTTGATCTCTTGCATCCTAAAAATGTATTTTAATGTATTAAAACTGGTCAGCTTTTCCTATTTGCTGTGTCATATTGCATTGACATTGGCACTAGTGCAACTGAAAATGTTCATTATAGTCTACTTAGTTATTAATATTGCAGAAACAAGTTGTAGAATCAAAACAATGAAAATATGTCTTTTCTAGCTCATGCAGAAAGCTGTCTGCTGGTCTGAAGATTATGCTGACAGAATTAACAGTGAAGGGGATAGGTTTAATCCTCAGAATGCGTGTTGCTTCCCTTGTGGATACAATGCACATGCGTGACGTGCCTTTTAATACACTAAAGTGCTAAGAAGACACGTAGAAATGAACAGTAGTAAGACTTACAGTTGTAGCAAGGATAGAATGAAACAAAACCAATGAATACTCAGTTTTCTGTTTTTGTATTTCTTATACGTTAATCTCTGTTTTGTCTGAACCTTTGCAAACAGTTATCAAAATCCATTTACTTTCTGTGATGATTCAGTTCAGATTCTATCATTCTTTCTTCTGGTATTTTACATTTATTTGCTTAATACATAAATAATATTTCTCTTTGGTAGTGCTCCTTTTGATCCTTTCAGCAACTGTTAGAGGGGGAAAAAAGATTATAGCAAAAGTTGTGCACCTATTTCCTTTAGAAGAAACAGTTTAATAAATAAAAGCCAGAAGTTCTAAGGCTGTATGTGGCTACCAGCGGGTTTCTCCGAACACTGGAAGCATCTCTGTTATAATTCTGCCCTAATGTTGACTAATCAGTCAGTTGTCCACAAGGTGATGGAAATGCTTGGGCTTTTCTTTTCAATAGCATTAGACTCAGTCTGCATACAACAAAAAGTAAGCATACTGAGTTTTTGGCAACAGATATTTCATGGCCTTAGATTTTTAAATATCTAGTGCTTTTGTTTTCCACACTATTCTTGCAAATTATCATTTCCTGAGTTATTGCCAACATATTTATGGTGGAATTTGGGGTCAGGATAATGTTGGAGTCAAAGTCAGCATATTTTCACCTACAACAATTAGTTAATGTTCATACAGCACTTTTTGTGGATATAAAGATCTCTTAAGTGTTCAATATTATCTGGAATTATCTTCAGTAATCTTACTTTAGATGTCAGTGTTTGCTTTTTGTGAAGTGCGTTAGTAAGCACATGCACTTTTTTTTTTAAGAGCTTAAAAGATAGCACGGTAACAGTAAAAGATAGCACGGTAACAGAATTGTATATTACATATTTCTTTTACTTCCAAGTTTATAGAGACATTTACAACGAAAATTAGTGTTCATTTTTTCTGCACGTAAAATATTTTTCTCCCTCATGCTCCTCCCTTTTAAAATAAGAATTCCATCTGCAATGCAGAGTTCTCCATCTTTACTTTCTCTGAGATTAGGGTGTGATGAGTGTCATTTGGCTCTAACATGAATATAGTAATTATGTAGCTATTGCTTATGCCTTCATACATCTGACTTCAAGAAAATTTTAAACGGGAGCCAAGTATCCACATATGTCTCTAGTTAAAGTGTTCTGTTGGCTACCGTATCCTTTTCAGCTCCCTAGTGCAGCTAGTGGGTCAAGTCCTCTGTTTTCCTTTATTTCGTTTAACTGTAGAGCATGCAAAACTTTAATTTACAGATTTTTTTCTGTAATTCATCCACAATTTTTTCTTTATAAGACTTTCATTCAGGGAAGGTGGGGGGACAGGAATATTGTGGCCTATGAAGCATTTTATTTAACAAAGATTTTGTCATAAATATCTCTCAGTTGTATTCTGGCAAGCCATGTGTTCCCATCATCTCCTCTAAGTTTACAGAACCATTTGTTGTTGCTTGAGATTTCTGTATTGGTTTGCTTTGCCATGTGTCCAATAATTTGTTCTAACTACCTTAGTGTTAATTAGATTTAATGAATATTTTACAAATATTCAGGGGAATATACTGTGGCTTATTTCTTTGGGGCTTGTTTGGGGTTTGAGCTTATTATTATTATTATTCTATTTGCTTGCTTATTTTTTTTTATGGTCTCACTTGCCTGTGTTTGTAAGGAGATAGTATTTTGGCTTCCTATTGCTGATAATTAAATGAAATAGCTTCTTATGAGAATGGGTTGGGGAACAGGATTTAAAAAGGGGTTCCTTTGCTGACTTGTGCTGCCATTGCTTTCTCCAAAGCAGATTGGTGGAGTTGTGCAAAAAGGTAGGCTGCTTTAAGGGGGATTTTTATACTTTATCGTTTTATCTCCTTTCTTAAACTTCAGTGATGTTTACCCTGTAAAGCATAGCGATGTATGTAAAATGAATAAATAAAATATAGAACAGCTAGGCCAGTAATACCAGACAGATTAGTGCATTTTTCTATTGCACTCTACTAAATTTGCTGTTAGTAAAAACTTGATAAATTTCTATTGGAGAGCTGAAATTGCAAATATTTCCAATGTGTGTTTGCATTGTTTGTCTTTCTTTTCTTTAAGTTTACTTTAACATGGGGTTTTGTTTTTCTTGTTCGCGTACCATGGCATGTCTGTATCATCAGTTCAACTTCCTAGTCTGTCTTCGGTAGCATGGTAGTGCTTTATTTTTTCTTTGTAAATGTATTAATTTCTCTCAAGTTTACAAGGGGAAAGAATTAACATTTTCCAAAAGCTGGCTTGTGAATCTGAGCTCCATTGTCATCAGGCTGCATGATTCTTACTAAATTCTTGAATAACGTCTGGAGAAGGTGGAAAGACATCAGCTTCCAGAGGAGTATGAGTGACTTGGAAATTTTTTGCAAAGTTTTAAGTTGTGTGTGTGTTTTTTTGGCTGGTTGGGTTTTGTTTCTGTATATTATTATTATTTTATTTTCCTTCAACGCTCTTTTAAAGAGCTACATTGTGCATTTATCGATGTCTTGACAGTCAAAATGCTCAGGCTATAAGTAGATTTGAAAGGACTGAGTGCTGAAATTCAGCACAAGTTTAGACATGGTTAACTTTTTCATGTTTCTAACACTTCAAAGTGAAGAGGACTATCACTTATATCACATTCTCATGTTTGTACTTTCAAGGAAAGCTCACGGTTTTGTTTCTAAATGATGAATTCTGATGTATTTATATACTAAGAGTGGATGCTTTTCTGGGGAAAAGATCTTTTTTTTAATTTTTAATTTTTAAGTAAACATTTAAACATTTGAGGGTGACAGAGCACTCAACAGGCTGCCCAGAGAGCTTGTGGAGTCTCCTTCTCTGGAGATATTCAAAACCTGCCTGGATGTCATCCTGCGCAACATGCTCTAGGTGATCCTGCTTGGCAGGGATTTTAGACTAAATAATCTTCAGAAGTTCTTTTTGAACCTCAACTATTCTGTGGTTCTGTGAAACTTTATGCAATTGATGTAAGTGAAGGTCACGTAGCATCTCAGACTTCAGGAGATGATTTTGTAAGCAGTGTGTGGGAGTGTACCTGCTCTTTTTTAGCTGTTTAATATTCTATCACTTGGCACCCATTGAATTTTTTCTCTTTTGATTGAAAAACATATGTCTATTATTCTGAAAATTAATGCTTGAAGAGGCATTAGGTAAAGGGGCAGAAAACATGGTTCTTGATTAGAAATTTTTGGATATAGCACAGAAGCCCTTCACGGTTTTTGCTGCGTTATCAAGGCTTTATCCATTTGTATTTGAGCATACAGTGGGCTTATTTGTCAGCTAGAATGTGTTTCATTTAAAGATAGATCTGAAACAAATTACATTGAAGTAATGGAGTTTTGGGAGAGTTTGGATGTGGATCCTAATTTTGCAGTTTGAATATGCTTTATTTTTATATGTATTAAATTACTTTGGAGTTGCTGTATATGCCCCATTCAGCAGAGTTTAATAGGACATGAATATAGTGAATAAGAGTCCAAATCTAATTAGAGATTACCAGCAGGTTTCTGTCAGTTCTGGGGGACCTGCTTCTAAGTTTCAACTGAACTCTATAACGCCTTTTTACTGTTCTAGAGCCAGAATGCTCCAGTTGTGGCACAATATTATCCACATGGTTGGTCTGAAATCAAACGATGTCAATGCAGAAACCTCCAGTGGCAGAAATAAGTCTGTATCTGTCCCTAAATAGGATTCCCTGTTCTACGGGGGTGTTCGTAGCACTGTTCATACTCCAGTAATGTTTCTGCCTGTTCATTTGATGCAACTGTCCAGCAAAGTAATTCATATATTTATCATACTGAAAGTGCTTTAAAATTAAAAAATAAATAAATAACAAAAACAAACATTAATTTACCTGTTTTGCACCAAACCAGCCAAGAAAGTTAATTGCCTTAGAGCTTCTTATCTGCTGCTTCCAATTAGGAATCTATTTTGTTTGCTTTTGTTCAGTGGTTTACATGTTGGATAACATAAAATCAAAGATCGCTTCCTGTCGCTGTGCCTTGAACCAAAATGCTAATTCTTGCTGTATTCTTAACGGGTGTTTTGATAGCATGTATCACAACACAGGCAACTGCACAGATAGGCTGCCAGTGTATGCGCTTCTCCCAGCTGCACAGCTGCCTCAGGCTAGCTAACTATAGCTTTATTTTTGTGTGTGGTATGTCAAAACCATCTATTTATAAACCAAATCAGAAAATGCCTTGGAACCATATTTTTTTCTTTCAGGCTTCACTTTCAGCTATCTAGAAGCTCAGTACTCTACATTGATACATTTGGTTATAAAATTTAACTTGTCTGAATAGTAATAAAACTGTTAAATTATTAACATTTTGGAACACAGATATCAGTCATAAAACATTTTAAAATATATTTGTATTTTTATCTGCAAGGTGAATGTAAAGGGTGTTGGGATGCACTAACCAGACAATGAAAACACATATTAATGTTTTTCCATTTTCCATTTCCAATTAGTTATTCTTGACAATACTTCTTCATGATAAACTGGTGTCATTCATGTTTTAAAGGTGGGAAAAGTGAGGTAATTTGTTTAAAAGCAACATGCTTTTAAACGTGAAAATGCTCACTAACTTTGACCTTCTTCACTTTCAAATCAACATACACACTGACTTTTAGAGTCTGGTTGTCATTCCCAAACTTTGCTAGGTGTTTATGAGGATTGGGCCCTCAGTGATGTGAAATGTATATATAAAAATTGGCATTCTAAAATAAATGGAGGTCCTTGAAAACTTGGGGATTATCAACCCTTCAGAATCCGCTGAAGAAACACAAACCCCCCAATTCTTTCTTATTTTCAGATCAATAAACTGGATTGTAGGGAGCCAACTTTTCTCCTGATTTTGTTGGGGCCTTGGTAGGTTGTTGGAGTTGAGATCTTAATTGCATGGATCAAAGTGCGTTAACTTCTTGTAGATTAATATTTAATCCTGTAAGTAGCCACTCTTTTCTCAATTTAACCATTCTCTAACATGAGAGCAGTCTGGTTAAGGAATGAATGGCCTATAGTTACCCATTGGCAGGTAATATTAGGAGTCTATGCAGATGACTTGGAAGCATTTACTTTACTAAATAATAGTCCTCTCTCACAGATTAATCTCCTATAACTAAGCACTTTCTTTAAATATAAATGGCTCTGTGCCATTTTTAGAACACTCAGATTACTTTGTTAAATTATTAACCAGTTTTTATCATCAGTAGGGGAGTTTTTACAGAAATGAGAACAAGATCTTACTCACGGGTTATTTTTAAAATGTGTCAGCGTGAAGGCTTGTACTTGTGACAAGGCTCATGAAGTGCAACAGAGCTGCTGTTGTATGGATTTTAAAGGAATTACAGAAATCAGAGATAGGGAAAACTTGTTTTAGGCATAAAGCTCTGTCCAAGCTTGGTTCCTACAGTGTATTTTAATGTTCTGCTTCTGAAATCCTTTGATGCTGAGTCTGCTCAGCAGCTCTTGGAAAGGGTTTTTTGTTGCTTTCTTTTGAATCATATTTCAGGATCCAGCTAGTAGACTATAAATACTGAAGGAAGGGGAAAGATGGTATATGAGGCTTAATTTACTGGTAAGCATTCTGTCCTGACTTAAGACATAGGGTTGGCAGTAGGTTATACGTCATTATCTCTCTCTCATCCAGATTCTTTTATTTGCTTTAGGAGCTGCAGGTAGACAAACATTGAGGTCCTGTTTTGGCTGGAGGCCTGACAGGAGGAAGGCCCACCTGCAGAGTTCCCGCATAGGGGCAGCAGAGCTGGCGGGTTGCAGCAGGGCCTACCTCCCAAGCTCTCCATGACTTGCCTGAAGGATACCAGTGCACCTGGTCCCCAGCAATTCCAAATTCTGGGCAAGCTGAGCAGCATCAGTCATGGACAAATCCAAATGATGTCTGCCAGCTTCTGAGCAGCTCTTCTGGAAAGGAGAGGCATAGGCTCAGCTAGAGCTGAAGCTCCATCCTCCTTGGTAGGAAACTGGAAACAAAACAGGCCTGTTTTGCTCCAGACTGCAAAGAAACATAATGTAAGAATATTATCAAAATACAGCAGGAAATTGAATTATCTTTCTGTAGAGTAGAACTTACCTGTTGTTTTAACTGAAAATACTTTGATGAAGGATGGTGTGACAAATGGGAGTTGAGGGAACATGGGTGTCTCTTCCTCTTAAGGCCTAGAGCATTATTTTCTACAAATAAATTTCAGCCTCTCTTCTTTTTTCCTCCATCTAACAAGCCAGGTCCAATTTTCCTATTCAGCTAGTTATCACGAGTGTTTGCTGAGCAAATATGGATGTCTTGAAGGTGATTTGTGAAATCGCTGAAAACTTGCATTACATGGCCATTTTTTCTCCTAGTGTCAGGGTGCCCAAATTTAAAATTTATGATTCAATAACATCATTCTCTGGTCTTGTTGTGCTGTGGTGCATTTCCACTTTTTGTACTAGGCCCATATTTTATTTTCAATGGAAAGCTACAGAATTTCAGCATGGAAGGTAGATACATTGTTCTTGCAGTTTGTATAGTAAAATGCTCTTCTTGCATTGGCAGAGCATATTCAGCAGATGGCTGGGCAAGGAAGGTTTAATCCTTTTCCTCCTGGCACAAGGTATGCTAATTACTATGTGCCCTGAGCAGAGAGTCTTCTGGATATTCAGCCACCTTTCGTATTTGGACAGAAATATCTGATGAGGAAGGTGATGGAAAGATCCCTGTGTGTAGTTGAAGAAAACTATACTGTAAAAATGAGAGGGAGGAGGGAAAAAAAAAAAGGAAAATCTGGTATCTCCAAGAGTCAATTGGAAAGGTAACAGGGCTTGCTGTCAGCCCAATTCAAATCCCACCAGGGATTTGTGCTGGGTGGAAGTTGGGTTTGGCAGGATAAGTGAGAAGAGATTACAGCATTTTCCATCAAAACAGTGTTGATTTTCAGGGAACACAGCAAAGAATCACTGTGTCTCCTGATACAGTCTTCTGAGACCTGTGAAAGACGTGGTATGAGGCTCGCTGGATGGGCATTTGGCACTTCTTGTCTCATTATTTTCAGTTCCATTGAAATGACAATGTAGTATCACAGCAGAGGAGCTAGGAGGAGGCCAGGAAAAAAGCTGCTTGCCTAACAAAGGAAAATTGTTTGAAACCTGAGACACTCCTCCATGAACCCAGAGAATTCCCATTCTTCCAGAGCTGTTCAGAGGGGAGGCAATTCTAATACTGTTCCCAAGTCCTCGTTCACAGGTGCCTCAGTTCCAACAGAGATATGAGGACAGGAAGCCGAGGGATGGTGAAGACAAAAGTACACTGTGCTTGTCCTGGCACCTGCAAGAGACCTGAGTGCCTTTGCACTATTGCTGTGGTTACTGAGCTTTCAGGTGTGATCAGTGTTTGGATATCCTTCAGTGTTGTTGTAGACCAAAAGATTAGATATAATTAATGGTGCTTTTATATTCAGATTTTGCTCTAGCACATCTTAAACTGTAAATCAAACATATTTATCTCCAAGCCAGAATCCAAAGGAGATGGTTCCATGTTTAAATGCCACTCTGAATATCGACCTTCACATCTGAAAATGGTGATGTAAACATCACAGCTCCCCCCCCCAAAGTGACTGGAAAATCAGACAAAAGTCAGGATGGTCTGGCTGCTTTACCTGAGGCCAGATTGGCTGTTGAATTTATGCTGCAGTTGACTGGACTAGCAGGAAGGAAGATTATAGTCTTATAAGACTTAGTGTGAATCTGGTTTTAAGTAGTGTAACTTTGTCTCAAAGGGAATGGAAGGGAACGTATTTCCCATTGGGTACAGATTAAGTGATGTGTTCACCCTGCTTGCTTAATTAAACATTCAGGAGATGATCAAAGACCGAAGGCTTTTCTCAGAATGAAATGTGTATTAGTACAACTGTTCAAATTGGTAGTTACCTTGAAAAGTCAGCAGTAAATGTTTTTATCTCCAGTGAAAGAAAAATTCCAAAGTGAAGATCACTTTTTTCCCAATATTTGGTCTTTTTAGAAGTTCAAGTTGTTACCACCTGGTATTTTCTATCTTAATACTGTAGTATATCAGCTGCAAGACCTTCTTTGCTGCCTATGTTCTCTCTTGACACCAGTAGGTTACATTTTAACTCCTGGTGATACCAGTGGAGAAGTTCTCAGAGTTCATCACTCCTGGGTCATGTTGCTTCTGCTCAGGGCCCTATGACGTTCGTCACCAAAATCATGGTGAGAGCAGCTGAGAGGCAAGCAGGGCAGTACCAGCTGCGGTAGCCAGCTGGGAGATATTCAGTCTGTACATTCAGAGTGTTCCCCTGCTGTTTGAGCACATTGCTTCCTCAGTGACCTAGTTTTGTGAATTAAAAAAATTTCTTCATAAGTACAGCAGCCAAGAATTTTATTAACGTTTGCTAGTATAAAGTAAAGGTTACTGTGTCTTAATTTTACTAGGTTGCTTTAAAACCTATAACATCTTTATGGAAGTTAGGAAATAGCTTGTGATCAGTTGTCAGTCCTATGTGCATGCTTCTTCTAGAAATGAGTCTGTAGGGATGACTCAGGCTTGGCAGCCCAACAAAAGATGTTCCGTCTGTAAAACAAATAGTTACATCTGAAAATGTAAGACTGTTTCTTCATTGCCTTCTTGGAGGGGATGAAAAAAAAATACTGCTAGGATGATCATGAATATTTTAAATTTGAGCTCTGCATTTCAGCTGCATGACAGCTCATATAGACCAAGTTACATTTTATACCCTGACTGGATAAGCACATTAGTGCTTCCAGTAGAGGTTCTAGTTTCGGCTCTGCAAATCGTTACCTTTGCACATATGTGTCTGGGATGAAAAGGGGTTCTAGAAACTAGCATTTAAATGTCACCTTAAGCCTGTTTGCATTCTTATCTAAGCCTAGTCTGAGGACTGTTACCATCTGGCCACATGTATAAGGCCAGTAGCAATTGCTAAGCACGGCTTCCCCGGTAGCCCAGCAGCAAAGAGGAAGTACCATGGGAGTTCTGTCCAGCATTTCTCTCTCTTTAAATGGAAACCTTAAAATAGCAGTGAAAGCAAATTTAGGATTGCAATGCAGCTGAGGATAGGGCCACAGAGAATCCTGGAGCAGAAGTAGAATTACGCAGGTTTCTTCTGGTTGTTACTTGGCAAAATAATGCAAAAGAGATTATATAACTCTGGCTACATTGTTTTCATTCTAAGCATGATTTTTTTTTTATTACAGTGATAGTTCATGCCCATATTAATTCATCTATCTGTATCTCCCCCATAAAAAATGTAGGTGGTATAATGTTGTGAAAGACTATTGTATTGTTTGAACGGTGGCCCAATCAATGCATGGTTGTTGCTGTTTTCTGTAAAGAAAAGGGGAAAAAAACCTCAATTTATCAATAGGCAGAATGAGGAAAAAGACATTTTGTGCTCAGCAAGATCTCTTTGGTAAATGGAAGCTTCATTTATTATGCAACTGTGTTTGAGAGCAACGTAATTTTGGGATAGGGCCAAGACAATATAAAAGTAGGAAAGCACTGTCCAGTGGGAAGAGCCTTGAACTACCTTTGGTCTGCAGAGGTCAGATTGTACTTTGGACTGTGCAATTAATCTGTTTTGTATCTTTGGTCATGTTCCCCTGCTGTTTTATGCTTCAATCCACCAAGCTCTACCAGTTGAAGTGTAAGAAGATTTATTTAAGAAATTCTTTTGCGCTTCAAGCCTGTGTGCAGCATCAGCATTTAGGAACAGTCATAAAAGCTAAGAATAATTCTAGTTTCTGTGACTAAGGTCTTGATTTTTGTAACCCTATGAAGCAAGTTTGGGGCATGCCTTTGTTATGGAGAGAGGGCTTGGTCTGAAATCCAATTTAGTCAGGTGCAATTCCTTTTGATTTTTAATTTCTTCGGCAAGATAATGGAAGAGAAGCTGAAAGATGGTTAAAGTCGGAGCATTTCTCATCCATGAGATGTGGATGGAATTTGAGAGAAAAGCAAATTCATGAATTCCTTGTAAGAAGTAGTTTCACAAATAATCATAGAAAAAAGTATTATGAAGTATGAGTTTTGAATCATAAATGTTCTCCATCCCTCCCCCACCCCCCAGCTGGGGGTTTGAGGGGACATGTCATAAGAAAACTGGTACTTTTTCCTTCATGTATGCTGCAAAGAAACTCCATGTAGAATAGAATAATGCTGTCTTAATTTCCACAAAGTCTTCAAAAACCGCTACATTTCCATAATAACAACCCGTAATAATGCGTGCTTAAACTCATGGTTAACCAGCTAGATAAGCAACCCTAAACAATCATGTGGAACATATGCATGTAGAGAAATAATAAGACCTTTGGAAGGTGACTGAGTGTAAGTTCATGTGGGCAAAAGGAAGAATGGAAGGAGCAGGGTGAAGGGCATAATTTCAAATCCCCAAGTGTGGGTTCTTGATGTGACAATCCACGTGGTCAGATTGTGTGTGGCTCTTGTGGGGGAGAGAAGGGAGTATCTGCTTCCATGGTTGTGAGGGCTAGGTGGGTTTTTATGTTGTTTGCTTGTTGTTTTTTTTTTGTGTGTGTGTGTTCTAAGGGTTTGTGGCTGAGACTTTTGTCAAGAAAATTAGCAAGATGCTTGAGGGATGTGTACTACATTAGGAAAGACTGTTGGGCTTCATTTGCCTTTATATCAAAGTGACAAAATGGAAGAAGTAATCCCCTAAAGTATCCACTGTGTTATTGTGCTGACAGTTTGAGTCTAGTAAACTAGTAAATATTATTGAATTCAGATTATTTCTGGTCTTTGGGAAATAGAAAAGCTTACTGCAGCTTCCTTAGGAATCAAGAATCTGCTCAAGGAATTAACAGCAGAAATTATAAAAAGCATTCACTGGGGTCTCTGAATAATTTTATTGTGATGTTGCAAAACTACTATGTTGACATTAGGAGATATTGTCTTTGGCAGGTAGGTGCTGAGAATCACCAAATCATCAAAATTTGGGGACCCATAGATGCAGACTGATTGGTGGGGGAAAGCTGAGAGAAAATGTTCTTTATTTGCATATCAATATTGTAAGGAAATGAGCTTAGAAGGCCAGGACAGGGAGACAGGGCGGGAAGGATGATAATGCCAAACTGGGATCCATATCTGATGCTGAAACTTAGTTTTTGTCATGGAAATATCTGCTAGTAACTCAAGTGTAGGGGACACACTAGGCCTCTCATGCAATACTTTGATATCACTGCACAGATTTTTCTTAAAAATTTCAGACCTTCCTCTCTGGAGAAGTGATGGTTAGATATTGTTTTAGGGTCTCTAGAGGAGTCAGTCCCAAATCCTAGATGTGTCCTCAAATAGGAATCTTTCAGGATAGCGTGTTTCGTGTCTGATGATTCATCCCTATGCCTAATTAGGAAAGGAGCAGGGAAACCGGTCCAAGTTTATCTATGGAGAAAAGGCAGGACGCCTAATTGGATGTAGCAGTTTCTATTTTTTTCCTATTTTGTAGAGCTGCATTTTATGGAAATTCCAGGATTTTCCTTTCCTGACTAACACTGCTGTTCCTCAGCATTTTTACCTACCTTTCATAACACAGGCTTACAGCATTGATGGCTGCAGCATCAGCACAGGTCGCTCTGCTGAATGCACACAGAAAACCAGACTGTAAAAATGTGTTACCTGAGCAGCAGCCACAGCACCTACAAATACTGGAGAAAGTGTTTTTTAGAATTTTGGGGGGAACATGAGTTATTGTACCTTTCTAAATGCCGCATGTCCATATCCAGAGAGACAGCTTCCCAGTAACTAGTACCTGTTTTCAGTGAGGTTTAGTAGTTCAAGCATGCATTATATTGGCATGGCCATATTCCTTTTGCTTCTCAAGCTAATGCAGTCCTTGCTATTCTGGTCATCTCTGTGTTGGAGATAACATCCTTACTGTTTTCATCTACAGTTTCATATTTTCACCCATCTCTTCTTGGGTTTAGATGCTGTAAGCATCGACAGCCTGGTCATTTCTACCAGCAGGGGGAATGAGCTGTTACTGATAGCCCTGGCACAAGAACAGATTTCTGTTAAGCATGAATAAATTTAGGCTGGGAAGTAGGAGGATTTACGTAGTGATTCAAACAGTGAGCTTCTGGAGTAGCTTTCCAGTGGTATTGGAAGGGCAAAACCCCTAATTACTTTTAAATGCCATGTATGAGAGGAATTGTTAGTGATAGCTGGGGGCTGGACAGGATGCCTTAGGAGGTCCCTTGCAGTCCTTTTTTCCCATGTGTGCGTGTAAGTGGGTCAAGAAAAGAGCAACGATACCTTCCCTCTCCTTTGCAAAGTCGCACTGGAGCAGCTAGAGTCTGGCTTTTTCACAATCTACCGTTTGGAAGTATTTGATCAGCTGTAGCAAGTCCATGGGGTGTGAACTGTATTTATTTAGTTTTAAGAAAGCATAAACAAAAGTATATATTTAAGTAAGTTTTCCCCTAACACCCCGTCCTTCTTCCTTGACACTGTTTTTCATGTTAATGCGCAAGAGTGAAAGGAGCTAGCAGGGAGCGGGCCTGATGTCACAGACACAGTTAGAACTGCTTGCTTATTAAAAGAGCAGCACTTTTTCTGCTGGCAGCATATGTTTTACTTGCTAAGTATATCTGTATTGGAATAGATGACAAGTGTGTTCTAGATAGCCTCATTGACCAATGTGTTTCTGCTGCTGCTCTGTTTCTTATTAATAAATTGGGCAACATGGTGAATAATTGGAGCCTTTAGAATTTTAATGTTTCCATTGGTGGCAAAAGTACCTCACTGCAGTATCTTGTATACAGTGAGTTACATGCAGTAGTTTCAACATTGCTGGGGAATCCTACTGAACAGCTTGTAAAATCCTTTGGTTATGAATGCACAGGTAATTACACAAGAGTACACAGCGAGTTCGGTCTGAAATTAGTCTGGTGTAGTAGTTTATTCAAAATAAATCTTTACTGCAATCAAAAGTAGCTTACTGATGCTACATTTCACCTGAATACAAATTGAACTGTACTTAATAAAACATCTGACTCACTTGTTATTAGTGGCACAGTTGTATTCTTCTCTCTTCCTTGCCACATATTGCTAAGTTATATTCTTTTTATCATTTTACTTCGCTTGACCTTACCATTAATATTTCGCAATATTGAAGGAAAGGGGATGGAAATTATATCCTAACTACCATGTATATTCTAACCTGTAGTGCTGAAACATGCAACATATATGGTACTCATAGAAGAGTTCATTTGTGTAGTAGTACTAGTGAGAGGAATAGCTAGCAGTAATGCTAAGTATGCAGAACCTGGTAAATGAGTGACACTTGGAATGAAAAAGTGGCATTTCAACTGTACTATATTTTATAATATTAATTTAAGGTAGTGTTGTGCCCAATAGTACACAGGGTAAAGCTGGATTTAGGGCTCTGTTGAACTACTGACTAACAGGAGAAAGCTCTTCCTCTGAAGAGTCTGAGGTTGAAATCAAGAAGATGGTAAAGTGAAGAACAGCAGAAACCATGTTCTGCTAGATTTACAACTTGGAAAGCGATGCTTGCTTCAGAAGAATCTAGAGCAAGTACTCCGTTTCCTGAACCTCATATGTGTTTGTTGCATTACTGCAATGTTTATGCTGTTTTCCAGGGTTGCTGAAAGGTATTTAATGAAACTAAGTGGAACAGTAAAAATGAAAAGTATGTATTTTTTTCTGACCAAATGCTGGGTTGCTGCAGAGCTGTTAGGTGGTGGGATGTGTAGCAAGAGATGGTTACATTGTAAAGGGAAAAAAAAATAACAGCCATTATTACAGAAATACTCTCTTTCACACTAATGACTGAGGAGCTATTTGAGAATAGCTCAACATTGAGAATCAATGAGTATTCAAATGTATGATTTTAAAAAAGGTTATACTAATGCATTGCATTGTTCATTGTAATTACCAGGTTTCTTCTAAATATAAATTATTCATACTTACACTGCACATGATATTTTTATATGTGCTGTAGTGTATTTTATGAAAGTAACGAAACATGACCTGCATGAAGTTTCAGCACAGCTTTGTCTTAGCTGTTAGTCCCATGCTGGGAAACAGAGACTGGCTACTGCCTTCTTTTGTGTGCACATTAGAGGTTTGTGTGGATTAGTTATGTGCCAGCTATGAGATTCTACTGGTACTCAGTGCCCATGTGTAAATATTGCTTTTTAGGCCTGCAGCGTGCTTGGTACCCCTCCTGCTCAGGACTCTTATATTTGTTGTATTGTTTACAGCACTGGCTGATTTATGTGCTACTGCCAATCAAAAGGAAATCTCTCTAACAGATCTGTCACTTTGTCCAGTTTTTGTGCAGCCTATGGCTGCGCCTGCTAGTGCTGCAGTCGTACAAGTCATAACCACACCTGAGAACTGCACTCGCCTGATGGCACAGTTCAGCAGTGGCTGCTTCTATTCTGCTTCTTTGCGCTGCCTGCGTTCTGTGGTGTTATACCCTTCAGTCACACAAGGACGGTCTTAAACTGCTGGTTGGTATCATTGCTATTACAAAAGTAACTGAGACAGTCCTTCTGTGTTCGGAAGATCTCCATGGAACTGAATATTTGAGATTCCAGTTTCCTCTTCTGTAATGATCATCACTATCGTTAACTTGATTGCAAGAATGGTGTAAGAACACTGGCTAAGTCTTACTGCTTGATAAATCAGTCATCTATGTTTGTATCTCCTGAACTTCTCTCCTTCATATTCCATCTGCAAGAGAAATATTTCTGTTTCTATTAAACCAGGAAATAGTTTGTGTCTGTGAGCAATATCCAGGAATACTCCACATGCCCCTTTGTTATAGGACCTAACTGGATTCTTGAAATAAGTGTTAGATATTTGAAGGTAGGTTGTTTCACTGATGTTGAAATCCAGAAATTTTCCTCATATCCCAGTAAGACACACTCCTGGAATACTCAGTCAGGAAGACCAATATTATTTATGCCTTGGGTAAGGAGCAAGTTCATTAAAAACATATTCTATAGAGAGACTTTTCCAAGTCAAGCGATACACTGACACTTTACTTTTTTTTTTTTTTTTTTTTTTGTTCAGGAGATGCTGGAAAAAGAGATTAGATTGTGTTGAAAAGCTGTGTCTTTACCATTGAGGTAACAGAGCCTAGTCTGATATTTCCTGACTAGCTGACAAGTATGAATAGCCAAGACTACTATCAGCAGTTTTGCATCTGAAGCCTTATGATTTGAATTGCAGCATTACACAGTTTCATTCCATGCGTTCACTGACCCCCATCCTGATAAACAAGCAATGAAAAGCTCTGGGCAACAGTCTGCAGCTGTGATGTAAGCTTTATTTATCACCCAGATTCCAAGTATGTGTGTACCTTGTGTAATACATGTTTTCTTCATAGCTAGTCTTGAAGCACTGGCTATCAGCATTTTCCTGCATGTCTCTGACTCAGAGGTTCCAATTTATTTAATTGGAAACAGATGTTGCCATGATAATCCATGCTTTTGATATTTTGCTTTCAGACATTTGCAGTGCAATCTATTTGAGATTATTTCATAAGGTCTTTCAAAGATGAAAGCAGGTTTAAAAAAAAAAAAGGCACCTGTGGAGGCACTTAGTGGAGTATTTCATCTGGAGCTGATTATGCTCCTGAACTGCACATGCCCACCTGAAGCTTTTTAGCAGTTCTATAAAATGCAGCTTGAGCTACATCATGATCAGCACATGGGAGACTGAGCATGCCTGCTTGAGATGGTGCTATGTGATTGTGCTGCAGATTTCTGCTCGAGTCAAAAGGGTTCTAGAAAGAATTTGCTGTAGCCGACCTTTGTAGGAAGAGGTAATTGTTGCTTTTACACCTCATAATCTGGATAGTAAAAATAAGAACTGATAGTTTGAAGAGCAGATACTTCTAGCATTCGTTGTTGGTAGTGTTCATTGTTGTTAGACTTGTGTTTCTTGTCTTGCGGTTAGTTTCTGGATTTAAATTTTTAACTGTATGGTCTACTCTTTGATTCTAAAATATCTCTTTTGACTGTACTTATTTATTTTGGATCTAGGTGCACTGACATAACTGGTCCTTTGATCTGTTTACATGTTTATGGGGATAAATGAGGAGCTGCTGTTGGTTGAAAGGTTCCAGTGATATTTAATGATGAATAGCTGGGCTAGATGGACTGCATGGAAAGTGTCTGGGAAAATGAGTACTGAGGAATACCAATTTATACAGAAAACTAGTATAGGTTTCTCCCTAGGCCCAGCCAGCAGAAACCCTAAGGAGTTTTCTGTCATTTTTCACCCCAGGTCATCCCATAGCTTGATGCTGTCTGCCATTACGTGCATGGATTCTGAGCTTCCACAAGTAGCACCTGTCTGACCAACGTGAGGTAAGCAGCATGTGCAGATTCAGAATGATTTTCTAAAAATAAAAATAAAAATAATAACACTACTGTTATAAAATAGTCTGCATAACAATGATTTGTCAAACTGCTTATTCTTTCTAAACTAGCAGTAACGGTAATTAACTTAGTGATACAAAGCCAGGGTTAGTGCTAGCTGGGCTCTAAAGAAAATTAGGTGAAGCCAAGAAAATTCGTCTCTCTAAATCTGTGTGGTACTCAAACTCAGCTTAGAAGGAATAAGGTGACAGAAATAAAAAGCAACAGCCAGACAAAAAACAAGAAACATCTTTATTTCCTCAGCAGGGAGACCTGCATCAAAATAAAACGCGTCTACTCTGGGCTGTTGGAAGTCTGTGGGCAAAATGCGTGCTAAGAATGTGGTATCTAAAAGGGTTTGAGGAGAAATCAACAGTGAGGCCGCAGATTAGATTTCCTCCAGACTCCTGAAGCTACGGAGCGCACACAGAGCAGCGGCCCGATGGTCTCTGCGCCGTTATTTCTATCTCATGGCGGCGGTTCCCGGGGGCACCCTGACGGGGCGGGGGGGGGGGCGCGTGGGGCCGTGCGGGGCGCCGGCGGCAGCAGCACAACGGACAGCGACCGCGCGGCGCGCGTGCGCGGGGGGGAAATGGGCGGGTGAGGGGGGAGAAGCGGCGAAGGTGCGCGCGCGCCGCCCGCCCTCACGCTGAGGTAACGGGTAACGGCCTCCCGTAACGGCGGCGCGAGGAGCCAGACGGGCGGGAGCCGCCTCTTCCCCCCTCCCCTCAGCCCCTCAGGCGCTGCCCGTCGGGGGCCGGAGCTCCGCGCTGCCCCCCGCCCCGCCCCGGCCGGCCGCCCCCCGGGGCGCTATGAGCCATGAAGCCACCCGGCAGCATCGCCCCGCGGCAGCCCCGCTGCTGCGGCCGCCGCCTCCCCGCCGCCTGCCGCCCCGCGCTCCTGCCGCTCCTCGGCCGCCTCGTCTGGCTGCTGCTGCTCCTGCTGCTGCTCCGCGGCTCCTCGTGCCCCCCGGCCGCCGCCGGTGGGTATGGCGGGACGTCCGTCCGTCCGTCTGCGTGTCCGTCTGCGGCCCCCCCTCGCCCCTGCCGACCCCCCTGCCTCTCCCCCGGCCACTGAACCCCTGTAAAGCGCGCTGCCGCCGAGCCGTTTCTTCCTCCGCCCCTTCCAGTTTTGTGTACGTGCCGTCTCCGGCGTCTGGAAGCCCGGGGCTCGGATAAGGTTTCCTTCGCTTGCTTATAAAAAAGGAGAAAAATGTCAGGTTTCCCTGCCTCCGCTCTTCTGGGGCTGGTGCTGCAGTGGTTTAGGTGGAGGGTGGCGTGCGGAGAAATAGGCTGGTGAGGTATGCGACAAAAAACAGGCGTACATAGGTGGGTTTGGTGTGAGTCTCGCTAGGAAGCTAACTTGTTTGGGATCGGATTTTGTGTGTGCATTTCGGTTATTCACTTTTGAGCGGGTTATGATAACGTGGATGCTGGATATAGTCGTTTTGTGAATCGTTGCTATCAATTTTACATTGCACGTTGGTTGGCTGCGTTTTAAAATTTTAACAAGGAAGGATGCAGGATTTCATCTGACAAGGTGCCACTGAAGAAAAGGGCTCTTGTCAAAGTTAAGAGTTAGAAAACTTCCCATTATGTAAAGAGAATGGATTAGCATTCAGAGCGTATGAACTCTAATTTCAGTTTGTCTTGGGAATATGGGAAGTATCCTTAATCTTTCTAGAGGTGTGTGTATATATATTTCTTTCTGTGTGTATGTGGCTTGTGAGAGGGAAGAGAACTTATCCCCTACATCTTCCTTTGCTAGCTAACTACATATCCATTAAGGTTTTTTTCTCTTGGTGATTGAAAGGCATTAAAATATTTATAATCCATGACTGTATGTGAAACTATACATGCGTTTAAATAAGTAATGTTATTTCTGAAACCATTTCATGTGTGAATAATGAATCAGATCTCTCTCCATGAATAAGCTGTCTTTTTGTTTGCTTGAGTGATTAATGAAATATTAGAATACTGCAAGCTAAGTAGGTTGCTTTTTTATGGAAATAAACATATTCTGCCATATAATTTATGGCTGGCATTATCTTTCTTTCTCAGACCTGCATTGGAATGAAACGGCAGGCAGTATAGAGGGAGTCCTGGCAGATGAAGAGAGTACATTTCAACAGAATAAAAGCAGCAGCAGTAAAAATAACAGCTACAGCAATGCAATCCAGAAAGAAATCACGCTGCCTTCAAGACTAATCTATTACATCAACAAGGACTCTGAAACCCCTTACCACATCCTGGATACTAGAGCAAGGCACCAGCAGAAGCACAATAAGGTAGGATAAAAAGAGCCTTATCTGCAGAATTTAGGGGAAAAAAAAGTGATGTGGAACTGTGTTTGAATAGTTTATTTTGCAGATCTTCAAGACTCAATGTTGGTCCTCACCACCGTTTTTAGGCATTAAAATAGGACATGTAATTAAACAGGAATGCCATTTCCCTTGTTTTAATTAAAAAAAATTATTTTAGATTTCAGAATGGTTCAGAAGCTGAGCTGTAGATAAAAATGAATGGGAATTATGCAAGGCTGGCTTGTCTGACCAATATACAATTCCAGTGGCTTGACTTATGTTATACTATCGTTAGCAAAATGCTTCTTCCAAAATAACTCCATTCTGGAGAAATGTTTGTATAGGGATTTTCTTCAGAATTCTGATCTTAAAGCATGAGTTACTCGACGTTGAGTGCATCATGCACTACCTAATAAATGCAGTATTGATTTACTGCCATTGTATGGCCAGTGAAGACCACTGTAAAGTGTTAAGTTTTTGTCAAATTCTGAATACCTGTTTTTTTTTTTGTTTGATTGTTTTTGAGGGGGGAGAGTTACTATTTTATTTTGCAGAGATACAGATAATAAATAGCAAAATGAATTTTCTGAAATTGTATGGACTAAATGATTTTGGTTTTGTGTGATAACTCAGTGAAGAGGTAAACCTTTTCTAATCTATGTTATTTAAGAGGCACTCCATAAAATTATTCCATTCTATTTTTATAAATCTATGTTTTAAAAAATAATTTCTTAAAGCAGGTTAAAAGCAAAGTGAAGGTAAAGAAGGTATAGGAAGAGACTGCCATGGTAGAAAAGAGAGACAGCAAAGCAGATAAGTGTGTAAGATATTACTGTAAGACTTATCTATAGGGAAGTTCTTACCAAGAAAATTAACATTTCTTTTGAAACTTTCAAAAGATGATTTATTATGCATTATGTATGTTTTTGTTGGTATTGATTATGTGACATTTCAGATGTGAAATTAACATGGAGTTACTGTATAATCTTTGAAGTAAGCTATTATTGTATAGTTTCGATATTTTAATGAGAAGAAAGATTGCTTTCTAACTTATTCAGATGTGCCTTTGGATGTATCTAAATATACCAGTCTGTTACGGATGGAACAGAAAAGCTGTCCCGTTGTTGGAAAATGAAGTTACTTAAAAGAATGCTACCTTCAGAAGTAGCACCCTAACCTTCTTGAAGCATGCATGATACTGGCTTGCAGAGCGGTTAAAAAGGTCTCAGATATTATTTAGGAAGGAATAAGCAGCATCAGTGATACATTAAACAAAACAACCTTCCTACCTTCGTTACCCTCTTATTGCTCATGCTGACAGAATGTGCTCTGTTTATACAAACATTAGAAACATGGGAAAAGTGTAAGTCCTTTGGAATTGTATTTTCTCTTCTAAAGCTGTTCACTATAATGGTGTTAGTATTTCGTTTCTTTGGGGGAATGTAGAGGCTTATCCCTTGACCCCTGGGGAGTTGCCTGTGAAGCAAGACCGTTCTTTTCAATAAACTTGTACACTGGGGATTTTCTTCGTCCCTTCTTTGGAGAGTGATATGGGAAGAAAACGATTTGCTAATGTTTGGAGACCTGACTTTGGGAATAGTGCTTTTTCCATGTTTCTATGTGAGGATTTTCTTGGAAATCAACAGAGGGGAATGCCTGCCAGTCTCTTAACTTGCCCAGCATTTCCACAAGAACATTGCTGCCATTGTCTATCCTTCCTGTGTCCTACCATATCTCTATACCTGTTGGGGTAAAGCTTTGCAGAAATCAGCGCTGACAGAATTGGTATTGATTTCCTTGAGTATGCATGGTGCTGAGCCTTGTGTAAAGTGGATCTTTCCACTCAGTGTCCATTTTAAGCCTAGGCGTTGCTAACACTGCAGTTCTTCCCAGAGAAGGGTTCTTAAAGTTGGGTGTTCATGGAAACTGACATTATGTTGACTTCATTCTTCTGGCATGAAACTTACATTGCTTTGATCCATTTAATTGAAGGAGAGGGTTGTTTATATTCCTTGTCTGGATTGTTTTTGTTTTTTGATCTTCTGCTCCCAGAGCACCACAAGGGGCTTCCCCTTCACCCCCAATTCCCCCCCCGCCCCCAGCTTGCATCTCATGTCTTTCTTTGCAATGAAGTCTTTTCTTTGCTCTTCCATCTGTTTCACCAATAATAAGATGCTAATCAATATTTTGTTTATTTTGTTCTGTTGAACATTCACTCTAATCACCTCTTATATCCTAGGCAGACTTTTATTTCCCTGATTACAAAGGAAGACAACCCACAAAGAAAATACAAAGCAATTGGATTGTGAAAGATGCGCATTGGGGGGGGGTTGATGATTTGGGGGAGGAGGACAGACACGAACAGGGGATGGACTTTTTAGTACTTGCTTTTATCCTTTCCCAGAATTGAAATAAATGCTATATTGTAGTAAATCCTGATGTGAGATTTTGCTGCCTCCCACACTGCTAATGAAAGGAAATAGCTAAAATACCTTTGTAGCTGGGTAAAGAAAGAAGTCTATATTTAGGATTCATTGTATGCATGTGGGGAAAAAATGTAAAGACAAATTTGATGACCTTATATGCATTGGGCAGAAATGGAATTAAAGTACTACTTTGTGTCATTCCCCCCCCCTCCCCCCTTGTTTTTGGAACCATACATCCTTCAACCTGAGTTTTCAACCTTAATGGTCTCATTTATAGGTACATGATATGGATATACTCCCTAACTATGCGTATTATTCAATGGACCCTCTTTCAGTGGCACCTCGTTATTGTGGCCAGAAGAATAGAAACCATGTGGATAGTTTGTGGGATTAGGCTTGAATGCCTCGGAAATGCTGAATCACTATGGAGAGCAGAGTGGTGCAGGAAGTTATGTATGCATGTGAAGAAAGAACGAAAGCTAGAAAAATCTGAAAATGATTGAAATAAAATTTGTTTTTCTTTAAAAGTCTCTTCCTAAAAGTAAGGATCTGCAACCTTCTTTATATATGGAGAATTGAAGGGCTGGAGAGTAATACAGTATACTGGGGAATCCAATTTAAATAATTTGTTTTTCAACACTGATATTCTTTATCCCCTTTCTACTTTTGAATTTGGTGAAATACCACATTATGAGAGGGCATATGTGATCTAAACTGTGGGTAGAACCTCTCTCATTCCTTCTCGTTCTTCCAAAAAGATTTTTCCTGCTGTTGACAAGAATGAACATTCAGCATAGTTTTGACTATGAAATGGTGTCTCTCCAAGGCAGACAGAGTTCTAGTGTATAAACTCTTCTCTCGTTATGCTCTAAAATATATTTTGGATACTTGTTACTTGAAGACACTAAAATCTATACACCTCGGTTTCCTCATAGTTAAAGTTAGCTGTTTTCTTTGATTTCTTCTGAAGTTATTTTTAGTGTGAAATGCTAAAAAAAAAAAAAAAAAAAAGCACCTGCTTACAAAAATCCACTAAAGAAGCTCACAAGAAACCTGAAACTTGCTGAAGAGCTTTGAGTTATCTGCGTTCTGCTCCTTTTGTCAACTTTTGCAGATGGATGTAGCCTTTTGATAAGCTTGTGATTGAACCAGATGACTGCTTTCATATGTTTTCATAGGCTGCACATAGCAGATTGGTAGGACCTAGTGGGAAGACTACATGGGTCATGATTTGTCACAGAATGCTAGGAGCAAATCCTTACGGTGGCCAGCAGAGGGAGAAATCTTACAACATCGGATGTGATCTCACAATAATGGAATTGGTAGAGGAAAAACAACTCAGGGCAATCATACCAAATTTTGAGTGGAAAATCGCTTGAATGATACACTTATGAAGGAAAGCTATATCTGCTGGGCAGTTTCTAACTTTTTGGATTACTGGAAATTGTAAGTTTTCATAATTCATAAAGAAGCAATGTCTTTTATGTCTTAATTCTAAGCTGTTAGTGTAATTTTCAGAAGGAAAGGGTTGTTAAGATCTTAACAACTGAAAGAAATGTGTTATAGTAGTTTTGACTGCAAAGATAGGACAGTTATACCTCCCCTCCCCCCTGGTTCATTTTGTGCTATTTTCCTTGGGGTGGACACTCCACTTGTGCTTCTGTTCAACTCAGCTGTTCGTCACTTAAATTACAATGATATTCCTGCCAGGCTTAATTCTATGTTACCTTGTTTTAAAGGTTTTGAAGACTAGTAGGTCTCAGAGCGTCTTATGCAACTTCAGTGTGTAGTGTGCTCAAATTGAAAGGGAAAGCATTCTTAAGATGAAGTGAAAAGAACGTAGTAAAAGAGGTGGTATTGAAGAAAAAGCAGACCTGTTTTGTAAAGGATGAAAGATTATGTATGGTTAATAACCTTTGAGTGATCCTGTGAGGTCTTACTGAAATACAGAGAGAAGTCCTATGCATTAATTATATTCCCTTTACCTATCTTAGGATAAGTCTTCACTTCTAATCCCCATGTAATGAAAACTGATCAAATTAATGAATGAACTTCATGTAGCTTATGTCTATGAGTTTAATAGACTGTTGGAGATTCTTTGTAGTATTTCAGCTGATGTTTGCATTTTTTTCTGAATTTTCTGTGGTGCAGCTTCCATTTACAGTACTTGCAAACTGATGATTTTGTGTGCTTTGTCTTTTGATACTATATTGAATACGTATTTATATATTACTAGTGGCAACACTGGTAATCCTAGCATCTGGAACAGTGAAGAACGTTTTTTTTTTTTAAATTTGGATTTGAGTGTGGGAAGATGTTTAAAGATTCACGCCCTTCTTTAACTCACTCTGCTATACTTGATTAGTAAGTCTTTGCTGCAGAAAAACTTCATGTAATTTTGCTGCTTTGCAGTTGGAGCAGCCCACAGCTGTCAAAGCAGGAACCTCTGCAGAGGTTTTTATATAATAAACATGTACAAAGGTACTTAGTCTCCTGCATACATAAGTAAAGAACGCTCGTGCAGGTGTGCACAGCTGAATGTATGAAAGTGGTACGGAAAGGTGATGGGTAGTAATTTTCATATGAGTACACACGGTGTAATATCTAGTCTGTATATTCTTCAAAGCGCATGCTAATCTGCTTTATATTCTTGTTTGAATTTATATTTCTGTGTGAATCAGAAGAAGCCCATATTTCAGATTATACTTTAGGCATTGCATTACAAGGTAGCTGATAGGAGAATACAGTGAAATGATCAGGATGTATAGCAGAATTCCATGGATAATTTTTTGAAATATTTCTTGCCATCGTGATGATACATGGCAATAGTAATGGCTAAAACACCTGGTGACAACTCACTGGTGGCTTTCTGTGCTAACTTGTTACAGGAAAAAATGTCAGTTTTGGGATGAAACATTTTAGTTTCATTACTTTTATCTGATTTCTGGTTTGTGGCTTTCATGGGTGGGTATACATTATTAAACTGGATTAACAAGGTCTGTATTTCACTGTAGCAGTAGAGTATCACGTTCACCTGAATTCAAAGCAGTGTTTTTGCTGAACAGCAAGGATTTAAAATCTCATGTTCTTTTTATAACCAATGGTTTGAGCTGAATTTGGTGGAGGACGTGCCCTATGGCAGAGTAGCAAATTACCGCCAGTTGCTTTTCAGTAATTGCTTATATGTAAGAAACTACATCTATTGGAACTGTTGTACAGTAATAGATTGCAAGGGTGTGTTTATATACAGAAGAAATTGTTTTCAGAAATAACATTTTTATTACATCTCATACTACAGGATGATCTTTTTCTGGTATTACTATAAACTGAGAATACAAGTTCCTTTAAGTAACTTTAAATTTTGGAAAGATAAAAAAATATTTGATGGTTTAGAAATTACAAGAAAGGATATACATGTGTCACCAAATGGGCTTGATTGGACAAAAGAAAAGCTGTAGCAGATCAGACTGGACATCCATCTAGCTGTCCGTAAGAACAATCAGTAGCAGATGCCTAGGGAGGGATGGATGTATGGGTGTAACATTCGTGGAGTGCTACTTCCTAGACTGGTCTCCCAACTTCCAGTTGCTGGGTCGGGGTCTTTTGGGAACCAGAACTTGTTGTTTGGTTTTCACAGCCCTTGATGAAGTTCCCAATCTTTAGGTTATGTAGTTTCTTTTATATACACACTGTTTTTGGTATCTGTGATGTCTTGTGCTGAAGTTTAAGGATTTTCATGTTTCAGGAGCTGAAGACATTATTACCAACATGCCACAAGTACTTTTGAAATGTTTTATTATTTTAGGTGATAACGTCAATTCTTGATGCTTCAGCATTTCCTTAATCAGTGAAGTATGTTGAAACATTGGTTAATCTTTCTGAAAGGAAGTATATTCAAGAGTTTCGTTTAGTTAATTGGTTTGTAATTGGCTGTCAGAACAATAGTAGTGACAAAACCAGAAAAGATACTTAAAGTGGAAAACAAATTTCTTGATATCTTTTTCTTACAGGTAATTATTTAGTCTTGATACTGCTACTGTCCTAAAAAGTGTTTGGGGGGGAAAAAAAAAAAAAAGGTATTTCAAGTCATACTAAGTCTGTTAGGGGAGGTGAAAAAAATGCTGCACCAGGATCAAGCTGAAAAGAAAAGGAGTATGTATTTTTTTCTAAGCTAACTCTGGAAAAGGAATATAGTCACTTTTGATATTACTGTTTTGTTCAACTTGTTTAAGTAGAGTGTTTGGGATCACTGGTAGTATCAGTTCTACAGCAGTTCATAAACCACGTTAATGATAGTCTGACCTGTTTTACCCTGTTGGAACACTGTCTTCACAAAAATAAACTCTTGGACTATTTCTTCTTATTTTTTATCTGGAAAACAGCTGAACATGTTTTAAATGTCTTTGCTTTCATTTACAACAATATAGAAAAGAATAAAGTACATGATTAATATATTTGAGAAAAATCGAATATCCTTAAAGTTAACTGCCTATAAGAGACTAGCTAACTTTATTTTCTTATGTTGAACAGCATCAGTCTTCTATACATCGGCTTGGTTACAATGCCAAATATAAAGCCTTTAATTGTGAAGGGATTACTGTGAAAGAAGTCTTTCATAACATGTAATACAAGCTTTGCTCTGATTTTCTTACTCGAAGCTTTGTATCACAAATGCTTTAATTATTTCAGGCCTTTTAAAGTGAATGAATGCAATAACATAATTAAATGAACAGTGTACTGTGTTACTTATTATTTTGTTACATAGCCATCTGGCTATGGCGAAATACAGTCATTTATATGAAGCTACATTTTTGCTTGTTTTTGTGAGGAATGGGTGTGTATATTTGAAAGTACTCTTTTCAGATACTATTTCAGGTACTTCTCTTTTTTCCTTCACTGTCTAAAAAGGCAAATCCTTTTGAATCTGAATTTGGTGCAAGGCCAAAAAATTTACTGATGCAATTCATGAAAATAAGCATGTTTTCCATAACTTCGCTTTTTGCAGTTGTTTGTTAAAAATACTTGTTGCAGTGATTCTTTTAGATAACTTAGAGTGTTCTGCAAAGCTCTATAATACTGTTATGTGTTCATGTTTACAGGCTGTACATCTGTCCCAGGCAAGTTTCCAGATTGAGGCCTTCGGCTCCAAATTCATCCTTGACCTCACTTTGAATAAGTAAGTGCACAATTTCAGGTTTCTTTCTTTCCTGTTCTAAATTGTCTTCAACTTATGATACAAGGTCGGAGCACATGAAATTCCAAGATCTATGGAAAACTATGCTGTTGTCCAAGTTTATTAATACAAAATAACATCTAGTCTATTTTAAGCAAGGTAGATGTTACCCTTACTGACATCCGTACTGTACCTTTAAAATTTTATCTCTCAGAAAGAATAATGGTACCTAAAGATGAAACATATAAAGCAATATCTTGGGCTTCAGAAGCCTAAACCTGACAGTGAAAATGCAGAGCATTTGAAACTTACATTTACTCTTACATTTGTAAATGATCTTTATGATTACTAAGTATGTATTAATATATTGTTATAACTATGAATTTAAAATGTATAGTTCAACTATAATTATATTGCCAGCTGTTAAAATGTAGTTTCCAGTAATAAAAAAAACACCCCAATGATTAGGACCCCAATGATCCTAAAGGACTAGCATTTTCTGTGTATTCTGTCTATGGTATTTTTTTCATGCTTTGATGCAACAGAAGCAATTGCAGAATGATTGACTTTTGCTACCTACAGTTTCTGAACCTGTGTGTAATAACATCATAAATCACAGTAAAATACAGTGAACATGCTTCATATGTAGTAGAGAAATGATGATAGCTATCAGTAATTTAGTTCCCATATTGTAAATGCAGTAAGCATGGAAATGTTGGAGAAGAGAGATTACCATGAATAATGTTACAGAAAGTAATGCAAGTTGGTCTACATCATTTCTATTTATACCATGGTAAAACATAGTTCAGTATATTGGACAGTGACTGGAGATGTTTGCTATCATTTTTGCTGTTTTACTTGCATGCCTTCTCAGATTGATTTAGGACAGCAAAGCATTTACTTGAAAGGGCAAAGACCGGGTGTGTCAGTGGCTTATGTACTGTATTTATAGAGAGACTCCAGTAGAATTAGTGTTTGAAAGGTGTGGATTTTTTTGCTTTGTTTTTAATATATATCGATGAACTGTAAAGTAAATATTACTTTAGTTGTTCAAGGCATGTAGGAATATTGTAAATATTTATATGACTGGCTCATCTTTAATGATTTGGAAACCATACTGTTGACACAATCATCACGAAGTTCCTCATGACGTTGGGAGTCTTAGTGGTTTGGCTGTACTGAAAGGTGCAGCCTAGAGTCTGTTTACTTGTAAGGTAAACACCAATTTCAGATAATTCTCCGGTCTGGAAGATCTGACTTATAATACAGATCATTGTTGGTTTAGTTGTTTGTATCGCCTCTGTTTATATCCGCAGCTGAAGATAGGGAGCTATGTTTCTCTAAAAAATGTAAGAAAGTTTTTGTGCTACTGAAAATTTGCACCCATAAAGTTTACGAATAAAGTAGAAACATAAAATCAGTACTAAATGCCAGACAGATAAAATCATCTATAGTATTGCATAAAAGTCAATTGTATTTTGGGCTGTATAGAAGTATGACCATCAGGTCGAGGGAGACGCATCTCCCCTGCTCTTGTGAGACCCCACTGGAGCACTGTGTTCAGCTCTGAGACCCCCAGCACAAGAAGGACATGGACAAATTAGAACAAGCCCAGGGGAGGGCCACGAGGATGATCAGAGGGTTGGAGCACCTCCCCATGAAGACAGGCTGAGGGAGTTAGGGTTGTTCAGCCTGGAGAAGAAAAGGCTACGGGTAGACCTTAAAGCAGCTTTCCAGTACCTGAAGGGGGCCTGCAGGAAAGCTGGAAAGGAACTCTTTACAAGGACATGTAGCGGTAGGACAAGGGGTAATAGTTTTAAACTGAAAGAGGGTACATTTAGATTAGATACAAGGAAGAAATGCTTCACTGAAGAGTGTGGTGAGGCACTGTAACAGGTTGCCCAGGGAAGCTGTGGGTGTTCCATCCCTGGAGGTGTTCAAGGCCAGGTTGGATGGGGCCCTGGGCAACCTGGTCTAGGGCAAGGTATCCCTGCCCATGGCAGGGGATTGGAATTAAATCATCTTTGAGGTCCCTTCTAACCCAAACCATTCTGTGAAAGCGTATTTGCAGCTTCTGCTGTCATTGAACTTTTCTGTTGTCTTAAAGGAAAAAGTAACACGCAGCATTGTCTTAACCCACAATTTATTTTTTTAAAAAAGCAAGCAACAACAAAACAAAACACTTTAAAAGTATGTTCAGTAATTGAAAAAAAAAACACGTTTTTATCCACAGTAGTGTCAATTTGTTTAAACAACGCAGTTGTGTAATCAGTGATTCTAGTATATCTGAACAATTTCTCATCTTTTATTTCATTTATGTATTATACACATTAGAAAAGTTGTGTGAGAGGAGCTAACAAATTACTTTTTAATGATCCCTTTTCCACTAATGTGTGAAAGGCATTTAGCTATCCTCCAGTTGAAGGACAAGTGTTTCTGTGGGTAACTCTTATGTCCTGGTTAAAGATAGCAGTCTTTATGTTCTGGTGTAGAACTAAAACACGTTAGAGAGAAATAGCAAAAAACAGTGAGTTAGAAATGTCTACTTCCTGTTTTTTAGTGCTGAGGGCAGTTGGCTATATTGTCTTTGAGACAAAAACCGCTGTTTCTGTGACATGGTCTAGCACCAGCCTCTGAATAACAGAGTGTCCTGCTCTGGGAGCCTTCACCTACAGGGCTGTGGCACAAAAAAGGAGTGGGAAATTCAGTACCAGAGCTGCACAGAAACAGAACGTAAAAAACAAAGACTTCCCACCTTTCCCATTGAAAACTAACTTCCTTCAAGATTTAGGGGTGGGATGGGGGTGTAGGTCATATTTTTCAGCTTTGCTTTCTTTTTTCTGTAGAAGTCCACCTAAATTTCCAATTTTTTTTTCCACAATGAAGAGATTGTATGAAAAAAAAAAAACTGGCATCTTTGGCATGAACTGAAAAAAAAACACATTTGACTGTAATATGACTTAAATATTTGAGACATTAAAATATGATGATTAGTGTGAGCGGTCATTCCCTATTAGGTGAGAAGCAGCATTACAGCCAGCATGTTGCAGCCAATATTATCCACCAGTTTTAAGCTTGTAAATGATGTGTTGTCTTTTGTATGTATTTCTGAAAGGCTGAATGTCATTTGAGAATAGTCACAGAGCAGATAACATTGTTAGCAGAATTTCAAAAAGAAAGACAGTAACTGGATTTTTTGTGAATCTATTCAGTTTTTTTGTTTTTTTTTTTTTTTTAATTGGAAATGTGAAAACTAGTCATAACTTTTCCAGGAGGAAACTTACTTCAAATATTTATAACATTTTCTTAAAGGCAAGTCTAAATGCTTAGGGTGCTAAATGGATCCTATGAGATACATGAGCTGCATAAATTAAATATGATAGTATTAGTGTGGCAAGTTTAGCCTGCTTTTAACAAATTTCTGTTACAGATGAGATGCAAAGAAATCAGTGTTAGTATTTTAAACAAAGTGTGTGTACTCATGTGAATATTTGTGGTCTTGAGTCTGAGCTGCAGGTAGGAGCTTTACTGCCTCATTTCCAACTCCCAGAACTGGAGGCAACCTATTCAGTTACTTGCTTCAGTGGGCATTCCGCATGTAAAAAGTGTTGGAGGGAGATGCTAAAAACTCTCCATGTTTTTCAACACACAATAATGTGAAAAAAGTTTTCTGTTGTCTTTGCAAGAGTTAGAAATACCTGATAATGTGGAGAAACTTAATTTTCAATTATTGTATTCAGCCGCAAACTAGAAACTAAATTGTAAGCAATATTTCGGTTATTCTGTCCTCTTACTATTTTGTTTCTCTAATTTTGTGTGTGTGTTTAGCATGATTCTCTTCAGCTATTCTGTTCCATCCTGTCATTAAGGCTATGATAAAAATGTGTATTTATAATATGCATGCATGAGTATTTATATGTTCACTAATGTGCACAGTCTTGTGTTTTACTTAGTCACTATTCCAGAAGTTCAGTGGGAGGTAATACCAATCCTGCCACATACCAAGAGGCCGCACTCTTAGCTCAATTTCTCGAATGTTTACCAGCAGTATTTTCAGCTCCTCTTTCATTCCTTCTAGAACTTTCCAGATCAGTCTTTTTAATATTTACCTTGTCTCATTTTTCTTTATCTCATCCCTTTCTCCTTGGCCAATATCTATAAAATAAAAATGTGTGTGTGCATTTGTTTCTGTATGGGTTTTATAGAAGAGGACTTATAACTGCAGCCGTATAAATTAATGTTAGAGTGCCTGACTTACAAGCACTCAAGTTTTAGATTTCCCTGTAGTAATTAATGCCGCTGTGCAATGAAAGTCTATCAATAAATTCACATACAGTATAGCTTGTTTCAACAGAACTATAGGAAACTCAGGATAGGCTCATTTCTGTTAAAAGTTCCACTTTATTTTAAGTGCTCTTGGGGAGTATGTTCATGCATGGAATATAGTGGAAGCTTCTGAGAAGAATTTGGTTTAAAGAAACAAAAATCTGAGAGGACATGCATGCTGTTTGTCTTATTAAAGTGCAGATATTGGTGTTGTAAATGTTATCCTTCTTGTCTGACACTTTAAGAGTGAAAAGACTTTATTATGTGCGTTCTTTATTCTGCAATTAATCAAGTGTGGATATCACACCCTTCTAAGCAGGGTATAGAATAGCTGTCAGCTGAGATGTGACCACAGCCATTGGACTGGTGGATTGCTAGGGTCAACAAGCTCAGGGCATTGCAAATGTACATATGAGGAAATAAGACAATGTTACAAAATTCTACCTGGCAGGAGGAGGATGTTTATTGCCTCTTCCAGTGTAACACCTGTGGACACCAAATAAAGGAGGTGCTTTTCACAAAACATAAAATTAAAATAATGTCACAGACTACTAATGTGACTTATTAAACAGTTTACAGGAGTTTTAAAGGATTGCAAAGACAGAGAAGACATCTACTGAGGGCCATTAAAAACAATGATACTAACTCTGGTTTAGGAAACCCTAGTGTCACAGATCACTGCATGCTGAGAAAATACACCCCAAAATCGCTACACACGTGTTTTTGCTGTCAAACAACCTACCGTGTTTTTGCCTGTCTTAGTGTGTTCTAGGGGAAGAAGGCTATGTCCTTGTACTCCTTGCTTACATGTAACCACTGTAGTGTGGCAGTGCTGAAGAATTACCTTTCTAGCCTTGCAAATTTTTCACTGTTTTGTGAGATGGTCCTGACTTGTCACCTAGCTCTCTATGCTGAAGTGAATTACTGGGATCTCCAATTCTGCTATAATTAGGCTGAAATCTTTGCCTTTGGAGATAGTGTAAAGCCTGCCTATGCTCTACATCTGGTTAAGTTGGTCACACTAGCTCCTAAGAGCCTGTACCACAGGCTCTTACCTGACTTGATTCAAAGACAAAGCTAAAGTTACACAAAGTAGTTCAATATATGGGAGCATGGATTAAGGGAACCAAAATAAACTTTTAGTTTGCTGGAGTACTAGAAGGAATCTCTGATTCTGCTATAGTCATTTATCTAATCTGAAGGCAGTCAAGTCAACCTCTATAAATAAACTTACTTTGCTAGTTCTAGTAGTAGAACTAAAATAAATTTAAAATTTGTGCTTGCATCCAGTTGGATTTTTCCTTTGTAATAAGAGTTGGTTTAAATCAGACTGTTTTCACTGGACACAAAGGAACAGAGCATGTAGATCGTTTACTGAATTCAGTAAGAGGAAAAGAAACCCAAGTTTCTATTGTGTGCAGAAAAAGCTTGTTTTAAATTGAAGGAGGCTTTGGCAAATCTGATTACCATTGAATGAGATTATTCTGGCAAAGATGGCATCCCTCAGCTTTATGTTACAGGATAATAAAATTCATATTGATAATTCAAAACTACCTGATTCCCAGCTGGCTATGGAAGAAAGGGATCAACTAAAATACAGTATTGAATGAACTTGAACAGTTGTTTAAATAAAATCTTTATTTTGTCAATTGCTCTTCTAGGAAGACTGTCATAGTGAATTACATTGAAATATTTTCCATAACAGTCCTCATATCTTCTGTAATGTTGTCTAGCATTTCATTTATTCAGATCCTTTCAAGTAGCACTTTTTAAAGTGGTATGATCTTTGGTGCTGTGGTAGAGGGAAATCCTGGTAGAAACTGAGCAAGATACTGGTCTTAATATTCTGAAGAATTCTTCAAGCTCCTACTTTAAAAATGCTTATTGAGGTAGCCATTAAAATATAGCATGCTCCATTCTGAGCTGGAAGGTTTTAGGACAGAAGGTGTCTCTAGAAGTACCTAACCAGAGGATCGTAAATTGTTTTCTGAACTCCTTTGAACAGATTCAGGGTTTCTTTAACTGGTGGAGGCAGATTGATCTTGAAAAATAATATGTAGCATTTTCTGCACTTTTCTATAAGAATTCAGAACATGCTGCTTTCCTGTTAGTACGTTCAGGAGAACTTTCCCCACTTGAGGACTTAAAAACAAAACAGCAAAACCGAACACCTAAAATATCACCTAGGGAATTTCAGCTTAACAAATTTGTCAGTTTTTTTTTTTTTTACCTGAAAAGCAAGCCAAACAAAAACACACACAGAACATAGAGCCAGACTGTGCATGAAGTGATTTTTAAATGTGTGCTATTTACTGTTACAGAATCATTATGATGTTAGTAGTAGAGTGGGGACTTTCTTTCATTCCATAATTATGAAGAAAATTGACCTATATGCCTGAATCATCAGTTGTTACTTTTAATTGTTTTTAAGCAGACATGTCTAGTCTATGGTATCATATTTTGATTTTTCACCTCCTTAAAGATGATGTAAGAAAAAATAGTGAATCCTCATTGTGTTTTTAAAAAAGTAATATTTCCAATATAATTATTCCTTGGAGATAGTCTGGTCAGAGGCAGCAGCCAAGTAAAGTTTATTGTAAATAGATACTAGGAACTTATGTTAATAATACATTCACATAAGTACAGGTGTTGGTTTTTTTTTTTTTTTCAACAAAGGTTGTAGATATAATTGAAACTGATAATAGAAAAAGGCTGTAGATGGCCAGTTCATTTGATGACAGCATCTTGATGATGTAACTAAATGCTGTAGAAAGCTCCAAGTTTCTTTTCACATATTTATGTGCTACTAACCTATATCTGTCAAATAAATGGTCAAAAATACTTGATGTGTATTCTGTTACATAGTTCACAAGATGTTTCCAAACTGGATTGATGAAATGCTGCTTCTGAGCTTGAAGCATTTCACAATACTTTAGAAAATCATTGATTGGTAGTAGGTTCGTATAAAGGAAATTTAAGAAGTATGCGAAAATGATAATTCCTCTGTACTTCCTGGAAACTAACATTAGTTATTTGTGTACGAGATTTTTAAAAAGTAACTTAGTGGCATTTACCTAGCCCAATCATTTTTTTTTTTTCCATCAGGATAGTTAGATGTCAGCTGAGGTAAGTTATTTCTCACACTGCAGTTCTCCTGCTATTGGCAGTAGCAGTGGTGAAAGGTTGTGCCAGGGAAGTGGATATGAGCTCTTCAGCAAGCTTATGCTGCTTTAACAGCTGGCCTGTGTCTTTGAAGAAGGCAACTACCAGAATAGCATTTCTGTTTGCTGCTTATTTTGCTTATGTCTAAAGCAACGTAACTCTGGTAGAAGAGGTAGTGATGCAGAACAGCTCAATAAAAACAGTTATTTAGGGCAAACTAGGAAGGGCAGAGGGAACTTCAGAAAAGGACATGGTAAGCACAACTTTTTTTTATGAATTCAAGCACTATGTCTAATTTTGGATTGTAATTTGAAATAAGTGCTTATTATTAAGATGTACTAACATGGTACTGGTCTAAATATGCCTTTGTCTGATGTGATCACAACTTACACAATTGTTTTTGTTAATGCTCACGTGGTTTCCAGTGCTCATAATGTTGGAAAACCAAATTTGCTATACCAGGTGCATTTCTGATGAACCAAAATGTAAATGGATCAACTGACAGGTGACAAAACACAGTCTAGTGTGGATGTGAAAGGTGACAAAACACAGTCCAGTGTAGATTAGGCATAATATATATTTTCTAAAATTCAGAGCTGCCTTTCAGAAGTAAATTTAGGTATTCTGTCAATGATAAGGAAGAATTATTATTTTGTTATGTGGAGACCTCTACTTTATGCATGAGTTCTGTATCTTATTCCTCGGGCATGTGAGCTTTTAAATGATGTATTCCAGGCCTTTATTACAGTGTTCTTTTGTGTGTCTGTCTTTCATGTTGGGAAAAATGTTTGAAAGTTATTCTGGATTTTTTTTTATCCCCTCTTCTCAGAGTATCCCCCCCTTGGCATTTGGGAAGTACATTGTGAGTAGCAGGCCCCAACATTCTTTGGAGGGAATTTGCTCAGCACAGAGAATTTTGTTGATAATACTTTGTATCTAGCAGGTCGACAAGACAGTAGAGTTGGAATGTCAGTGATGACGAAAGTGAAGTGTTTACTGGAAAAGCCACTGTCTGCTGCACCTTTGCTTTATGCATGTAAGATATAGATAGGAATATTCCACCATAAGCATGTCATGTTGGATACCCTACCATGTAGAACTCTGTTTATTACCTGTACAGTTGAAGGTAGTGAGAAGCTGAAGAATGGAGAAGTAAACAACTAAGTTACGACAGTAGCCCAACCAAAATCTGGGAAAAGAGTGCTGAAGTCTGCATAGATTCTGCAAAGGGTAGACAAAAGAACTTCTGAGCAGCTCTTTTGCACTACGTGAAGGGGGACAAATCTAAGGGACAAATCCTCTAATTAAACTACAGTTAGTTGTGAGTCAGTAGACCCAGTGGGAATCCACTCACTGCAATTCTTAAAGATGCCAAAAGTACTGGAGTGCACTGAAAGCAGTTCTGAGATCACTCATGTAAGGTTGCTAGAAGACAATAAAAACGAGGGGAGAGACTGTGTGCTTGATTTGGAAACTGGTAGATAAAACTGGATCCTGGTGTTGGTTTGAAGAAGCCAAATGGCCTCTGTGGATTCAGGCAGAAGTGTCTGTAAAAATCTGAGTCTAAGTAAGCAAAGTGCTAGTAATCTTAAGGTTTGTAACTGGCCTTCTCAAGTAGTACTAACTTATCAGACAAAGTTTAAGAAACTAGCTTTAAGGCTTCAGCTTTCAGCTGAGGAAAACATGTATACCTATGTGAATGTGACTTAAAAGAATAGCAAATTTATTCTTGTGTGTCTGTTCAACCTCACCTCATGAGGTTAACCTCATCTGCTGTATGAGATTGCAGTGGGCTGTGATGAGACTGAGCAAAGCACAACAGTTAAAAACACAGAATAATTGAGGTTGGAGTGGGGATGTCCAGTCCAGCTGAATCCAGTTGATCAAGGCTGTTTCTAGTTGAGTGTAGTTCCAGGGTTTAAACATCCTCATAATATTTTTTTTATTCAACTTACACCTTATCAGAATTTTCCATTTTCCTGCTTGTGTCAGTTACTTCCAGCCTTGTCCAAACTACCCTATTAAGTAGTTGAGGAAAGCAGTCCTTATATATGGTATAATAATCATGAAAAAGACAAAGAAGAAAGGATATTATCAACACTCTTCGGTTTAAATGCTTTGTATATGTAATCCTCTTTAGAAGCTTCAAACCTTGCCACATTAAATTTTGTGAATGTTTGTATTGAAGTCATGGACTTGCACTATTTATAAAGTGTTTTCGTTTTCTCGCAGAAAATGTATAGCTTACCATGATGCATGTAGAGAAAGTAAGAAATTATTTTATGCAGCTAAATTTATTTTTATATCAGCACTTTAAATGTGTATCTGTTAAATACTGATATCAAAATGAAGGTTAAGACAAATGATGAGACTTCAGTTATTATTCATAGCTATTGCTGTTGGATTTGCAGGCACGGAGTGCCCATACTGTGGTCTCTCAGTGCCATCAAAAAGGGCTTTTAAGAGAACCACTGGTAACTGACCTCTGAAGGAGCTTCTCTGATAAGTATAATGCCTGATAAATGCAGCATGAAGAAACGATTTTATGAGCCAGTAGTCCCTGAGTTACTGTCTTATCAGGATTGCTAATAGCCTAATCTCAGTTTGAGATACCCATTATTATAAGTTGTTGTTAGTCATGAATTCCCATTAGAACTATTTTGTCAGACTAGGCTTCCATAATGATGATATTTTTTATTCATAGCAGCAGTATTTTTCATGTCTGTGTCACTAGCAGACCCTTTCATGATTTTTTTTTTTTAATTTGTAAGTGTACAGGCTCTGCTCTTAGAGGCCTGAAAAGTGCTGAGAAATCTGGACCACATTAAGTAGCATGTTTATCTTGCATATAAGATGGTGCCACAGTTAACATGTTTTATTGTTTTGCTGTCCTGAGGCTACTGTGCTGCAGTCCTGATTTTAACTGGGTGAGAGGTGAATGGGACATTTGAAATGATCCATGGATTTTCACAGGTTAGATAATCTTACTTCAAAAAAAAAATTGTAAGTTATTTACAGTGTAGGGATTTTTTTTATGCTTCGGAAATGTCTTGCCAGTGTGCTTTGAAAAGAAGAAGCAAGAATGAGAAAAGAATCTGAGAAGAAAAAGTAAAACGAAGAAACGGGGTAGTATGTGGTTTTTGTTTTTAAGAAAAAAAATGAAAAAAGGTTTTTTGCAGATGTGAAAGTGAGGTCTTCAGGACAACCATGTATTTATTTGTCTACTCTCGCATATATTGTATGTAATTTTTAGGTCAAATATGAAATGTTTTTGAAAACAATAATGAACTAAGCACATGTTTTGTCAGTAACAATTACTGGCAGCAAGAAAAGTTCTGAAGTCATTGGATTTTTTTTTAAATATATATTTAAAAGGCTGATAATCTTACTCCAAAGCTAAAACAGGATTGGATTACAGAATGAAATTCCTCCTTCTGAAACACACTCTGACTCCCAGTGCGTAATCAAACTATTTGCTGGACACAAGCTGCCTGATTTTTATTATTTTTAACTAATTTACAAGGAAAGAAAAAAAAGTTTGAAGATTTTAACTAAAACATCTGCATAACAGTATAGACTATTCATATTTTTCTCATCTTGCTATTTCCTTTTTTTTTCAGTGATTTGTTATCTTCCAATTATGTGGAGATTCACTATGAAGATGGAAAACCGAAGTTTTCTAAGGTATTGTGCTCTTAAAATGTGGCAGAATGGTCTTTCTGAGGGAACAATGCCAATTAAAAAAGAAAAAAAAAAAAGAAAAAAAAAAAAGATTTGCAAGACTTCTTAAAACACCAGAAGCCTTTTTACAGACACATGAGGAAACTCATCTGATCTTGTAAAGATATCTCAGTAACACAAGAATAGTACAACAAAGGAGACCTGTGTGGTGGGGATGGGAAGTAGGCAGTGATAGGTGGTAGTAATTTAGATGATCCAGGTAGTGCCGGAACAGTTATGCCTTGTAAAATGTAGGGTAGTCTTCATTAATTATTTATGTATCCTTAGCAGAAATTGAAAGGGGAAGAGATAATGGAAATCTAAGACGTACAAACAAACTTGCAGTGACTTTTCTTTGCAAGAATTATACAGTTGGGAAACAAAAAAGGAAAAAAGGAAAACCAACTGAAACCTTAACCTCTGGAGTTACTACAAAAACAGCATGTTACTTGACGTCCAATTAATTTAATTTGTCAAACTGTCTCCTAAATTGAATTCAATGCCAATAAACTATTGATCCAAAGACAAAGAGATAAAATTATGTAAGATAGTTTAACATTAGGAGAATCAGAATCATCTTTTTGTTGTATTAACAAAATGAAGACTTGTAGGTTCATAGGAAGATTATAAGATACATTTTCAGGGAATGACTTATTTCATAGCTGATATAAATGCTGGATTATTTGTTGTGAGTTTATTATATATGAAATACATCTTAATTTAGAGTGAAACTTGAATAGTAGCGTTTATGCCTTCAGCAGAGTGGGACTTGTTTGTTCAAATACTAGATGTCTCATTGATTATTTTGCCCTTGCTTTAGAGAATCCCGAAATTACATCATAGATAAGGGCAAAATAAAACAAGGACATTGCAATATAATTATTGCCATATACTTTTCTGTATTCTTCTACTGAAAATAAGAAATTTGTCTCATGTAACGTACTAAGAAGGTGGTTTCATTTCATTAAGACTCAGTACTCTGCAGAATGGGCAAAAAAGCTAAGTGATGCAAGAAAACAGTTCCCTCTGGAATTTGGACAAGCTCATGCAATTGTTAGCTGCAGCACTAGCATTGAGCACTGCGGTTGCTGAATCATGAATTTGACTAGAAAATTATACTGGAACTTTAAACTGAGCAAAAGTACCGCCTTTGCGTGCTGCAGTAACTTGATTCAGACTTCCCAGGGGATCTTCTCTGAATTTATTTAGAAACAACAATATTGCTCCTGAGGTCACATTAATGTCATAAAGGCTTCATTATAACTTCAGAAACTATGCATGCAATTAGTTTAGGAGGTCAAATAAGGACTGCATCCTAAGCTGCTGCAGTATCTTGTAATCCTTTTTAGACTTGAATAAATAAAAGATTGTTTCCTGATATGGATGCAAAGAAGTGAGATCTTGACAAAAAATAATGTTTTCTAGAAGGGGTTAATTTGTTTATAAGAGTGAATACACCAGAGAACAAACAGTAATTTGTGCAATTGCACAGCAAACTTAAAAAGTTTGAAAAGCTGCTTGTGCAAGAAAGATGATCACAATTTAGTTGTTTAAAAGCATGTTATATGTATTCTTTCACTGATGGAAAAGTGAATACATAGTGATTGCTTTTTGTGTAATATTTTGATTAAATTGTGCACAATAGAGTCTATTAGGGAATTTCATTCAGATTCTGAATAACTCATTAAACAAGCTGCAATGTAGAAATAATGCTGTGCATAGTTGCATTTACATGTTTTGGTAATTCCTCAAGTTATAGTAATTGCAGAAGCAATGGATTCAATATGCTTGTTGGAATTCAGATGACATGATATCAGAATTAATATTTTGATGATGAATGCTACATTTTCAAACAGTGTGGGAGCAAGAGAACTGTAATGAAAGGTTCTTAATAAAACTTTTTAAGAATGCTTTTTATCTTTAGTTTAGCTGGTGTTACCATTGATAGACATTAAAGACCAGCTATTAAAATTAAGTAAATCAGTGTCATTCAGTTTTCCTTATTTAAGCTTCAATGACATATAGCACCAGAATTTCTGTTACTTAAAAGCTTCTAAATTCACTAATTCTTCCTCTTTCACATACACTTTAGAAAATAAGAGTAATGTTGTAGTTTCTTTTTTAACGCTGATAGCCTGAACAGTCTGTTAATGTTGTTCTGGATGCTTTTTGTTGATAGACAATAAATATACTTGTTTACTTGATTAAATCGTTCCTATGAAGCTAGTTTATTCTATCCTTAGTCAGAAAAAGTAGTTCTGTAAGCCTTTTAACAGTCCTAAACACTTTATTCCTCAGTGATTTTAGGGATTAGTAATTCTGCTGTCCAGCAATAAGGATAGAATTAATTTCTGCATGAGAATAGAGATAAAGGATTTAATAATGTGATTTGTGGCTGTCTATAGTATGTATTCCTAAAATACGCCAGAGTTCTTCATTTTTTTTATACGTACTTAGCTATTTACGATCAAAATAATACAAAACTGTTAATAGTGCAGTGTAACCCTACCCGCATTAAATGGAAAAATTAAATATACAAATCTAGTACATAGAAGAAAGAATATTTAGAAAAACAATGCCTTGTAAAACTGTGGAAAGTCCCAAAAAACAGATTAAAAAAGATCTTCATGAAGTTATTTTAACACTAGTAATTCTTGCATGTGAGTAGATGATGGTTTGACAAAACAATTATTTCTGAATTTCCCATCTAAATCATTTATTTGTTGTAGTCTGCTGTTAAGATGTTTCCTAGAAGCTTCCTAGCCTCTGGGGAATAAAATTGTGCTTCCTCTTTCTGATTTCATGGATCTCTGTTTTCTACAAAAGGAGACTGCCTCAGTGTGATTCACACAGGGTACTCTGACACAAAATAGCCGGTAGCTTTGGAGCTAGAGCACATTCTGGAAAGTGAGGAGATGGGAGTCGACACTCCTCAAGGTGACCTGGGAAGTTGTTAGGAGATGAGAAACTTGGGTTAAGTGTTGAGAAGGGCATTTTCTTTTAATGATCTATACTTAATAAGCCACTGCAACTCTATTAGGTGAGGATCTTAAACTTGTCACTCTCTTAGATGTGTTCTGAACGTGCCTGAAGTCCCCTTCAATGATTATGTTGCTTCTTTGCCCACTTTAAGGAGAGCTTAGTCAGGAGCTAATTGCTTTAGGAGAGGAGTGGTCAGTGTAGCTCGTTCTATGATGAGAAATTGGGTAGCAATTCTCAATCCAGCAAAGTTGCACTTTGATTTCAGGTGAAAGCATGTAGCATTCAGTAGAATTGGTGTGGTATCTGAGCAAGTCTTTTGAGAATCAGAACTTGAAGATTTTAAATATGTATCAAATGTTTCCTGTGGTATTTTGGCCTCTTGTTTTGTCCTGTTCCCCCATATTGCAGCTTCCCTTATCTGCCTGTGGAGAAGTGGCAGACTACATTCAGTTTCATTGAACACCCATTTGATAGGACTTCTGAACAAATTTGGTTCTGCCTAATCCCTGAAGCTATTGACTGTTCAAATCCTTCACTGTAGCATTCATCAGGGTCTTCCTCCCTTATTTCAAATAATTAAGGCCTTTCAGAACTGAGGTTTTAGAAGTAGTTTGCCTAATGTTTTTTTGTTGTTGTTGAAGTCTCTAACATTTAAACATGCTTGTAGGTAATTTAAATGTTGTTATTTTTTCAAAGCCAGGATCTTGTCTAAAATATGCCTGTTAATTTGGTTAGAAAATCACAAAAATCCTACCTTTTTTGAATAATTAGATTTTGCATCAATTTTGGATTTTATGTAGTTAAAATCAAGAGTTGACCTTTATTGCCCTTTTGATCTGCAGAGTAAAAATGCAACTGTATATTTTAGTGTTGATAAGCTGTATTTACCTTCTGGCTCATTCATCATCAGTAATACTGGTACCTACATTCTAATGATACAACATTTTAATTAACAAATTTTTAGGGAGATCAAAATCAAACTTGAGTTGGTAGAATCTAAATCCAAGCCAAACACATGCCAGCTGATTGATGAACACTGTGTTACTTGTAATTTGAACGGATCTGGAAGGTATCAAGAAATAACTCAATACTCATATAACCTGCATTATATAATGTTTCTTTGGAATCAATTTACAGCAAAAAAATGTGCTTTTTAAGAAGAGATAGAGAATGCTGTGAGAGCATTGTAAGTGCAATAGAATAACTCATGTTATGGCTTGAAGGCATTTAAATTAGTTTTTACCAGGCACAGTTTTTCTCTTACTAGCAATTAGCAATTTTCTCTTACTAGCAACTTCTCATTGGGATTTAGTTTAGCAATCACTGCTTTCTCTGAAATTTTATCTGATGCAAGATGTTAGATCTTTTTTCTCCTAGGTTTTAAGCAACAGACAGGAAATCAGTGTAATTTTCCATGGGTTTTCCATTTTCTTTTTTTTTTCTTTTAATACATGAATAGGGTGGAGAGCATTGTTACTACCATGGAAATATCAGAGGTGTCAAGGATTCCAAAGTTGCTCTTTCAACTTGTAACGGTCTTCAGTAAGTGTATTTCTCATTTTTCAAACAAGGCCATTAACTAATTACTGCTCTTGAATATTATCACTTAATGCATGATGGACTGAAATTCTCCAGGCCCAAAGATTTTTGACATTTTGATTTACCAGTACCAGCTATGCCAAACTGCTAACACATTTTTTAGTCTTTAAATAAATTCTTTTGATACTGTCTCATGAAACCTTTTGAGTATGGCAAGCAACAATAAATATTTCACCAAGATGCCTTATTAAGGTGGAGGATAAACAAGAATTGTACTTCAGCAGTATGCTCAGTATTCATGCATGATTCTGTCAGCCTACAGAATAATTGATCTTTTTATTAGATTAAGCAAGGAAAAAATGTAAGATATTAGTCCTTACTAGGATTTGTTACTCATTGTTACTCACTTCATTCTGCATACTAATATGAGTCTTAGGACTCCCTTTTTCCAAGGTCAAATATTTACTCTTTGGTATTTTATCATTACGTCACCACTACGTGCAGTGTTATTTCATGAAAATGTGCCTGATTTCTGGAAAAAAAATTATTAGTTTTTGCTGTATAGAGTGGAAATGTATGTATATGGAATTTAATATTGATCATATTTTCAGCCCCAAGTTTGGTTTTATTTAGTCAAAAATCTTATGTTGGAGTCAGGTTAATTCCCATGTAATCCTAACTATCACTTCTGTTTCTCCATCTCCTAGTGGCATGTTTGAAGATAGAAATTACCTGTACATGATAGAACCAATGGATTTGACCCACAGTACAGTAAGTTTATTTTGATCTGATTTTATACTTAATTTGGAAAAGAGAGTGCTCAAGAAATAGTAAATAGAAGTATTAGAATAAATCAGTAAACATGTGACCTGACTTGTCTATTCATAAGAAAAACAAAAGTATTGTAAAATACCTGATTGGAATTTACTTAAGGCGAGAAATGTGCAAGCATGAGCTGCTTAAGATCTTTCTTTGCTTTTCTTTCATCTTTATTTTTCTAGTCATTGTTAATCATTTAGATATTGGAAGTAGAGTAGTAAGATATATTCCATAGCAAATGGCTATGGAATGTCAAAAAGTGTTTATTAATTTGTTCTAGTACTTGAACTAAAGGATTTATAAATTCATAGGAGGTATCTGTGGAAGTCATCTGTCTTAAAGCAGTTGGATCCAAATTTGAAGCTGAATCAGACTGCTGTTTGATCTACCGTGTTTCCAGAAAGAGTTTAATGAAGTAGATAATTATATCTGGGTATCTTAGACTTTATATGTGTTAAGTCACTGTATAGCTTAAATTATTCTGATCCAGCATAGTCACATATTCATATATTTATATGTAATTCGGGATTTTATTTATGCAAATATATTATCTAGAATTATTTTTTCAAATATTCACTTCAAACTTTAAATATAATGCAGCTGTTCCTAAAACTATCTGCTAATAGAACTGACTACATTTCAAAGACAATAATAAAAACAGGTAGGTTTCTATCTTTTGAATGGTTCAAAGGTTTGACTGATTTTCAGCAGAATGATTCTGCAACATTGAGACATTGTTAAGGTTCATATCATACTTCGTCTGTAGGGTCTATTCTAGGTGCTGTATCACATCTCTCAAATTTGCCTTGCTTTAGTACTTACAGTATGTGATAAGTAACATAACGCTGCAGAACTGATTTGTTTTAGTGACTACAAAGATGAACTTGTAGCCCAGAGAAAGATCTACAAAATCTTTGACTCCTGAAGCTTTCAAAGAAATGGAATCAACATTCAGAGGAATCAGTATCATTTGGATGGTCAACTCTTGGATTGTAAAGGAAATAATACAGATGCTAAAAAATGTTACATCTAAAAAGACTGATGTTTCTCAGTCTCCTCAAAAAACATATTACATGCCATGTATTAAGCCATGTAATGCATTTTGATGTAATGCGTATTCATAGGTTGTAAGGTTGAAAACTGACAGTACAGATACAGTAAATTAATGGAAATGTTATTTATACAACGGTATAAGTATAGTAGTCAGAGGAGAAATTATAGAAGTGAGATATACCATCTGCCGATTTTGTTGAGGATTCAAGTGGTAGAATTGTAAATGATAAGAGGACAGATAAGTATTTTTCTCAAAACTTTTGAAGATCAAAATAATACAGCTACAGAGTTTTCAGTAGCTCATACTTTGATTGTACTATGTGAGATAAATATCTCGGGCCACAGGCTTCAGCGTGTAGGTTAGTCAGCTTGATTAACCTTAACTGTGGCAGGTGTTACATAAAACATCTTTTTGCAGTGGGGGGAAAAAAAAGGCAAAAATGTGCTGTATTTTCCTTCTGTTCATTGTGTATTTTTCACAGAAATTACAGAACAGTAGTCTCTTACCTTTTGAAAAGAATTGCTTGTTTTGGCAGCCTCTGCAGAAGAGGTGTTACAGAAGAAAAGACAGGTATCTTCTAGAGCAGATACCAAAATATGATAATTTGGGGCATGTCAGACTTCTAAAGAAAGCATGCATTAAAAGTGTTCTTTTTATTGGTGTACTCAACAATTAGGGTGAAAAAAGCCTCTCAAAGATACTGTATTGATTAGTTTCTTGCATTTTGCTGCAATTAGGAAGATAGGTTTTTGTCATAAATAGTAAGCATATCCTTGCATTTCTTCTGGGAGAGGAAAACTTCATCTAAATATATATATATATATATGTATTCTTTAACTTGATTTATATAAGTAAATGGTTTACATTCTCTAACACAAGGGGTTTAAAGGAGGTTTTTTTTTTTTTTTCAAGTAATCTCAAAACCAGCTGTGATATCTGAGTTTTGCAGGACAGTGAATGGGCTGAAGCAGAGTAGCTCCATGATTTACTTAAGATTGCAAGCATTTTTTCAAATTAGTGCTATGCCAAATCAGTACTATGTTTGCGTGCAAAAAATAATAAAAATTATAAATACTGAAAGAAATACCTCACTTTTCACTTGCTAATTATTAATTAGAAGAAAATGTCATGTATTTTTCTTACCAGGAAAGTAAAAGTAGGCCACACATCATCCAGAGAACTTACGGAACACAAGCCTCCAAGCAGTTGCGGGACCCTGGTATGTTTTTGCTCATTAGTTTTTCAATATTGGAACATAGGTTTTTTTTTTGAATATTAGGCTAATAGAGTCCATTTAAAGTTGCTGATTATTTAGAAAAACTTGAAAAATAAATACTAAAATTATTTCACAATTATTGTAGTGGAATCAAAAGCAGATTAAAAGGCTTTCATTCATGAAGACCTGTATTTATTGTTCTGCAAATCACTTAATTTAATCAGTGATATTAATGCTATTGAGGACAAAAAATGAAAGAAAGCATATGTCCTAAGCCAAATTTGCAATCTTTCTACCTCCCCTTGCATGCTTTAATTCTAACTCTAGATTTCTGAATGGCTTGTGTTTTTATATGAAATATTGAATGTGTATTTTAAAAGAATGAACTTTCTATCAAAGTTACTCTAATCTTACAATCTTAATCCACTTTTGGTTTAGACACTGTATATCATTAGTTTAAAATAATGCTATGAAATTCTTCAATTCTAATTTGTACAGAGACTGATTCTAGTTCTGAATGGCCCTTTCTCTCTGAACTACAGTGGCTGAGGAGAAAGAGAAGAAAGAGAGCAGTGAGTAGAAATGTGACCCCGAGTTAAGACCATTTATAAAAACATGGCCAAAAACATTAATTTTCCGATTTGAGTGAAGAGGGGCCTTATTTTATTATTATAATTATTTTATTATTATTTAATTATTTTGGTAGCTTAACATTGATATATAATACAATTATCAATAAAACAATACAATTCTTCTAGAAGCAAAACTCAGAAGTTCAGTAGTGAAAATGAGTTTAGAAAGTGGTAAGTTTTAGGTTTTGAGTCTCCTTTTTTATAAAGATTAATTTTGGATGAGGTATTGCTATTTGAAGGTATCTGACTTTATTTTTATTTGGCATGTTAAATAGTATGATCAAAGAAGAACTCCAAATAAGGACATCTCATTTGACTGGTTATTGAAAGAACCCAGTTGATAGTTGATAGTCCTTATGATCTGCGTATGCGTGAGAGCTTGGGGAATAATTGAGTTAAAGAAAATTAATTGGTATTTTTCCACTGTCTTATACAATCTTGGTATATTTTTTGAAGGGCCTATTTACTTTACTACTCATCACAGATTTAGGGAGAAAGTTAGTAAGAATAAACTAAGAGTTTCTAGTGTTTGAGATTTTTCTCCTTTGTGAAAATAAGAGAGCAGAGAAGCAGTGGCAGCTTCTGCATTGAACCGAAAAGCAGATTCTAAACTTATTCCTAATGTTGTGACTCAGATTTTCAGCCAGTGTCAATTATCAAAACTTGCTAAGTTAGTGGAGCTATGATGATTTACCGTAGTTAAAGATCTGACCCAGTTCTTACAGGCTTGCACACCCTACATAATATTTATAAGTAACCCTGTTATATCAGCAGCTGCACTTATTTTTGAAAATCACTGCATCTTCATGATTTCTCAGAGAATTTCTTTAATCCATCAGGCATCTCGTGGTATCTTTGAAGAAATGAAATATTTGGAGCTCATGATAGTCAATGACCATAAAATGGTAAGTATATCAATTCAGTGATTTCTTTTGATTATTATTTGTAGAGTGATATACAGCGCTGTACATTATACATACTTTTGGGTGAAAGATCTCATTTATGAGCAGCTGTTAATGATAATACTGTAAGATCTAGTCCAGGCCATAATAACTAATAAAGCTGAATGTAACTTCAGATTTTCTATGGCACTTTTGTTTTTAAATAATGTCTGAAATGTAATGGTATTACACAGAAAATTTAGTATGCCCATAATTATATCCTGTTTTCAAAGAGGTAAAGTAAGAGGTCAGAATTTGTTACTTTGACTTTAGTTTAACTAACTTAAATTTTAATGTAGCAAAGCCTGTAGACAAAACTGTCTCATGGTTCTTCATGGCTATTCCATGCTTATAAACACAATCTGTGAAGTAGAAGATAAGTGGTTTCTTTCATTCAGGAACTGTTTGTCATATATTTTAAAAAATACATACTTTTTCCCCCCTTTTGTCTAGTGGGATAACTGGAAAAAATGAGATCAGATGACATTTGTTATTTAAATTTATTGCTCTCGCTAATTATGCCAAGTAAGGCTATCAAAGTGTCAATATGATACCCCTATAAAAATCAGAAAAGAGGTGACTGGAGAGTAATATGTTTTGTAAGGGTGAGATTCTTGTTCAGTTTCCACATCATGGGAATCCCACATCTTAGCAGTGAAAGATTTTAACCAGTAAACTATTGAATAGAAAGCAGATTGTTGTTGCTACCAGTCTTAATTTTTTTAAGTTACATATTATTTTCTCCTTCAACCTTCCTTCCCGCGATTTTTTTCTGAAATTTTTCTGGTAAAATGCAGATGTCCCCATAAATTGGTGAAAATACCTTTTTTCCATAAGAATTCTGAGGAGAAAAAGTGGCCAGCTGTGCCCTTCAGGGTCTTTCCTTTTAAAGAGGAAATGACATTTCTTTTTCTGAACTACACCACAGAAGTCTTATTTGTACTGGAGGTTGTAGACATAGGTTCAAAAGAAATAGCTGGGACAGTACAGTGTTTATATGTAAAAGTCATATAACATGTATCCCTTGAGCTGTGCTTTATTCTGATGAGTAGTTGTCATTTTGTACTATGGTAGACTCTAAACTGCTTTGGTAGTCTGAAAATCTGGTCTACAGGACTTTTCTGAAGTAATTCCTTCGTTGAGTCCAATAGCTACATTTTAACCAGAACATATGTGCAATGGAAAAATATTCAGTATAGGTTTAAAAGTTTTTTAGTAATGAAGAATATACTGCAACCAACAGCAAGTTACTCTATATCACTTATCTTTCTCAATGATTAGTTGACTTAGAAGCATATAAGGGTCATCAGTTGGCTTAGTCTTAGTATTATTTTGCTTCTGTGTGAGCAAGACCTTTTTATAAATCAAATTCTGTTGATCAAACAGTTCAAGCTTATTCTATGCACAAATAAAATAAACTTAAATTTCTGTAAGAGCTCATTAAATCTATCACTCTTGCATATTTTCACAGTGGTTTTATGTTGTTGTAGTGGGCCCTTTTGTCAGCGCTGAAGGACAATTTTAAAGAGCCAGGAATAGCTGGTATCAGAGCAGGATGAAATATTTTGTACTCGTTCCAGTGCTGAATAGACAGATAATATAACCTTCCCACTTCTGTTTCATAAATTATACAAATACTCTGGGCTAAAAATAACCTATATTTAATCTGTGTCAAATCAGCAATGTGGAGGGAATTTGAATGGGTAGGAAGACTAAGACAGAAATTTCTTCAACTGTTTTCATTTGCAAAGCCAACTGGTAGAAAAATATTCTAAAAGTGCTCACATATTAGTTGTATGGTGATAGGGTACAGTAACTGAAGTTATGGATATTTTGTCATCTTGTTTGAGGTCTGTGGTTGGTGTTTCTTACGAACAGATAGCATTTCTATGTCTGTTTCCTCTGGCCTCTCTTGTTACAGACATGCTTAGCTGACAACCATACTTTTCCCTATGCTTGTTACAGACACTGACTGGTGTCTCCTTGCAAGTTTTATTTGTTAGAACTTCAGAACACAAACACTCAAGATTATTTGCTTCAGAGTTGTCAGTGACTCAGAAGCAGGTAATGATTTTTTTTTTTAATGAGTAAAATGGATATACTTAAGGAAGTGTTCACACTTCCTTGAGTCCAGGAATTTATTGTGTTCTTTTAAGGTTTTCTGCGTACCGGTAGAGGGCAGATTTCTCCTGCAGCAAGATTATATGCTGGAAGAAGTATCAAACCTCTTTGGACATTGTTTTGTTCAGTGGTTAATATTACATATTTCCACAAAGTTTTCATTTCCTGTAGCACTAAAGATGCACCTAAATGTATTTAACTAGGTTGCATTTTTTACAGACTTAACTCTGCTTTATTTTTGTTAGAGAAGCTGCATTTAAAGACATTATGTCATATGTTGGTATTGATTTTGACATTTAAATAGTCTTCTGAAACCAAGAACATGTTCAAAGCCTGTAATTTTACCTTTCCACTCTGTGAAAGTTTAGGATTGCCTCAAAACAAAACAGCAACCTTTTTCCCCCCTTATTTTTGTTCTAGTATCCTGGATCTCCTTAGAGCAAATAGAATCATAGAATATCCCGAGTTGGAAGGGACCCATAAGGATCATCAAGTCCAACACCTGGCACCGCACAGGTCTGCCCAAAAGTTTAGACCATGTGACTAAGTGCACAGCCCAATCGCTTCTTGAATTCAGACAGGCTTGGTGCAGTGACTACTTCACTGGGGAGCCTGTTCCAGTGTGCAACCACCCTCTCGGTGAAGAACCTCTCTTCCCGATGTCCAGCCTAAACTTCCCCTGCCTCAGCTTAACACCATTCCCACGGGTCCTATCACTGGTGATCACGAATTAGATTCCCATAGCACTGCAGCTAAAAGTGTTTATGTTTGAGAATAGTAATAGGGGAGCTTTGGGTATTAAAATTAGCTGTGCATATACTGGTAAGACAGCATTGTGGAACTTAACAGAGAATGACTGCATATGTAGAAAATTACTGCAGTCATATGAATGAGTCTCAGCCATCATTAAAGAGTTTGGTGAACTTTGTGTTGTCTCTATGGCATTTTGTCTATATAAAACTAGATTGCTTGTGCAAAAATAACTGGAATTTACAGGGGTGGAAAAAATGTTATCTAATGTGGTGGTGTTGTATTTCTTGATAACACTCTTTTGACTTTCAATTTGAGAAATACAGATTATTTAATTTTAAAAGTATAGCTGTCTTTCAAGTTTAATTTCACCTTGACTCCAATTGTAATTCTGGAAACCAGGGAGTTTTTTTCTGTAATTCCAGTTTAGGAAGGTAGTTGATCATCTAACTAACTTCTCTTGATGGGAGTAACTCCTGAGATGCTCAGAGAAGAGTCTAGACCCTCTTGTTTCAAGGACTCTGAGGTACCATGTTTCAGAGTGGGAATAGCTGGCATTTTCGTGGAACTTGATAATATTGCTCATTAGGTAATGCCATATGCTGTTTTTAACCAGTAGCTGAAATTAGTAAGAATATTTTTTGTGAAGATTTGTTACATTCTTTGTTCTATGCATTTTTTTGTTCCTTTTTTATGAATTTTTGAAGACTTACTTTTCCTGTTTGCAAATCATAGCATAATACAATTTTCCTTTTTAACTTTACAGTTTTTCTCAAGTCACGGATTCACGCTCAGATACTATAGCATGTCTTTGGAAAAAATTGACTTTGAATAGAAGGGTCTGGTGGGCCAGCATTCTCTCATGAGGTCATGTTTATGAGCTCTACAGGCAATGAGTTTACCTTGAATTTTGTCTTGAACACCTGAACTCTGATTCTAGATAGGATATTTTTTGTGCCTAAATGTTTGTTTAACAGATGTGAAAGGCTGTCTAGCAGACATGGTTTCCTAAATTTTCCAGGGATTCTTGAATATGAGATTCAGGCTGTGATCTGCAAAGTTTTTGAGTTTGTCCCTTTGTCTTTCCTAAAATATTAATTTTACTTCTTTGCTGTAAAAATAATGAATTAGTAATAAATATTTAAGTTCTTACTGTGTTCTATTTTTTCTTCTCCTTTTAGTTCAAAAAGCATCGCTCTTCAAATGCATACACGAACAATTTTGCAAAATCTGTGGTAAACCTTGTAGATGCTGTAAGTATCAATTTGTCTTTGGAAAATGGTATCACTAATTTAATTAGTTTAGTTCTGTATTTAAAAAGTTAACATTAGCAGATATCTGATAAAAAGAAAATGAGCAGCTATAAAAATTGCATTTTAAAACTCATTTCCAGCTTCTCTGCAGAAAGGTAGCCTGGGGTGAGTGTGTAAGAAACCACCAAATTTTTCTTGGCATTTTTCTCAAAGCTTGCACCTTCAGAGTCTACCTTTGGCAGGGTGGATTTCAAACTTGAAGGAGCTTTTAGCATTATTCAGTGCTTAAGAATGAGATGTAATCAAGTTTAGATTCATGAAGTAAAACTAACCTAAAGTGGTTGAAGCTGCAAGTGTAATTCACAAAGGATACACATATCTATTGCGAGAAAAATAGAAGGTGTAAATAAAAATTCTCCTTTATAAATCTGTATAGCTTAAAACTAAAATCACGTTGTAGTGCATCATAAATGGGTACCACTGATACAGATACCATACTTGTGTTTGTGACTAGAGTAATTTTACACAGAGCACACAAACTAAAGGTAAGATTTGTTGGAAAAATTTGACCTTGTCTCTTTTCAGAGCTGTGTTAGTAGTGAAAGCAGGATGGATTCTCTGGTAGTGATGAACGCAGACTACCCAAATTCTGACTCAAAAGTCCCCTTTGCATGTAATGTTATCAATACCAATAGAACTGTGTGATAAGATTCAAAGCAAAATATTGTCAATAGCTTGTTTAGCTTGGAGGAAGCAATAAAGTATTTGTATTTAATGTCTTACATATAAAGTATTACATATATTGAAAATTTAGGTGAATACACAAAATACTGGAAGTGGTAACTAGAAAAGTTTTGTGTAACCATCTGAAAATACTAAATATAAATAATAGAAATAATATTGCTACAATTCATATTGCACATTTCAAAAGAAAAGGCGGTAGCTTCATCTTTTTCTTATCTGATCATTATTTCTTCGTATTTGTGCTGCATTTTAACAACTATTTAACTATTTTTCCTTTCTCTGATTATTCCTTCTATTTTTCAGTTTTTCTTTGCCATGTGTATATTTAGAAATATTCAGCTTCTTTCCAGTGTAGAATTCAGTCCAGTCATAGAGATCTTTCAAAATGATGCCCTTGGGGCCTTTTCTTTAAATGGAGCATGAAAAGGAGCAGGGATTTCTGCCTTGTTATTCCCTTATGTTCATAAGAAGCTAGCTGTATTTCTTACTGAATATTACAGGGAAAAGGATACTGGCTTTCAGAGACTTTCAGTTTCTCTGCTCTCTATGCCATCCCTTCCTTCCTGTTCACTTCAGGAAGTATAGTTTTCATCTCAGCAAACATAAGTGAGGGCTTTATTGATCCAGCCATATGTAATTTCTGAGTTTTAATTTCATTGATTTCTTTCAGGTAGTTAACCATTTCTGTGGGTATGTCCTCAGCCTGCCTCCCTCACACCAAAGCATATTAGTATTCTTTTTCCTTAAAAGTTCTTGGACAAAACTGAGCTGGTCTGGTTATTCTCTCATTTTACTGTGTTTATTGCCTTTTCTTCCAAGCTGAATATTATGCACTGACTTTATTTTTTTTTTTTAGTAAGGATAAAGCTGCCTTGACATAAAAGAGTAGGGTGCAAGCCAGTGTTAATTTATTCAGTATAAATATCTATCATAACTGCAGGAGGATATTTGCAATTCACATTGTGTAGTGCAGGTATGGTTTGGAAAAAAATATAATAAAAACATTTTAAATGTGGTGCCTTATGGAAATGACCAAGTAACTTTTGAATATTTTGTAGATTAAGTAGCTAATGGATTAATTGTAAAAGCTTTTCAAATCATAACTGAGCATATTTGGTCAGTAAGTGTTCTTCATGTCCCATGAAATACTTCAGATTAGCAGACTGTCTATTATAGGTAAAGAATCTATCTCTCATAGATCTGCAGTAACCTTAATTAATAAAATTTGGCACCTTATGTCCTGATCCTAAAGTGAGCAGCTGTTTTATTTCAGTAGCAAATACCACGCACAAAGCTAAAAATGATATTTTAAAGCTGTCTTGTAATTGTTAGGGCCTGGTTGTAATTATTAGGGACTGGTTGTCGTTTACTTGCATCCTGCTACAGTGACATTAAAATTAATGTAAAATCTAATATTCTTAATTCTCACATTGCTTAAGTGGCATAAAGGGATCATAATGTAAATGAAAATCAAGCTTTGTGTGTCTTAATGTTTGCATCTATTGGAGAAAACTGAGAAGTTACTTAATCTTGACTTGAAGAGTTGGCTTTGGTTTTCCTTCGTTTTTGAAATCTTTTCTTTTTCTTTGAGATCATCCTGTGTACGTTTCCATTTCTACTTCGTTGATTTTTATACAGGTTTTGTGCAAAAATGAATATTGAAATCATTTGACATGAGAATTATAAAGAAAATGGAATAACTCAAAAAAAGTTTTTTTGTTTGCTTGTTTGTTTGTTTTTTCATCTAAAACAAAAGTTAGGTTGATTGGATTATTAACTTTTAGGAAATCTAAGGCATTACCAGCTAACTGTTTTCCCGTGTTTCCCTCCTGATTTATCCCTCTTGTCCTTCCGCTTTACTCTTACTGGCTAACTGTGCATGTTTGACCCAGTGTTCTACTCCTGTGCCTGTCCTGTCTCTGCCTTCAGATATACAAGGAACAGCTGAACACCAGGGTGATCCTTATTGCTATGGAAACTTGGACAGACAGAGATCGTATTAATATTCACCCTGACCCACTGCAGATGCTTCATGATTTCTCCAAATATCGACAACACTACATCAAACAGCATGCTGATGCTGTGCACCTCCTCTCGTATGTACTATTATACAATGACTGAGACTGTTACAGTTTTATATGCTTTTCTGTATACTGGTTTTGTCTACCTGTCTCTTATTGCTTACTTTTTTGCTTGGTAGTCATTACATTAACACCTGTCTTCCTCAGCAAGTTCAATCTATTTTTTAATGTGTTAGTCTATTTTTAATAAGTGTAGTATCTACCATGGTTTTGTTGATTATATATATATGCAAAATAAAATGTTAATGTTTTTGCAACCTGGAGACAGTGTCACATATTTGAAGTGTCTCCTGATGCGCCCTTAAGGACACTTAGTTTTGCTAATCATCTATAATGTACTGCTTTTCCAGTAAAGAGCAGGAGAGGGCAGAGCTGACAGTATTATGTGTTGCCACAAGAGCATTCCAGTTACTATATTTGTTCATATGTCATTTGTTCATATTTGTTCATACGTCATTCAGCTGCAGTGACGTTTATTAATGGAAGGTCTCCTCCTTTAAAGGTAAAATGAATTTTTTTCTGTCATGTGAGACACTGCATTTTGAGGGAAATTCCACTTAGATCATTAGACTCATCATCAACCCGAAGTAACAGTGTACTTTAATTGTACTTTAATTCACAGCATTGTAATCAAAGAGGAGGAAGAAGTGTGTTCCCCTGTGTAGCGTAAAGATTTTGAGCCTTCTCCTAGCCGTGCTACGGAGGATGGAATGACAAATCTTTTGTATGAGATCCTCCTATCATTCTACTTCTGCAAGGGAAGATAAAGATAGGGGATGAAGAATTTCCTACAGCCTCTGCCATAGCTGCACTGTCTTAATACAGGCATTGCAATACAATGCTAATTTTGTCTTATAAGATATGCAAAGCGCTGATGATGTGCTCTTTAATTATTTTTTGCATGTGTTGTCTCCCTTGCTGAATAGATGTTCCAATTCTCTAAGTGTTATATGATTGTGAAGCAAGATTCTTTTGTAAATGTAAAATATATTTCTGTTTCTAACAATGATAAGTGAGTGAAGAGTGCTACAGGAATCTTGCCTGAATTTCTTCACTTGAGTAACTGAATTGTAAAATTACTATTAAATGTTATTTTGTAAAAAATCTCTGAAAAAAATGACTAGAAGAAATTAAATAAAAGTTAGTGGTGCTGCAGGATGAGGTTCCAAAGAAGATGAAATCATAGTTGCTGTTTGGAATGAAAGATGAGAGTGTTCAAAATAAAATCAAGTCTGGAAAGGATAATAGGTGAAGGCTGGGCCTGATTTTCCTAAAGATATCTCAGTGCATCTGATAAGATTCTACCTTATGAGTACATGCTGGTAGATTGTCAGTTTTGTTCCTTTTGCTGTTTATCTTGCTCAAAAGCTAACAAAGAAATAGTTAGGGTAAGATCTTTCCCACAGTGTTCTGAAGCACTCGTATTCTTCAAAATAAAAAGTAGAAGTGACATTCTTACGAGCAGCCAGTTTTATGAAAGAGATCCAGCAAACTAATGTTAGTGCACTCATATGATAACCAAATTTGAGACAATAATATCTAGATATAAATAATTACTTTTACTGAACTAATTCTGTATGGCGTTAGCAAGCTAGCCTAGGCTGCATTAGGTAGAGCATCTGTAGTAGGTCAAGGGAGGCGATCCTTCCTCTGTACTCAGCACTGCTGAGACCACAGCTGGAGTGCTGGGTCCAGTTCTGGGCTCCCCACTGCAATAAGACAGACATGGACATACTGGAGTGAGTTCCATGACGGGCCACAAATATAGTTAAGTCATTGGATCATCTGAAGTAGGAGTTGAAACTTGAATCATTTTGCTTTAAGACCATAATTTCAAAAATTCTTAACACTGATACATTTTAGTACAGAATTCCTTCTTGACAGATGATAAGTTGGAATATATTCATTGTTATCTTTTTAAAGAAAATGTTGTTACTGAATTTTCTTAGGAATCTGGTTGGCTTATTTCTGGTTGGCTTGTTTATGGGTTGGGGCTAATACTGACTTTACAAGATAAACATAATACTTTGGTTGTATTAACTCTTTTCATGAGTTTACTCTGTTAACAATAGCTTTTGATGTTAGATGAGGATTAATGTGCATGTAATGTGTGTGAAAGTTTAATCTTTCATTAAGTTCTTGGTGCCCAATCTTAGTTATTTTCACTTTGTTTTTATTTGTTCATAAGGAATGTGACATTTCATTACAAAAGGAGCAGCTTAAGTTACTTTGGAGGGGTTTGTTCTGTCACCAGAGGAGTAGGAGTGAATGAGGTAATCTTTTACCACCACTAAAATGAAGTAAAATAGAAACTACTTTATAACTATAGAATTAATACATTACAGTATTCAGAGCTTTAAAGATAATTTGCATATTGAAAAGTTAAGACATCTCACAGGCAATCACTATAGTACTGCTAACTATATTTTTCTTTTTAAGATTAATTTATTCTGTCTGCATTATACTGTCATGAGTATCATAAACTTTTTTTTTTTTTTTTTTTTACATATTTGTCAAATACAGACCAAAAATCTCAGACTAAAGAATTTGAAATGTAGCACTGAAACTCGTTTGGGATTTTCTCACTGTAAGAGGCTTGATCTTCTGAGGTGCTGATGGCATGTAGCCATTACTAATTTATTTTAGCTTAAAAGCTAAAATCATTAAAGCTAGTATTGATTTTTTTTTCTTAGTAATATTTTTATCCTCAGAATAGTGTTAAATCTAATATGAAAATCTCATTTTGATGTGGGTTAATCATATTACACAAAAACTGTGTTGCCTATACAGTAAGAAACAGACTCCTTTCTGTAGGTTGACCATTGGACAGGGATTCCCTCAGAATAAGAGGAAGATTTTTCCATTAGAGACTTAGTTGTGTTTGTTTTCTTTATATGCACACAGAATTGTGATTGGCTGGACAGAATTACTTTGTGATGTAGTAGGTATGTGGTAAGCCAGGATGAGCTGGGATAATATTCATTACAGTAGCTTATACTCTTACGCTTTCTTTCTTCTTTTTTTTTTTTTTTTTTTAATTTGCTTTCCTCTTCAAATGCAGTATGGCCTCCCATTGGCCATGGCACAGGAATTAGCACAAAGTCTTGCTCAGAACCTTGGAATACAGTGGGAGCCAGCTGCCAGAAAACCGAGTATGTACATGGAGTCACCTTTTGTCCTCCTTAGCTAAATCTATAAATACTCTTCCTTTATAATATTCGAAATGAACACCAAACTTTTAACCATAGAAAAAGACATTTTATTTTTGGAAATATTACCGAAAACATTTCAGTTTAACCAAAGTGAGAGCCACCAGTTCAGCGCTCGTTTTGCAATGACCTCAGCAATGTCCCAACTTAGGTTAGATTCATAACTGACATTCAAAGGTATAATGTAAAAACAACATCAGTTTAACTCAGAATTCCTTACCTATTATAACGTAATCTGTAATTCCTACAGAACTGTTACTCTTTTTTTTTTGAAAAACACCTTATTTATAACTGAAGAAACTGTAAGAAGTTGTAACCTACTGACATTTGTTCAACTTGGTATCTGGCTGCTTCACAGCTGGATTAGATTGATGTGGCCTTAACACATGTGGGGTGTTGATACAAAAGCTGCTGCTAAAGCCTGTCTGGGGAATAAGGAACTTTTTTTTTCCCCACTTGTATGTTGTAAGCAATTTGGCTACGTTATCTCTTTGTTTCTTCTGTGAAACTGTGAATGATAGTAGCAACTTTATTTTGGAATCACTTCAGAAATCTGTGAATTAGGAAGCAATGTGAAGGGAGTGTTGTTTCGTAAAGCATCACTTTTGAACTGTGTAAGCTTGGAAATAGCTAAAATATTTTGTTTTCTACATTGCTGTTTTCTGGTTATGGATAAAGCAGAGTTCATCTAATGTGGAAATCAAATATTTTTTTTGTCTGAAGGATATAAGGATTTTTAAAATGCTAGCTTAGTTTCCTTATTTAGATACCCTTTATAAAGGAAGATTAATGAGAGACCTGGAGAAATAGCCATATAAATAATTGTGAGTATTTTCTGTTGAGGAACAGCATAGATTTAGTGCAGTAACCAGAATACAGAATGTTAATCTTTAAGACGTTCCTTCTTTGGTAGATGATTTTTATGGGTAGTTTATAACTTCTGTTTTACCAACCATAATATATTGATCTTTTGGTTTTGTTTTATGAATTTTGTCACTGTTGACTTACATGCTATAGCTGTAAGTAAACTAAATCCACTTTCACTTAACTACTTTTTCTAATGAATTTTTGGCTGATTCACATATTGCTATTAATAACTATATGACAAAGAGGAAAAAAATATAGCCTGTCCTGTAACAATTTTCCTTCACGGTGTTCTGTACACATTTTAGGTTGGAGGAAGTGGGAACATTTTTAATCATCAGTATCGTGTACTACACAGAGCCTTGTGCTGCCTGTTTTGAGAGCATGTAGGGAAGAATGTTGCCAGCTATTTTTAGCTTTTTATACTGCCTGAAACCTAGTGTCAAGTCAAGAATGTGCACATATAAGAATGTGAAATGACCACATTCATTGTAAGTATATTAACAGTTCTTCAAGTGGGCTGGTTTTTAGGGCTGTACAGCGATGCAATCAGCTAAGCTTTGTATAATTAGTCAAGGTCCATTAGTTATAGTGAGTACTTCATTGTAAACATATTTATAACTGTTTTCCTTTTCTGTTGTATGTTGGTCTTGTCTGAGAAGAGTGTGACTGCACTGAATCCTGGGGTGGTTGCATCATGGAGGAAACAGGGTAAGTCCTAACAGTAACTGAGGGCTCTGGAATGAGTTCATAGTTTACATTATGACATAAATATTTATGTACTGGACTTTGTCCATGTGTTTTATTACCAATAATTGAAAATCTAGCAGCCCAATCATTTAGCTAATTGGTTTATCCTTTTCTATTTTTCTTTGCTATTGCCATTTTAGGAAGATATTCATGAATCTTAGATTTTGAAGTTCAAGCGAGTGTTATTCTCTAATGCTTTGTTACACTTAAAATGACTCAAAAGTAAAGAATGTACATTTTCAATGAAATAAACCCATACTTTTTCCGTACAGGTGAAAAGCATCATAATACAGTTTTGATAAGTGATATTCCTATTTTCTTCATAATTTTAATTATTTTTTCCAATTCCTTCAAAATTCTAATTTTGAATGAGCAGATCTCTCTTCTTCTGTTCAAGTGAATAAAAGTAGAAAGCTGAATGCTTTCAGCAAGTGCTCTCAGTCCTTAACTAAACAGTCGTTGAAGTCTGAGGGGGAAGTATATCTATATAGGACAAGACCAAGGTCCATTGCCCTCTACACACTGCCAAAGGTTCTGTATATTGTATTCTTTCTTTCTATTGTAAGCAATTGGGCAGAAAAAGAGAACTTCTGAAACATAGGTTTTTGACTCCTAAGGTCCCTTCCTGCAAAATTCTTTCCCGCTGCAAAAATCCTGGAGAAAATTAGTTATAAATAAGACAGAAGGAGCTTAGTTTGTTCACATACGATATCTGGAAATTGGTTCTGCAGTAGAATTATTGTGTGGCTTTCCTGTGGGCTTGCGTTTGCCAGCCACCTTATGAGTGCAGCAGAGAATTACAGAATGTTTGTTTCTGTAATATGAAGTAAGGCATAGATCAGAATAGATACTAGCTTCATTCTCATGGTGAACTCATCAAAGTAGCTGTCTCAGAAATGTCAGTAGAAGATGTTGTGGAACAAACCTCTTCTGCAGATAAAGTAACAGTAAAAAAAATTGCCAGGAGCAGATTATAGTCACCCAGAAGCTGAAAAAGAAGCGATGAATGAAATAGGTAAATTGCTGCAGTGTAAAGCCTTTCGCTTAAATCCATCAGTACCAAAATACCTTTTATTTTAACACAATAATTCAGTGGGGAAATGTCAGTTCAATAGCAGTCAAGCAAAGCATCCTTTTCCAATAACATTTGGGAAAGGAATGGAGAACATCCTTACGGCACTGTTACCCCCATCTTTGTGTGTGAATAGTTCTGATTCCCAGATCTCAAAACATGGCTATTAAAATTATTTGATGGTTTCTATATAAGAAGTGACTAATAAAATATGTTTTCATCAGAACGGGAAAGATATGGGGAACAGGAGATCGGAGAGAAGTCATCATAATCAGCATAGTAAATGATTACTGTCTTATGGTGTAAGAACTAGGGAGATGTGAAACAAGCCTGACAAATAGGTGGCAAAACAATCAGGATGAAAATTGTTCTTGTACCAGTCTATAATTAAGCTGAGAAAATCCTGCTGTAGCTCCTTGTAGATGCTAAATGAGTTTGGGATAACTCATGGGAGAAAATACAATGAAGATTTTTAAATAAGACTAAACAAGGCTTCCCAAGCAAGTTCTCGAGCAGAAAATTGTTGAAAGCTGGAAAAATATTCTGTAAATAGTAGTACACTGCTGTTCTGCACACCTTCCTGGGCATTTTCTCTGGGCCAAAATCAGAGATGAGATTTGGGAAAAGTTTGCTTGTTTGTTTTTGTTTTGTTTTTATTTATTCTGACCCTGTACAGCTACAAATGGCTACAAATTCTTTTTGCTTTAAAAAATTAACCTTATTAACAGGATCAGATGACTTGAACAGTTTAAAAACCCTAGCATGAAAACAGGGATCAGGAACATAACCCATTTTTTAAACTGAAGCTGCAGGGAAAACAAACCATAAAAAAAATGGATTATGCATGCAATCAAGAGGGTGCATAGCAGCTTTTTATAATAATGTGGTTTCATATTATTAAGAAGATTCAAAGACCATGGTATCCTATACCATGGATCTATATAATAGAGATACAAAATTGAAAACTGTTCTGAAACTCCTTTTATTTTGTTCTGATTTTATTGTTTGAGATATAAATCTGAACTGACATACACAGTGGCTGTAAGAAACGGGGATTTACAGTGTAAAAAATGTTATGACCCCTCTGCCCTCTTCCAGTAACTGTTGATGCATTTACTCAGCTACTTCTTTGCTATTTTAGGGTTTATCATTCCAGGAAGTTCTCCAAGTGCAGCATTGCAGAATACAAAGAATTTTTACTTCGTGGGGGAGGTGCTTGTCTTTTCAACAGGCCAACAAAGGTAATAAATGTTTAGCAGAGGTGGTGATTACCAACACATTATAATGAAAATGCAATTGTTCCACTAACACCCATCTGTTTTCAGATTTGTGAAAATATCTGTGTGGGTATTTTCTTGAGGTTACTTGTAATTAGCTGAATGTTCATAACATTTAAAAATAACCTTGAGGAATCATGCAACTTGTTTTCCATTAATTTTTCATGCTCAAATAATGACAAATCTTGCAGTTGATTTGTGTAGCTAGATACATCCCATTTTAGAATAAATGCTCTACCTATTAATCTGAAAGTAGTGCAAAATAAATCCAGAATTGAGTTTGTATAGCACTTGCTCCACATCCACTCTATTCTTGGGCTCTTTACCTGACGTTGTTAAAAGGAATTTAATTCCTAATGTGGTAATTGGCAAATCAACAGATTTTACATCATATAGACAGTAGCAGTATTGTTGAAGTTCGTTTCATTTTATTTCAGGTACAGAGCTAACAAAGTTTGTAATTTATAACAGTTTCCTTGTACCATCCACATTCCTTTTTTTTTCTTAAAAAAAAATAATCAAGGTCATATTTTTTTTTTCTGCCTAAGTGATATGAGCATGACATTCCTCTAAAGCAGCTAAGTAGTGTAAAAATACTCCATGTGGCATTTTTTGCAATGTAAGATCAATCCAAAGTATTAATACACTATTTAATGACAATGTCAAACTTGCTGTCCTTGTAGAATTTAATACAGCATGGAGTACTAGACTGTTCTGTTTGCTGTGCTGTATCCTTTGGGAGACCATTACCTTGCACAATTAACTAAAAAAAAAATGTGCTTGTTAGTGTTTTTAATCTTTTCCTAGGGTAGCAGTTTTTGCTTGTAGAATAAGAGTGACAGAATTGTTACAGAAAAGAGTAAGTGGGGAGAAAGAAAAAGTTTCATTTTTTGTGATTAAAATAGGGTGATGATTGTCTAGCAAGGTAATGGGAAGCAATTGTCAAATTGCATACAGAATAAAAGTGCAGTTTACTTCAATGAAAGTGGTCCCAGGAGAATGGTTGAATTATCTTTATATGTTATCTGTGTTAGTGTTTCACAACTTCAAAATCAAAGGTCTTTGGGGGAAAAAATCATACATCATTTTGAGTCTTATTATTTGAAGGTAGGTAAGTGAGGTGGAAAATAGCGTACTTAATCTTGAGATAATTAAAATGTAGTTGTGTTAAGCAGTCACCATGATGTCATTTTTAATTTGAGCTTTTTAGTTTGTCTGTGATACATATGAACATTTGATGGTGTCCGTTTAATGCCACAGGAAATTTGTTTGCTTTTGTTCTTGAAATTCTCTGATTGACCCCTTTGCATTATCTTACCAGCTACAGGTCAAATAACCAGGTCTGTTTGATAGAGAACTGAATTTCAGGTTCAGAATATCAGATGTTGATGTTTCCACAGGAGCGCAGAAATAACAATGGCTTATAGAGAAAGAAAAAATAGTTTTCTCAATCATGTTGACATTGCTACTAAAGAAAAGTACATATGGTTATTGTTTCAGTTTAATTTTGCATCCAGCACCCAAAATTACAGGTGCTGTTGATTATCTATGGAGTTTATGCAACAAAAGGAAAATATTTTCTTTTTTTTAATGAGGTGATATTGTTCCTCTTTTTATTTTCTTTTTTCCTTTTTTTTTTTAAAGGAGTTCTAAAGCAATCTTAGACGATTAAGCTCTTCTCTGCCTGACTTTGATTATAATAGAATTTACCAATCAGACCTTACCAGTTGTTGTTACCTGCTGTTACCAGGTTGTTACTAGCAGTGAGTGTTCTGAGAGAGAGAGAATAGGGAGTGAGTGGAAAGATGTAAAATGGACATGAGAAAAAAAATGCAATAAGAATAAACTAGTTAAACACTGTAATGTAAGAAAATGTAAACAAAAATTACTGACTCCTGTCGTGGTTTAATGTACAATGTCTTAACTGTCCCTTAGAACAGCAGAACCAAAAATAATACGAAGAGCCTTGAGATTTTAGTCCAGCGCTAGGCTTAGGGGTCGACAAGAGTTTTGATTTACCTTTTAAAAAATATTACACTTAGAATTATTCTTAGATTTTCTTTCTTGCCACTATCAGAAAACATGGTGTAATTTGTGAATTACTGAAGAGTTTATTTCCTGGTTATTAATTGGGGAATGTATTGTTTTTCTCATTTAATTTTCATCCTGAACTGTAGAATATATCTATATTGTATTTATCTGGTCCTGGGAGTAACTGCTTAGCACTATTTATATTTATCTATGTTATTCCAACTTAATAAGACACACAGTAGCCCAGGTAGTTTTAGTAGTATTTCTTAGTGTTATTATTTTCATGCATGAACACATTACACTGGAATAGACGGAAGGTAATTGCAGGAGCAAGTATGGGTACCTGAGTAGATCCTAGAGATCATATTACTGACTGTTTTCTTAAAGGAATTGTCAAATTATGGAAGTCCATGACATTGGAATGAAGTTCAAATGTTACCACTATGAGAATTATTTTATTGTCTCAGTTTATATTTTTCTGGGGTGAATATTCTCTTAAAGGGGGCTAGCAGTCAGGTGGTTTAGCTGTACGTATTTCATGTCTGCACGATTCTGACTGGCTGCACTTGAAAGCCATGCAGCATGCCCTATCACTGTAGCAAGGGATATATTCTCTCTGAGAGCGTGTCTGTAGCATTGCAGAGATGGGCTGTGTATGACAAAAAAAATCATTTGATAATTCTTACTTTTGGGGCCGGGGGTTTGGGGGTGCTCTTTTGCTTTCAGCTCTTTGAAACTACTGAGTGTGGAAATGGATACGTAGAAGCAGGAGAAGAATGTGATTGTGGTTTCCGAATGGCAAGTAAAGAGTTCTTATATCTTATTCCACAAGTTTGCCTCACAAAATACATTAAGATAATTAATATGATTGGTAAGAGAGGGGGAGGGGTTATGGAAATTAACCTGTTTTGCCTTTTGCTATGGAAAAAATTAATTAAAGGACTGTTAAAATATTTTTTTCCAGTAAGAATGAGTGCAAAGGTAAAGTCTATACTCAGAACAGTCTTTCTGTCATTTTAATGAAAAGGAGTTACTGTTTCCTAGCATATTTAGCATTGCACTATGGAAATGTTTACCCCTTTCCTTTTCCTGGATAGTGTGCCTGGAATGTAAGGTTCCTCATCAGTGTTCTGGAGATATGTGTCTTTGTTCAGACAATGAGTAAGCTGTTGTCTTATTCTCTAATGTAGAAATATTTGTAGAACTTTTTTTTTTTTTCAAAAATCTGTCCTATAGCCTTGAGACCTAGTTCTAGTAATTAACTATAGTTACACATATAATTAATTTCCTTAATTGTTTTTCTGCATTTAACACAATTTGACTACTCAGCATGCATTGGTACAGGCTATTCCCCACCTGTGTAGAGGCTTCGGAAAGTGTGAATCTACTTACTACTATAGCGCGTATGTCACCGTTTTCCCCTTACTTTACGATTTGAGCATTGCAAAGGATATTTTCAGCTGATAATTTCAAGTCATCAGTGCTAAAGTGAATCTTTTGTCTGCTGGTACATGATAGTTGGTTGGAAAGATTGGGAAAAATATTTAAAATTGAAAATTTAAAAGATCACTTAATATTTTCTTCAGGAATGCTATGCAGACTGTTGTAAGAAGTGCTCTCTTTCTAATGGAGCTCATTGTAGTGATGGACCCTGCTGTAATACATCATGTCTTGTGAGTGTTCTTGCATTGTATCTATTGTTCTTCTCAGTTGTCTGTGGAAGTCATGCACTTTTTAAAGTTGCAAGTGTGATTTATGGAGAATGAAGAGAAACAACTCAAATATAGGCTGAGACTATTATTCCAGACAACATTCCAGTGGTTACTGCTCCAAATATAAAGGGAATAATAATTGCATTAGATTCATATTCATGTAAAAATGACATTTATTTGTATTTATCTATCATAGATTTAGAAAAAAAAAAGATTTTGAAAGTATTGCATACTTCATTTTAGCCTTTAAAAGGTTAAGAAACTGGAACATTTTTCAACACTTTGAAATAGCTGTTGAGGTTGTGTTGTTTTGTGGTTAGACAAGCAAAAAAAGCACAAATATATGCGAGTTTAGTGTTTAAAAAGCATTAAAACGAAGAGTAATTCCAAACAGGAACCTTTAATTTTGCTGTTACATTATCTTACTGTATTCTTCATTTTCTAGTTTTTTCCACGAGGCTATGACTGTAGATATGCAGTGAATGAATGTGATATTGCAGAATTCTGCACTGGAGATTCTGGCCAGGTACGTATGCAACTCTCTCTGCCCAAATTATTGATATTTGCTTGTACTCACTTCACACCAATTTAAGAGGAAGACCCAGACTGACAATCAGTCCTGTCATATACCCTCAAATAACTGTACTCAGGGAAGGGAAGAGTGTTTTTTTTTTTAATTCTAACAAAGGTTCTTAAATATAACAACACAAACCAGTATAAGCAAGCAAACAAAATCTAGTGGACTCAGAATATGACTTTTTTGGGTTGGTTTTTAAAACTCATGAGTTTTATTTTTATATCTGTACAATATTGGTGTCAGACATCCTCCTGTACTCTCTGCTTTGTCTATAGTTTAATTACTAAGAATATACTGCAGATGTGAATGGGTTCAGAGTTAATAACAGTAAGATTTCATGAAATAAAACAGTTTAAAATGCAAATGTAGAAAATATAGACAATTACAACAAATTGGGAATAAAATGCTATGTTTTTAAGAATGCACACGTGATTATTTTATAAATTGTACACGTTTCTCTTGAAAATACTTGGATAATTCTCAAAAGTACAGGAATAAAGAGCAGACAAAAGGTTATTTTGAGTTCTTTTAAATAGTTAACATTCAGCACATCTTCCATTTTCACAGTAGTATTGACTTGTTAGGTCATGTATGTTTCTTTTCAATACTGAATATTTAGCTCCAAGATTATATAAGAACTTCATAACTCCGCTGCAGCCTACTGTATCAGGTTCTTAACTTTGAAGAAATAAGATCTCATAGTTCTCTTTGGGCATTGGCTGTATTGTAGATTACAATAAATTAACAGTAACCTCTTTGAATGTTGTCTTCTGAGACATTCACACTTACAGATAGTAGCTATTGGTGACATTTTATTGTAAATCTTTCATTCTGTAGGTGGAGGCTTCTCAGTGGAGGAGAGAAAGGGTTTTTTTTAGCTGGAATGGCTGTCCTGAAAGTATTGGCTATGATGTACATTGCAGCACCATGCCCTTTCCAAATCTTCACCAGTCCCTTTTTTGTTGAAGAAAAGCACTGATGCTGGTGTACTCATAGCTTTAGTAATCTGAGGCTTCTGGGGCTAATGAATTGTTCGTATCAAAAATTTTTGCAATGCCAAGAGAAACCTGACAGTTAACATGATCATAATACAATATGGCTCTGTAATCAACAGGGTGGTAGGCTACAGCTAAATGTTCTCTCACTTTCTTAGTGGGACTGAGAATGTAGTGGCAGTGTTGCACATGAAAGCAAACATGGCCCCAGTATTTGTAAGGAAATATCCTGTTACTGAGCACACCTGTTTCGCTTTTTATTTTGCCTCACCTCCTTAATTTCCATTGGGAATATGCGGAAAGTTAGAATCAAACCTTGTATTTTATAGCTCAAGATGTTAATTTTTTCATTTTTATAAATAGCTGTAAAGATTCCTCCAGTAATTATGTTATCTACCTCAAAACCAGGAATATTCCATATGTGATCCTTTGACGGATTGCAGTACACATGATAAAAAATAAATAAATTTTACTCCTTTTCAGTGTCCACCAAATCTTCGTAAACAGGATGGATATGCCTGTGATTCTAATCAGGTATGTAATGTTCTCAAATCTCTGCACATCAGTTAATACAATTTGACCCAATACAAGTTTTTGTTTTTGTAAAGATCCTGTCTTCTGTATTTCTACATAGATATTGTCTTTTGGACATCAGTGTTGTTTGTGCTTAATACACTCTGTGAATAGTAATGATTTGTAGTTTGAGTAAGATCTGCTTGGTATCTTTACATTTTTGCATGTAGAATATGAAATCATAATCCGTGTTCTTTACAACTATGTAAATGAGAGATACAAAGCAGCTGCTGAAATTTCAGTGCATATTAGACACCAACTGACTTTGAGAATCTGAGCCAAAATGTGTGGTCCATCTACCCAAATTCATGAAAACTATTATACACTCCAAGATGTGGATGAAGAATCAAAAATCAAAAGACATTTGTCAGGGGAGGAGAATGAAAGGAAACAGTGGTCAGTTCTCATTGCTAACATGTTGTGTTTTGTTTAGGGCCGTTGCTACAATGGTGAATGCAAGACAAGAGATAATCAGTGCAAATATATCTGGGGATCTAGTAGGTTGACTTCTACTACCTTAAATGTATTTTATTTCTACTTCGTTATTGCCTTTGTTTTATATTTTTAGTGTTTTACTTTTTGTTTTTCCTACTGTAAGTTAAAAGGTTTCTGCACAGTAGACGACAGTGTGAAACTGTGACTTGATTGCCAAACAAAATGTCAAGTTGCATGCTTGTTTGGGAGTGGTGACAGTGAGATTGTTCAGACCTGATGTGGTTGCAGACACAGACAGGGCAGCAAATGCTGGACTCTGGTGGAGTTAGGTGAGATTAGCAACTCTGAGTTACTATTACCAGGGAAAAAATGGGTTTCAGGATTTTTTTGTTATATAGTTTCAAACATGGTTTTGGTTGTTAGGTTGTTTTTTGTTGTTGCTGCTGCTTTGCTTTTAATGACAGTTGTCAATTCCCTTATCGCAGCACTGGTTCATGCTAAAGCTGCTCCTACCCTCTTTGTTGAATCATCCTATATTTATGAAAATTCATACATTAGTATGTATTTAATTATCCATATTACAAATTTAAACCTAGATGTAAACCTGATTGAGTAAAATAGAATTGTACTTGTGATGGGGTTTGCTTGCAGCTGAGAGGGGATAACTACTCAGTTTAATGACTTTGGGACAGTTCAGCAGAGCAGACCTATCAGGATGCTCTGTACTCTAGCACTTAATGTTTTCTTGAGTTTTGTCTAACTATAACTGCTACTGCTGCTTATGCCTATCTGAGACTCAAGAGTGTTTTAATTTTTTTGGGGGGGTGAGAGGTGAGGGATTTATTATATAACATTTATTTGTTTTTACTTTACTTTATCATCCTCTATATAATTGTGGTGCCTTTTTTCAGTGATTTTCAGAAAAAAAATGAGCTTGTTAGCAAATAATTGTGGTTTTAAATCTGTTAGTTCAGATTTTTACTCCTAAGAAGCAGTAGAAATCACACTCTGACTGTTCAACCTTGATTTATCTATGAACTCCTAAAACACAAAAAACAAACAAAAGAAACACCTTGAGTTGCTATCAGGTGTTGTTGTATGTCATAGATACCATTTTTGATCTCCTGAAATACAGATCAGGAATAAACGCAGTGGGAACAAGTAGATTAAAACTATGTGTAGATGTTATGAAGTAAACAAAATAACAAATAGAGTTAAATTCAAATGGAGAAAACAACACAGTTACTTTTATAAAAGTTCAGAGCAGATTTTGAACACTGGGGGTTATTTAGAAGAAAACATCTGTAGGTATTGCAGTTCTGTCTGTGCAGGTTCCCACTGTGGAAAGTGCTATCTCTGTACATACAAATGGTTAGATTTATAAGTTTTGTGTTAAAAATAATAGTAATACAACTGCAATAAAAGATTACGCAAGTTTTCAAAGCGCTTGTGTCACCATTAGAAAGTACAATCCTTTTCCTTTCTTCATCAATAGAGTCCTCAGGATCTGACAAATTTTGTTATGAGAAGCTTAATACAGAAGGCACAAAAAAAGGAAACTGTGGAAAGGATGGAGACCGATGGATTCAGTGTAGCAAACAGTAAGCACGTTTAGTAGAGACAATTGGTATTTTTAAATATATTGGTTTAATATTTTCTACTTTTTCATCAATGCATCAGCAGTTTGTTTAGCATTATTTTGAATATTCACCTCACAAGGTTTGCAGCTTGAGAAAGTTCCATGTCTGTTTCTGAAAAGTCTGCAGGTGACTCAGCAATACATTTCTAAAGAATTCTAGGTTTTAAGGATAATATTGTGTAATTTTTGTGCTCTCAGACGGCATGGGGTACAAGGCAGCAAAAAGTCACGGGTTTATGTATAATATACAAATGCCTCAGAATTGGTGGGGATAAATTAGGCTGCAGATTAACAGTGTTTGCTTGCTAGAGTGGCTCTGAGACTGTTACTACGTTATGCTCTTTCAGGTTTGTTCCAACCTTTATTTTGACCAGAGAGGAGCATTAGACATTTGAACAAGCTATATAGGAAATGGCTGATTTTTATTTGTATGTGCACGTTGCTAGATGAATATTTGATTAAATTTCCTTTTCAAGTCAATGATTATTAATGGGTAGGCTTAACCTTCTCCTGATTTACTTACTATTCTGTAATTTTTTAGAATTTTTTTTTAGAATACACGTAAAAATTGTACTGGCTAAACAGTGTGTTCCCTCTTTGACTGATGTTAGTTACATGGTGTTATTTTTTATTTTGGGTTACATGATTAATTTCAGATAGGAAAATTAATATTTCAGGTAAGGAAAGAAGTGGTTAAATGGATTTTTGTACATATGAAGAATGGTGGTGGTCTGATATGTATACCAAAACCCTAATTTGTGTAAAAGCTTTTTTTTTTTTTTTTTTTTGTCGGTAGAGAGATGCAGAAAAATGGTCTAACTGAAGAGCTTTTTAAAATATTTGCAGTTTTAACAAATACAGTTTCCAGCGCTCATCCAGCTGTTTGTATGACTCTGGGCAATTACAGAAAGAGATGGAAGCTTTAAGTGGGGACCCTTCCATTGAAGGAATGCACATGTAAAATAACAGCAAATAAAGTAGATTCTTTCCTAAAATTCATGCACACCATCATCTTATTGATTGTTATTATGGTTCTGTGCTCCTGCAAGGGAAATAAAATGCAATCAAAAATTTAAACTTCACATTAATGTATGATGTCCAAGCTGTTAAGATGTAGGAAAATGTAATGTAGTTTGATAGGACAAAGCTGTGTACAATTCGCCTCCTTTTCATTGTATTATATTTAGAGCACAGATGAAATTTGTTCATGTGAACTTTAGGTGAATACTGTGCACTGGTACATTAGAATGCATAACTACTGGTTTCTGCCTCTTGTCATTTACACCAAATAGCATTTTATTTCTACACTTGTACTCTGAAAGTCTATCACGTGACTTACTGTCCTATATTACTTAATGTGATCATCAGCAGCATTGCTGGTCTTTCTGTTTTGTAAATTTATTTCATACCATTTCAGTAACTTTGATTTTTTGTTTTCATATTACAGTGATGTTTTCTGTGGCTTTTTGCTCTGCACTAATCTTACTAAAGTTCCACGAGTTGGTCAAGTTCAAGGAGAAATTATCCCAAATTCATTTTATCATCAAGGACGAATAGTGGACTGCAGGTAAAAGATAATTTTGCTCTGTCAAACCTAAATGAATGAACATAAGAATAAATGTAAAAATACATGATTTAAAAGTAATTGATATCTTACAGGAAAATTATTGTTCTCAGCATTGTTTCTTCTGATTAAAAGAAAATATTCCACATTTAAAGAGGGTGAAATGTGGGTTGCTCTCCTGATTATTCTGTCTCAACTCTCTATTAGCAGTACTTCACAGTCAGAATTTAATGGTCAGCATTATATTTTTCTGGAAAAAATAGATCTGTAATTACCAAAGACCCATGAATTAAACATAATATCCTCAGAGAAATAAATACCTATAGGGAAAGTGAAGGTTCAGAGGGAGAGAACTGTGAGGAGTTGTGGCTGGATAAGATGTTAAGTTACAGTTCAGTTAAAGGTCAGGTAAATGGATTTTAGTTTGCTGTGCACAGTACTGGATTTGTATTTAAAGACATTGGAAACATTACTGTCACACTAAGAATATTCTGTTATATAGTTAGAACCTGAGTGAACAATGATTCTGAAGTCTTCTATTATTCCACTGATGTTTTTATTTAAATGTCATCACCTGGGAAGTTATTTAGTATTTTCTAGTAATAGCAATCTGCAGCATTTACAAAGAAAAAAAAAAAAGAAAAGAAAAAACAGTCCACCGAAGACTGTTTGCAAAACAAACAAGAAACTAAGGTACCCTTTTGAGTATTTAGGTCATTATCTAGACTCTTTTTAGTCTGACAACTGAAACACTTTGTCAGTCCTGTGGATGGAGAGAAAGGCTTGATAATTTTGTTGTATTTGTGTATGTATGGACGTGAGAAAGGTATGAAACTTTTAGTATCTAGACTGACATGTTTAATATTTTCAAAAGACTGCAGTCATAATACTAATACTATCTTTAAACTTATTTTTCCTAGTGGTGCTCATGTTCTTTTAGATGATGATACAGATTTAGGTTACGTGGAGGATGGAGCTCCATGTGGTCCTCATATGATGTGTCTGGACAAAAAGTGCCTGCCAATTCAGTCCTTGAACATAAGCAGCTGTCCCATTGGTTCTAATGGAAAAGTCTGTTCCGGTCATGGGGTGAGCCTGTGTTTGGAGTTAGCAGCTATGCTTCTCTAGCTATCTCTGTTATGTCTGATCTTAATGTTCCCTGTGCAGTTCTCTACATGAAAGTGTTCCTTGAGGCCTGCTGATCTCAAAAAGCAAATGTTAGATTCTAGGGAGCACTAACATCCTGTGAAGCAAAGATGAAATTTTAGAAAGTGAAGTTGTCGAATTACTTCTGCAATTATATCCAAAGTGTTTTGTTTTTGCTACTATCAAGAAAGTTTGACACTAGTTATTGTAAAGACTTCTGTAATGCATTATACCTTTAGAAAGTTGGCCCTCTGTTCATGGAATTACACCTGATGACTTAAGTTACTAAAATTGTAAAATGCTGGACCTCAACAGAGCTATGTTCTTCCTGAACACACACACATTGTATCATTTTACATTCAGGTACATGATATTCTGTTATTCTACCCTTAAGTCCATTTGTCTAAGATGTTAATGTTTTGAAGAACAGATTCACTGTTCTATGTCTTAATGGTAATATTGTTGAAAACTGTAGGATTCAGTGGGCATATACTTGCCTAAGGGGCTGGACTTTGTACATGAAGGTGGTTTTTTTTTTTTCTTGTTAATGTGTAACTGAAGATTAGACATGAATTTGAGCCCTTCGAAGAAATGTCAGCTGGGTTCAAAGTTAACAAGAACCTTTTTCTAATCAGATAATAGAGGGTCTAGAAGAGATTCAGAGATTTAATCTTGGTACATTTTGAAGAGTGGCATGAGTGGTGAGGGAATTATGCTACGTTTTCTGTTTTGCTTTGGGTAATTTTAAAAGAATACTTCAGCTGATCAAACCTGTCATAAGATGCATTTATCATCATCTTTCTAGATAAGTTCCTTCAGTGAATACTTCAAGAAGCAGAGTGAGATAAAAAATTGAAAAACACATGTTACTTCCAATTATTAGTGTGTAAGTTAAGTAGTCTTTGGGTTTGTTCCAGTATCCAAAACGTGTTATCAGCTGATGCCTAATGATCGACTTCCCTTCAAATCTCACAATCAAAACTTCATTCTTTGTTTTGTGTCTTTTTCTCATGTCATGCTTTTTCTTTAGTAATCTTTAGCAAGACATTCCATATTCCTTTTCGTGTGAAAGGTTTATAGATACTAACTTGTGCTATTGATTTGATATTGTAGGTTTTCCTGGTTGGATAGGTTTTCCTATATCTATGACAAATATACTGCCAATTTTAGTGAGTACATCCTCTTTAGAGGTCATTTAAATACATGTAGACTTGGAACTATTCTTAGAAACAAAAGCAGTCCTCATTGCTGCTTAGAGAAAAATGAGGACAAAAGCACTGAAAATCTTACAGTTTTTTCTCCATGAGAACAAACTGTAAATGAAAGGTTGTAAAGCATGACCTGCTCTTAGATTTTTAAATGGAAACGTTTGTATTCCTTCTGAACATCCAGGCCAAAAGTCTACATAGTTTGCTGGTGAAGAGATAATGAATCTGGATAGTTTCTTGGTGGATGAGAATTTCTGTTCTTTCTCGCATCCTGTGCAGCTGTGTAGTGCAAGTGATGATGGAACCACTAGAAACTTTTCTGCTTTTCCTAGCATCTGAGTGTATTTAGAGGGCTAAAGCAAACTTTCAGGCTCCTGATATTTTATGCTCTTTCTAAACACTCAGTGTTATTGCTATAATATATAAGTGAATGAATTTTTATTGTGTGAACTAACTACCTAATTACTTTGAATAAATTTAAGAAAATACAGTTTAAAAACAGCTGTTTTTATTTCTTTTCTTTTCCAGGTATGTAGTAATGAAGCCACTTGCATTTGTAATTTCTCTTGGGCTGGGACAGACTGCAGTATTGACGATCCTGTCAGGGATACTGGTAACAAGAAGGATGAAGGACCCAAGGGTTTGTGTGATTTCAGTTGTAATGTTCTTTCAAATATTTATGATATTTTTTCAGTCGATACGTGGTAGTAGAATTAGCATATAGGAAGGGAAAAATACTGCACAGTCCTGTTTAGAGACAGACAGCAAAATTCTGCTTCATGTAGATGATGTAGGTCTTTCTGCTTTGAGAATTGATTAAACTTTTAATTTTCTAATTTAAATTTTGGGAAGATTTCAATACATAATAGTACATACTTTCTGATCTTTCCTTTGTCACCTACTCTCAATTTTTTCAATCATTATGATTGGAAGCTGACTAAATGTAGCTCTTACTTTTTATTTATTTGAGCATTTATGTTTTACTAGAGATTTCCAGTTCCCACAGCTCTTCTCAGGTAATTCAGAGAGCTGTCACATAAGGGAAAAGTCAAAATATCCCTGGTGAAAATAGCTTTGGTTCCTTGGCATCAGATTTCAATGGGAAGAAAAATAAGATTCTTATGGACTTACATTATTTTTATGACCATTATTGCTTACCTGTATAGTAGGTATTTCAACCTACTTCATATGTATATGAAGTAAAAATATGAAGAGGAGTTACTGTCAAAAATTTGTCAAAATTTTTTAGAGAGGAAGACAAGCACTTGAGATTCTCACTGACTTCTCTTCCAAACAACGTCTTTGGATTGTGCTGTCTAAGGTTTTTAAGTCTTCCCTGTTATCAGGATATTATCCAACATCAGACTGTATTTATCCAGAATCACGTATGCATTTACAGATAAAGTTGCCAATAAACAAACGAGAAACCTGTGGGGAAAAAAAAAAAAGATTTCAGCTAAATCCCAGTTCTAGAGCATTCTGCACATTCTATAAAGCTGATGGAAAGAAGCTTAAAAATGTAGTCCTTAGAGCTCACAGTGCAATTCATTACACTTTAAAGTATCCAGGGCTTCACGGGAGTTGGACTCAATGATCCTTGTGGGTCCATTCTAGCCCAGGATATTCTGTGAAGGGAAGACAGGATTTTGGTATGTCCCTCCAGAATGGCTCTACTTCTGTCACGTGTGCCATATTCCTTTGCCCCTTAGCAGAACGGTTCCAGTAGTTCTTTCCCAAGAAGTGTCAAAGAGATCATATTGAAACAGGTTCCTGCTGTGAAGGAAGTTCTCTAGAACAGCCCAGATTTATATTATGGGGAATCTTTGCAGGTACTTCCTGGATTTATAACCCCACCACAGTTCATTATTTAGTTGTCTAGTTTGTACTCTGTCTTACAAAGATACTTGTCATTCCATTTCCCATAAAACTTTCCAAACTTTGGAACACTGCTTACAAATTTTTAATTGCTTACTTCCAATTCCTATAGGTAAGAATTAATTCCCTCATCTGTAAAAAGGTCTATATGAAAGGCAGCACAGAAAGTATATTTATCTTGGTTAGATTCTTGTAATTCAAACTAACTTGAATGACTTCAGAATGGAAATACCTTTATGAAAATTCATGTATCAGTGCTGAAAGATTCTGGGAAGAAAATCTTTAATGAATAGTATCTGTATGTATTTCTGCTAGGTACAGATGTATAGCTTACACTCCAGTTTTCAGTGGATTCCACTGAAAAAAGGAAGAGTATGTTTTTGTTACAAGGTGGCTCAAAGAATCTTAAAAGACGAGTTATTTTTGTGTATGTTGTTGCAGTAATTTATTGATGCTGAATCACCTGGAAGTGAATTTAGGAGCCTGCACACTGACAGCCACTATAATCTCTTTTGGTATGCTAATAGAGGATTCCTCTGGGAGATGTCAAAAGAATACAGAAGTAACCTTCTGTACTTCTGTAAAGATTCAGAAATAGAATACTCGTGGTTTTTTTTACAGATTCACAGATTCACAGATTTCTCTAGGTTGGAAGAGACCTCAAGATCATCGAGTCCAACCTCCGACCTAACACTAAGTACTCCACTAAACCATATCCCTAAGCTCTACATCTAAACGTCTTTTAAAGACCTCCAGGGATGGTGACTCCACCACCTCCCTGGGCAGCCCGTTCCAATGCTTAATAACCCTTTCGGTAAAGAAGTACTTCCTAACATCCAACCTAAAACTCCCCTGTCGCAACTTTAGCCCATTCCCCCTCGTCCTGTCACTAGGCACGTGGGAGAATAGACCAACCCCCACCTCTCTACAGCCTCCTTTCAGGTAACTGTAGAGAGCGATGAGGTCGCCCCTGAGCCTCCTCTTCTCCAGGCTGAACAAGCCCAGCTCCCTCAGCCGCTCCTCGTAAGACTTGTTCTCCAGACCCCTCACCAGCTTGGTCGCCCTTCTCTGGACTCGCTCGAGCACGTCCATGTCCTTCCTGTAGCGAGGGGCCCAAAACTGAACACAGTACTCGAGGTGCGGCCTCACCAGAGCCGAGTACAGGGGCACAATCACTTCCCTAGCCCTGCTGGCCACACTGCTTCTTATACAGGCCAGGATGCCGTTGGCCTTCTTGGCCACCTGAGCACACTGCTGGCTCATATTTTGTTGTTGTTGTTTTGTTTTTGAGAAAAGTGTAGCAGATTCAGCTGCGAGAACATTGCATCTAAACTAAATCCAGCATCACAAAGTGACATCTGATATGACCAGAAATCTAAGGAACAAGCTAGAATGAATATAATCTGACTCTCAAAACCAGGGCAGAGAAAATCCATGAAATCAAGCCTAGACAGAGTGAGTAGCCATATCCATGGTACTGATACCAAACCTTCAATTTTTACAGTTTTGATGATGAGTACTACACTTTATACATGAAAGTTTTTAAGTGGTTAGTTATGTTCACGTGATTGGAATACAGCAATTTTTGTTTTATTTGTTCTTTAAATGTGGCCATATCCAGGTGTAAAGAAAATTGGAAAATGTTTTAGTATCACATTGTAAAAAAAAAAAAAAAAAAAAGTACATTCTCAAATTAGAAAACACTGGATTTTTCTTACTTACATAAGCATATATATCATTAAGAATAGATCCAACCTAGCAGATATGCTTCTTGTTTTGAGTGTCAAAAGTTCAGATATTTGACAAATTCAGACTGAATACAAAAAATTGAAAGAGATTTTATATTGTAGTAGTAACATTTTTACAAGAATCTAGTGAAAGTTTTTGTATTGCTTACACAATTAATTTACAAATCTGTCATTTAAAATAAATAAATCTCCATCACTTCCATCTACTTCACACCTTATGTCATGTTTAGACAGGGACACCAACTCTTCCTGACAAGAACAATCCCTTGATGATGAGTTAATTCTTTGCATTAAACTACCTACTTGTGTTGGAATCCTTATACTTTGATATAAGGGGAAAGGAAAATATTTTGCAAATAAACTAGAATCGTGTTCATGTATTGTGAGAAGCTTTGATACAGAAAGATTTGCTTAAGTCAATATCACCTGTATGTTACATGATTCAGGGTTTAATTTCTTCCTATTTCAACTACTTACCATAGTGGTTAGTGCTGAAACCTAGTGCTTAAATAGCATGAGAGCAGATAATTATTTAGGAGAGTTTCTATACTTACACGAGTATATATCTTTTATACAGAGATGTGAAATTTCACAATAGCTTTAAGATTTTTCACACCATAGATTCCACCATTTTTCTTACTACGATTAGATTAAGTATAGCAAAAAAGTATTGCTATTTGTTTACATATTGTTGTAATTGATAATTGATTACAGCTTCTACTGTACTTTTCAGACCTTTGTATCATCCGTCAATTGCCTTTGCCTCCATACTGTACTTCAGGATTTAAAAATTGGTCATCCTTAATTATGTTAATTATGTTGGTATTAATGCATGACTCTTGAATTAGTCTAAACTCAGCAACCTGTACTAGCCGACCCACAGGAGAGCAATTCAGGATGGTAACTGTTTGGAGAAGACAAGGAGTTCTTGCTGTTAGTTTTTGGTTACTGCAGAAACTTTGAATTATTTTACAATGCTGGCTAATAGTTTTGAAGTCAGTGGGGCTCCATATGCACACAATATTCTTTCTTTGCAATTTCACTGCAGAATTGGGCCTCTGTTTTGACTAGTGGAATAGTGTTTGTTTTTAATATAAAACGTACGTCTCAAGTGTGTGTGTGTGTTTGTGTATATTTATGGAATTAAAAAAAAAGAGAAAGTTTCAAAAGAGACTTATTGATGAAGATTATCAAGTTTTTGTCCCCTGAAAAAGTTCCCATTAGAGAATTCAGGTGCTTGTTTATGGTCTGTTAAGACACAATGAATCTATCCAACTTTTAATCTTTTATAACATGTAGGAAATGCAGGGTTTTTTTTCTTTCCTCAAAAAAAAGCTTCCTTCAAAAATAAGGCCTCAGTGTACTTAAGAGAGTCTCTGAACATACTGAAGTTCCAAGCTGTTACCTGAAGCACATTACTAGGGTAGGTTTTTCCTTTTAAAAAGTGTTAATTGTCTGTAGGTGATATAGATAAATAGGGTCCTGTTTGATAAATGCAGTAACAAACAAAAATATTACACACTTGTAAAGGACTTAATTAAAAGTTGTTCTGTTTTCTTTTCCCTGCAATTGAACTGTTTTCAAACAAACAGTTTTTATTTGCTTAGTTATACTCTGGATACAGTATCTTTCAGGTGATCAACAGGAAGTTTTCTTATTGGTGATTTATTTACATTTTGGCTGTCCTAAAATTAACTAAGCAGCAGGCTGAGGATGTTCCTTTTTTAAGTAAATAATAAAATCACAAGCTAAAAGGAATAGTCTTATGTTTACAGGGAAGCTTTTCACTGAAATATTTGCAGGGGTTCAAATGAAATCACATAAAGCTTACTTCAGAATTTTTAAAGCTACGGTATTTGGTAAATAAAAGTTTGGTTGGAGGTTTGGATTGCTTATCAGATGATGGATTATAAAGTAAAATATTCCTTTGAGGAATTATTTTGTTTTCATTTCAGACATATATGATGTGATCATTTCCTTAAAAAATCTTCACTTTTCCCTCCACACAGTGAGCATGGCCACTAACAGGCTAATAGGTGCAGTGGCAGGGACCATTCTGGCCTTGGGGGTGATTTTTGGAGGCACAGGGTGGGGAATAGAGTAAGCATTTTTCTTAGTTTGAGTTTTATGTCTGGTGCCTAGTGTGTGAGGTAACTGTATGCACCTGAGCCCTCTGTGTATTACCCCTTTAGCTTTGTCGTGTGGTGACCGTATTTGTCGTGTGATTTGACTGTGTCTGTGTCGTGTGATTTGCTCATGCAGTGTTGAACCTTCTCCTGTCTGGGATAATGTGGGGCATAAAACAAAAAGTTTGTGAATTTTTGCATTGTCACAGTAAAATTAAATGTCTGGATGTTCACATTATGCCAAATTACAAAAGTAATGGAAAAATGAGTTTGTTACTATTTTGCAAAATAGAATCAGGGTAACCTGGACTATTTGATAAAAAGCAAATTGT